>NC_085926.1:129197500-129827500 GCF_029289425.2 Pan paniscus
AAAAGGATTATTTTTCTCCAAATGGGAGGCTAAGGCTTCATCTCTCTTCCTTGTCTTTGTATACATTTGACACACAATTGGTTTTTGTGGTTGTTGTTGTTGTTGTTGTTAGAAACAGGGTTTTATTTTTGAAAACAGAAAAAGCAAACAATATTTTAAAAATACAGTCTATCGATGTCGTCATATTTCGCTTGGAATACACAAGAATGCAGTGACCGAAATGTCTGTTCTAAAAACATAAACATTTTCTTATATCAGTTCCAACCCCTTTTAATTTAATAAATATTTTCTGAATGAAATACAACTGGATAATGAAGTGACACCGTTTTTTTCTTGTGAATTGAATCTTTCATTATGACTAGCTCTAAGTGAGGAGATCATCTGGATTATTTTGTCAAACAACTGCCTGATAACTAAATGAAGATCTACATGGAGTGATTTTTACAATCCTGTGAAGACCCCATCTGACTTTCTCCTTTGAGATTGCCTGCTTGCTGCTGCCTAAACTTTTCCTATTAGAAATTAACTCCTCTGATATGAGGTCATATGCCTTATGAAATACAAATATCCTGAGAGAGATAACACATAAACTTTATCAACCATTTTTGGTTTTAATGGACCTGTCATATCTCTTCTTGACAGAGAGCATATTTTAATAGATAGGAGAATGAAAATAAATATGAAGGCATATATTAGCTCCTTGTGAAGAAAATATACTCGTTGGGAAGTGTAGGAGTGTAGAGAAAAGAGTAAGAGCAGAGAAAGAAGAGGGTTTCTAAATTGTCATATTCCTTGACCCAATAATTCTATTTCTGATGGGCCAACCTAAAGAAATAACAATAAACATGAAACAAAGATGTATGTGTAAAGATAGTCATTGCAGTATTCTTTAAAACAAAATAAAATGAAAGCAATCTAGATGTCCAATGATAAGGGTATGGATAAATACATATGATATGCCTTTAGGGAGCAATGGTCCAGCCATTAAAATTATGCTTCTGAAGAATTTTTAATAGCGTCAGAAAAAAGTCTGAACAATATTGTACATTTTCTGTTTGGAAACAGAAAAACCAAACAATGTTTTTAAAATGCAATCTATTGATGTCATCATATTTGGCTTGGAATACCTGAGAATGCAGTGACTGAAATGTGTGTTCTAAAAACAGAAACATTTTTTATATCAGTACCAACTCCCTTTAATTTAATAAATTTAATATTCGAAACAATATTGTACAACAGTACATTGTACTGTTTTTTGTGTATTTTATGTATAGATACACATACTGTACATATATAGTATAATCTCAAATATCTAAAAGATAGGCATGCATATAGCATACATATATAGTATGATATGAAATATCTAAGAGGTAGATGTATATAGAAAAGACTGACTATATATGTTTATGTGTGTGTGTTTGTATTAATAGCAGTGGGATTTGGGGTATTTATTTTCTTTGATAATTTTCTATATTTTCCAGGTTAAAAATAAATGGGAATTGTTAGAGAAAACATTATTTTCAATATTTGTATATTGACATTGTCTAAAAAGGGAGATTCCTTCAGATATGATAGTTTTTTCCTGTGGCTGCTAGGCAGGCATTGATAGTTATCATGTACTTCATGGATCTGACTGGACCTTTTGAGAACAGCTACCATTCCTCCATAAAAGCAATGTCTAATTCATTAGTGAAATGACTGCATAGGTTTCTGAAAAAAAATGTGGGCATTTGACTAAACTTGAATCTGTGGGACAGTTTTTCAGAATTGAATCTTACAAGATATTCCTCATGCCTCTAAGGCATGTTATTATAATGGAGGGGTTTGTGGCTATGGAGGAAGGAGACTTGAAGAACATTTAAGTTCATCAACAAAGAAGCCATTGTTATTTTCACAGCATTTGAAAATCTGGCTTCCCAGCACTTGGCTGAGATGACTGAAGGCTGGTGACACTGTAATTTGGCATCTAGCAAGATGCAGTTACTCTCTCAGGCCACTTAGCTCCAGTAAAGTTCAATTTAAATTATGAAACAGGGAAGAAATGCAAAAGTTCCAATCAGCAGCATAATTCTCAATCACGCTGGCCATAATATGCTCCTGAAAGATGTTTTCTTTGACTGAATCTTTGCTACGCCCGGCTGATTTTTGTATTTTTAGTCAAGTCGGGGTTTGACCATGTTGGCCAGTCTGGTCTTGAACTTCTGACCTCAGGTGATCTGCCCACCTTGGACTCCCAAAATGCTGGGATTACAGGCGTGAGCCACTGTGCCCAGCCATAAATTCTTAATTTTCCTTAGTATAACCACAAACCTGAAAATAATTAATACTTTTCCCAGATCATTAGGATGCTGTTTTGGATTATTTCAAGCCTGCTTGGTGGAGGACAGATTTATTTTGTATTGAAGACAATATTTTTAATCAAATACAGTTCTGTGATTTCCCCAACCGTTATGGGGGAAGTCTGACTCTTAATGAGGGTTAAGGTAAATGACGAGTGGTATTCTTAGATTTAGCACTCCTTGAAGACCATACATTTCCAAAGAAGAGCTAGTTGTTCTCCAAGGGAAAAAATGCATTAGATTTCTGCTGTATTGACTAAATTGTAAATTGAATAAAATATTTCTTTTATTCTAATAGCATTTACTATATTTATAGATTTAATATGTATTTATTATAGATAATTTGGAAAAGACATAAGCACACGAAGGAGACAATAAAGATCACTCATAATTTAACCTTTTAGTCAAAACCACTGCTAACAATTTTTTGTATGTTTTTGCCATGAGAGATAGAGCAATAAATCTAGAGATTGTTATGGAGAGAGTGATGTAGATATACATAAAGTTATTTTTCTTTTTAAAAATAGGATTATACTGAAATAATTTTGGAACCAGATTTTTTTTCCGCCTAAATGTAGTGAGAACATTTTTCCATGTTATTAAGTATGCTTCTACTATACAGGGAAAATAAACATTTCTCCCTTATTTTGACAGGACAGTGATATCGAAGCGTTGGCCAGGTGTTTGGAAAATGTCCTGGGTTGCACTTCTCTAGGTGAGTAAGTTCCTTTAGGCTTCAAAATACATTGACAGCTACTGATTATCTTGGAATAACTTGGAAGAAATCTTACAGGTGTTTAAGTCTGATATCTTAGTATAACAGATGAAGAAACTGAGGCCAATAGAAATTGAATGTCTGACCCAAAGGCCAGGAAACTCAAAGAAAAATTGCTTATTATTATTGTAAGTAACTCTTAGTCTCCAAGGATGAAATAATTGAAATTCAGTGGTCCCTTGTGATCAAATGGCAGCCTAGCAGTGCATAATAACAAGTTTGTGCAGTTTCTGGAAAAAGGAACCTCCCTACCTAACTTGTCCTTTAGAAGCAGAGAGCACAGTACATTCAGTTAAGCTGGGAGGACCATCACTCCGAAGGTCAGTCAGTTATTTGAAGAGATTTGGTCTGAAAAACGAAACTAAAACTTGTTTAGCATTGTCAGTCTCAATAAATAGGATTGCTATGCTTCAGGGATAAAGCCCTATTTCTTAGTTTCTTCTATTTTTTTTTAATCTGAGAAGCCTAACTGTGATACACTCTAGCACTAGATGATAAACAGTGACACAGAGTATTCTTACTAGATGAAAAGGGCTGAGATATTTTTTTCTTCTAAATTTGATTACAAGTTTTTATTTAAAAAATTTAAACTCTAAACCAAAAGCAATCTCTTCAAAGGGAATGGCAGGGTAAAAACAAACAATTAAGTTTTCAGGTGGGCAAACATTCACTCTTTTATTAGGAGCTTTATGCACAATTTATAGCCTTTTTCTAGCTTATTCCACATCTCCATATGGGAAGCTTCAGTCATAACATAGGTCTTTGATTTTCTCACCTGACCATCACCCTGTGATCTGTTTAATTGTATATCAAATACACTTATTTGATGCATTTAACATTTAACAAGTACATTTAACATCAAAGCATGACTTAAGACCAGGAAGGCTTTTTCCTCTCTAGACCTCAGATTAGATGACTAATTTTCAATCTAGGCTCCTTAGAGACCTCCAGGATGAGGGGTTGGGGGTACTAAGCAGCATGAGAACTGAAGCTGTGTCTGTACTGCTCATCTCTATTTTTCCAGAGTCTAACACTGTGTCTGGTGCAGCAGAGGCTCTAAAAATATTTTAAAATATTTGTGGTTGAAGGTGGTGGCTCACACCTGTAATCCCAACGTTTTGGGAGGCTGAGGTGGGAGGATCACTCGAGGTCAGGAGTTTGAGACCAGTCTGGGCAACATAGCAAGACCCTGTCTCTAACCAAATTTTTAAAAATTCAGCCAGGCATGATAGCCTGTGCCTGGAGTCCTAACTCCATGGGATGCTGAAACTAGGAGATTCCTTGAGCCCAAGAGATTTAGGCTGCGGTGAGTTGTGATTATACCACTGTACTTCAGCCTGGGTGCTAGAGTGAGACCCTATCTCAAAAATATATATTATTGTTATAATTTCTATAAAATAAAGGGGTACAGTGCAGTTTTCTTACACACATATATTGCACAGTGGTAAAGTCTGGGCTTTTGGTGTAATCATCACCTGAATATGGTACATTATACCCATTAAGTAATTTTTTTATCCCTCACCTCTCTCCCAACTTCCCACTCTTCTGAGTCTCCAACGTCCGTTACTCCACACTCTATATCCATATGTACACATTATTTAGCTCCCACTTATAAGTGAGAACATTGGTATTTGACATTCTGTTTCTGAGTTGTTTCACTTAAGATAATGGCCTCCAGTTCTTTCTATGTTGCTGCAAAATTCATGATTTTATTCTTTTTTTGTGGTTGAATAGTATTCCATTGTGTGTGTGTGTGTGTGTGTGTGTGTGTGTGTGTGTGTGTGTGTACTGTTATCCAATCATCCTTTGACGGACACTTAGGTTAGTTCCATATCTTTGCTGTTGTGAATAGTGCTGCAATAAACATAAAAGTGCAGGTATCTTTTTGATATAATGATCTTTTCCTTTGGGTATATACCCAGTAGTGGGATTGCTAGATTGAATGGTAGTTCTTTGAGCAATCTCCATACTATTTTTCATACAGGTTGTACAAATTTATATTCCTACCAAAATACTGTATAAATGTTCCTTTTTCTCTGTATCCTCATCAACATCTGTTATTTTTTGTCTTTTTAGTAATAGCCATTCTGACTGGTGTAAGATACCTTCTTGTGGTTTTAATTTGCATTTATCTGATGATTAGTGATGTTGAACATTTTTTCATATGTCTTTTGCCCATTTATGTCTTCTTCTTTTGAAAAATGTCTGTTCATGCATGTCTTTTGCCCACTTTTTATTCGAGTTACTTGGGGTTTTTTTGTTTTTTGTTTTTTTGTTTGTTTGTTTGTTTTTGGTGATGGTTGTTTGAGTCCCTCATAAATTCTGGATATTAGTCCCTGCCAGATTGATAGTTTGCAAATATTTTCTCCTGTTCTGCAGATTGTTTGTTTATGCTGTTGATTTGTTTCTTTTGCTACACAGAAACATTTTAGTTTAATTAAGTCCCATTTGTCTATTTTTGGTTTTGTTGCTTATGCTCTTGTAGTCTTAGTCATGAATTCTTTGCATAGACCAATGTCCAGAAGAGTTTTCCCTAGGTTTTCTTTAAACAAAAAAATTTTTTTTATTCCAATAGGTTTTTGGGGAACAGTTGGTGTTTGGCCACATGAATAAGTTCTTTAATGGCAATTTATGAGATTTTGGTGCACCCATCACCCGAGCAGTGAACACTGTACCCAGCGTGTAGCCTTTTATCCCTCACCTCCCTCACCCTTTCCCCACAAGTCCCTAAAGTCCAAATGTATCACTCTTATGCCTTTGTGTCCTCATAGCTTAGCTCCCACATGAGTGAGAATATAGGATGTTTGGTTTTCCATTCCTGAACTACTTCACTTACAATAACAGTCTCCATTTCCATCCAGGTTGCTGCAAATGCCATTATTTCATTCCTTTTTATGGCTGAATAGTATTCCGTGGTGTGTGTACCACATGTGTATGTGTATCACATTTTCTTTATCCACTCATTGATTGATGGACATTTGGGCTGGTTCCATATTTTTGCAATTGCAAATTGTGCTGCTATAAACATGCATGTGCATCTTTTTCATATAATTACTTCTTTTCCTCTAGGTAGATACCTAGTAATGGGATTGCTGGCTCAAATGGAAGATCTACTTTTAGTCCTTTAAATAATTTTCATACTGTTTTCCATAGTGGTTGTACTAATTTACATTCCCATCAACAGAGTAAAAGTGTTCCTTTTCACTGCATCCATGTCAATATCTATTATTTTCTGATTTTTAAAATTATGGCCATTTTTGCAGGAGTGAGGTGGTATCACATTATGGTTTTTATTTGCATTTCCCTGATACTTAGTGATGTTGAGCATTTTTTCATATGCTTGTTGGCCATTTGTATATCTTCTTTTGAGAATTGTCTACTTATGTCCTTAGCCCACTTTTTGATGGGATTTTTTTTTTGTTTTCTTCTTGCTGACTTGTTTGAGTTCTTTGTAGATTCTGAATATTAGTGCTTTGTTGGATGTATAGATTGTAAAGGTTTTCTTCCACTCTGTGGGTTGTCTGTTAACTCTGCTGTTTATTTCTTTTGCTGTGCAGAAGCTTTTTAGTTTAATTAAGTCGCATCTATTTATCTTTGTTTTTTGATGCATTTGCTTTCACGTTCTTGGTAATGAAGTATTTGGCTAAGCCAGTGTCTACACGGATTTTTTCCGATGTTATCTTCTAGAATCTTTATGGTTTCTGTCTTACATTTAAGTCTTTGATCCATCTTCAGTTGATTTTTGTATAAGGTGAGAGATGAGGATCCAGTTTCATTCTTCTACATGTGACTTGCCAATTATCCCAGCACGATTTATTGAATAGGGTGTCCATTTCCTACTTTATGTTTTTGTTTGCTTTGTTGAATATCAGTTAGCTATAAGTATATGGCTTTATTTCTGGATTCTCTATTCTGACCCATTGGTTTTTGTGCCTGTTTTTATACCAGTACCATGTTGTTTTGATGACTATGGCCTTATAATATAGTATAGTTTGAAGTCAGGTAATGTGATGCCTCCAGATTTATTCTTTTTTCTTAGTCTTGCTTTGGGTATGCAGGCTCTTTTTTGGTTTCATATGAATTTTAGAGTTTCTTTTTATAGTTCTGTGAAGAATGATGGTGGTATTTGATGGGAATTGCATTGAAGTCATTTTCACAATGTTGATTCTCTCCACCCATGAGCGTGGGATGTGTTTCCATTTGTTTGCATCATCTATGATTTCTTTCATTAGTGTTTTGTAGTTTTCCTTGTAGAAATTTTTCACTTATTTGGTTAAATGTATTCCTAGGGTTTTTTTTTTTTGTAGCTATTGTAAATGGAATTGCCTTCTTGATTTGGTTCTTAATGTGATTGTTATTGGTGTACAGAAATGCCATAGATTTTGGTATGTTTATTTTGTATCCTGAAATTTTACTTAATTTGTTCATCTAATCTAACAGTTTTTGGAGAAGTCTAGTGTTTTCTAGGTATAAGATCATATGATCAGCAAACTGAGATAATTTGACTTTCTTTTTTCCAATTTGGGTGCTATTTATTTATTTTTCTCTTGCTTGGTTGCTCTGGGTAGGACTTCTAGTACTGTGTGGAATAGGAGTAATGAAAGTGGGCATTCTTGACTTGTACCAGGTTTAGGAGAATTGCTTTCAACTTTTCCCCATTCAGTATGATGTTGGCTGTAGATGTGTCATATATGGCCTTTATTATTTTGAGGTAGGTTTCTTCTATGCCTCATTTATAGAAGGTTTTATCATGATAGAATACTGACTTTTTTCAAATGCTTTTTCTGCATCTATATAGATGATCATATGGTTCTTAAAAAATTTATGTGGGTACATAGTAGGTGTTTGTGTTTATGGAGTACATGAGATTTTTTAAATAGGCATACAATACATAATAATCATATCATGGAAGCTGAGGTTTGGGTCTGGAAAAATGCTTGGGGCACTTCCTGGAGCCTTTCTTTCTTACAGCCTGCCAGCCTTTCTCCAAGTTAGCACCAGGGCTGGTGAGGGACAAGGTGCTCTTCCATGGCCTGGATTGCATGGTCCCCCAGTGGAAAGCTGGATCACAGAGAAACAGTCTCTCTCACTCTCCCATATTAGGGCTTTACTCACAGTTCTCAGTCAGTTGTTGGCATGCAGGCTGTCTACCCATCCTCTCTTCACTGGGATCTTTCCTTTTCCAGTGAATTCCTCTGTTCTTTCTTGAATAAAAGATTATAGTGTGAATCTCTGTGCACTATTTTGCTTTTTCCATGTGAAATATTTAAAAATATTTTTAGGAGAAATTAGATGCAGACCCTGTTCTTTTACCAGTTTCAACCAAAATTATCTTCACTCTTATCTGTTTTATAAATTGAATTTCTATAAAAGATTGTGTCTGGAAAAAGATAGATTCCACTGCTAAAAATTGAAATAGCACTGATTGAATAGTTAATATCCAAATTCCTTTCTAGGCTGGGTGTTATTTTTTTTCCTTAAAGAAATGAGCATTAGAATCATGGAGTAAAAATACACATTTATCTCTGCTTGAAGTCCCACTAACATGACAAAAAAGGAAAAAAGCTAATATAAACCTACAGAAAAAAAAGAGAACATAAGAGGAGTTGGAAGCAGATGAGAGCTTTAGTGAACTTGAGAAAGATATAAAGCAGATAGATGAGTGATAACTGATTTAGAAAACAGAGAAAGCTGAAAGCTAAGTGCCTAAGATGTATATAGGAAAGAAGGGAAGGTAAGGTGTAGGCTAGGAGAAGCAAGGCAACTGAACCTACAGAATCTCATAAATGCTTAAGATTTGGAGGCCTCAACTACCGCTGAAGGCACGGTATAGGTGAAGATTAAAACGGGAAGATTGGTTGACAGTGTGCGTAAGGAGAAATAGACCCCAGGTGCCTTTCTCTCCACTGGCACAGCCACAATATTCCTCTCCACAGTCAAGACAGAAGAAAATAGACTCGATTTGGTGGAACATTGAATCAGGAAGGTTCTGGATTTAGGGACACCAAAGGACAGGGTGATGTGATGTGATGAAAACAAAGAGATGAGTTGAAAGTCTTCATATTAAGTTATGAAACCCCCAGATACCATTCCTTCTTGGCTTCTGAAACACTGGAAGAACAGCATGGACTCCTTCAGGTTCAGAAAAGCATGGACTCTTTAAAAGATATCTCTCTGACAGCATTTACCAGCCTGAGAATCCTAAGGATGTTAACATTTCCTCAGCAAAATGGTGGGAATGAGCGCTACCAGTTGACAATCTCTGAATCTGCAGAAAGAGCTTAAACTGACTTTTAATTTTTCACACTTAAATGTGAACATGTAGCAATGCAGTAGCCAGTATCTGAGGAAATCTAACCAAAAAGAGAAATCAAGACAAAAATATACAAAGAACTCAGGAAACAGACAATGTAGGCAAGAAAATAAAAATTCAAAAACTGTGTATCCACAAAAGTTTTTTAAAATAAAAAATTAAAGAAACTATATTAAAATTCTAAAAGACAGCAGAGAAAGTATTACCTCTGTGAAGCAAATCATACAGAGAATAAGAAAGAGCTCTTAAAGTTATAATTTTAATGGCAGAAATAAAAATTCAGTAGAAGGTTTGGAAGATAAAAGTGAGGAAATTTACCAGAATATAATTAATAGATGGTAAGAAAACAAAGTGATTCATCTACGTGATTCAGCACCTAACAAATAGAAATTCCAGGAAAAAAGAACAGAAAATGAAAAAAATTATCAAATAAATAAGAAAAATATCTAGAGAGAATCAAACAGACCACTTATCAAGTATCAGAGAAAAGAGTGGTGTCTTATTTTTCAACAATACCTAAAAGCTAGAAGATAATAAAGTTTGAACCTACAAATATTTATCTATCCAAACTATCAATCAAGTGTGAGAAAGGAAGAAAGACATTTGCAGGCATCGAATATCAAAAATGAGGTCTGAAAAATATCTACCTCCCATGACTTTACTTAGGAAGTTCCTAGAGGATATGCTTCATCAAACCTAAGAGTCAATCAAGAAAGAGGAAGACATGAACTTCAGGTGATAGGAAATCCAATATAGGAGAGAGGTTAAGGGGATTCCCAGAATGAGAGTAAAGAAAGGTCACTGAATGATAGGTGGGCAACAGGCCTGGGAAACAATCCATTCAGACTAGAATGAGTCAGAGAATTCCAAGGGGTAAATAAATATCTCCTAGAGAGGAATGGAACTAATGGATAACCCATTTGGATTTTATCATAATGAGAGGAGTTTGCAGTTCCTTTGGTGAGTTTAGGGATGAATTAGAAGTTATTAGAAAACTAAACAAAGTGAAAAATCCAGGGCAATTATGAACTCCTGGAAAAACAAAAAGTCATTTTTTAAAAAGAAAATGTAATCTGCACACACTGAGTGCTTAGCTGTATACAATATTTGCATAGTCATAATAATTTTTTTAAATGTGATGTAACTATATTGGAAAGATGGAGGGAAGAAAAATATTTGTAAGCGTATGTGTGCATCTGTGTGTGTGTTTATAACAGAGAGAGGAAAGAAAGAACAAAATTAACATTCCCTATTTATAGTAGGAAGTCCAAAACAGATTGTCTAAAACAGAAAAGTTAAAAAAAAAAATAGTTGTATAAACATGTGCTATAGAGAGATAAAGGTAAATACAAAAAAAAAAAAAAAACAAGTTAAAGAGTAGAATATGGTTGACTTTGGAGACTGGAACTTGAAGGTGAGGCAGGAAGCTTTCTTGTTTTTAACATTAAAAGCTTTGACTTAAAAAAGTACTAGGTACATGAATTCTTAGATTAGAAGTCAATTTTTAAAAAGAGGTAAGTGTTGGAAAGCAAAGAGCCCAATTCTGCCCTCCATTACTTTAGTGTGCCTGCTATTAAGGCTGGATTAAGACTTTTGGACACTTTGATTTCTGAGAAGATTATAGTAAACTAAATTTGTAAATTAAAAAGAAACTAGATTATAAAATAAAAAATACATATACCCCGAAGTTATAATAGCTTCTTTTCAGATTATCTGATTGCAAGGTTCTGAATACGTTAATTAAATGTATTTTTCAGTTTTGGATACCTTTACTCTCTGCTTATGTCCTGGCATCTGCTGGGATGATTTATAGGACATTTCAGTGTTCATTCCATGTAACTGCTAAAGTGCTTGCTGCCCAAAACTGTGCAACACAGGAAGCCCCTTAACCCTTCTACTGCTTCTTATGACTATGATGACCCCTTATTGTGTGTGACCTCTTATGTTACCAGAACAGTAGAATTTAATTAATGCTGCTGCTGAAATGGAAGGAGTTCTTTGATTATGGCTACAGACATTGAGATGATGGGAGCACATGCTTTTGAAATACCTGTCTGGTGTGGAAACTCATAGCAGGACCCTCATTACACATGAGAACTTTATTGCTTTCAGGACTGCAAGAACTTCCCTGTCATTATATAGAAATCATGAAGACAATCCCATCACATAGTCTTATAAGGGTCTAACATTGCCCAGGTAGCTGGTGTCTGCTTTGTTCCTATTACATTTTTGGGAGGCCCACTAACTGTAATAATAGTTAGAGCTTATTAATCATTGTGGTTGTTAATATATGTCAGAATGTTAACAGGATCCGGGGACAATTTAAGCTTAAGTATGTCAGAGTATAAGCTTTTTCACTTCAAAGTGAAACCTCTGTGAATTGAACTAGGCTTTACTCATGCTCATTATCTGCCTAGGCACTTTGGTAATGCACCTGCCTGCAGAGCATGTCAAGATATGTATGTATCTTCTACAAACATCTTCAAGAGCTTCTTCTATCTCTTAACCAGAGAAGAAAGAAAAACAGACATACACATGTTCTTTCTGGTAATTTCAACCAAGAAATTTTTAACTTCGAAACCCTGAAAATGCTGTGTGTAGTGGCTTGGCCCCATTCCTGACCCCGATTTAGTTTGAATTCTACTTGGAACAGGGACAGTGATATTTTTCTTTCTTACATCACAGATGAGTGGACTGAATGAATGAGTTAGCATCTGTGTGGCTTCAGGAGATCCTGAAGATGACCTTTTGCATTTCAAGTTCAGTGTATTAGTCTCCTTTATAGCATCAAGATCAGATTAAAGCCTTGAGATCAGTGATTTTCACACTTGAGCATGCATCTGAATTACTTAGAGGGCTTAAAATACAGGTTTGGTATGTGTCCAAGAATTTGTATTTCTGACAACTTCCTACATGATGCTGATGCTCTGGGTCCAGACTGCACTTTAAGAACTATGGCTTTATAATCTTTAAGCCTTGAAAGGATTATCGTGCACACTCACCCCAATTTATAATTCAAACAGAACAATACTAAAGTGTAAAATAAAAATTTTATTTCCAAAAATTATAGAGAACTTAAAAGCTTTAAGCTAAAATGAAATGTTTTCTTCCTAGATTTTTTTCCTCTTTCTTTCTGTGATCCTGTCCTGTGTGATGGGCTATCTGGCACTGTGTATAAGAGTTACTGAGCTTCCTTAGAAGTGGTATTGTATTTCTGCCTGATCCTCAGCATCCACATCAGGCATTTAGAGAGCTCATGAAGGTTCAAGGCATTGCATAAAGAGTTGGATATTGAGACTCATTTAGAATATGGTCCTTGTCATGAGGTGGGCTCCTGGACAGATCAGTGCAAAGTTTTGTGAAAGTACCAGGGAATACCTACTAGGTGCTTTTTCCATACATGGAAAACAAATTGTCTTACATGAAGGCCCCTCATTTACAAAACCCTAAATTCCCACCAAAATTTCCCATGGGATACAAGAAGCAAGACCAGACATGAACAGGATATTAAGTGATTCTAGGCAGAATTAGGAGAAAGAAAGAGGGAAGAAATGAAAAGGGAACAGAAAAAAAGTCCAGAATGAGGGCATGGGGAATAGCCAATAATATAGCCAATAGCTATTTTACTGAGGGCAGATACTTTGAAACATGACATTTCAGTAGTTGAAATTTCTATCCTTGATTTCTTTTCCTCTTCTTCCTTCCCTACAAATGTTTATAAAGTTTGCATTATAAGCCAGATGTCACAGATAGAGTGGCGAAGAAAACAAGTCCCTGTCTTAATGATTTCCCAGTATAGTCAGGGAGGCAGATAATTACAGAATACTGTGATGAGTACATCATACACTGTGAATAAGGCAAATGTGTGTTGGGTGTGTACTGGGGTATAACCCCAGTGCAATGTACAATATCCCTGCTACAAAGTATATTAACTTCAATGAAACCATAATGCATGTGTATTAAGTGAATTAATGATTGGTGAGTTTCTCTTTTAGCTATGTAAACTTGATTACTGGAACTTCTTTCTAGTTAACACCAATATACATAATGTTCTTTGCTATGAGTATGCTAATTAGAGTAATTAATAATATTGTTAAAGGGATTTATTTATATTACAAAGTCTTTTCCTTGCCACCTCCCCTTGCTACACATGGATCAAATGGAGCTGTCTGGCAAGGTAGCAGACATGTAGCAGGTTCTCCGTAAGTTGTCACTAATCCTGAATCTGTTGCGTTCTTTGGAGTTTTAAAGAAGTTGTAGAAATTTAAATTTTTCATAAGACATAAATCTCTATAAGACATAAACAGAAGGGATAAGGGAAAACAGATATTGTGGAACCACATCAAAATGATCCAAGTGGCTTATAATCCAGAATATCCCTTCTCTCTTCCAATGAAAGTGGTCGCAATGTGTCAGTAACCAAAGTAAAACAGTATGTTGAAATCTCTGTGAGACTAGCATGAGAAATTTTTTTCTGTCAAGGTGAAAAACACAATAGTGCAAGATTAACTGACTTTAAGTCATCACCACACTTAATGGCTTAAGAGTTTGAAGAGCTTAAGCAAGGGAAGTTTCTAAGGGATTCAGAAGCCCTGATGATTTCTCTGGTCTATATCAGTGTTACTGTTTAGCAGAGATTAAGGAATTATTACCAAAGTTCTATGGAAGAATTGAGGGGTAACAATTTTCAAACAGCAAAACTGATCAGACCTATTAACACATTAAAAGAATCTTAATGGGAAGTGAGGTTTTGGAGCATCTGTGAAATTCTAATTACTTCTGAAACAACATCCAGTTTGGATGTACAAAGCCTTTTTATAAATATAGTTTACCAAGGACATGTATAATTCTGCTGATAACTTTTCTCAGCTAGAAGTGCAGCTAATTTGGCTGGGCACAGTGGCTCACATCTGTAATCCCAGCACTTTGGGAGGCCAAGGTGGGTGGATCACCTGAGGTCAGGAGTTCAAGACCAGCCAGGCCAACATGGTGAAACCCCGTCTCTACTAAAAATACAAAAATTAGCCAGGCGTTATGGTGGGTGCCTGTAATCCCAGCTTCTCAGAAGGCTGAGGCAGGAGAATCGCTTTAACCCAAGAGGTGGAGGTTGCAGCAAGCCAAGATCACGCCACTGCACTCCAGACTGGGTGACAAGAACAAGACTCCATCTAAGAAAGAAAGAAAGAAAGAGAGAGAGAGAGAGAGACAGACAGACAGACAGAAAGAAAGAAAGAAAGAAAGAAGGAAAGAAAGAAAGAGAGAAAGAACAGCTAATTTCCCAAACATTTAAGAATGTTAAAGTTTGTAGATTACCTTGGCTCATAATGTAGTTACTAAGATATGGAGACAGAATTTTCATTTCCAAGAAGTTCAAAGAAAATGAAGTTAGAGGTCATCTTCTGTCTTTCTTACTGAGCAATGATGATCCTAAACAGTTACTGTAGTAACATGTGATCTGTTATCTGAGTAGTAATAACACATACCCAGTTCTACATTTCAAGTCACTGCTTTCAAAGCACTCTCCTTGTTTGTTAAAGGTGACCTTTTCAGATCATACTTTTAAAAAATAAAACAGTGGTATCCTAACCCACAGGATGAGATTCAAACTCCTAACCTGGCACACAAGATTTTTTTCTGGCCTTGGCCCTATACATCTAGGTTCATCAATCCCTTCCTCACACCTTACATTCCAGTAGCACCAAACTTCTTGATATTTCCGTGAATATACTCAGTTGTTTCACACTTCTGAGCTTTCACACTGCTTGATCCTTTCTGGAGAATGCTTCCCCTCCCGACTGCTTGGCAGCTCTACTTCTATCTTTCTATTCATTCATTAAGTGATTATTGAAAAAAAAGTTGTATGCCATACTATGTGTTGGCCTCTGAGAATATTACAGTGAACACAACCTTGCCCTGCCCTCACAAATACCAGAATTACAAACCTTCTACTTCTCTGTAAAGCTTTCCTTGGGTTGCCAACTGATTAGACCATGTCCAAATAAGGCAAATGCCCAGCTGTAACCAATAAAGCTGGTTCTATACCTCACTTCCATTTTCTATCGATAAATGCTGCTTGCCTGCAGAATAGAGTTCTCCAAACCTCTTGTGGTTCTGAGGGCTGTCCAATTCATAAATCATTCTTTGCTTAAATAAACAGTTAAATTTGTCTCCAAAGGCTGGGGAGGAGAGAAGAGAGGAAGACAGGAAGAGATTGGCCAATGAGTATAAAGTTAAAATTAGATAGGAGGAGTAAATTTCGGTATTCTATTGCACAGTTGGGTGACTGTGGTTAGCAATATCATATTGTACATTTCAAAATGGCTAGAAGAGAAGATTTTGGATGTTCTTACCACAATGAATGATGAATGTATAAGGTGATGGATATGCTAAATACACTGATTTGATTTTTATACAATGTATACATTTATCTAAACACCACATTGTATCCCATAATTACATACAATAATTATGTGTCAATGAAAACAAAATTTAAAACATTTTTAAGAGATTTAAGAAATTAATTTGTTCAAAGTTAATCTTTTAACCCTAAGTTCTAAAAACTTACTGTAACATAGGTCTTCTACAAAGACTATGCACCAATATAGTGATTGCAAAACTGGTTTTAAGGTAAATGCAGAAATATTTTTTATGTATCTGTTTCTTATCCTGACCTACCATAAAAGCTCAATGCCTATATTGGTCCTCTATGGATGCATAACAAATTACTGAAAAACATATGGGCTGAAAACAATGATAATCATTTATTACCTCTCATAGTTGCTGTAGGTCATGAATTTAGGAGGGCGTAACTGGCTGGTTCTGGCTCAGGGTCTCTCATGAGTTTGCAGTTAGCTATCACCCAGGGCCACAGTCATCTGAAGGCTTCACTGGGGCTGGAGATTGCATTTCCCAGATGACTCACACAGCTGGCCTCAGATCCCTTCCAAATTGGCCTTTCCACAGAGAATCTTGAGTGTCCTCAAGGCTAATAATGTTAGATACTGGGCACAGTTTTTAGACTGACCAATATTGCTGCCTTGGGAACCTGGATGTGGCTGATGTTCCTACCGCAAACCTGCCTGGATGGACTTCATGTGGTCTCTGCTTCTTCTCATTATCAATTTTTTTTTTTAAGACAGGGTCTCACTCTATTGCCTGTGCTGGAGTACAGTGGCACAATCATGGCTCACTGCAGCCTTGACCTCCTGGGCTCAGGGTAATCCTCCCGCTTCAGCCTCCCATGCAGCAGGGACTACAGGCATGTGCCACTATGCCTGGCTAATTTTTTTTTTTTGTATTTTTTGTAGAGATGGGGTTTTGCCATGTTGCTCAGGCTGGTCTTGAACCCCTGGGCTCAAGTGGTTCACCTGACTCAGCCTCCCAAAGTGCTAGGATTACAGATGTGAACTACCATGTCCAGCCAAATTCATCTTACTGGCAGAGGCTGGTCATATTTCTACACCCTAATTACATGGGAGACTGGTAAGTTAGTCTTCAGCATTCATGGCTTTAATGGGAGCCAGGCTCTGTCTCACAAAGTAGAAGATTCCCCTTACAAGGGAAATGAGAATGTAAGGCCAAAAATAACAAATATTTACTATATTAATGAGCTCCACTGTTGTAAGGATAGAATTTTAGGAATAACTAGAGATGTGAAAGGAGAGATGGCCCTTGCGGTGTCTTGTGGAAACATCTCCTCTTTTGGCTTTCATAGAAGCTAAGGAGTAGATGATACCAGGTAATCATTTTTCAATTTATCTTCTGTTCTGCTGACGATAGAGAGAGCTACATGCTTCCCCCGCAATTGTCAGGATTCACATTCTAATGAAAAGTGAGAACGCATCCTAGTGGTAATGTAAACTAGTACAACCACTATGGAAAACAGTATGGAGATTCCTTAAAGAACTAAATGTAGAACTACCATTCAATCCAGCAATCTCACTACTGGGTATCTACCCAAAGGAAAAGAAGTCATTATATGAAAAAAGATACTTACACATGCATGTTTATAGCAGCGATTGCAAAAATATGGAACCAGCATAAATGTTCATCAACCAATGAGTAAAGAAAATGTGGTATATATATATACACCATGGAACACTACTCAGCCATAAAAAAGAACAAAATAATGGCATGCACAGCAAACTGGATAGAGTTAGAGGGGCCATTATTCTAAGTGAAGTAACTCAGGAATGGAAAACCAAACATCATATGTTCTCACTTATAAGTGGGAGCTAAGCTGTGGGGACACAAAGGCAGAACGATATAATGGACTCTGGGGACTCAGGAGGAAGGGTGGGAGGGGGTGAGGAATAAAAGACTACACATGGGGCACAGTACACACTGCTCTAGTGATGGGTGCACACAAATCTCAGAAATCATCACTAAAGAACTTATCCATATAGCCAAAAACCACCTGTTCCCCAAAAACTATTGAAATAAAATAAAACAAAAATTTAAAAAACTTAAAAAAAGAGAATGAAGTACTGCTGATACACTTTCCTTAAGTATTTGAATCAGTCTTGAAGCCAGATCAACCTCCTATTACAGAAAAGCAGGTTTTGTTTTTAAAGCTAAATTTCTTCATGTTGGCAGATAAGAATAATTAAACTCCCCAAACATTGGCTACTGTCTCCACAGGGAAAGCACAAATGAAAAAGTTAGGGTCTGGCTTCCACAAATCTCATCTTAGCCTGTATCCACATTTAATTACGGAATGTCAATCCAAAAAACAGACACTTCGTCTCTTCCTTTTACTGGTAGCTACTGTTCTTAGAGGTTTTTCCTGGTGTATTCAAAAGGAAACAAGAATTTCCAAACTCCTTAACTCTTGTTGTTTTTAATCATCTATAAAATTCAGGTGAATATTTGCAGTGTGAAATAACCATAATAAAAATATTTTATTTTCTATCTTCTGGTATTTATCATATTTCCTATAAGTAGCAAGTTTGCTTTTCCCAAGTTGATCCGCTTTTTCCCAACTATTTAATTTTGGTGTAGGCAGTGGAGTCCTATTGATACACTGAGAAGCTGCTCCATGCAAAGCATTGTGGTGGACATCATGGGGAGGTAGTGTAAATTTGCCTTGGGTCTTTTGTAGCAATAATGCACCTTTATATATAAGTTTAATATACATTTAAGCTTTACTAGAGCCATAGAAGATAGGATTCTTTTTTTTGTATCAATGAGGCAACTGAGTCACAGATTTTTACCTTTCCAAACATCACAGAATCAGGATTCAAACCCAAGTCCTCTAAGCCAGCTCACATACTTGTCCTAATATGCCCCAGCTCCCTTCCTACTGGAAAGCATTTGAGGTTGTTCTCTCCTAGACCATCTTCTTCCTTTTCCTCCTGTGCTTTTCTACTCCAGCATCCTAATGTGGTTTGGCATTGACACCGCCGATGCCACAGGGTTGACAACAACTTCTTTGGCAGTGGCTTCTGCCCTGTACCAATAAAATCAATTCTCTGAAAGAGCTGGGGATGGACAAGAAGTGGTAGGAATGGTCATGTCATTATTTCTAATACTGCTCTTATCAAATACCCAACTTATTAAAGGAACCAAGACAATAATCTCCGTGCCCTCAACCTTATCCACTTCAACCTTTAGGCTGGGTTTTCTAGGAAGCTGTCTCTGACAGAGTTGAGTAGGCAGGACTTTTATGCATGAGTGCCCTTGGGATTGACCCTGTGAACAGAAGGAGAAGGATGCAGGATGAGGCAGAGGGAGAAGTTGAGCAGTGATGAAGGCCTGACAAGCCTTAGCCAAACCCTCAGGGAGCTCCAGTCCCATGGGTGTTGCCAGCAAAGGCCATAATGGTTAGGTTCTCTACCTCTACCATGATCAGTCATTAAAGGTTGCTACTTGGAGGGGCATGATTTGGGGGAAGGCAGCTTTCTGAGGCTGAAGAATTTCCTGAAGGGGCCACAGCTGGAGGCTGTCTACTCCCAACAGCTGGGGTAGCAAGTTCTTCCTTCAAGGAGGATCTGCATAGTGCATCTCCATTTCTGGGGTGTTGAGGTGTTGAGGTGAGGCAGTGCAGAGACCACCCTGTTTTGCAGATTCTTCGACAGTTTTGTTGCCATTCTGATGTCCACTATTGTCACAGGAGAAGCTCAAGGAAAAATCTTCACCAAGTTTGGGTCAGCTAAGCCTCTCAGCAGAGTAGAGCAGCTTTCACAATGCCCTGCTGATTCACAGCCCCTCATAATAAGTCATGGGGCTGTCATCTGGATAGGTGGAGAAATGAGATGGAAGACATAATGATCACCCCAAATTTCAACCTTTTAGAGGGGAAGTTCTGTCTGATGATCTTATTTTTTTTTAATTATCACATGAAACTCGTTATTTGGTTGTGGCACTTCTATGGGATGTTAGAGCACTCATTTGGGAGTCAGGAAACCACAGTTCTAGTCTGGGCCCTGCCCCTTTCTATGACCTTGTGCAAGTCATAAAACCTCTCTTGGCCTGAGTCTCCACACCTGTAAGATGAAGAAATTTGACTTGAGGTGTTCTAGGGTCACATCCAGCTCAGAATCATGATGAATCTCTATCATTTAGGCCAGAGGTCAGCAAACTATGGCCTGCATTCCAAATCTGTCTCACTGCCTGTTTTTGTAAATAAAATGTTACTGGAACACAGCCATGCTCATTCATTTACCTATTGCCTATAGCTGTTTTCATGCTACTGAAGCAGACTTGAGTTGCAACAGAAATTCTATGGTCTATAAAGTCTAGAATATTTACTACCCGCGCCTTTACAGATAAGGGTTTGCTGACCTTGATCTAGGCAAATCTTCTGTCATGTCACATTCCAAGGAGTAGGAGGAGAAATATGAGCCATGAGGATATGCTTTTGCAATAATTTGGCAAAGAGTGGTATCAGTCAAGTAACTGCTATTTCCTAAGTATTCCTTAGGAAATTAAGAGCAAGACGAGGGTTAAAGATAGGTAAGAAGCATTCTAAATGTACAGTGCACCAAGGGCAGTGTCTGTGAGGATTCCTGAGTAAGCAATGTCTCAGGTGCTTAAGTGAGATCTTGTTTGCCAAAATATCCACCTCTGTGGTCCCTGCATCAGCTCTTTATTACCCACATGGCAGGGTGTTTAGCAGGGAGGGCAAACACAGCTTTTTCTTTTATGATCAAGGTCATTTGTCCAGCAACTGAAATGGGTAAAGGGAAATTTTAGAAGAAATTTTTCAAAGCAATGAGAGAAGAAACTCTCTGCTGGTGAAATGTCAGAATTATCAAGCTGTCACTCCTTCAGGGAAAATAACTTTGCTGGTGAGAGACCATAGAAGTAGGAGGAATCCTGACAATATTACTATTATGAGCTGTGCTTTGCACTCTTAGGAAACACAGCATCCAATTGCCAAATGTGTCTTCGTATCATTTTGTTTTCATCTCATTGTCAAAACATCCCCATGGGATATTGTCAAGTGTCATAATGCTCATCATTCTATATTTCACAGATGAGAAAAGAGACTTCAGGATGATTTTGCCTGACATAATGCTCATAACATTTACTGTTGGTCCCAGCCATTTGCTTCTTAGCATTTGTTTCCTTTGATTGCTCTTTATCTTTGTTAGCATAGGCATTGTCTTCCCAAGTAAATGCTATGCCTGACCTATGTCTTAGATCACAGAATGTTAGAATTGAGGGAAGGCCTTCAGTCTAATGAAACTACTGAAATATAAAATGAGGGAAGTGAGACCCAGGGAGGTGGCCTGAGCTGGTGAGAGAACTAAAAGAATAACTGTGGTCCCCTAACATGAAGGTTATTGCTTTTTCCACGGACCTCATTATACCTCTTTGCATGCCCCATACCTAGTATAGTGTCTTATGTATATGTACTCCATAGTACTACTAGGGATCATCTGTATAGATAGCCTATCTTCTTAATTGACTGCAAGATTTTTATAGGTTAAGAATCACAGCTACTATTTATATTGCTTTTGATTTAACTCCCATCTATTGAGCATATAAAATATATGGCTTAAAAAACTGGAAAAAGATGAGCAAATTAAAGCCAAAGCAAATTGAAGGGAGAAAATTACAAAAACCAGAGTGGAAATAAGCAAAATAAAGAATGGAAAAACAATAAAGGATGTCAGTGAAACAAAAAAAAAATAGGTTCTTTGTAAAGAACAACAAATATTGATCAACAAAATAAAAGAGAAGATTCAAATTAATACATCAGGAATGAAAGAGGGGACATTACTACTAACCTTAAAGAAATAAAAAGGATTGTAAAGGTATACTACGAACAACAGTATACCAACAAATCAGATAAATTAGATGAAATGGACAAATTTCTAGAAAGACAAAAATCACTGAAACTGACTCAGAAGCAATAGAAAGCTGAATACAGGGATGTGCACCTGTAGTCCCAGCTATTGGGAGGCTGAGGTGGGAGAATCACTTGAGCCTAGGAGTTCAAAGTCAGCCTGGGCAACATAGCAAGAGTCTGTCTCTAAACATAAATACACAAATAATTTTTTTAACAAAAAGAAATAGAAAACCTGAATATGCCTATCATATTCTATAGGACATAGATTTTCTATATACAAAATCATGTTATCTGCAAATTGAGATAATTTTACTTTTTCCTTTCCAATTTGGATTCCTTTGACTTCTTTTTCTTGCCCAATTTCCCTGGCTATAACCTGTAGTACAATGTCATATAAAAATGGCAAGAGAAGACATTCTTGTCAGGAGGAAAGATATACTATCCTTTTTTCATGTTACTGGATTTGACGTACTAGTATTTTAATAAAGGCAAAATTAGGGTTTTGTATTATACTTTAAGATCTGGGATACATGTGCAGGAGGTGCAAGTTTGTTACATAGGTATACACATGCCATGGTGGTTTGCTGCACCCATCAGCCCGTCATCTACATTAGGTATTTCTCCTAATGCTATCCCTCTACTTGTCCCCCAACCCCCGACAGGCCCTGGTGTATGATGTCCCCCTCCCTGAGTCCATGTGTTCTCATTGTTTAACTTTCACTTATGAGTGAGAACATGCAGTGTTTGGTTTTCTGTTCTTGTGTTAGTTTGCTGAGAATGATGGTTTCTAGTTTCATCCATCTCCCTGCAGAGGAAATGAACTCATCCGTTTTTATGGCTCCATAGTATTCCATGGCGTATATGTGCCACATTTTTTTAAATTATACTTTAAGTTCTAGGGTACATGTACACAATGTGCAGGTTTGTTACGTATGTATACATGTGCCATGTTGGTGTGTGCACCCATTAACTCATCACTTACATTAGGTGTATCTCCTAATGCTATCCCTCCCTCCTCCACCCACCCCATGACAGGCCCTGGTGTGTGATGTTCTCCACCCTGTGTCCAAGTGTTCTCATTGTTCAATTCTTACCAATGAGTGAGAACATGCGGTTCTCACTGGTTTTCCCAGCACCATTTATTAAATAGGAAGTCCTTTCCCCATTTCTTGTTTTTGTCAGGTTTGTCAAAGATCAGATGGTTGTAGATGTGTGGTATTATTTCTGAGGGCTCTGTTCTGTTCCATTGGTCTATATCTCTGTTTTGGTACAAGTACCATGCTGTTTTGGTTACCGTAGCCTTGTAGTATAGTTTGAAGTCAGGTAGTGTGATGCCTCCAGCTTTGTTCTTTTGGCTTAGGATTGTCTTGGCAATGTGGGCTCTTTTTGTTTGATTTTCTGTCCTTGCAATAGTTGGCCACATTTTCTTAATCCAGCCTAACATTGATGGACATTTGGGTTGGTTCCAAGTCTTTGTTATTGTGAATAGTGCCACAATAAACATACATGTGCATGTGTCTTTATACCAGCATGATTTATAATCCTTTGGGTGTATACCTAGTAATGGGGTCACTGGGTCAAATGGTATTTCTAGTTCTAGATCCTTGAGGAATCACCACACTGCCTTCCACAATGGTTGAACTAGTTTACAGTCCCACCAACAGTGTAAAAGTCCCTATTTCTCCACATCCTCTCCAGCACCTGTTGTTTCCTGACTTTTTAATGATCGCCATTCTAACTGCTATGAGATGGTATCTCATTGTGGTTTTGATTTGCATTTCTCTGATGGCCAGTGTTGATGAGCATTTTTTCATGTGTCTGTTGGCTGCATAAATGTCTTCTTTTGAGAAGTGTCTGTTCATATCCTTTGCCCACTTTTTGATGGAGTTGTTTGATTTTTTCTTGTAAATTTGTTTAAGTTCTTTGTAGATTCTAGATATTAGCCCTTTGTCAGATGAGTAGATTGTAAAAATTTTCTCCCATTCTGTAGGTTGCCTGTTCATTCTGATGGTAGTTTCTTTTGCTGTGCAGAAGCTCTTTAGTTTAATTAGATCCCATTTGTCAATTTTGGCTTTGTTGCCATTGCTTTTGGTGTTTTAGTCATGAAGTCCTTGCCCATGCCTATGTCCTGAATGGTAATGCCTAGGTTTTCTTCTAGGATTTTTATGGTTTTAGGTCTAACATTTAAGTCTTTAACCCATCTTGAATTAATTTTTGTATAAGGTATAAGGAAGGGATCCAGTTTCATCTTTCTGCATATGGCTAGCCAGTTTTCCCAGCACTATTTATTAAATAGGGAATCCTTTCCCCGTTTCTTGTTTTTGTCAGGTTTGTCAAAGATCAGATGGTTGTAGATGTGTGGTATTATTTCTGAGGGCTCTGTTCTGTTCCATTGATCTATATCTCTGTTTTGGGACCAGTACCATGCTGTTTTGGTTACTGTAGCCTTGTAGTATAGTTTGAAGTCAGGTAGCCTGATGCCTCCAGCTTTGTTCTTTTGGCTTAGGATTGTCTTGGCAATGTGGGCTCTTTTTTGGTTCCATATGAACTTTAAAGTAGTTTTTTTCCAATTCTGTGAAGAAAGTCATTGGTAGCTTGATGGGAATGGCATTGAATCTATAAATTACCTTGGGCAGTATGGCCATTTTCACAATATTGATTCTTCCTATCCATGAGCATGGAATGATTTTCCATTTGTTTGTGTTCTCTTTTATTTTGTTGAACGGTGGTTTGTAGTTCTCCTTGAAGAGGTCCTTCACATCCCTTGAAAGTTGGATTCCTAGGTATTTTATTCTCTTTGAAGCAATTGTGAATGGGAGTTCACTCATGATTTGGTTCTCCGTTTGTCTGTTATTGGTATATAGGAATGCTTGAGATTTTTGCACATTGATTTTGTATCCTGAGACTTTGCTGAAGTTGCTCATCAGCTTAAGTAGTTTTTGGGCTGAGACGAGGGGGTTTTCTAAATATAGACTCATGTGATCTGCAAACAGAGACAATTTGACTTCCTCTCTTCCTATTTGAATACCCTGTATTTCTTTCTCTTGCCTGATTGCCCTGGCCAGTACATCCAATACTATGTTGAATAGGAGTGATGAGAGAAGTCATTCTTGTCTTGTGCCAGTTTTCAAAGGGAATGCTTCCAGCTTTTGCCCATTCAGTATGATACTGGCTGTGGGTTTGTCATAAATAGCTCTTATTATTTTGAGATATGGTCCATCAATACTTAGTTTATCGAGAGTTTTTAGCATGAAGGGGTGTTGAATTTTGTCAAAGGCCTTTTCTGTGTCTATTGAGATAATCATGTGGTTTTTGTCATTGGTTCTGTTTAAGTGATGGATTACTTTTATTGATTTGCCTAAGTTTAACCAGCCTTGCATCACAGGGATGAAGCTGACTTGATTGTAGTGGATAAGCTTTTTGATGTGCTGCTGGATTCAGTTTGCCAGTATTTTATTGAGGATTTTCGCATCGATGTTTGTCAGGGATATTGGCCTGAAATTTTCTTTTTTTTTGTTGTGTCTCTACCAGGTTTTGGTATCAGGATGATGCTGGCCTCATAAAAAGTCAGGGAGGAATCCCTCTTTTTCTATTGTTTGGAATACTTTCAGAAGGAATGGTACCAGCTCTTCTTTGTACCTCTGGTAGAATTTGGCTGTGAATCCATCTGGTCCTGGACTTTTTTTGGTTGGTAGGCTGTTAATTACTGCCCCAATTTCAGAATGTGTTATTGGTCTATTCAGGGATTTAACTTCTTCCTGATTTAGACTTGGGAGGGTGTATGTGTCCAGGAATTTATCCATTTCTTCTAGATTTTCTAGTTTATTTGCATAGAGGTGTTTAGAATATTCTCTGATGGTAGTTTGTATTTCTGTGGAATCAGTGGTGATATCCCCTTTATCATTTTTTATTGTGTCTATTTGATTCTTCTCTCTTTTCTTCTTTATTAGTCTGGCTAGCGGTATATCTATTTTGTTGTCAGTAAACCAACTCCTGGATTCATTGATTTTTTGAAGGGTTTTTCCTGTCTCTAACTCCTTCAGTTTTGCTCTGATCTTAGTTATTTCTTGCCTTCTGCTAGCTTTTGAATTTGTTTGCTCTTCCTTCTCTAGTTCTTTAATTGTGATGTTAGGGTGTCAATTTGAGATTTTTCCTGCTTTTGCTTGTGGGCATTTCGTGCTATAAATTTCCCTCTAAACACTGCTTTAGCTGTGTCCCAGAGATTCTGGTACGTTGTGTCTTTGTTCTTATCAGTTTCAAAGAACTTATTTATTTCCGCCTATTTCGTTATTTACCCAGTAGTCATTCAGGAGCAGCTTGTTCAGTTTCCATGTAGTTGTGTGGTTTGAGTGAGTTTCTTAATCCTCAGTTCTAATTGATTGCACTGTGGTCTGAGAAACTGTTTGTTATGATTTCCATTCTTTTGCATTTGCTAAAGGAGTGTTTTTACTTCCAATTATGTGGTCAATTTTAGAATAAGTGCGATGTGGTGCTGAGAAGAATGTATATTCTGTTGATTTGGGGTGGAGAGTTCTGTAGATGTCTATTAGGTCTGCCTGATCCAGATCTGAGTTCAAGTCCTGAATATCCTTGTTAATTTTCTGTCTCATTGATCTGTCTAATAAAGTCTCTCACTATTATTGTATGGGAGTCTAAGTCTCTTTGTAGGTCTCTGAGGGCTTGCTTTATGAATCTGGGTGCTCCTGTATTGGGTGCTTATACATTTAGGTTAGTTAGCTGTTCTTGTTGCATTGATCCCTTTAACATTATGCCGTGTCCTTCTTTGTCTCTTTTAATCTTTGTTGGTTTAAAGTCTGTTTTATCAGAGACTAGAATTGCAACACCTGCTTTTTTTTGCTTTCCATTTGCTTGGTAAATATTATTCCATCCCTTTATTTTGAGCCTATGTGTGTCTCTGCATGTGAGATGGGTCTCCTGAATACAGCATACTGATGAGTCTTGACTCTCTATCCAATTTGCTAGTCCATGTCTTTTAATTGGGGCATTTAGCCCATTGACATTTAAGATTAATATTGTTATGTGTGAATTTGATCCTGTCATTATGATGCTAGCTGTTTATTTTGCTCATTAGTTGATGCAGTTTCTTCATAGTTTAAATGGTCTTTACAATTTAGCATGTTTTTGCAGTGGCTGGTACTGGTTGTTCCCTTCCATGTTTAGTACTTCCTTCAGGAGCTCTTGTAAGGCAGGCCAGGTGGCGATAAAATCGCTCAACATTTGTTTGTCTGTAAAGGATTTTATTTCTCCCTCGCTTATGAAGCTTAGTTTAGCTGGATATGACATTCTGGGTTGAAAATTCTTTTCTTTAAGAATGTTGAATATTGGCCCCCACTCTCTTCTGGCTTGTAGGGTTTCTGCTGAGAGATCCACTGTTAGTCTGATGGGCTTCCCTTTGTGGGTAACCTGACCTTTCTCTCTGGCTGCCCTTAACCTTTTTTCCTTCATTTCAACCTTGGTGAATCTGACGATTATGTGTCTCGGGGTTGCTCTTCTCGAGGAGTATCTTTGTGGTGTTCTCTGTATTTCCTGAATTTGAAAGTTGGCCTGTCTTGCTAGGTTGGGGAAGTTCTCCTGGATAATATCCTGAAATGTGTTTTCCAACTTGGTTCCATTCTCCCCATCACTTTCAGGTACACCAATCAAACATAGGTTTGGTTTCTTCACAGAGTCCCATATTTCTCGGAGGCTTTATTCATTCCTTTTCATTCTCTTTTCTCTAATCTTGTCTTCATGCTTTATTTCATTAAGTTGATAGTCAGTCTCTGATATCCTTTCTTCCACTTGATCAGTTCAGCTATTGATACTTGTGTATGTTTCACAAAGTTCTCGTGCTGTGTTTTTCAACTCCATCAGGTCATTTATGTTCTTCTCTAAACTGGTTATTCTAGTTAGCAATTCGTCTAACCTTTTATCAACGTTCTTAGCTTCCTTGCATTGGGTTAGAACATGCTTTTTTAGCTCAGAGGAGTTTGTTATTACCCACCTTCTGAAGCCTTCTTCTGTCAATTTGTCAAGCTCATTCTCCCTCCAATTTTGTTCCCTTGCTGTTGAGGAGTTGTGATCCTTTGGAGGGGAAGAGGCGTTCTGATTTTTGAAATTTTCAGTCTTTTTGTGCTGGTTTTTCCTCATCTTCATGGATTTATCTACCTTTGGTCTTTGATGGTGACCTTCAGATGGGGTTTCTGAGTGGATGTCCTTTTTGTTGATGTCGATGCTATTCCTTTCTGTTTGTTAGCTTTCCTTCTAACAGCCAGGCCCCTCTGCTGCAGGTCTGCTGGAGTTTGCTGGAGGTCCACTCCAGACCCTGTTTGCCTGAGTACCACCAGTGGAGGCTGTAGAACAGCAACAATTGCTGCCTGTTCCTTCCTCTCGAAGCTTCATCCCAGAAGGGCACCCACCAGATGCCAGCCCAAACTCTCCTGTATTTGTCTGTCAACCCCTGCTGGGAGGTGTCTCCCAGTCAGGAGGCATGGGGGTCAGGGACCCACTTAAGGAGGCAGTCTGTCCCTTAGCAGAGCTCGAACACTGTGTTAGGAGATCCACTGCTCTCTTCAGAGCCAGCAGGCAGGGACATTTAAGTCTGCTGAAGCTGTGCCACAGCCTCCCCTTCCCCCATTGGCTCTGTCCCAGGGAGATTGGGGTTTTATCTTTAATCCCCTGACGGGGGCTGCTGCCTTTTTTTCGGTGATGCCCTGCCCAGAGAGGAGGAATCTAGAGAGACAGTCTGACTACAGAGGCTTTGCCAAGCTGCGGTGGGCTCTGCCCAGTTCAAACTTCCCAGCAGCTTTGTTTACACTGTGAGGGGAAAACCACCTACTCAAGCCTCAGTAATGGCAGATGCCCCTCCCCCCACCAAGCTTGAGCATCCCAGGTTGACTTCAGACTGCTGTGCTGGCAGTGCAAATTTCAAGCTGGCGGATCTTAGCTTTCTGGGCTCTCTGGGGGTGGGATCCGCTGAGCTAGACCACTTGGCTCCCTGGCTTCAGCCCCCTTTCCAGGGGAGTGAACGATTTTGTCTCGCTGGCATTCCAGGTGCCACTGGAGTATGAAAAACAACTCCTGCAGCTAGCTCAGTGTCTGCTCAAATGGCCACCCAGTTTTGTGCTTGAAACCCAGGGCCCTGGTGGCATAGGCACCCGAGGGAATCTCCTGGTCTGTGGGTTGCAAAGACCATGGGAAAAGCATAGTATCTGGGCCAGAGTGCACCATTCCTCATGGCACAGTCCCTCATGGCTTCCCTTGGCTAGGCGACGCCCCACCCTGCTTCAGCTCACCCTCTGTGGGCTGCACCCATTGTCTAACCAGTCCCAATGAGATGAGCTTGGTACCTCAGTTGGAAATGGAGAAATCACCCGCCTTCTGTGTTGATCTCACTGGCAGCTGCCGACTGGAGCTGTTCCTATTCGGCCATCTTGCCCATTCCATCCAAAAGTAGTTTTTTAAAATTAACATGGGGATTAAGGATTCAGCTATTTTTCAGAAAGCAGAGCTTTAAGAAAGCAGAGCTCTAGAACCAGGGCTTCATGGACGTGAGACCAGTGCAGTTACACAGAGCCCTAGGTTCAGGAAGGAGCCCACACATGGGGTTTCGTAAAATTTTATCTTTGAATTTGTGTTTTATGAGTGAAAGCTGATAACACAGTGGAACATAGGCTCAAGGCTTAAAGCCTTGCTCATGTGCTGTCTTGCCTTTAAGACATCTACCTGGGAAGGTTCCTCTGCCACCTAGCCCTTAATCCCCATCCCATAACTACTGCAATCTTCCATTCCCAATGGGATCCTAGGTAATAGTGAGGAAGGGTTGCCGTGAGGTAAGACTGCCAGGTCCCTGTAAGTGTCTACACTCCCCTGCAGAGTATCTGCCCTAGTTCCCGAGGGAGAATGACATTAAATACCCAACAAAAAGCACAATGACAGGTCCACAGACAAATACAGACCCCCCAAAAAAACAGCTTTTCTCTTGTTTCTTGAACAAGGATTTCTGCGTTGTCATTTAGCACTGGGCCCCACAAATTATGTAGCTGGCCTGTCCAGAGCCTTACTACTCAAAGTGTGGTTGCAGGACCAGCAGCATTGGTATCACCTGGGAACATATGGAAACACAGAATCCCAAGCCCTACCCAAACCTACTAAAGAAGAATCTGCATTTTAACAAGATCCCTGGATGATTTGTATGACATTAAAGTTTGAGAAGCAGTGGTCTAAAACACACTCTGGGATTCAGTCACCTATTGGATGACATCTATGTTCTTGCCCCAATTATTTTTATTATGATTGTTAAATGAATTGCCCTTTTCTTTGACATAAAGCAACTACTATTCATGTTGGAAGATGGGAGGCAGAGGGAAAGAAAGTTGGCCAATAAGAAACGCTGAAAAAGGAATTGCTCTGAGCACCAAGCTTTGCCAACCCTGTTACTCGAAATTATACTTGCCCTGTTTTCTACCCTTGGGCTTAAGGCTTAGCATCTTTCCTAGCAGTACTGAGTGCCTTATTGAGGGGAACTGTAGCCAGCTTAAAATAAACTGCAGCTCTCCTGGAAATTGCTTTGACCTTTATTTGCATAAGTCTTCAAAACTTGCTAGCTCTGGAAAAGATGGGAAAGGAGCACCTTATTTTTATTCTTGGTGGAACTGATTTTTGAGCTTGCATGTGAGTTACTTGACATGGTATGGTTGGTGTTGTTTTAGTAACTTTTTAGGTTCTAGGAAAGATTATTGTAAAAAGCAACCAACAGGAATATGAAATAAACCCCTATGCCTTCCTCTTGCCCACTCCCCAAGCTTCCTGGGGAAAAGTATCTGTCCTGGCCAGAGCTAGTGGGAAGGTTGGAGCTGACAGAAAGCTGCTGTCCAGTTGCAGTGAGGGCCGAGGCAAATTTTCTCTCCAGGTGTGGAAGGGGCAATCTCCAGGAGTGAGAGAAATGGGAGCAATCAGTCGCTGGTACTTGTGTCTTTATCATGAAGGCATAACTGGTGAATGTACTATGAGCAACACATTGTTAATTTGTATTATGCCCTTTACAAGGTTTGTCCCTGTTAATCCAGTATTTCCATAACTAGGGATCTAGTCCAAGGAAAGATCAGAGACTTTGGCACAGAATTAAGCTGGAGAATATTCATCTCAATTACATCTATAGGAGCAGGAAGTTCAAAGTGGGATACATGCCCCAACAGGTAGTGCAAAAGGAGGATGTATGTGAGACATATTAGAATTTGCATTTAACTTTTAAAATTTTAAAAATAGAGCCGGTCGGGGTGGCTCACGCCTGTAATCCCAGCACTTTGGGAGGCCGAGGCAGGCGGATCACCTCAGGTCAGGAGTTCGAGACTAGCCTGACCAACATGGCAAAACCCCGTATCTACTAAAAAGAAAAAAATTAGCTGGGCATGGTGGCGGGAGCCTGTAATCCCAGCTACCTGGGAGGCTGAGGCAGGAGAATTGCTTGAACCCAGGAGGTGGAGGGTGCAGTGAGCCGAGATCTCACTATTGCACTCCAGCCTGGGCAACAAGAGCAAAACTCCATCTCAAAAAAATAAAAAGGTCAGGTGTGGTGGCTCACGCCTGTAATTCCAGCAGTTTGGGAGGCCGAGGTGGGCGGATCACCTGAGGTCGGGAGTTTAAGACCAGCCTGACCAACAGGAGACCAACAGGAGATAACCTGTCTCTACTAAAAATACAAAATTAGCCAGGCATGGTGGCGCACGCCTGTAATCCCAGCTACTCAGGAGACTGAGGCAGAAGAATCACTTGAACCCGGGAGGCAGAGGTTGCGGTGAGCCGAGATCACGCCATTGCATTCCAGCCTGGGCAACAAGAGCGAAACTCTGTCTCAAAAAGAAGAAGAAGAAGAAAAAGTTTTACTAATATGTAAAATGGGGACTCCACCTTGCTTCTTTACTTGGTCCCTAAGTCAAGCAGGCACATGTTATATGAGATATGTTGAGAAAAGAATGGGAATTTCATAACATGAGTCTCTTCTCTCTGACATAGCAACTACATGGATATAATTTATAAATGATCATTGGAGTGGACAGTTTTTTACTGATGGGATGTGAAGCACCTTATAAGAGATCTAAGGAAATGCACAGGGAGTACTCTGCTCCCAGTTCCAGGGAGGAAAGAGCAGCATAGGGCCAAATTGTAAATTCAGCTCTATGGATTGCCCTGAGCTCTTGCTAATGGGCCAGTTTTAGCTTCTTTTTTTTTTTTTTTTTTTTTTTTTTTTTTGAGACAGAGCCTTGTTCTTTCACCCAGGCTGGAGTGCCGTGGTGCGATCTGAGCTCATTGCAACCTCCGCCTCCCAAGTTCAAGTGATTCTCCTGTCTCAGCCTCCAGAGTAGCTGGGATTACAGGAAAGTGCCACCACACCCAGCTAATTTTTATATTTTTAGTAGAGACGAGGTCTCACCATGTTGGCCAGGCTGGTCCCAAACTCGTGACCTCAGGTGATCCGCCCACCTCAGCCTTCCAAAATGCTGGGATTACAGGCATGAGCCACTGCACCCAACCCAGTTTTAGCTTTTTAATGGAAAGTAGTGTTGTTTCAGTTGATGGAATATTTCTTTCCCTCAGTTTCAACATGTTTTATAAGAGCCTTCAGGATGTTTCATTAAAAACTGTAGCTCTCTCAGCAGATTTCATTACACCTCAACTTTCATTACCAATTCTTACCCTCTGAACACAACTTTGGCCTTCTGCTCCATTCTGCTGAAGTTTAAAGCTGCAGATAGGACCTCTGGTCAGCATTTTGCTTTCCATTGCAAAAAAAGCTAATGCTTAGGTATAAGATTAAGATAAAAGGAAAACTAAGCTTATTAGAAAAATTCCTAGTCACTTAGTCAAACATCCACACCTGCTGACAGAGAATGGCCAAAGGGTCCTCAGGAACACTTGCTTTTCTATAGATACATTTCCCCCTGAGTTTTCTAGGATAAAAAGCTCATCTTTTAAATAATGGTGTTTTGTTTAAACAATCCTTTGTGAGAGAGGCTTTCTCCTGGAATGCCTTGTGCATATTAAAACTGTAAATAATCTTGTCATTTGGAATAAATCTTCTTAATGTGCGTGTTATAATTGAATTCATCTCTAATTAATGTAGCATTACCATGTGGCAAAGGTGGATTAGCTTCTGTTTTCTGATTGACCTTGAACATCGCCTTGAAGTTGCAGGATTGCTGATGAAGTCAATAAGGGCTGTGCATTGATTTTCAGACACAAAGACCATCACCACCATGGCTGAAGACATGTCCCCAGGACCACCAATTTTCAACAGTGCGATGGCCAGGACCAAGATGAAACGCATGAGGGAGTAAGTAGCATGTTGCCTGCCCCCTAGGAAGGTGCAGTGTTAAAGCATATTGACCAAGTGTGTGACCCAGTCATGTGATACTGTCTTAGTCCATTTGTGCTGCTGTGACAAAATACCTGGGACTAAGCTGTTCCAACTTAGAAACTTCTCTCTAAAATTCACTTTCTGTATTGGTGCTGGTCGAATAATTAGGGAAGTTTGGCAAGAATTATTTTTCAGTTGATTTGCACTTATAGTATTCTTGCAGCACAGCACATTCTCATCCATGCTAATGTTTGAAAGCAAAGGAGAAAAAAATGCTGAAAATTATTTCCAAGCCTAAAGCAGTTACTATGTTTATATACTTATTGTTTTCTAGCCCTACCTGTACCAGAGTGGTCTTTTTTTTTTTTTTTATACTTTAAGTTTTAGGGTACATGTGCACATTGTGCAGGTTAGTTACATATGTATACATGTGCCATGCTGGTGCGCTGCACCCACTAACTCGTCATCTAGCATTAGGTATATCTCCCAGTGCTATCCTTCCCCCCTCCCCCCACCTCACCACAGTCCCCAGAGTGTGATATTCCCCTTCCTGTGTCCATGTGATCTCATTGTTCAATTCCCACCTATGAGTGAGAATATGCGGTGTTTGGTTTTTTGTTCTTGCGATAGTTTACTGAGAATGATGATTTCCAGTTTCATCCATGTCCCTACAAAGGACATGAACTCATCATTTTTTATGGCTGCATAGTATTCCATGGTGTATATGTGCCACATTTTCTTAATCCAGTCTATCATTGTTGGACATTTGGGTGGGTTCCAAGTCTTTGCTATTGTGAATAATGCCGCAATAAACATACGTGTGCATGTGTCTTTATAGCAGCATGATTTATAGTCCTTTGGGTATATACCCAGTAATGGGATGGCTGGGTCAAATGGTATTTCTAGTTCTAGATCCCTGAGGAATCGCCACACTGACTTCCACAATGGTTGAACTAGTTTACAGTCCCACCAACAGTGTAAAAGTATTCCTATTTCTCCACATCCTCTCCAGCACCTGTTGTTTCCTGACTTTTTAATGATTGCCATTCTACCTGGTGTGAGATGGTATCTCATTGTGGTTTTGATTTGCATTTCTCTGATGGCCAGTGATGATGAGCATTTTTTCGTGTGTTTTTTGGCTGCATAAATGTCTTCTTTTGAGAGTGGTCTTATAATAACATAATTACCATGGCAAGAACTGATTCCCAGAAATTGAAAGTGAGGGAGTATGGATTAATTTTTCCCTCTGTAGAGGGAAACTACCTCCACCTCTCCTTGCTTGGAGGAGATGATATAGAAGGTGTTGCTAATTTCCCAGTTGATAGTCTTTAAAGAGAAGAAAAGTGGTTTGCTTATTTTACCCGTAAAAGTTAACAATGTGGTGTCAGATTTTTGATCTAAGACTTCATTACTTTTGCAAAGTACACAATACCCCATTTCCTAGCATATTATGAAATGTTTTAAATAATTAAAATGAAAATATTTTGCTAAATTAATTGGCCAAGATGCATTCTAATGATTTTATTCCTAGTGTGTTGTTTTTTTTCTCCTTATTGCTTGGCTGTAATTGACCAAGTACTTTCTGGCTCACCTTTTTAATGTGGGCTACTGCAGTTTGGGTTACTCCCCCATGGATGGTATTGCTCCTCTAGTGGAATAACCTGCCATCCTCTTATATTTTATATTGTGAATCCTTATGCCATTCCAGAAAAGGCAAAAAGGAAATCAAGGCTGCAAATCTGTGTATCTTTTGAGCATGTTGTGTTTTCTCAGTTTCAAAGACTTAGAAGCCAGCCAGAGAGAGGAAATCTTGCTGTTCTTTCTCTGCACTGTGATATACTGCATGCTCAGCATATGGATGGCAACTATTGGGATGCCAAGAAGAATAGTTAATGACATTTGTCTCCATAGAGATTATAATGTAGAGAAAACACAAAACTTCAAATGCAAAACGTTAAGTGACAACATAATGGTTATGTAATATGAGGTGATAATTAAGAAAAGTCCCCAAATAGGAGCATGGCCATGAGCCAAATAGATGATGAGAGCTCTAAGGTCAGAAAGGGGAAGTTGGGAGACCTCTGGGAGAAGCAGGGACTTAGCCTTCACCTTGGCCTTCACAGAGGGATGTAATTTGGAGAGGTAAAGAAAAAGGAGGAGAAGCTGGAGGTCAGCAGATTTGGTGTCTGAGTCTTGGCTTCACTAATAAATGGCTGTCTAACCTTTGACAAGTGATTTTCTAAGATTCAGTTTCTTTATCTATAAAATGGTCATATTAATTGCCACAGCTGGATTCCCAGGAAGCATACTCAGAGATGGAGATTAATGTGTAGGAGGAGGTTTGTGAGGGAATCTTCTGGAGACCAACACCTGTAGAAAGGAGGAGGAAGGAAGCAGACTGGTCAGGGAGAAGTCAAGCTGTGACATGGGTCATTAGAGGCCTCTGCCAACCCCATTGGGAGTTCTGGGGCTAGATGGCCCTGCAGAACTGTGCTGAGTTGGGACAAGAGGGCCTTTGTAACCCCAAGTCAATCAGACATTGCATGTGGGCCACTCTGGGAAGGGGCCGTGACTGAACAAGATGTTCACTTCTGTATTTACCAGTATAGACTTCATCTAGATTTACCAGTTGTTAACACTTTGTCACATTTTTGTAATTTTTCTTTATATCTATCTATATAATATATATACATATACACTTATAAATTATTATTATTACTGATCTGTTTGAGAATAGATTCCATGCTTCATGATTCTTCAACCCTAAATATTTAAATGAGTAGCTTCTAAAAACAAGAACATTCTCTTAATATAACCATAGTATGATGATTGAATTCAGGAAATTTCACATCAGTACATACTATTATTTAACATACAAATCCATATTCAGATTTCATTGATTATCCCAATAATACCCATTATAGCAATTGTTTTTCTGATTCAGGATACAAGCCAGGATCACACATTACACTCAGTTGCTATGTCTCTTTGGTGTATTTACTCTAGAATGGTTCCTTAGTCATTCTTCATCTTTCATGACACTGACATTTTTGAAGAGTGCAGGCCAGTTGTTTTGTAAGATATCTCTTACTGTGGGTTTGTCTGTTGTTTCCTCATTATGAGCTTCAGGTTATACACTTTTGGTGGTAGCCTACATAAGAAATATTGTGTGTCCTGAACTTTTAAACATTTAATTATAGGAAGTTTCAGCCACATATAAAAGTAGTCAGAGTAGTATAATTTTTCTGTAGACTAATCAACCCAACCAGTTCAACAGTTATCACCCATGACCAATCTTGTTTTTCTATACTTCCACCTGTTCTCACATGTTACTTTTAAGGAAGTCCTATTCATCATATGTTATATCCGTAAGTATTTAAATAAATATGTGAATTTTAATCTGCTCTTTGACACTTTCCCTTGGATGTCCATTAGGCATCTCAAGCTCAGGGTTTCCAAAACTGAACTCCTAAATTTCCCTACCACATCTGCCCCCTCCACAGCCTTCCCCATTGTTACATAAGCAAAGGCAAGATCTAGTTAAGAAAGAACCTTCCAGCTCAGTAAGTAGTGCCTGAAGGCTTACTTAGTGTGTGACAGTTTAAAGATATCAGGCAAATGACTTTGTCATCTCCTCTATGAAGAAGTTGGGTGGCAACACACCTGGTGATCATGCTGCCATCCTTCTCCAAGTTCTCTAAACTGGGGGCCCTGGGGCTTTGTAAGTATTAATATATGCAATGTCAGGCATAGAGTATACCCTATCACAGTGGTCAGAAGGGAAGATGCAGGGGGCAAGCTGCTGGGATTTATATCCCTCCTTGCCACTGACTAATATGTGTCCTTGGACAAGTTAACCAAACTCTTTGGGCCTCAGATTTCTCATCTGTGAAGTGGGACTAATAATGATTTTTGCCTCATAGAGTTGTTGTTAGGGTGAGTTGAGATAATGTATGAAATGCACTAAGAATAGTTTATGGCACATAGTAAGTGCTCAGTAAATGTTAACAACTTAGACTCTCAATATATGTGTGGTTGCTTCACTTTGAAAATCCCCAAGCCAAGTGTCTGAAGGTGTTGACATGTGTTTGTGATGTTTTATACCTGAGGGCATTGGTAAGTGAAGCAGCTGTTTGTTAAGACATGCATGTAGTATCTTTTTAGCATGCGAAAAGTGCTAGTGCCAATTCTCTGAGAAAATGCCATGAAGTTGTTTTTATAAATTCCAGACATTTGCCATTCTCCAACTGACTTCTGGCCACAGCCACTTCTCACTCTTGCAGGGAGACTACTCCATAAATGAAACTCCCCTACTGGTGCACAGACAACACCAGCTCTCAGAAGTTATTAGGTGGTACTGCTCAAAGTCATTGGAAGGTTGGCAAAATGACAAGAAGTCAGTGTTGACTTCTTTTCTGACTGAGGAATTTCCATGTACATTTGAAGAGTGGTTGCTATTCATGTATGGATAGATAAATGATGAATGGATAGATGAATTGATGGATAGGTAGGTGGATGGATGGGTGAACGGGTGGATAAGTGGGCCTTTGTGGCTCCATGGTCCTCCTGAAACTTCTGCTGTCAGGAAAGGGTTTCTGTTCAAAAAAGTTTTTTGTTTTTGTTTTTGTTTTTGTTTTTTTACACCTCAAGCCAGATTAAATTCCAGGCCTGGCTCCATGCTCCCACTAGAAGCCAAAAAGGAGACCTGCGGAATGACGGCTCGTCAGCTTTCAGCTCTGAGGAGGGCAAGGGGCACACTGTGACTAAGACTGGTCCTTTAACTCACAGAGGCCAAGGCAATGTACACGAAGGGCCTGCTCTGTCTAAATGAATTATCCTCTTGGCCTCAGCTTTATACATCAGGTAAGACCACTGGTGTCCTGTGCCTTACTACTTAGAGTGTGGTCCCTGACCTGCACCAGGGACATCATCTGGAAACCCGTGAGAAATGCAAACTCTCTGGCCTCATCCCTCCTGAATCAGAATCTGAATTTTAAACTATTTGGAAATTCATATACACATTAAAGTTTGAGACATTTGTTACCAGAATGTGAGTTGGAATCAGTCTTAATAAAAATCAAATATTATATAAAATATATTAATATATTTATGTTTTAAGGCCCTAATATTTTTGACTTTTAAAAATTTACTTATGCTGGGAGTGGCAGCTCACACCTGTAATCCCAGCACTTTGAGAGACCGAGGAAGATTGATCACCTGAGGTCAGGAGTTTGAGACCAGCCTAAATTACTAAAAATACAAAAATTAGCCGGGCATGGTGGCACACGTCTGTAATCCCAGCTACTAGGGAGGGTGAGACAGGAGAATCACTTGAACCCAGGAGACAGGTTGCAGTGAGCTGAGATCACACCATTGCACTCCAGACTTGGCAACAAGAGTGAAACTCGGTCTCAAAAAATAAAATAAATTCACTTATTTTCCATTTATTTTAATAAGGAGTATATAATTTACATGCAGCAAAACTCACCTCTTTTTATATATAGTTCTATAAATTTTGATTTGTATACAATAAGATTCACTCTTTTTAGTAAACAGTTCTATCAGTGTTGACAAGTGCAAATACTCATATAATTATCAGCACAATCAAGATTATTATAGAACAGTTCTCTGTCCCCGAAAATTCCCCGTGCTCCCCCTTTGTAGTCAGCTCCTCCCACCATACCCTGTACCTCCCAACCATGGTCTACTTTCTGTCTCTATAGTTTTTCCTTTTTATAATGTCATATTAGTGAAATCATCACTTAGCATCATAGACCCCCATTGTAACTGGATAGTTAGTTATGAATATGGATCTAGATCTATGCACAGTCATATGCTAGAGCCTTGCAATTTTGAATAACTTCATTCTCCACAGAACTGTCACAAGGAGACTCAGGTCTGGCATTAAAGTCACAGGCACCTCACTAGCAGCTGTCCCGAAGGTTTCTGTCCCCAGTAAGAGTCTGCTGTTAGAGAAACTTGCTACCCAGAAAATTTTGAGGCTGAACTGCTGGTTTCCCTGTCAGACTTGTCAGCTTTTTGCAATGGCTGGGAGGCCTTAGTTCCTGGAAACAGTGTGAGTAGAGGGAGTCTCCTTCGTCTTGCTCTATTGAGATTTCTAGGGATCAGATCCACCTCACTAAAAAGCTCAATAATGGAAAAGGCCTGAGAATCTGGGGGATCTTCTGAGCCCACTTTTCCAATTGGAAGTCAGGGACCTGAAAAACATCTGGGCCCTAAGAAACAGTTTAATGACAGGGATGGCATCATTTTCTGGTGACATTCTCTGAATCACCTTTGCATTGCCAATTCATGCAGTGAGCACAGGAAAAAAATAATCTTTGTAGGGATACGTGTTCTCCACTTTAGGAACTGCAATTACACATATAGTAGGCTATTTGAAGTTGTCCCACAGCTTACTGGTGCTATGCTCTTTTTTTAAGGCTTTTTTTCCCTCTCTGTCTGTCATTTTGGATAGTTTCTTTTGCTATGTCTTAAAATTTATTAATCTTTTCTTCTGCAATGTCTAATCTACTGTTAATCTCATTCAGTGTATGTTTATAAATAGACATTATAAGCAGTTTGAGATTCATAGCAAAATTGACTGGAACATTCAGGTATTCTTCATCTTAGACATTAAGTTTTCATCTCTAGAAGTTTGGTTTGAGTCTTTTTGTTACATCTTTCTTGTCTCTGTTTAACATGTTCAATATTTCCTCTATTTAACAAGTAGAGTACAGTTATACTAATTATTTTGATGTCTTTGACATTGTGAGTTAAAACTCACCCTGTGTGGGTGTTGGATAATTTTGTATTCCAATAAATAGCCTGGATCTTTGTTTTAGTTGCTTGGAAGCAGTTTGATACTTTTGGTTTTTACTTTTGAGCTTTGTTATGTGGGACCAGGGCAGCATTTAGGCTACAGCTGGTTATTTCCCATTACTGCAGCAAGACCCTTCTGGGTTCTCTATGCAATGGCTGATGAATGACCAGGTTTACCAGTTTGGCAAGTATGAAGGTCTGAAGAGGCACTATTCATGGCCCAATGTGAGCCCCAAGTACTATTCTCTCTCATCCTCTCGTGTCCTTCTCTCTCTCAGCTCAGTAATCTCCTCACATGCACGTGCTGGTCTACACTCAGCTAAATCACACTGTATGTGTGGGTATACACAGGTTTATTGATTTCTTTTGCTTCACATTTTTTGAAACTGTTTTTGTTTTAATACTTTTGTTAATTATGTAACATGTTTCCATGGGTCCAAAGTCAGATCTATTAAAAGCCATATTTAATGAAGACTAGCTTCTATCCTTGATCCCTTGCCCTATTTCCTCCCTTCTATGTTTAAAAATTTTAGGGTTCATCCTTTCATTTAAAAATATATTCAGATAAATGAATCTCTCTCCTACTGCTTAAGAAATTGGTAACATATTATATACATTTTGTCTCCTTTATTTAGTAATATATGCTGGAGCACAGTAGTATATGGCAATATTCTTCACTTCTTTTTACAGCTTCCAAGTTCTCCTCTGTGTAGATGTACTATTATTTATTCAACCTGTAACCTAATGACAGTCATACGAGTATTTGCAATCTTTCGCTAGTACGAATAGTGCTGTCATTAATAGCCTTGCACATTCAGGGTTTTTTTGTTTGTTTTATTGCCAATGTATCTTTGAGATAGATTTCTAGAAGTGAGATTGCTTAGTTAGAGAATAAATGCATACATAATTTTGGTAGGTATTTCCAAATGCCACTTTGCATTCCCACCAGCAATGTATGAGAGTGATGTTTCCCCACAAAGTACGTTACCAAACTTCTGGAGTTTATTCTGTCTGTCTGTCTGTCTGCCTATCTATCTATCCATCCATCCATCTATTGTATATCTACTTTTGTCTTTTATAAATGTATTTCATTGTGTGGTCTATTTTACTTGCTTTTGGTATATTTTTGGAATTTAGGAAGCTATATTTTCATGTCTTACAGCAAACACACTTGAGATTAAAGTACACAAAATGTCCCCACATCTAAATTTGGAGTGGAAGGGAAGAAACCACTTTTAGCCTCAGGTTTCAGCTGAGATATCCAACACAGCTTTCCAGAAACCTTGCTTACTGGGAGTCAAATGGTGTTGCTTGCAAAGATTAATAAAAGCGATACTTTTTTTTCTCATTTAGCTATTTAGCCAGAGATTTTTGTTTAAATTATCTTAATGAGGAGTAGGGGTTTGTGGTGTTCTAAATCTCTAATATCTAGGAGGAATCACCTTTCCAGGGCTGCTGATTTTGGTGTCATCAGTTTTAGATTATTAATGCCTAGAGATCAGACATTAGTCTGGCGTTATTAATGCCATAGAGATCAATGTAGTGACATGCACATCATGCCCAAGTGGGCATTGCTTCTCCTATATGTGGACATTGTGTTTATAGTATTTATAGAGGAAGATGAGGGGTAAGGTGATCTTCATAGAACTGTCTCATGCCCTGGTATATTGAATGGCTACCACAGTGCATGCCACTGCTGATGCTCAAAACAGGTTTCTGTATTTTTGCATCTGTGTCATAGATGCCTGTTCTCCTCCCCAGGTCAGAGCACAGCCCTGGTATAGTGCTGCCGTGAGGGCTGAAGTCAACTATTTAGAGGCTGCAGAAGGCACAGGGATTTTCTATAAATAACAGTGAGGTCAGACCTCATAACTGATTCAGTCTCAGATAGCCGGTTCACAAGTTCTTGAAATTTCTCTTTCACTTTCAATCACAGGAAGATCTTGACAGGAAGATCTAAACAGAACATGAGAATTCCATGATCTTTACTGTCCTTCTTGTTAACCTGATATATAGCTCATGGTACAGTAGCAATCACTTGTAAAAATGATGGTGAGACATTAAGCACTTGCTAAAAATGTTCCTAAGATGGGGTAGTAACATGAAGTTTATAATCGTACCAGCTCAGTTTTTGAACTGGACCAAAGCCATAGCAATGTTTATATGGCGGGAAACTAACTTTCAATGCATGCCTCCTTTGTGCCAGGGAGTGTGCTAAGCCAGACACCTTCTGTTTCCTGAAGTTCTCACCATATACCTGTGAGGTGCGGAGGATTCTCCATTTTATAGGTAAAGAGTTTGTATTTCAAGAGGTGAAGAAACCCTCCCATTGCCATATAGCTAGTAAGTGGCAAGGCTACACTTCAAATAGAAGTGTAGTTAATTCTAAAACTAGAGCTGGAAAGTACTGCCAAGATGAGATGGGAACAGTGGGAGCTGAGTGATGCTAAAGTCTAGATCTCATCAGGAACTCTAAAGAAGCCTCTTAATTACCACAGGCCTTTTATGTACCTGGCATCATGCTCTGGAACCTATTTGTTTTCATTTGGTAGCCATAAGTACAAACCAACTCACCTTAGAGATGCAGAAGCTGTGATTCAAAGAGGTTAAGTTAAACACCCAAGACCAAAGCTGGCTTCTAGGGTTGGTCTGTCTGCTGTCATATTTTATGCCCTTTCACATGCTTTTCTGAATTGGCAGGTATTGGTATTTGTATTTTGACAGCATCTCATTCTCTGAGCTCAGGCTATTACTGTGTTTGTGTGTGTGTGTGTATCACTAGAATGTACTATTTTACTATTTCAAGATTTCCAAGTGCTTTATGAACAAAGCTCGTTCTGTTTCACTGATTGAAGTAACCCTTTAAGGGAGAAACAGATGCAGTGATGGTTCTTTTCTCATTCCTTTTCCAAATCTCATTGAAAAAGTGCTAGTTGTACCTCCAACATTCCCTTTTTAAAATAAAAGGTCAGTATCCGGCAGTGTTTCTGAAGAAACTGCTGATTGAAATCAGCATTTCAATTTCAAAACAACAAAAGTTTGTACGTAACAAAAGCTTGGTAATCAGCAAATAAGGGTTCCTTACCCAAAGAGTAGTGGTTCTAAATTTATATGTCGGTTTTAAGAGATCCTTTAAAGAGCCTGTCAGACCTCTTACTCAGCTGTCTCAAGGCCTGGAAGCAATTAATTGAATTCTTCTTGAAAGTCTGTTAGGTGTGAGGCATTGTGCTTTGGGGCATAGAACAAAAAGACACCTTACCACCTAGCTAGGGAAACCGGACACCTGTAAGTGTGATTTACAAGACTGAGGGCAAATGCCAGGAGCCACTGGAGTGGAGCCAGCACTCTGGAAGTTCAGAGGAGGAGGCCCATCTCTTATAAAGGAGTGAGCAGATTCATGCACTTCTCCCTGAAATTGACCTGTTGTATTTGTTTCCCTGCTCCAGGAATGACTTATCATCTTTCTCTGAAGCGGAGGTTCACTAGCATAACTGTAGCCCAGATGTCAGCCAGCTTGTCCCTGCCTCTCCAGGTCTAGGCAACTTTGACTTAAGCCCTTAGGACATGCCCTGTGGTAGCTCAAAGCCTTTCCTAAGACTTCTACAGACTCTTGGGTGCTCTGATGATCTCATCCTCTGGGCTTCTGTCTCTGTTGTCCCCATTCTGACCCATATTGATGCAGAGTGAAAAATCTAGGCTTTTAATTCATTTTCCCCAATACTCCCTGTGATGGTTAAGTGAGTGTCAACTTTATTGGATTGAAGGATGCAAATCCAGTCAAGGGTGTGTCTGTGAGGGTGTTGCCAAAGGAGATTAATATTTGAGTCAGTGGACTGGGAGAAGCAGACCTACCCTCAATCTGGGTGGGCACTATCTAATCAGCTGCCAGCACAGCTAGAATAAAAGCAGGCAGAAGAACGTGGAAGGACTAGACTGGCTGAGTCTTCTGACCTTCATCTTTCTCCCATACTGGATGCTTCCTGCCCATCAGACTCCAAGTTCTTCAGCTCTTGGACTCTTGGACTTACACAAGTGGTTTGCCAGGGGCTCTCAAGCCTTCGGCCACAGACTGAAGGCTGCACTGTTGCCCTCCCTACTTTTGAGATTTTATGACTCGAACTGGCTTCCTGGCTCCAGATGGCCTATTGTGGAACTTCACCTTGTGACTGTGTAAGTCAATACTCCTTAATAAACTCCCTTTCATATATACATCTATCCTATTAGTTCTGTCCCTCTAGAGAACCCTGAATAATGTACTCCTATTCACCCAAATCTTCTGTGAGTACACTTGACTTTTTTGAAAATTTGAAAGCTAGCAATAAAAGCCTCATGTCACAAAGACATAAGCAACTTCAAACTAATCATTAGGCATCCCTGTTCTTTAAAAATGCTCTTTAGCAGGTGGGCCCATTGGAAAGGAGGCTCTGAGATGATTTTCATGTGGAAAGGTTTCTGGGGATGGCCAGCTCTCTGGATCCATTTATACAGGGGCAAGGAAGGAAACAGGAGTGGGTAGAGAGAGAAGGTGGGCTGTGGTACCATCTCAGCAAGGCCTGGTCAACAGCACAGGGTGCACTGAAGTTGGGATGGCCTTGCAGAGTTCATTGAGGGGGCTGAGCTCAAGAGCCCTACATCTACCAGTCACTCACTGCAGGAATGCAGGAAGGGCATGAGCCCTGATGAGGCAGTTCTTGAGCTGAGCTCAGCTGAGGGCAATTCTTCAAGAGGGCTGATGGCTGAAATCTGTCTCCCAAGGGCACTCCAAGTAGGTGGAGAATAAAACTTCTCTATTTTGAAAAACAGTCTTCATCCCCCGCTCCATTCCAGTTTTCTGGCATCTCTCGCTTTCCCACGTTTCTCAGGAGCAAAACAAACTTTTCTCATGCGGGCACCTGAGTCATTCTTCTGCTTCTTTACTAATAACTATGTCCTCAGGCTTTCATCTTTCTTCACAAAAGTCATCCTTGCCTATTGTTTTCTAAATAAATAATTTCCGTGTGTGTGCACGCATGTCTGTGCCAGCTGATGCTTAACACATTTGTACCCTAATTCCATTTGCTCCATTTCAGTAATGATGGGAAGCATCAGAGAGATAAATCGCTATAATGAGAACAATGTGGATTTTAGGACCTGAACAATCTGGGTTTGCAACTTGGCTACTTTTACTCTGTGGTCTTAGACAAGTCCCTTTACTTCTCAGAGCCTCAGTTTCTTCACCTGTACAATGGAGGAATAATTAAAAATAGCACTATATTGTGTATTAAGTGGTCACCCAATAAATACCATCCCTTCTACCCCTCTTTCTTGGCCACTTCAATTGCCATTCTGCAGGCCCTGACTTTATGAGTTAGTGTCTCATTGACTATGAAAATATTTGTTCTATTAGTTTTTTCACTACACAAATTTGAAATCCGCTTCCAAGCAAACAATCCTAAAGCAGACCCATTAGCTATTATCAACTGCAAAACAGATGGCCAGGGTTGGGGTGTAGCGGGCATGTGGGAGCAGAGTTCAAGGACTTCTTGGGCAGTATTTATGTTCATAGTGCCAAGGCTTCTTCAGTGTTCCTAGTAGCTCCTGTTTACTCTTTCTTGTTCATGTTTCTTTTTTCTTCTTAGAGCTGTAAGTAAACTATGTTACATGTATTTGATTTCCATTATGACCATGCCTGAATTGTAGTAAAGTGTACTTTTCCCAGCTGAGGGCTAGATATTTTTAAACAATTAAGCATGTTTTATGATAAAATTAAATAAATGGATACAGCTGTTCCTATAGTATTTTGAAATATCTATATTATATTATTCAGTGTTGAAAACCCTAAACACCACCAGGTACTACAGGCTAAGCAGGAAGTTTTGTTTTTATTTCTGTATCATTGAGTTTTGCCTAATAGTTTTCAAATTGCCAAATTAGAAAAAGAAAGCATGCAACATGAACCTTTCAATTCTCAGAATAAACTGCCATATCTGGGCTTCCAATGCCTGGGATCTCAGAAAGGAGGCAAGTTTACTCTGACAGTATGGTATGAAGATATTGACAAAAAAAATTTACAAAGAGATTATTTTGGATTCTTGATAAGGTGGTGGTAGAATCAAGGAGTTGCACCTGTCCTTCATTAAGCCCCTCGGGGTGTGAGGGGCACATGCAGGTAAGTCACCCTTGTGCAACATGAATGCACAAACAGAGCAGCCAGAAGCACTCTGGGTAGAGTCAGGTGCAGAATAATGGGCGAAACCTTAGAAAAACTGGAAGAATATTAGAGCCCTAGTATTGCCCACTCCATATGAAATAGCAGTTTTTTTCTGTCCATCTGTGCCCATGGAAGCTGGACTGCAGGGAAAGGTAATCTCATAGGAGCAGGCATACTCTTTGGTGCAGCCAAGGATTGTTCAGCAGACACAGAGATCCCTGCCTCCAGAACAAGAGGTAAGGGTGTATCATGGGAATGGGACCCATGGCCCACTTTATCTGTTTCAAGGATGGTCCAAAGATGTTTCTTTGTTTGTTTGTTTGTTTTCAGACAGGGTCTCACTCTGTCGCCCGGGCTGGGGTGCAGTGGTGCGATCTCAGCTCACTGCAACCTCCGCCTCCTGGGTTCAAGCAATCCTCCCACCTCAGCCTCCTGAGTAGCTGGGATTACAGGCATGTGCCACCACGTCTGGCTAATTTTTACATTTTTAGTAGAGATGGGGTTTCGCCATGTTGGCCAGGCTGGTCTCGAACTCCTGACCTCAGGTGATCCACCTGCCTCGGCCTCCCAAAGTGGTGGGATTACAGGAGTGAGCCACTGCGCCCTGCCAAAGATCTTTGTTTCAAGCCTACTTCTATCTAAGATTTTTAAGGCCCAGGGGATATCTGAATTATAAGAGTATCTCAGAAATGCTATCCTCCCTCTATCAACATGGGAAAGGCTGTGGATTTGACCTACTTGCCACAAGTCCTTCAACCCTCCAGATGCCAAGCTGAGCCAGCCCACCTTGGTCTAACTCCAGAGCATTCTGATTTGTGCTTCCTCGTGGCATCTCAGCCCTTGGAGAACACTATTATACCAGTAATATTATGTAAGGAAGGCTGAGATTTTGGTTTGCCTTAACATTCTCCACTTCATCCCAGGGGTATCCCTTTCTCTGGACATGATATAGATTTACATGCATTCCATGTTCCTGCCATAGAAACTATCATGAGTTCTTTGCTGTCCAATATTCATAAAAAACCTGGTGGCAAAAATTCATATTCATAAAGGTTTGCTGGAAAGATATGACCACCACCAATTTCTCCCCATCTTGTAAATCTTACTACTGGATCCACCCATTTCATGACCATGACATTTAAGGGGAGAGAGGTCTCCTCTGCCCACTTGCTCTCACTCCCAGTTGTTTGTCCTGAGTGTGTTCTGATTTCATGCTGTTGATTTCAATTAAGGATATGACAAGAGATATTGTCACCTTCTGTATCATGCCATGTTTTCAGGTCTTCCTCCTCCACATTGCAATGTTCTCTTTCTCTGCTGCCTTAGTATCTGGGAAGCTGTTTTTCCTGAGTAGCAGGTTTGTTTTTAATCCTAGGGTTTGAGTTGGTGAGCATACTGATCATCTTTTCTGCTTTGGCCACTAGGAATCATAGAATCAAATTTACCTCTGTCTTCGAAGATTATATGGTATGCATTTCTTTCTTTCTTTCTTTCTTTCTTTCTTTCTTTCTTTCTTTCTTTCTTTCTTTCTTTCTTTTCTTTCTTTCTTTTCTTTCCTTCCTTTTTTTTTTTTTGAGACAGAGTTTCACTCTTGTTGCCCAGGCTGGAGTGCAATGGGGTGATCTAGGCTCACCACAGCCTCTGCTTCCCAGGTTCAAGCGATTCTCCTGCCTCAGCCTCCAGAGTAGCTAGGATTATAGGCATGCACCACCGTGCCTGGCTAATTTTGTATTTTTAGTAGAGATGGGGTTTCTCCATGTAGGTCTGACTGGTCTCGAACTCCCGACCTCAGGTGATCCGCCCGCCTTGGCCTCCCAAAGTGCTGGGATTACAGGCATGAGCCACCACGCCCCGCCTATATGGTATGCATTTCTGTGTTAATCTTACTCTTAGATTATGACTTTCCTGACTTTATTTTTCCTCTACCCTAATTTCAACTAGTTAGTTTAATGTTTTGTATAGTATAATATATGTTCTTTTAGGCTCCCTCAAATGCTTTGTGAAATGCAAGGGTAGATAGTAATAAATAAATTGCAGAACTATAAAACGGAGATTAAAAACGTTCCTTTCCCCTCCCAGATTAAAGCTACTCATCAGAACTCATCAGAAAAATCAGATGTATTAGTCTGCTAGGGTTGCCATAACAAAGTACCATAACCAAGTTGCTTAAACAACAGAAATGTATTTTCTGACAGTTTTGAAGGCTGGAAGTCCAAGATCAAGGTGCCAGCAGGTTTGGTTTCTCCTCAGGGCTCTCTCCTTAGCTTACAGATGGCTGTCTTCTTTCAGTGTTCTCATATGTCCTTTTTTCTGTGTGGACCCACATCCCTGGTGTCTCTGTGAGTTCAAATTTCTTCTTATAAGGGCACCAGTCAGATTAGATTAGGGCCCACAATAACAGCTTTGTTTTAACTTAATCACCTCTTTCAAGCCCTGGTCTACAAATATACAAATATTCAGAGGTAATGGGAGTTAGGACTTCAACATATGAATTTGGGGGCTACACAGTTCAGTCTATAACATAAGGTGTTTTTATTATCTGTGGTGGAAGGACTTTCTTACAGGCCCTTTTCTCCCTTGGTCATGAGGGATAGGTATGAGTGTTTGGAAGGCACTTGCACAGACCATGGCAGTAGCATCAAATGCCTTCCAAAGTATCTCCACCTGTAGAACAGAGGTGACTGACGGGATTTGGTTTGTAACCTTTTTTGCTTAGTGTCACCCGTGACAGATAAGGAGGACAAGCCTTATGCTCTCCCATTAGAAATTTTTGTCCACTCCTGTGCCTAGGTCTCAGGTTCTAGGTGGTGTACAGTTCCAGACCTGCCAGCAGCACCACAGCTTGTATCTCAGCAACAACTGGTCCAGGGCACACCTGACTTTCACACAGATTATTCTCAGGATGGTCTGTTATCACCCAGAGGTTCTTGATAAGACAAACCCAGTGCTACTGACTTCACTGTCATGGTGCAACACAGCTTGGAGAAATGGGAAAAAGCAGGCCCATCTTTGCCTTACCTGTCATCCAAAGATGGAGACAGAACTCTGATTTCTTAACATTATCTCTGCAAGTCAAAGTGTCCAAATTCTTGACACCAGCAGTTAAAACACAGGGCCTTTGATTGAAGCAGACAACTGAGTGAGTTTTCCAGGAGGTCTGAAGAAAGCCAACTCATTATCCAGGTCTCTGAACAGACAAATAATTATGAGACACTGAAATGTATTTTCCCATGCAAGTCAGAAATGGCTCAGCCTCTGTTTTGCACTGTTAATTACACTATTGGGCAGAGCCCTGTTACAGTTCTTGGTCATAGACTTACCCTTGATGCCTGGCAGCATGGGCAGGAAACTGAGCTAATGTGTGGTCCTGACTTACATCAAAATGTGTGCACCCTCACCAGTGTCAGGTCAAAAATGAGAGGAAAGAGGAATTTCAGACATAGCAGGAGTGCCTCTGCTGTTGTATCAGCTCGTAAGAGAAAAGAAGGCAGAATTATTTTGCACTGTATTTTGTCAGCAGCAATGTTCTGATCTCAAGAAATTGTGATGTTCACCATGGTGAAAATCAGTGAACTAGCTGAGACTTGAGAGAAGCAGGGAGAATGCAGCTTACATAAGCCCAGGCTGCTACCCAGGTCAGGGGTTCTGTCTCCTTTGTCTCTTGCCAAAGTCATTGTTGACTAGACAATTGTCAATTAGTGTTCTAGGCCCAGGGATGGCCCCTGCTGCTGTCATGCTGCCAGACTCTCTGTGACCCCACCCAGCACTTGATGCAGGAGGCTTGAGACAGCTTTCAACCATGCACCTAGATTTCTACTAGTATGCCAAACTCTGTAAGATCAGATAACTGCTTACTGGAAAAATCAAGATCTTCCCTTTCTTTTTTTAAAAGGTGTCTTTAGTTTTAGGTTCACAGCAAAATTGAGAGGAAGATACAGAGATTTCCCATATATCTCTTGCCCCCACACATGCATAACCTCCCCATTATCAATGTCCTGCACCAAGATGGTACATTTGTTGCAACTGATGAACCTGCATTCATACAGCATAATCACCCAAAGTCTACAGTTAACTTTAAGGCTCACTGTTGGTGTTGTACATTCTATGGGTTTCAACCAATGTATAATGTCATGTATCCATCATTATAGTATCATACAGAATAGTTTCACTACCCTAAAAATACTCTGTACTCTGCTTAGTCATCCCTCCCAACCCCTGGCAACCACTCATCTTTTTACTGTCTCCACAGTTTTGCCTTTTCCGGAATGTCATATAGTTGTAATGATATAGTATGTGCCCCTTTTCAGTTTGGCTTCTTTCACTTAGTAATATTTAAGATTCCTTCATGTCTTTTCATGGCTTAATAGGTTATTTCTTTTTAGCATTGTATAATATCCCATTGTCTGGATATACCACAGTTTATCCATTCATCTGCTGAAGGACATCTTGGTTGCTTCCAAGTTTTGACAACTATAAATAAAGCTGCTATAAACATCCATGTTCAATTCTCTCTGTGGACATATTTTCAACTCCTCTAGGTAAATACCAAGGAGTGTGATTACAGAATCATGTGGTAAAAATATGTGCAGTTTTGTAAAAACAAAAAACAAAATAAAACAAGAAATCCTCCAAACTGTCTTCCAAAATGGCTGAACCATTTTGCATTCCCTCCAGCAATGAGTGAGAGTTCCTGTTGCTCCTCATCCTTGTCAGCATTTGGTGTTGTCAGTGTTCCAGATTTTAGTCATTCTAATAAGTATGTAGTAGTATCTCATTGTCTTAATTTGCATTTCCCTGATGACATATGATATGGAACATCTTTTCATATGCTTACTTGCCATCTATATATTTTCTTTGGTGAGGTACCTGTTAAGGCCCATTTTTTAGTTAGGTTGTTTGTTATCTTATTGTTGAGTTTTAAGAGTTCTTTGTATATTTTGCATAATAGCCCCTTATCAGATAAGTGTTTTGCAAATATCTTCTCCCAGTATGTGGCTTGTCTTCTCATTCTCTTGACATTGTCTTTCACAGAGCGGTCCAGATTATCATTTCTTGCTCTCAAAAATCATGCCTTTGTTGTATCTAAAAAGTCATTGCCATACTCAAGGTAATCTAGGTTTTCTTTTATGTTATCTTCTAGGAGTTTTATAGTCTTGCACTTTACATTTAGGTCTATGATCCATTTTGAGATAATTCTTGTGAAGGGTGTAAGGTCTGTGCCGAGATTCAATTATTTGCATATGGATGTACAGTTGTTCCAGCACCATTTATTGAAAAGACTGTCTTTGTTTCACTGCATTGCCTTTTGTTATCTGTCAAAGATCAATTGACTACATTTATGTGGGTCTATTTCTGGACTTTCTGTTCTGTTTCATTGATCTATTTGTCTATTCTTTTGCCAATACTACATTGTCTTGATCACTGCACCTTTATGGTAACTCTTGATGTCAGATATTGTTAGTTTTCAAACTTTGTTTTCAATTGTGTTGACTATTCTAAACCTTTTTTACCTCTCCATATAAACTTTGGAATCTGTTTGTCAACATCCACAAAGTAACTTGCTGGGATTTTTATTGGGATTGCTTTGCATCTATTGATGAAGTTGGGAGGAACTAACATCTTTTTTTTTTTTTTTTTTTTTTTTTTTTTTTTTAGAGATAGAGTCTCACTCTATAGCCCAGGCTGGAGTGCAGTGGTGTGATGATAGCTCACTGCAGCCTCAAACTCCTGGGCTCAGGTGATCCTTCTGCCTCAGGCTCCCAAGTAGCTGAGACTACAGAGGTGTGCCACTATGTCCAGCTAATAGAACTAACATCTTGCCAATAATAAGTCTTGTTATCCATTAGTATAAAATCTCTCTCCATTTTTTTAGTTCTTCTTTGATTTATTTCATCAGAGCTTCATAATTTCCCTCATATAGATCTTGTATATATTATGTTAGATTTATACCTGTTTCATTTTGGGGGGGTGCTGATATAAACGGTATTATGCTTTTAATTTCAAATTCCACTTATTCATTGCTGATATATAGAAAAGTGATTGACCTTTGTATATTAACCTTGTATCCTGCAACCTAGCTAGAATCACTTATTAGTTCCAGCAGTCTTTTTATCGATTTTTAAAAATTTTCTACATAGACAATCGTGTCATCACTGAAGGAGAACATTATTTCTTCTTTCCCAATCTTTATATATTTATTTCCTTTTTTATCTTGTTGCATTAGCTAGAACTTCCAGTACAATGTTGAAAAAGTGTGGTGAGAGAGAACATTTTTGCCTTGTAACTGACATTAGTTGGAAAAGCTTTGAGTTTCTCACCCTTAAGTATGATGTTAACTATAAGTTTTTTGTAGATATCCTTTATCAGGTTGAGGAATTTTTCCTGTATTCCTAGTTTACTGAGAATTTTTATCATGAATGGGTGTTGTATTTTGTCAAAAGCTTTTGTTTGTGTCTATTTATATGATCATGTGATATTTTTATTTTTAGTCTATTGATGTAATGAATTACATTAATTGATTTTTGAACACTGAACTAGCCTCACTTAGAGGGGATAAATCCCACTTGGTCATGTTGTATAATTCTTTTTATATATTGTTGGATTTTATTTGCAAATATTTTGTTAAAACTTTTTATGTGCATGTTTATGAAAAATACTGGTCTGTAGTTTAATTTTCTTATAACATCTTTGGTTTTGGTTTTTATTTTGGTTTAGGTTGATGGTGGTCTCATAGAATGAGTTAGGAAATATTCCTTCTGCTTCTATCCTCTGAAAGAGATTGTAGGGAATTGTTATAATTTCTTCCTTAAGTGTTTGGTAGAAGCAACAGTGAACCCATCTGGGCCTGGTGCTTTCTGATGTGGAAGGTTATTAATTATTGATTCAATTTATTGAATAAATAGTCTATTCTTGTATAAGTTTTAGCAACTTGTGTCTTTCAAGGAATTGGTGCATTTCATCTAAGTTATCAAATTTGTGGACATAGAGTCCCTCATAGTATTGTTTTATGATCTTGTAAATGTTTCTTACATCTATAGTGATGTCCCCTCTTTCATTTCTGATACTAGCAATTTGTGTTCTCTCTTTTTTTCTTAATCAGCCTGTCTAGTGGCTTAGCAATTTTACTGATCTTTTCAAAGAACCAGCTTTTGGTCTTCTTGATTTTCTGTATTGATTTCCCATTTTTAATTCCATTGATTTCCGCTCTAATTCTTACTTCTTTCCTTCTGCTTACTTTGATTAAATTTGCTTTTTCTTTTTCTAAGGTAGAAACTTAGATTATGGATTTTATATCTTTCTTCCTTTCTAATATATGTATTCACTGCTATAAATTTTTTCCTAAGCATTGCTTTCACTATATCCACAAATTTTGATAAGTTGTGTTTTCATTTGTATTTAGTTCAAAATATGTTAAAATTTATCTTGAGATTTCTTCTTTAACCCATGTGTTATTTAGAAGTGTGTTGTTTAATCTCCATGTGTTTCGGGATTTTCTAGTTATTCTGTTATTGATTTCTAATTTAGTTCCACTGTGGTCTGAGTGCAGACATTGTATGATTTCTGTTTTTAAAAAAAGTCTATGTCTTTTATGGCCCTAAATATGGTCTATCTCGGTGAATATTACATGTGAGCTTGAGAAGATTTGTATTCTGCTGCTGTTGAATGAAGTAGTCTGTAGATGTCAGTTTTATCCTTTTGATCAATGGTATTGTCAAGTTCAACTATGTCCTTACTGATTTTCTATCTGCTGTATCTGTCTATTTCTGAAAGAAGGATTTTGGAAGTCTCCAATGATGATAGTGGATTTATCTATTTTTCCTTTCAGTGCTGTCAGTTTTTGCTTCATGTATTTTGACACTCTGTTGTTAGACACATACACATTAAAGAACATGTGTGTTAAGGATTGTTTTGACTTCTTGGAGAATTGACCCCTTTATTACTATGTAATGCCTTTATTTATCCCTCATAGCTTCCCTTGCTTTGAAATCTGCTCTGTCTGAAATTATTAAGGCTCCCCTTGATTTCTTTTAATGAGTTTTCACATGGTATCTTGTTCTCCAACCAATTGCTTTTAATTGTGTCTTTATATTTAAAGTGAGTTTCTTGTAATTAACATGTAGTTGGATCTTGTTTTTTGATCCACCCTGACAATTTCTGTCTTTTAATTGGTACATTTAGATCATTGATGTTCAAAGTGATTATTGATATAGTTGGATTAATATCTACCCTATTTCTTACTGTTTTCTATTTGTTGTCTCTGTTCTTTGTTCCATTTCTATCTTCTAGTCCTTTCTGCCTTTTTTTTTAAACAGGGCAAATAAAGATTTTTAAGGCTGATTTGAATAGTCAGTATAGGTTGAGTATCCCTTATCTGAAATGCTTAGGACCAGAAGTTGTTTCAGATTTGGGATTTTTTTTTTTCTGGATTTGGGAATATTTGGTTCAGCATCCCTAATTTGAAAACCTGAAATTTGAAATGCTCCAATGAGTATTTCTTTTGAACTTCATGGTGGTGCTCAGAAAGTGTTAGATTTTTGAGCATTTTAAATTTTGGATTTTTGGATTAGGGATACTCAACGTGTAGTACGTTATCATGCGAATCATGAAGGAAAAGTTAGAAATGAGTGCACATCATATTGTGAGGCTGTAATTTTGTTATGTGTAATTTTTTTGCATTAAACAATTTTTAAGGCCAATTTGGTTCTAAAAACAATAGATTGCCTTTTACATAAAGTTAATATATCTGCCCCATTTCATTTAACTGTTGCAAAATACTCTATATTATGGATACACCATCTATTTTTAACTAGTATGCTATTGATTTCTTTTTATGGTTTTAATTGAGCAGATTCCCTTATCTCTCCTTTCTAGCATATCAGTTATACTTTTTTTAGTGGTTGCCCTAGAATTGGCTGTATACATTTACAACTAATCCAAGTTTACTTTCCTTTTTAAATTAAATTTAAATTTTTTTGAGAAAGGGTCTCATCTGTTGCTGAGCTGGAGTGGAGTGGTACAATTTCATTTCACTGCAGCCCTGACCTCCTGGGCTCAAGTGATCCTCCTAACTCAGCCACCCTGAGTAGCTGGGACCAAAGGTGAGTGCCACCACATCTGGCTAATTTTTGTATTTTTTGTAGAGATAGGGTTTCACCATGATGTCCAACCTGGTCTTGAACTCCTGAGCTCAAGCCATTCACCTGCGTTGGCCTCCCAAATTGCTGGGATTACAGGCATGAGCCACCACGCCTGGCCCAAGTCTGCTTTCAAACAACATTATACCACTTCATAGGTAATGTGGGTACCTTATAATAACAAAATAATCCTAATTCTCTCCTCCATCCCTTCTATAATTACCATCACTCCATTTATATATAAACATACATAAGAAAATATATGTACACACACACATGCACACATAAGCATACATCATTGAGTACATTTTTACCATTATTATTAGAACAGGTTGTCTGTTAGATTAAGAAAAATAAAAGTCTGTAAAACCTACCTTCATTGATTCTTTCTTCAGTGATCTTTCTTTATGTAGACCTGAGTTTCTGACCTATGTTATTTTCCTTCATTTAACATTTCTTGCAAGGCAGGTCTCCTAGCAACAAATTCCCTCAATTTTTGTTTGTCTGAGAAAGTCTTTATTTCTCCTTTACTTTTGAAGGATAATTTCTCAAGGAACAAAATTCTAGGTTGGTGGGATTTTCTTTTATAACTGTATGTATTTCACACGACTTTCATTTTACTTGCATGATTTATTTTATTTTATTTTATTATTATTATACTTTTAAGTTTTAGGGTACATGTGCACAATGTGCAGGTTAGTTACATATGTGTACATGTGCCATGCTGGTGTGCTGCACCCATTAACTCGTCATTTAGCATTAGGTATATCTCCTAATGCTATCCCTCCCCCCTCTCCCCACCCCACAACAGTCCCCAGAGTGTGATGTTCCCCTTCCTGTGTCCATGGGTTCTCATTGTTCAATTCCCACCTATGAGTGAGAATATGCGGTGTTTGGTTTTTTGTTCTTGCGATAGTTTACTGAGAATGATGATTTCCAATTTCATCCATGTCCCTACAAAGGACATGAACTCATCATTTTTTATGGCTGCATAGTATTCCATGGTGTATATGTGCCACATTTTCTTAATCCAGTCTATCATTGTTGGACATTTGGGTTGGTTCCAAGTCTTTGCTATTGTGAATAGTGCCACAATAAACATACGTGTGCATGTGTCTTTATAGCAGCATGATTTATAGTCCTTTGGGTATATACCCAGTAATGGGATGGCTGGGTCAAATGGTATTTCTAGTTCTAGATCCCTGAGGAATCGCCACACTGACTTCCACAATGGTTGAACTAGTTTACAGTCCCACCAACAGTGTAAAAGTGTTCCTATTTCTCCACATCCTCTCCAGCATCTGTTGTTTCCTGACTTTTTAATGATTGCCATTCTAACTGGTGTGAGATGGTATCTCATTGTGGTTTTGATTTGCATTTCTCTGATGGCCAGTGATGGTGAGCATTTTTTCATGTGTTTTTTGGCTGCATAAATGTCTTCTTTTGAGAAGTGTCTGTTCATGTCCTTCACCCACTTTTTGATGGGGTTGTTTGATTTTTTTCTTGTAAATTTGTTTGAGTTCATTGTAGATTCTGGATATTAGCCCTTTGTCAGATGAGTAGGTTGCGAAAATTTTCTCCTATTTTGTAGGTTGCCTGTTCACTCTGATGGTAGTTTCTTTTGCTGTGCAGAAGCTCTTTAGTTTAATGAGATCCCATTTGTCAATTTTGGCTTTTGTTGCCATTGCTTTTGGTGTTTTAGACATGAAGTCCTTGCCCATGCCTATGTCCTGAATGGTAATGCCTAGGTTTTCTTCTAAGGTTTTTATGGTTTCAGGTCTAATGTTTAAGTCTTTAATCCATCTTGAATTAATTTTTGTGTAAGGTGTAAGGAAGGGATCCAGTTTTGGCTTTCTACATATGGCTAGCCAGTTTTCCCAGCACCATTTATTAAATAGGGAATCCTTTCCCCATTGCTTGTTTTTCTCAGGTTTGTCAAAGATCAGATAGTTGTAGATATGCGGCGTTATTTCTGAGGGCTCTGTTATGTTCCATTGATCTATATCTCTGTTTTGGTGCCAGTACCATGCTGTCTTGGTTACCGTAGCCTTGTAGTATAGTTTGAAGTCAGGTAGCCTGATGCCTCCAGCTTTGTTCTTTTGGCTTAGGATTGACTTGGTGATGCGGGCTCTTTTTTGGTTCCATATCAACTTGAAAGTAGTTTTTTCCAATTCTGTGAAGAAAGTCATTGGTAGCTTGATGGGGATGGCATTGAATCTATAAATTACCTTGGGCAGTATGGCCATTTTCACAATATTGATTCTTCCTACCCATGAGCATGGAATGTTCTTCCATTTCTTTGTATCCTCTTTTATTTCATTGAGCAGTGGTTTGTAGTTCTCCTTGAAGAGGTCCTTCACGTCCCTTGTAAGTTGGATTCCTAGGTATTTTATTCTCTTTGAAGCAATTGTGAATGGGAATTCACTCATGATTTGGCTCTCTGTCAGCCCAAAATCTCCTTAAGCTGATAAGCAACTTCAGCAAAGTCTCAGGATACAAAATCAATTACAAAAATCACAAGCATTCTTATACTTGCATGATTTCTGAGAAGTCTAATGTAATTCTTATCTTTGTTCCTATATAGGCAAAATGGTTTTCCCCACTCTGGCTTCTTTCAGGATTTTTTCTTTACCTAGGGGTGGTGGTGGTGGTGGTGGTGGTAATGGTGGTGGTGTTTCTTTTTGGTGTTTATCCTACTTAGTGATCTCTAAGCTTCCTGGATCTATGGGTTGTTGTCTGACATCAATTTGAGGAAATTCTCAGGCATTATTGTTTTAAATATTTCTTCTTTTCTCTCTGTTCTCCTTCTAGTATTTTTCATACATCTATGTATGTATGTAGTAGTGTCATAATCCTTAGATATTCTCTTCTGTTTTTTTTTTTTTCAGTCTGTGTTCTCTTTGTTTTTCAGGTTTTGGAAGTTTCTATTAAGACATCCTCAAGCTCAGAGATTTTTTCCTCAGCCATTTTGCATCTACTAATAAGCCCATCAAAGGCATTCTTTGTTTCTGTTACAGTATTTTTTTACACTTTTATTTTAGGCTTAGGACTACATGTGCAGGTTTGTTATACAGATAAATTGTGTGTAGCAAGGGTGTGATGTAAGATTATTTCATCACCCAGGTGATAAGCATTTAATTTATAGGTGGCTTTTGTTTTTCTTTTTGTTTGAAACAGAGCCTCACTCTATCACCCAGGCTGAAGTACAGTGGTGCCATCTCAGCTCACTGCAACCTCCTGGTTTCAAGTGATTCTCATGCCTTAGCCTCCTGAGTAGCTGGGATTACAGGTGCGTGCCATCACAGTAACATTTTTAGTAAAGACAGGGTTTTACCATGATGTCCAGGCTAGTCTCGAACTCCTGGCCTCAAGTGATCCACCTGCCTCAGCCTCCCAAAAGTGCTGCAATTACAGGCATCAGCCACCATGCCTGGCCCTTGATAGGTAGTTTTTGATCCTTACCCTCCTCCCACCATCTACCTCTCAGTAGGCCTCAGTGTCTGTTGTTCCCTTCTTTGTGTTCATGTATACTCAATGTTTAGCTTCCACTTATAAGTGAGAACATACAGCATTTGGTTTTCTATTCCTGTGTTAGCTTGCTTAGGATAATGGCCTCCAGCTCCATCCATGTTACTGCAAAGGATATGATCTCATTCTTTTTATGACTGTGTAGTATTCCATGGTGTATATGTACTACATTTTCTTTATCTAGTCTACCACTGATGAACATTTAGGTTGATTCTATGTCTTTGCTTTTGTGAATAGTGCTGCAATGAACACATGTGTTGCACTTGTCTTTATCGTAGAATGATTTCTATTCTTTTGGATACATACCCAATAATGGAATTGCTAGGATGATTGGTAGTTCTATTTTTAAGTTATTTGAGAAATTATCAAGTTGGTTTCCAAAATAGCTGAACTAATTTACATTCCCACTGGCAGTGTATAAGCATTCCCTTTTCTCTGCATCCTCTTCAGCATCTGTTATTTTCTGACTTTTTAATAATAGCCATTGTGACTGGTGGGAAATGGTATCTCATTGTGGTTTTGATATGCATTTCTCTGAGGATTAGTGATATTGAGCATATTTCATATGTTTGTTGGCCACATGTGTATGTCTTCTTTTAAGAAGTGTCTGTTCATATCCTTTGTACACTTTTTAATGGGGTTGTTGGTTTTTTGCTTGCTGATTTAAGTTCCTTATAGATTGTGAATATTAGACCTTGTCAGATGTATAGTTTGTAAATATTTTCTCCCATTCTGTAGGCTGTTTGTTTACTCTGTTGACATTTTCTTTTGATGTGCAGAAGCTCTTTAATTTAATTAAGTTTCATTTGTCAATTTTTGTTTTTATTGCAATTACTTTTGTCATCTTCATCATTAAATCTTTGCCAAGGCCTATGTGTAGAATGATATTTCCTAGATTACCTTCCAGGATTTTTATTGTTTTAGGTTTTACATTTAAGTCTTTAATCCATCTTGAGTTGATTTTTGTATATGGTATAAGGAACGGGTCCAGTTTCAATCTTCTGCATATGGCTAGCCAGTTATCCCAACACCATTTATTGAATAGGAAGTCTTTCCCCACTGCTTGTTTTTGTCAACTTTGTCCAAGATCGGATGGTTGTAGGTGTGTGACTTCATTCCTGGGCTCTCTGTTCTGTTCCATTGTTCTGTGTGTCTGTTTTTTGTACCAGTACATACTGTTTTAGTTATGGTATCCTTGTGATATAGTTTGAAGTCAGGTGATGTGATGCCTCTAACTTTGTTCTTTTGCTTAAGATTGCCTTGGCTATTAGGGCTCCATTTAAGGTTCATATGAATTTTAAAATAGTTTTTTGTAATACTGTGAAGAATGTCATTATTAGTTTGATAGGAATAGCATTGAATATGTAAATTGCTTTGGGCAGTATGACTATTTTAACAATATTGGTTCATCCTAATCATGAGTATGAAATATTTTTCTATTTGCTTGTGTAATCTCTGATTTCTTTGAGCAATGTTTTATAATTCTCACTGTACAGATTTTTCATTCCCTGGTTAACTATATTCCCAGGTGTTTTGTTCTTTCTGTGGCTATTGTGAAAGAGATTGCATTCTTGATTTGGCCCTTAGCTTGGACATTGATGGTTTATAGAAATGGTACTGATTTTTTTACATTGACTTTGTAGGCTGAAGCTTTGCTGATGTCATTTATCAGATTTAGGAGCTTTTGAATAGAGATTGTGGGGTTTTCTAGGTATAGACTCATATTGTCTACAAACAGATAGTTTGATTTCTTCTCCTATTTGGATGCCTTTTATTTCTTTGTCTTTCTTGATTGCCCTGCCTAGGACTTACAGTACTTTGTTGAATAGAAATGGTGATAATGGGCATCCTTGTCTTGTTCTGTTTCTCAAGGGGAATGCTACAGCTTTTTTTTTGTTCAGTATGATGTTGGCTGTGGGTTTGTCAGAGATGCCTCATTATTTTGAGATATGTTCCTTCAATGCCTAGTTTGTTGTGGAGGATTTTTAACATGAACATATGTTGAATTTTCTCAAAAATCTTTTCTTCATCTATTGAGATGATCATATGGTTTTTGTTTTAAGTTCTGTTTCTGTGGTGAATCACATTTATTGATTTGTGTATGTTGAACCAACCTTACATCCCAGTAATAAAGCCTACTTGATCATGGTGGTTTAGCTTTTTGTTGTGCTGCTGGATTTGGTTTGCTAGCATTTTATCCTGGATTTTTGCATCTATGTTCATAAGGGTATTGTTGTGTCTCTGCCACATTTTGGTATCAGGATGTTGCTGGCCTCATAGAGTGAGTTAGGGAGGAGTCCCTCCTCCTTAATTTTTTGGAATAGTTTCCATAGGAATGGTACCAGGTCTTCTTTATACATCTGGAAGAATTCAGCTGTGAATCTCTCTGGTATGGGACTTTTTCTTGTTGGTAGGCTTTTTATCACTGATTCAGTTTTGGACCTCATTACTGGTCTGTTTTCAAGAGTTCATTTTCTTCCTGGTTCAATGTTGGGAGGTTGTAGATTTCTAGGAATGTATCAGTTTCTTCCAGGTTTTTCAGTTTGTGTGCATAGATATGTTTGTAGTAGTCTCTGAGGATTTTTTTTTATTTCTGTAGGGTTGGTGGTAATGTCCGATTTGTTATTTCTAATTGTGTTTATTTGGGTCTTCTCATTTTTTTCTTTATTATTCTAGCTAGTGGTGTATCAGTCTTATTTATTCTTTTAAAAAACCAACTCCTGAATTCATTAATCTTTTGGAGGTTTTTCACATCTCAGTTTCATTCAGTTCAGCTCTGATTTTGGTTAGTTCTTGTCTTCAGCTTTGGGGTTGGTTTGCCTCTTGTTTTTCTAATTCTTGTAGTTGTGATGTTAGGTTGTTAATTTGAGATCTAACTTTTTGATGTGAACATCTAGCACTATAAACTTTCCTCTTAACACTACTTTAGCTGTGTCCCAGAGATTCTGGTATGTTGTATCTTTGTTCTCATTAGTTTCAAAGAATTTCTTGATGTCTAACTTAATTGCATTGCTTACCCAAAAGTCATTCAGGAGAAGATTGTTTAATTTTCATGCACTTATATGGTTTTTAGAGATCTCCTTAGAGATTTCTGTTTTTATTGTGCTGTGGACTGAGAGCTTGGTTCGTATGATTTCGATTTTTTTTCAGTTTGCTGAGAATTTGTGTTGTGGCTGATTGTATGTTTGATTTTAGAGTATGTGCCATGTGGCAATGAGAAGAATGTATATTCTGTTGTTTGGGGTGGAGAGTTCTGTAGATGTCTGTCGGGTCCTTTTGGTCAAATGTCAAGTTCAAGTCCTGAATATCTGTTTTCTGCCTCGGTGCTCTGTCTGATACTGTCAGTGGGGTGTTGAAGTCTCTCATTATTATTGTGTGGCTATCTAAGTCTCTTTGTAGGTCTCTCAGAACATGGTGCTTCTGTGTTGGGTGCATATATATTTAGGATAGTTAGGTCTTCTTGTTGAATTGAACCCTTTACCATTATGTAGTGCCCTTCTTTGTCTTTTTTGATTATTGTTGGTAAAAAGTCTGTTTGGTCTGAAATTAGAATAGTGCCCCTGCTTTTTCCTGTTTTCCCTTTTTGTGGCAGATTTTTCTCAGTCCCTTTACTTTGAGCCTATGTGTGCCATTGCATGTGAGATGGGTCTTTTGAAGACAGCATATAGTTGGGCCTTGCTTCTTTATCCAACTCGACACAGTGCCTTTTAATTGTGGCATTTGGTCTGTTTACATTCAAGGTTAATATTGATATGTGTGGACTTGATCCTGTCGTCATGTTATTAGCTGGGGTTATTATATAGACTTGATTGTGTAGTTGTTTTATAGTGTCAACGGTCTATGTATTTAAGTGTGCTTTTGTGGTAGTTGGTAACTGTCTTTCCTTCTCATATTTAGCACTCCCTAAAGGACCTTTTGTAAGGTGGGTCTGATGGTAATGAATTTCCTTAGAATTTGCTTGTCTTAAAAGGATCTCCGGGTTTGTTGTTGTTGTTGTTGTGTTTTTGTTTTTTGTTTATGAAGCTTAGTTGGCTGGGTATGAAATTCTTGATTGGAATTTTGTTTCTTTAAAAATGCTGGATATAGGCCCCCTATGTCTTCTGGCTTGTAGAATTTCTGTTGAGAGGTCTGCCATTAGCCTGATGGGGTTCCCTTCATGGGTGACCTGTCCCTTCTCTCTAGCTGCCTTCAGCATTTTTTCTTTCATTTTGACCTTGGAGAATCTGATGACTGTGTCTTGGGGATGCTCATCTTTGTATAGTATCTCACAAGGGTTCTCTGCACTTCCTGATTTTGAATATTGGCCTCTCTAGCAAGGTGGGGAAATTTTTTATAGACAATATCCTTAAATATATGTTCCAAATTGCTTGCTTTCTCTCCCTCTCTTTAAGAGATACCAGTGAGTCATAGATTTGGTCTCTTTACATAATTCTTGCTTTCTGTCCCTCTCTTTCACATATACCAGTGAGTCATAGATTTGGTCTCTTTACATAATTCCATATTTTTAGAGGTTCATTCTTTTTTATCCTTTTTTCTTTATTTTTGTCTGAGTTAATTTGGAGAACCAGCATTTGAGCTTTGAAATTTTTTCCACAGCTTGGTCTATTCTGGTATTACTATTTGCAATTGTATTATGAAATTCTGGAAGTGAGTTTTTCAGCTCTATCAGATCAGTTTGGTCCTTTCTTAAAATGGCCATTTCATATTTCAGTTCCTGTATTGTTTTATTGTATTCCTTAGATTTCTTGGATTGAGTTTTGACTTTCTCCTGAATCTCAATGATCTTTTCTATCCATATTCTGAATTCTACGTCTGTCATTTCAGCCAAGTTAAGAATCATTGCTGGGGAACTTGTGCAGTTATTTGGAGGTAAGAAGACACTCTGACTTTTTGAGTTGCCAGAGTTCTTGTGCTGGTTCTTTCTCATATTTGTGGGCTGATGTTCCTTCAATCTTTGAAGTTGCTTTCTTGTGGATGGGTTTTTTGCTTTTATCTTCTTTGATGCCCTTGGGAGTTTGATTGTGGTACAGGGTGGGTTCAGGCATCTGGCTTTGTTTATGGAATAAGCTGAGCTGTGTGCTCTAACTCTAGAGGCTGGTACCAGTGCCCGAGCTTTGTTCTCTGGACCCTTGAGGTTAGGAACCTGCTGCACTGGGGGGGTGTTGAGGTGTTCCCGGTCTGCTAGCCACAACATGCCAATAGTTGGTGCTGGCCAAAGAGTTCTGTTGGGGCAATGGCAGTGGGATCTGTGTTCATGCGCACATGCCATCAGCTGAGACATAGTCATGGGGTATACATGTGTCAGCTGGGGTGGAGCACCATTGGGAATGGAGTGATGGCATTCCTGCACCCACTCGTGCTGGTGGCAGTGATGGCATGCCTGGGTGGGGTGCAAGCAGGGGTGGGGTTGCCAGCATTTGTGTGTGTGCTTGTGCTGGTGGCAGCAGGGGAGGGATTTCCAACATCTGTGCATGCATTTGTGGTGGCAGCATGGTGGGGTGCCCACACATTGGTGGAGGGGGCAGTGGGGTACGCTCACACCAGCAGAAGCAGTGCTATGGTGTGTGCACTGGTGGGGGAGGGAGGGAAGGTCTGTCTACACATGCAAGGCAGCCAGACAATGGTAAGAAGGTCATTGGTGAGTGCGTGCTAACAAAACGGCGAAGGGAAGCTTCAGGTGAGCTGGTGTGTTTTGGCAGGGGCAGGTCTGCTGGAGTTCTCCAACAGTCAACTGTGGCCTGCTGGTGAAAGAGCTATGATGAGGGCCTCTGGGAAATATCCTGGTTGGGCATCCAAGGCTGCACTGCTAGCAGGCATGGTGAGGGTGGGGCCCCAGGAGAAGCCAGCAGACATAGGAGTGCTCAGATTGGACTGGCCCCATTCCACAGGCAAGATTGCCCTGCTCTGCCTAGGTCCAACAGTCTCCCTAAGGTTAAAGTCTCCTAAAGGAACATGGTGGGCCTTGGGGAATTGGCATGTCTTGTCCCTGGCTCCACTGCAGATGTTCCTACACCAAACCCTCTTGGCTCTGCACAGGCTGGAATCTCACCCCGTCCACCTCTCTGAACAGTTCTCCCTGCCAGCTCAAGTGTCCTTGGAGATCTTGGGGTCTTCTGCTGCTAGGATTCCAGAGGTTGATGGCAAGAGTGGGCCATTCCTCACCTATTCAACTCACCCTTTCTCAGAGTCACTGGGGCTAGGAATGAGTCTTGGTTCTTGACAGCCCCACGCAGGGCTCCCAGCTTCTTCCCCTTACAGCTAAGCATCTGGGTCCTCCCTCTATCCACTCTCAATGGCTTCTCTCCAAAGATCTGCTTGGAGTGTCCCAGTCTTCCCAGTGTCCCCGTCTCTTGATGGGATATGTTCCTCTTGGCTGTGTCTAGACAGCCATTTTGGCTTGGGCCCTCGTTTTTTATCTCTAGCATTTCTTTTTGGTTCTGTCTTAGGATTTAAGAAATCCTAAGATTTCTTATGAAATTTGGTTCTTTCTTAGGATTTAAGAAATCCTAAGATTTCTGCTTATGTTGCCCATCTTTTTGTACATGCTATCTACTTTATCCATTAGAGTTAGCATAATCATAGTTGTTTTAAATTCCCAGTCTGATAATTTCAACGTCTCTGCCTTGTCTTGTTCTGGTACTTTGTCTCTTCAAAGTGTGTTTTTTACCTTTTAATATGTTTTATAATTTTTGTTTTGATAACCAAACATGTTACACTGAGTAAAATCTCTGCTGTAAATGGGCCTTTAGTAATGTTGCAGTAAGTGTAGGGGGAGGAGAAGCATTCTACACTCCTAGGAATAAGTTCTCTGCTTTTAAATGTGTCTGTGCCTCTGGCTGTGAACTTTGCAAGCCTTTCTCAGTTCTCAGTTACTCAGGGGCAAGATGGTAAAGTGGGCTATAGTTGGGTATTTTCCTTCTCTCATGTTGAGTGGGCTAGAGCTGGTTATTTTTCTTCTTCCACATGGAAGGCTAGAACTAACTGGAGTTGGACATTTTCTTTCACCTGGGCCAGTTAGGCTCTGATTAGTAGATTAGGCTCTGGTTAACTAATTTCTCCTAAGAGCAAGGCTTGCTAAGAAGAACAGAGTGCACTGACATATTTCAAAATGGTTCCTTCTCTTTTCCCCCTACTGGAAGCATGGAGAGCTGTTTCTCCCATATTTACTGGGATAACATAGTCAAGCTCCTGGAGGTATATCTCACTCAATTATGGGGACCCTGTATAACTGGGTTTACCTGGAGCTTTTAACTTTCTGATTTGTCCACACTGAGCCTCCAGGAATTCATCAGTTACAGTTCATGTTTTCCTACCCCAGCACTGGTCCCCGCAATGGTTTCTACTTGTGAGTTTCCTCTGGTAAGCCATGACTCCATGGATTTGCCTGCCTGTGTCTCCAATCTTGGGGGCAGAGGTTTGCCCTGTGTCCTCACCTCTCTAATGGATCCTAAAAGAGTTGTTGATTTTTTTAAAACTCTGTTCAGCCTTTTACTTATTAGGAGGGAGTGATGCCTTCTAAGTGACTTTCATGGAAAATGAGAAACTAGAAGTCCTCCACCTTTCTTCGTATCCTGTACCTCCTATTTTGGGATTAAAAATAGCCTCCCAAGTTATATCAACTTTCAAGAAATATAAACCAAACCCTCAATAAACAAGTGTTAACTCTTGTTGCCTTCAGTATCCTTTACTGAGCCACTGCGTTTGCAGAGAATAGTGCTTACTGCTATAAAGTGGAGAGAGAAATAGAATAGTCTTTGCCTTTGAGAGACTGAAAGTCTATTTCATTTGAAAATATATTTGTTCCCAAACTCTTTGTCAAAAGGATTTGAAAATCAAGTTGCCAGTTGATGCATATGTGTAGCACATTTTGCTGAGCAGGGCTTAACTCATTAGAGTTATCTGAGAGACATTTATTTAATCCCCTTTTACATCAAATGCAATATATAGTAAGGCTAATAACAAAGTAATATCTATAGAAAGTGAAGATCAAAGGGAAGGTGAGGAAGTCAATGTGCTGACCATAGTTGCTGTGTGAATATATAGTTTGAGCTTCCAGGAAGCCAGGTCAAAAAGGGAAAACATGATACAATTCCTAGTTCTCATTATCAAGAATGCAAATGTGCTGCCAGTTCTTCAGGGAAGACAGAGCTTATCATGTGATGTTTTATATAGAGCATATTGAGCACAGCAATATCTTCAATAGTTCTGCATGAACTGCAGTGTGAATTTTATAAAGGCGGTTTCTTTGGTGACAAAAAGCTGTTCTATAATGAACTAAACTATGTAGCCTTCCAAGGGTCTAACGCTATTCAGTGGTAAAATTTCAAGTACCTAGAGAATTTACAATCTGTTGGTTTTAATTAAAATTAAATGTTTGCTTCTCACTTTTTAAAATTAAAAATATGTGACACTTGAAGAAGGAAAAAAAACTGAAGGCAGATTTTGATTTAAATTCTCAGAGGAATAAATGACAGGAATGCCCTTGGCTGATTTGATGAGTATGCTTCTCTACTGTCATGCATTAATTAACTGTGTTTTGACTTTCTATTTTTATGGTCACCTCTTAATCAAGGAGTGTTAAAGCACAATTACTATTATTGATATTCTAAGAAAGGCAAGATGCAGAATAGCATCCATTAGTAACTCAACATGGAGCCTCATCAGTCTTTAGTAAGGGGTTCTGCTGGGTTGGTTTGCCTATTCTTTAGGCAGTAGAATCTTACCCATAATAGTCAAGAAAGTCTTAATACAATAAAACAGTTCTTAACTCAGAATTGTCTAAAGCAGCTCAAGGATTTGTTGTGTGTAATCAACTTTACACTCTGGCATGAGAATAATTTATGAATGCAAAAATAGATAAAAACAAATTCTGATGGCTAAGTGAATGGGGGCAGAGGACAAGAGTAAGTGAACACAATAAATTTACACCCCTGTCTTTAAGAATTAGGAATTACCCTCTCACTGTATGACTTCTCCCATCTGGTCTACATTTTTCTCTTCCTTATATGGTACACATTTTGCTGATGGTCTTCTGCATGTCCCATTCTACTCTGAACTAGGATAATCTATTCTTTGTAACAGAGTCCTTTTATAATTTGCAAAAGTTTATACACGCACCTGAGGATTCTCAAGATTCAATTTAAGTGTAATTGCCATTGGATGATTTCTATAACCTGTGCATCATCTAACGCAGCTGTCCCTGACTTTTTTGACACCAGGGACTGGTTTTGTGGAAGACAATTTTTCCAAGGATGGGGTGGGGGTAGGGTGGGGGATGGTTTCAGGATGAAACTGTTCTATCTCAGACCATCAGGCATTGGTTAGAATCTCATAAGGAGCACGCAACCTAGATCCCTTGCATATGCAGTTCACCACAGAGTTTGTATTCCTATGAGAATCTAATGCTGCCACTGGTTTGACAGGAGGCAGAGCTCAGGTGGTAATGCTCGCTCACCTGCTGCTCACCTCCTGCTGTGTGGCCCGGTTCCTAACAGGCCATGGACTGGTACTGGTCCGCGGCCTAAGGGTTGGGGACCCCTGCTCTAACGCACTAGGTGAAATGCTTGGTGTTACTTAATTCCCCCAGAATGCTTTCTGCTGTTTATTTGGCCTGTATCACTCTCTAACTTTGGGATTCTTGTTGTCTGTGTAAGTGTTCTAACTGCTGTGGTCCTGGGAAAGGCATTTTAAAATTCATTTTTCACATACTCTTTCCTAATTGAATCTTTGGGGGAAGAAACAAAGCAACATAAGCTGGGCTCTGGCATTATTATTTGGATTGTTAAAAAAAAGTAATCATTGGCATAGAGTCATTTCCTAGTTGAAATCCAGGGTAAAATGGATCTTCTACTGTCAGAAGCATATATGTCTTAAAACAACCTCCTCTCCTCCTACTTGCAGTAGCTCAGGAAGATGTTCTCATTAAACACAAGTCCCAAACAGTGATGTTTCATTACCTCTCAAAATTACACCAAGATTCTTTATGAACTGGAACATCTGGGTACAAGAAAAATGCTTTCTATTTTTTTTTTTTTTGACAATATTATCTGCCGAAGTGGAAGAATGGATGTTGAGTAAATTAAGGAAGTGGGTCTTTTGCCAGACAGCCTGAAGAATTCTATAAATAAAACTACCCTTTTGTTCAGAAATAAGAGGGTAAAACATTTTATTTTAAAAGGCACTTGAGCTCAGGAGCTTGAGATCAACCTAGACAACATAGTAAGAGTCATTCTTACTAAAAATTAAAAAGACAAATTAATCAAGCTTGGTGGCACATGCCTGTAGTCCCAGCTACTCAGGAGGCTGAGGCAGGAGGATCGGTTGAGCCTGAGAGAGTGAAGCTGCAGTAAGCTATGATCATGCCACTGCACTCCAGCCTGGGTGAGAGAATGAGACCATGTTTCAAAAAAAAAAAAACCTGTAGATATGATTACATGATTACATGATTTCCTTATTGCATTTTTCTATTGAAAAAAAAGACACATGATTTAGACAGGATTCATTGGTTCATTGCTAATTCCCCAGCACAAAGTTCAGTGCTCAATAAATAGCTGTTGGGTGAGTGAATAGATGAATGAATGAAATATGAGGTCATAAAAAGTATTTATTCTCTGTTGTACCCTTGAGTCTCCAAAAGTTTGCTCACTAATTTATGATAATTCAGATATTTGATTATCCTAAATGGATTGTGATTAGGCTTAAGAAAAATGGGTTCTAGGGACAGTTTTCAGGTGCCCATAGGTTTGTTTTCTCTGGACAAGATGCAAGGCTCCAGTGAGGAACTGGGTTTTAATGTGATGATTAATACGAGGTGATTATAGGAGATACCTCATAGACCTCAAAGACTAATTTTCAGGATTAGATGCGAGATATTTTGTAGACAACTTCACTGATGAACGACTTAGCTATTATCTTCTAAAGATTTTTATTTTAAAAATCCCTTGCATCTCAATTTTTCTTCTTTGTTTCTTACTTTTACTTTATACATGACAAATATACTTTCAAACTTTAAAGTGAAAAGCGATGTCAGAGGTGCTGATATTCACACCTTTTGAGTGTCAGCTGCAGGGAGATGTGTTTCTTGGCTGCTTCTAAAACATCTGCAGAAAAAAAAATACAGTGTGTATCTGCACAGAAGAATGACAAATGCAGGAAAAGACAGGAGTCACACAGCAACATTAATGCAGCACCTTAGGCAGTTTGCATCACCCAGACTGTGCCCTAAAATGAAGGTGTTTCATTTTTTAAGCTGTTGTTGTCAATACCCTTGATGGGATGTCTGAAAATATGCAGCCTAGTAATTGCTTCTAGCTCCACAGCATGAGCATCATAGACCTTCCTAAGCCATGGTTAGGAGAGAAGGAAATATCTATTGACCCTGATAGCTATTTTCCCCTCTCATAACTCCCCTGTGGATTAGTGGGGTTCCTGGGATCCCTCATCCTTTGCTTAAGTAAATATGTACAGAATTATATCAGCTTTGGGAGATTTAGAAGCCCTGGACTTTTTTTCAAAAAGTTTTTAAACCGATGCATAATATTTATACATATTTATGGGATACATGTGATATTTTGTTACCTGCATTGAGTGTGTAATAAGTCAGGGTATTTAGGATATCCATGACCTACAGCATTTATCATTTCTATGTGTTGGGAACATTTCAAGTCCTCTCTTGTAGCTATTTTGAAATATACAATACATTGTGGTTAACTATAGTCACCCTACTCTGCTGTCAAACATCAGAACTTACTCCTTCTATCTACCTGTGTATTTGTATCCATTAACTAACCTTTGTTCACCCCCCTCAACCCCACACAAGAAAGCCCAAGACTTTTAAATCACTTCTGTGACTTACTAGTCCTGTAGCTTTGGGCAAATTGCCTAAGTTTTCCGGGCTTCCTCTTCCTGCTCCATTAAATGTAAAAGATCATTAATGCTGCCTACTCTCATTGGTTTATTATGAACCTTGAATTAAATGCAACAAAGCAAATAGAAGCACCTTGTTGTATTCTGTGGTGTTGGCTTAATATTGCTGAGTGAATAATGTTAGAAACATGGATGATTGTGGAAGAGCAGAAGTATTACAGAGTGTGCTAAGGCAGCTGATGTTTGCCACTTGGAAGTGAGACTTGAGAGCAGCACTGAAAGGAATATGTTTGAAGAGTATAGTTCTTGCAAATATTTGTTGTATGCAAATCAGTAAAATCTAGTGATAAACATCCCAGAGAAGATAAAGATTTAGCAAAAATTGTAAACCACTGTCTGTTGTTTTAGAGAGCTGCTGAAAAATTCAATGGAAGCCCACAAAGTCTAGAGATATTTGAATTTATTTTTGATTTGAAATAACTGGTTGGGTAACGTATCTTAGGAAAATGTTAGAACCTGCCATAGTTACCAGGTATATATAGAAAAGCTCGGAAGGCAACCAGGCCACAGTCACCCAAGAAGAGATGGGTTTTGTCCATAAAATTTGAATTGTCCAAGAGAGGGCATGTAAAGCCAAAATGGGGAAGGGTGGAGTTGGATGAGGATGTGTGATTGCCGAGATGTTAGGAGCACGGTTCTTTAAGTCAGGGAGACTTGGACTCTGATTTTTCTTGCCACTAAACAATTTTATGATCTTGGGCAGGTTGCTTTACCTCTTCAAGGTTTAATTTAGTCATCTATAAAATGTGGATAACAATGCCTGCTTTCCAGGGTTGAAATAATTAGATAACACGTTAAGTGATTAGCATAATGGACTCATGGAAAGCCATGACCTTGGGGCAATGGGGGAGTGAGGGTGGGATAATCATTGTAGACATGAGCCCATTTTACAGATGAAACAAGTATCTTCTAAGCTTCAACATATGTACAGAGAAGACCTAGAATCCAAATTTCCTGAGAACTAGTCCAGGCAATTTATGTATAGTGTGGGTACCAGGGTGAGTGTGGGCTCCAGGGCTCCTTCCTCTGAGGAATCTATTCATAGCCTGAATCTGTTTCTTTAGAAGACACTTAATATTTGTTGAATGGTCAGTCAACTCAGCCTCATAATTGTACCTTCTACATCTGTAACAAACAGCACAAACTCAAGTTGATCCCTACTAATCTAGAATAGGGCCAAGGGTGATTCAGCCAAGTTTCAGAACCCCTAAGATGCTCACGAGCACCTGTTTCAGAATAGTTCAAATAGGAAGGCTAAAAATTAGAGGTAAGGGAAGTAGACAAAAGTTTTTTTAAAAACTTTTTTTTAGTTCAGGGGTACATGTGCAGCTTTGTTATATAGGTAAACTCGTGTCGGGGGGTTTGTTGTATAGATTATTTTGTCACCCAGGTACTAAGCCTACTACCCAATAATAGTTATTTTTTCCACTCCTCTTCCTCCTCCCACCCTCCACCTTCTAGTAGGCCCCAGCATCTGTTGTTCCCCTCTTGGGTCCATGTGTTCTCATCATTTAGCTTCCACTTACAAGTGAGAACATGTGACATTTGGTTTTCTATTCCTGTGTTAGTTCACTAAGGATTATGGCCTCCAGCTCCATCTATATTGCTGCAAAGGACATGATCTCATTTTTTACAGCTGCATAGTATTCCATGGTGTATATGTACCACATTTTCTTTATCCATTCTACCATTGATCAGCATTGAGGTTGATTCCATGTCTTTGCTATTGTAAATGGTGCTGCAGTGAATATACACATGCATGTATCTTTATGATAGAATGATTTATATTCCTTTGGTTACATACCCAGTAATGGTATCACTGGGTCGAATGGTAGTTCTATTTTAGCTTTTTGAGGAATCTCCACACTGCTTTCCACAATGGTTAAACTAATTTACCTCCCACCAGCAGTGTGTAAGTGTTCTCTTTTCTCTGCAACCTCACCAGGATCTGTTATTTTTTGACTTTATAATCACAGCCATTCTGACTGGTGTGAGATGCTATCTCATGATGGTTTTGATTTGCATTTCTCTAATGATCCATGATCTTGAGTTTTTTTTCATATGTTTGTTGGCCACACGTATATCTTCTTCTGAAAAGTAAGACATAGGAAGTTTTCACTATGTTATAGACAGAGCAACACATCTGAAAATGTTCATATTACCATGTCTCCATGCAAAATTTTGCTGTTTTAAACCAACACAAACAAAACAATCTTAGGAATTTTCAAGAAGGGGACTTTACAACAAACACTGTTTTTACAACAGTAGCATTTTAGCGCAAAGTTGGGATAACAGTTTTGCCCCACAGGTTTACATATGAACCAAGTAGCATTTCAACATTGTGCGTTTTCCTAACAATAAATGAATTGGCAATTTTAAAAACTCATTTAAAAGGTTTTCAAGTTAAGGTATATTTACTTTTCAGTACAATATATTGGGAAATAAGTGTCAGCTGCCAACTCAACAATGCTGGCATTTATTCTTGTAATGACATCTAATTCTCTTTGTTTAACTATACCCAGTATTCTGATTGATAATCTCCAGATTCTTCTCCAGAAATATCTCATTGCTTTCTTCCAGTTTATCCATGGAGAAAAAGTGTGTGTGTGTGTCTTGCATTAAGGAAGTTGTAGAATACTGTAACCACAATTTTGCACCACATCACTGTTTATCTTCTGTGCTGTTACAGCATCGACAGCAGGAGCTGGAGGTGGAAACTCATGGAACAACCATCAAGAATACTGTGTTCTCTTGTGCTCATTTCTGATGTTCCACACAAGGACCAGGTTGTTCCACCTGTAGCTGATTTAATATCAAATTACACAACAAATCTTTTGAGAAAATCCTCTATGCTTAAGAATGTTACATATTGAAAAGGAATCCTACCCAGCCATTCTCAACTTGTTTGTCATTCACCATGACATTCACAGAAACTGTAGGATAAGTCTTTTTCTCTTCCAGCTTTCCAATCTCTCTTTAGCACCTCCTATTGGCAGAGCCTACCTAGTAGGAAGCAGCTGGAAAGCTATAATAGGGTTGGCAGAGCCTTGGGCACAACATCACAAGGTGGCGTACAGAAGAGTGGGCTTGGAGCTGAGATAATAGCTGAAAAACTGGCACAACTTGCCTGCCCACCACACACCAAAAACATTCTTGGAGCATATCATGCTTCTGTGTTTCTTGCTTCACCATGAAACTTGAGCAATTCCTTCAGCATCATAGGTGGAAAACAGCCTTGACTTCAGTTGTCCTGGGACAAGCCTTTCTAAGCTCCCATACTCATGTTTTTAAAATATATTTTATTACCTTATTCGCTCATTATTCAATGCCAAATATAGCAGACAAACAGGCTTCAAGTTAAATAGTTTAAAAAGCAACAAACAAATAACTTATAAATTATCTTAAGGGATGGAAGTTGCTGAGGAGCTTATTATATTTTATTTTTATTTCACTTTTTTATTGTACATATTTAAGGTATACAACATGATGTTTTGATATTTGTACCTTGATATACACATACATAGTGAAGTAATAATTACTGTAGTCAAGAAAATTAACATATCCATCATCTCATATAGTTTCTTTGTGTGTATGTAATAAAAGTACCTAAAATATACTATCTTGGCAAATTACCAGTATACAATATTTCTGACTCTACTCTTCATGTTGTATATTACATCTTTAGACTATTCATCCTACCTGCAACTGTGTATGCTTTGACTTACATCTTCCCATTTAATCCCTTCCCCCAACAGCCACCATTCTATTCTCTGTTTCTATGTGCTGTATGCAATCTGTTTTCTTTTTTTAGATTCTGATCATGCAGTATTTTTCTTTCTGTGTCTGGCTTATTTCACTTAGCACAATGTCCTCTAAGTTCATCCACGCTGTCACAAGTGGCAGGATCTCCTCTTTTTAAAGCTGAATAATATTCCTGTGTGTGTGTGTGTATTCATCCATCAGTAAACACAGGTTGTTTCTATATCTTGCCATGCTTCTTTTTTTTTTTTCTTCAACTTTTAAGTTCCGGGGTACATGTGCAGGATGTGCAGGTTTGTTACACAGGTAAACATGTGCCATGGTGGTTTTGGCACATCGAATCATCCAGGTATTAAGCCCAGCATCCATTAGTTATTTTTCCTGATGCTATCCCTCCCCCACCAACCCCCGACAGGCCCCAGTGTGGTTGTTCCACCCCTGTGTCCATGTATTCTCATTATTCGGCTTCCACTTGTAAGTGAGAACATGTGGTATTTGGTTTTCTGTTCCTGTATTAGTTTGCTGAGGATAATAGCTTCCAACTCCATTCATATCCCTGCAAAGGACATGATTTCATTCCTTCTTATGGCTGCATAGTATTCCATGGTGTATATTTACCACATTTTCTTTATCCAGTCTGTTATTGATGGCATGCTTTTTTTTTTTAGTTATCAGTACAAAGGCATAAATATTTTTATGGATTTCTATATATGGATATACAAAGAAAATTCTCAAAAGGCTATTTGTTTTGTTTCATACACCAGGTAGACAGACAGTAGTTCTGTGGTTACTATAAACATATGATTCAAACAGCCTAATTTTCTGAAAAAGGAAAAAAACATTATGCCTATCTTATTTTCTACTTAAACAGAACTTTTTATTTCAAATAAAATCATGAATCAAGCATAAAACAACCTAATTGCTAATCACTGTATTTTAAAATTATCCTTAATTAGAGAAAAATCTAAAGTGAATACTGCCATATTAGAAACTTTTCTTGTGTGTCCTTAATTTGTATCTGTCACTCATAAAGCTAACCCTGCATGCCTGTTCCCCTCCCCAGCTTTAGAGAAACACACAGTTTTACTCACACTGAACCTATTTCTCGAATGCAAGTGCCATCATCCTAGGCATGACACAGAAGGTACATTTAACAGCTTCACTGGGTGACAAAGTTCTTAAGACCTGTGCTATTCTGAGTGTTGTCCTTTTGATTATATTTTGTAAATGAGAATATATGCATTAACTAGTTTTCTTAAGGCTCCAAGCCTGAGCTCCTGCCTGTATTTTGATTATGTGTGTTTTTGCTTTTTTGTTTTTCTTTGTTTTTGCTTTTTTTGTTGGTACTTTAAAAACAGTATCTTTATGTCATCCTGTCCTTAGATGGAAACTGAGAGAGGGAAAACCTAGGCATGCCAGCATCCAACACTGTCTGGCTTAGATCAGAGAGGAAGAAAATATTCCTCTCAACTTCGGCTTGCGAGTTTTTTGAAGTTAGCATTTGTACTTTCCTTGATTTGCAAAAACTGATGGTAAAGAAACTATTACACAGGAAGAATTAAATATAAAAGCACCTGGTTCCAAAGCATACACGAACAATCCTAACTTTGCTGGAATGTAATACTTCAAAAACCATTTCAGTGGAGCATGGAGAGTTTATAGAGGAGCTTAAAAATGGCTTAAAATTTCAAATGGAAGTTGAGATGCTTTCAAGCTTGGACTCAAACTATTTTAATGCTGGGCCTTTAGGCAATAATTTCCTTTTTGTTCTTCTCATCCAATATAGAAAATAATGGGGTGAGGCTTCCATCCTACCAGCTGCAGTTTGTGGGCACCCTCAGGACTGAAGCTAAGGCAAGCAATTGCCACTTAAACCTAGGACAGTGTCAGCAGCACCAGATATTATGTGAATCAAGGAAATGTTGAAGGACTCTGTGACAGAGCTTTAGAGATGAAACAAATAAAATTTGACCTGATTCCTCAATAAGGGTTCCTGCCAGAGTGAAAAACTAAGCATTAGTATGAGTGCAGCAGCTGTTTGGTCCTGGTGCTGGTTTCAGCACAGGTTGCAACTGATGGGTGAAGCAGTAGTGATACACTGCTCCCACTCATTGCTTTCATCCCCTTGTTACATTTCCAGGAGGCATCCTTGGCTGTAAATAGTGATGATCACAGTCCTTACCACTGATTAGGAACACTCCTGCCTATAATTTATGGCAACTAATTGGTGTTCCTCAAAGTGTGGTCCCAGATGAGGAGCCGCAGTATCACTGGAGGTCCCATTAGAAATGCAGAATCTGACCAGCTGTGGTGGCTCATGCTTGTAATCCTAGCACTTTGGGAGGCTGAGACGGGAGAATTGCTTGGGGCCAGGAATTCAAGACCAGTCTGGGTGACACAGTGAAACCCTTGGGTGACATAGTGAAACCCCTGTCTCTACCCCCACCCAAGAAGAAGAAGGAGGAGGAGAAGGAGGAGGAGGAGGAGGAGAGAAGGAGGAGGAGAAGGAGAGAAGGACGAGGAGAGGAGAGGGGGAGGGGGAGGGGGAGGGAGGGGAAGGGGGAGGGGGAGGGAGGGGAAGGGAGAGGGGGAGGGAGGGAGGGGGATGGGAGGGGAAGGAGAGGGGGAGGGGAGGGAACGAGAGAAAGAAATGCAGAATCTTAGGCCCTACTGCAGACCTCATTTTTAAACAAGTTCCCTGGATGAGAAAATCATATCCAAACTGTCCTCCTCAGTATGTCTGACTTGCTCCACTCTGCAGATTTCCATGTATTCCCAACAGTCTGCTTCCAACTTAATCCCATTTCCTGCTTTCTTCAGATTCTTCACTGTCCTTCAGTCTAATTTTTCCTCTATCTCTTCTCCCATTAGATAAAATACTAAGGTAGAATGATGGCAAAGAAAGGAGGAAGAGGGGAAAGAGGGAAGTAAGGAAAGAAAAATTGAAGGAAAGTGAAGAGGAAGAAGAGGTGGGAAGGGAGATAGGGAAGGAGGGAGAAAAACCTACTTCAGTTGTGCCATAGTATCATTGGAGTTCTTGAGCTCTATTTCAATCCCAAACAAATACATAAACACGAATATATCCCATTCATTATTTCCATTTTAAAATGAAGCAGTTACTTTCATACAGAAGAGAATGTTAATTAGTGTGATAATTTGGAGAGCAATTTGGCAACGTCTGTTCAAATTTTTTAAGTGAAAATTCTCTTTAATTCAGCAAATTTCAGAATTTATGCTATATAAATACTTGTATAAATACACAAAAACATATATCAAAGGTATATACTTACAGAATTTTTTAATAACAAAAAGCTATAAATAGCCTAAAAGTATCAATAAGAGTTGTTTTGGAAAGTCAACATATATCTCTGCAAAGGCATACTGTCCTGGCATTAAAAAGAAGTGAGAAAGATCTGCACACGCTTGTGTGGTGAGCTCTCTAGAGTATATTGTTAACCGAGAAAAGGAAGATGCAGAACAATAGGCATAATATGATCTCATCCATATGTCATTGTTTAGTATGTGTATGTACATGTGTGTATATATATATATTTATAAAACAGTTGATAATTTATAATATTTATATCCAATGGCATATTCTATAGCCATTAAAAAAACTATTTTGGTAGAAATTTGAATAACTTAGGACATTCTGGTCATGTAATGCTAACTGAACTAATGTAAGCAGGACATTAATATCATTTTTTATTTTTGACCCACCTTTCTTGAGCATTTTCCAATATTATTAAATATTCCAAAAACATCATTAATTTCTCTATAATATAATATTGTACTCTTGGGTTTTTGGGTTGTTTTCAGTTTTATAACTCATATATTTGACATAAACTTTTTTTTACCTAATGCTATTTTCAAATTTCAGACTAAGATAAATATCTTGTAATTACTAGTTCATAGATGTGACCTTTTATTATAATTGCTAGTTCACAGGATTCTTACTTATTGCCAAATTGATTTCCATACTCCACAAAGATTTTTAATATAATCTTCAATTTTTTCTAATGTGACTTGTTATTAAAAGTCATTTATTTAACAAACTTTTACATTTGAAAGAAAATACTTATTAATGCCTACTGTGTGCTAAGCTCCCTTGGCACTCACTAGGCACATCATTACAAATAAGCATGATTCCTACTTTACTACTCAAAGTGTGATATTGGGCTGGTATGGGAAAAACAGACATTGAAACACACAATTACACTGTGATGCAGTTCAGGCTGTCATAGAATTATGCCCAGAGTGCCAAGGAGACTCAGCATGCTTATAGTATGATTGTAATAATTAACCAAAAAGGGACTACTTTGCTTTGAAATATTCAAATACTCTGCCACCTTCCAACTAGAGTGGTGGTAACTTGGTGGTGGGTCTGTAGGGGAAATATCTTCTCTTCTTACTCCTATCAGAGTTTACCTGACTGTGACAAGGAAGTAGAAAAGAAACTTGCCCTAGTTTTTGGTGTCAAAGTCTAGCACCATTTATATCTACCTTTCTTTCACACATGCAAAAAATAAATCTCCTTCAAGGACACATACATTCATCCTGAATCTATAACTGAACCTTACTTTCTAATACACTATTCTTTATGGTGGCTTAGAATACAAAGATGGTTATCTAGCCTCTGAAAACATTTTTTTTTTAATTTCACAAAAACAAGTCTCCAAGTAAAATAAACAATGCAGCCTCCAGAAATAGCACTTTCTATTTTTTCAATATTTCTTGTCAAGAAATTCTAAACTAAAATATTCTAATTAATCTGAACTATATGAAATTGCCCATATTTGACTTGTTTTTAACCTGTAAAAATGGCAATTCCATATAGCTCAACATAAAACCTGTGATTTAATTCTTTTTTTTCTTCCCCAGAATTGCCCATATGTTAGATCTTATCAAAACTGTCTTACAACAAATAATTTCTGCAGTACCTTCCCCAGATACAAAGAAAATAAAAGAAAAATTAAATTATTAACACAGGTTTATGCTTGGTTGTCACTTTCTAGTCAGATCATCAGTAAAATAAAATTAGAATGTAGTAGTACCCAAATTAAAGAGAAAATAGTTTCCTGCTTAGTTAAGCAAAGAAAATTCTAGCCAATGCAGAATTAGAAGTCAGGAGTAAATGTGGACTAGGAGATCCAGCAAACTACCAAACAAACTGTGATTCATAATCTCCATCTCATGCAAGGCTGGTGTTCTCCTCTTAAGACATAGAACAGTAGACTAATTAATACTAACAATGTGTTAAAAATCAAAACTATTATTAATGCAAATCTGTCCTCCAGAGATGGGGAAGAGGAGGGAGAGAGAGAGAGAGAGAAGGAAAGACAGCTGTAGCCTGAAATTGATGGTAACTCCTTCTACAGTACCTTTACCAGATTTAAACTCATATTGTAAAAAAGAAAGCTTAGTATTTCAGTAGAGGATGCTGTATGGGAAACAATGCCTCCCAGCTTAGAAAGCTGGCCTGATCCTATAAGAATGTCAGAATTCTATGTCAATGCTAGTTCATAAGGCAATCCCATTTACAATAGCGAGACAAAAAATAAAATACCTGGGAATATATCTAACAGAGGAGGTGAAATATCTCTACAGAGAGAACTACAAAACACTGCTAAGAAATCATAGATGACACAAACAAATACAAAAACATTCCATATTCATGAATTGGGAGAATCAATATTGTTAAAATGGCAATACTACCCAAAGCAATCTACAGATTCAATGCTATTGCTATCAAATGACCAACAGAATTTTTTCACAAAATTAGGAAAAAACTATTATAAAATTCACATTGAACTAAAAAAGAGCCCAAATAGCCAAAGCAATCCTAAGCAAAAAGAACAAAACTGGAGGCATCACATCACATTACCCGGCTTCAAACTGTATTATAAGGCTACAGTAACCAAAACAGCATGATACTGGTACAAAAACAGACACATAGACCAATGGAACAGAATAGAGAACCCAGAAATAAGCCTCACACCTACAGCTGTCTAATTTTTGACAAAGTCTTCCAAAAATAAGCAATGGGGAAAGGACTCCCTATTCAATAAATGGTGCTGGGATAGCTGGCTAGCCATAGGCAGAAGAATAAAACAGGATCCCTACCTTTTACCATATATAAAAATTAACTAAAGATGGATTAAAGATTTAAATGTAAGACCTCAAACTGTAAGAATTCTAGAAGAAAACCTAGGAAACACCATTCTGGACATCAGCCTTGGGAAATAATATATGAATAAGTTCTCAAAAGCAATTCCAACACAAGCAAAAATTGACAAGTGGAACCTAATTAAATGAAAAAGCTTCTGCACAGCCAAAGAAACTATCAACAGAGTAAACAGACGACCTACAGAATGGGAGAAAATATTTGCAAACTATGTAATAAAGGTCTAGTATCCAGAATCTTTAAGGAACTTAAATAATTAAGCAAAAAACCAAATAACCCCATTTAAAAAATGGGCAAGACATGGACACCTCTGAAAAGAAGACATACAAGTGGCCAAGAAACATGAAAACATGCTCAACATCACTAAATATCAGAGAAATGGAAATCAAAACCACAATGAGATACCATCTCACATCAGTCAGAATGGCTATTATCAAAAAATCAAAAAACAACAGATGCTAGTGAGGCTGCAGAGAAAAGCTAAGGTTTATACACTGTTGGTGGGAATGTAAATTAGTTCAGCCACTGTGGAAAGCAGCTTGGAGATTTCTTAAAGAATTTAAAACAGGAATACCATTTGACCTAGCAATCCCATTACTGAGTATATATCTAAAAGAAAACAAAGTGTTCAACCAAAAAGACACATGCACATGTATGTTCATCGCAGCACTATTCACAATAGCAAAGACATGGAATCAACCTAGGTGCTCATCAATGGGGGACTGGATAAAGAAAATGTGGTACATATACACCATGGAATATGCTGCAGCCATAAAAAAGAATGTAATCATGTCCTTTGCAGCAACAGGGATGCAGCTGGACACCATTATTCTAAGCAAATTATTGTAGGAACAGAAACCAGATACCACATGTTGTCACTTATAGGCAATGAAGACCACTAGAGGAGGGAGGAAGAGAAGGGGAAAGTGTTGAAAAACTATTGAGTACTATGCTTGCTATCTGGGTGATCGGGTCATTCATATCCCAAACCTCAGCATCACACAATATACAGTATACCCATGTAACAAACCTGCACATGTATGCATGCCCCCGAATCTAAAATAAAGTTGAAATTATATTTTTTAAAAGCTAGTTCATAGTTGTAACTACTTTCTAGAGTCTTGCTACTATAAATGTAATCACTGCTCAACATCACTAATCATCAGAGAAATGCAAACCAGAGCCTGTGTTTCTCGAACTGTAATGTGTATATGAAGAACTTGGGGTCTCATTAAATGCAGATTGTGATTAGTAGGTCTGAGGAGGGGTGAGAGATTCTGCATGTCTAAGCAGCTCACATGTGATGCAATGCTGCTGGTGGGATCACGTTTCCTTGAGGCTTCAGCGGAGCATCCTTGTGATGGCCTTGGCTCCTCTTTTCTAAATTGTCAGTCTGACCCTGTGGGTCACATACTGAGCACTGATGAAGAGGCCCCCGCTCCCCTTCATTGTCCTTGCTCTCTCCTTGTTTGAATCTTTCCTTCTGTAAAATGGGATTAACAAACCCATGTAGAGAGTCCACTGAATGGCAGAACCTTAGACTTTCCAGTTAGAGGAAACTTTGGAGATTATATGATCTAACTTGTTCCCTTCTTCCCTGCATCACATCTTATGTCTGAAAGCCCATGCCTGAGATCCTACTCACTGAGTGTGCAGTTGTTATTCTCATCTCATTCCATCAGACCTAAGGAAGCTCTGCAGAATAAGGGTCTCTTGCAAATGTTTTCAAATACGTGGAAGTAGCTAGGACAAACAAACCATTGCTCAAAAATCACTCAGCAAACCCTACCTTAACGAGGAATGTTCTCTTTTGGCTTCAGAAAGCAATTAAAAAACTCAGCATTTCTAGGCAAAAAGCTTTAGCAGTTCCCCTCTTGTTCTTTCTCCCCACAGCAGGTGCTAAAGCACAGCTCAGTCTTGATTCATCCCTTCTGTCAAGAGCAGGTGTCAGCCTCAATTATTGTTTTGCAAATTCATTTCAGTCATTTAATGCAATTTCTGTAAAATGAGGTATCGATTTCCCAATCTCAGCTGTTTTTCCTGAAGCCTATACCACATTGGCCTTCCTGGTCTCTTTCTATCTATCTCCTTTCTACCTGTCTCCTTCCCCCATCTTCCTCTCTTTCTGGAATGCATGTCACATTTCCGGCCAGTGTTCTATAATAAACCCATTTGTAGTTGCCAAAGGAGAGGCATAATAAAGGCATTGTATGAATATGTTTGAATGAGAAATTCGTGAAAATCAATTTTTATTTATGGTGAAACACTTAACTTGGATAGAATATGATACAAATCAAATGTAACTATGCCTCTGGAGGCACTATGAAAAAGGGAGTGTTCTAGTTTCATGAATTTGCTCTCTTTTGTTCTGTGTATATTGCTGTAGCACCATTTTTAAAGTCCTCTTCTTAATGAGTGTCTCTAGCCAGTAAATTTCACACCTCATGTGTGTGAAGACAATTTATTGTGCAAACCAAGGCACTTTTGAGAGTAGATTGGGCAGCCATTGGTTATTGTGCTTCTGTGTCAGGCATGCACTGGGACTGTCTCAGTAAACGGCTACACATGGCCATCCTAATTACAGGCAGTTTGGGATGAAGGACTCAGTGACAGTTTGGTATTGGGAGGTGAATCTGTTGAAGAAAAAAAGCATGAAACATAATTAAACAGGCAAGGAAGGCTTTATTCAAGACTACTGTAGCAGGGGAGAGATTAATCTTGACTCTGGTTGCAGCAGGGACAGCTGGGGATTTATGGCCAATGGGCATGGCGAAGGGGTCAGTGGATAGGAAATTACTAAGAGGATTTGGTTAGGTATTAAGGGTCAGGGGATTCTTGCTGAGCTGGGCTCTGCAGGCCAGGACCAGGCCTAGTCAAGAAGAGGCCTCAGAGGAACATGATTAAGGTTTGGTCAAGGAAAGAGTCCTTGTTGAAACTCACCAAATGAAATGCAGATTTAAAAATTCACTCTTAACTAAGGAAGCTGAATAGTTTCCCAGTCATGGGAAGTCATCCTTGCTCTGAGAAATTCTTCCAACTTTATGCTCTATTTTCTCCTTTTTGATTTTTAAAAAATCGTCCTTTGTAAATCTAGTTATTCTAGTTATGCTTGGTAAAGAAATCTATTTTATCTTCTGATCTTTGCTTCTACTTCAGTAAAGCTGTGGTGAAATTGACTCTTCAAAAATGAAAAAAAGTGTGGCTTGAATTGATAAAGGAAGCACAATTGTAATTCATTCAGGAAGGACTTCATCAAGTGGGCTATGTTTCATGGCACATTGTTTAGTGAGGCTTAGAGAACAGAAGGGAAAGCAAGGGGTTTATTTTTATGGTTTGTACACATGTCCATCACAGTGGAGGCTCAATGAAGGTATCTGCTTCCCCCGATAGCCCAGTGCTCACTACTAGACAACTCCTTCCCCCTCTGAGCATTGGTTTTCTTGTCCATAAAATGAAGGTGTTCGATTAGGTGAGCTCCTTGGTACCTTACAGGGATTTAAAAAAAATTCTATAATTCTGATTTTTAAGATTACTCTGTCCCTCTCTGGATTGTGCTCCAATATTATAAAATATCCTCTTGAGGCCATTCTAAAGGATTGAATATGAGCAATGGTAAATCAATCTGAAAATAATGACTTAATGTAGAACCTCTGTCTGAAAAGCTCAGTATATTTTGTGGTTTATGATACAACACATCCAAGGAGATGTATGCAAGAATGTTCCAGCAGATTTATTAACAAATCATGTGTGTTGGGGGAGGGGGATCAGCAGAGGAATAGCAACAACCTGAAATGTACTTCAGCAGGAGAATGAATACAGAAATAATGATGGAATGACTCACAGTGAAAGTCAATCAGCTATAGAATCAAAGGGCATAAATATCAACAATTTTGAGCAAAAACAAGAAAAAACTTATACCATTTACTTAAAGACACACAGAACAGTACTACTACTCATTTCTAAGGGGTACATACTTGTGTATATATAGTAAAAGTATTTTTTTAATTCTTGGTGGTGATAAACACCAGGCTCAGAATAGAGGTTCCCTCTGCGGGTGGGAAGGGAGTATGATTTGGGAGGGGAATTCATGGAACTTCAGCTGTATTTGCTAATGTTTTATTTCTTAAACTGGGAGTTAGATATATATGTATTCACTGTATTATACTTTATACCTTTTCATATGTCTTAAAATATAACAACCTTATGATAAAGTCGGGATAATCATAAAAAGAGATTGCATACATTTGTTTGCAAATTAGAAACAGTCACCATAATTTAGTGGTAGCAAAGCTAATGTGAATTTGAAATCTTCTTACTACCTGTCCTGCAATTACAATGTACAAACATCAAAAAACAAAACAAAACTTCCAGTGTACACACTGGTGAAAGAACCACTAGTCAGATACCAGTCTCGAGTTGTTACTACTTAATTGCTAGTTATTTATTTAAAATTTATACTGTGTGAGAAAAGTTTATGAAAACATATAGGTAGTTAGCTAAAAAGTTGTGATTGGATGACAGATTGATAAATGAGCAGTTTACTCTGCAAATAAGTGCAAACTCAGCTATGAGCTTTCAGGTGGTCTAGACAAGAGAAACCTGCCTGCTAGTTTCTTAGTAGACAACCTTATGATAAAGTTGGAATTGTCATGAAAAGACATTGCACACATTTGTTTGTAGATTAGAAACAGAAGCTCTAATCTACAACTCTCAGTAGGAGAGCTGGATTTTTCTTGGCTCTAAATTTTGGGGAAGAATTAATCACAAGAATCCTTATGTAATGGGTACTGAGGCATTTTGAGTGGTGCTTCTGTTGATTTGCTCTTGGCTGCAGCTCCTTGCTATTCATCCATTTCACACAGCACCCAGAGTGATCGTGCTGTAACAGAATTCAAATCATATCAACCCTCCAGAGGCTTCCCATTGCACCCATGGCAAAGTCAAGCCCCCTTACCTGACCTCCAGGCTCCCTGCTCCTGCCTGACCATCTCACCTTGTCTCTTACCATTCTTCTCCTCTTAATTAGGCTCCACCCACCACAGTTGGTGACTCTTCTTTAGAGCTTATGAGAGCTGGGCATATCCTCTTCTCTCATTTAGGAATGCCCTTCTCCCAAGTCTTGGCTTGTATGACTCATCTTTATGATTCAAGTTTCCATTCAAATGACATTCTCGGTCCCACCCCTCAAAGAGGCTTTTCTTAATGAGCAAAAGTAGCGTCACCACCACCACCTATACTATCCCTAAACCCAAGGCAAGAGGGGTGCTCTGGGCCCTGTGCTGTAGAGGGGTACCCTCCAGCCACATCCCTTCCCATGAAGCAAGAAGTCCATGGAGCAAAGGGGACTTACACACCCAGAGCTTGCATCTCCTCTGCTAGGTCATGCTCTGTGCTGTGGCTTGAATGTGACCCCTTCAAAATTCATATGGAAACTTAATCTTCATTGAGGTAGTATTAAGAGATGAGATTTTGGGAAAGTGATTAAGTCATGAGGGCAGAGCCCTCAGGAATGGATTAATACCTTTACAAAAGAGGTCTCAGAGAGATAATTGCCCCCTTTTGCCCGTCTAAGCTTTCTTCCCCTCCAGAGGACACAGCAAAGAAGTGCCATCTTGGAAGCAGAGGGAGCAGCTCCCACCAGACAGCAAATCTGCTAGCACCCTGACCTGGACCTTGGACTTCCCAGCCTCCAGAACTCTGAGAAATAAATTCTAATATTTATAAATTACCTCTTCCATAGTATTTAAGCAGCACGAGCAAACTAAGATGCCCTGCTTACCTGGGATTCCACAAGTCTCGGCCCAAATGGCCCCAAGCCCATTTCTACAGTCTGTGAGCCTCTGCCTTGGTTCCCTTTGTCTGTATTGTCAGTTTGCAGACCCCTGGGAAGCCCAAGGGTGGTCACACAGTGGCTGTTTGCAGAAGGTATGGATAAATATTAGACATAGGGGCTGCAGTATCATATGTGTACAAGAACTTCCTCTCAATGGGAGTTGGAGCCAGGCTGAGAAGAGACGGGCACAGGCCAGGAGACAGGGATCAGGGACCCAAGGGCTGGCTTGCACAGCCCTTCCACATCCCAGTGCAGAACTCTGAGGAGTCTGAGAATCCTGAGTGCAAACTTGTTCTTCCAGGTGTTTGAAAAGTTGATTTGTCAAGCTAAGAGGGTAGATCATATTTTATTAAACAGTTTGTTAGCTTGATTCACACTCTTTATTTATACATATGTGGATCTCCATTTATACTCTTGCCGCCTCTCAGAAATGTTAGCAGCAGGCCTGGCTTCCTCTGCATTTGAGTCAGTCCAGAAGATGGTGATTCAAATTCCAGAAGATGGTGGTTCAAATTCCAGGGCCTGGTGGTAAAAAAAAAAAAAAAAAAAAGGGGGGCGGGGTCTGTGCCAAATCTCTTTTCTGACACCCACCTTCTTGGGGATTCCAGACTTTCTTCTCAAAGTCCTGTTCTCTACTCTCTCTCCTATTTCCCTGTTTTTATTTTGTAGCACTGAAAAAAATCTAAAATTACCTTGTTTACTTGTTTAATATGAGGTCTGTGAGGTCAGAGGCTTGTGGCTACATCTGCAGCATGTGGCACATACTAAGTGCTCATTAAAAATGTGCTTATAGCCAAGCATGGTGCCTCATGCCTGTACTTCTAGTGATTTGGGGGGCCAGCATGAGAAGATTGCTTGAGGCTAGGAGTTTGAGACCAGCCTGGGAAACATAGCAAGACACCCTTGTCTCTACAGAATTTTTTTTTTTAATGAGCTGGGTTGTGGTGGTGTATTCCTGTAGTCCCAGCTATTCTACAGACTGAGGTGGGAGGATCACTTAAGCCTGGGAGGTCGAGGTTGCAGCTATGATTGCACCACTGCACTCCAGCCAGGGTGACAGAGCAAGACCCTGTTTCTAAAAATAATATAAATAAATAAATAATTGCTGAATGTGTCATGACAGGAATATTGTTTTAAAAAATTTGCTAAATGAATGACTTAGGTGCTATTTTGTGCCAGGACTATGCAGGGTACAAAGATAACTCAGAAAGGTCCTCTGCCTTCATGGGTCGCCAAGCCTAGTTGGGGAGCAATCTTGAAAACCACAGTCTTCTGCCTTTAGTTTTACACTTCTGACATCATTAATGAATCTGGAAACAAAAATATATATGTAGCCATTATTGTAGCACTTCCAGGCAGACAAACGATTTGCAAGGTAAATAAGCTCCAGGGAAAGGGAAACATACTTTCTGTTAGTTTCTCTAAAGGTTTAGGGATAAGAGAGCTTTTAAACTTGATGACCCATCAGAATGGTGGAAAGTGCTTTTTCTCCCTCTCCCTGAAGATAAATTGCTTGTTTTTCTAGGAGGGGGGGAACATGTTAAACGTTTTCTGCTGTTAAGCTAAAATACTGTTTAGAACAGGAGGCTAAAATCTCCTTAGCTGCTGCTGTCTGCCTTATTTAACTTACATGGCAGACGGTGGCATCTGCTGAACAACACTGTGTTGGCTGCTTATCTCCTCCAAGGAGTTGAGGGACTCTGGAGTCGTCCTCAGAGGACTCCGTGGGCAGCAGGGCAGCTGGGGCTTCCAGCAGCTCTGGGCAGACTTCAGTTTCACTCCAGATGGCCTGGGTGTGCAAAGTGTGAAAGAAGACAGGCAGAAACACTGTCCCTTCTGCATAGAATTCCTTTTTAAAAATTAATTAAGGCTTGTGTCTAGTCACCCAGAAATATAAGAGGTCATTTTTATCTACAGATGATTGTGCAGGCCCCATAAAGCCAATTCATTTGAAATAATGATGAATATATCATAAGAAATACTGAAAACTGTACTTGTTTGGAGTTTTATCTTGAAAAACAGCAGCTAAAAACCATAAAAGTGATTTTAGAGTTTATAAAATTAGGCTATAATTTTACTATGTGCTAATTCTTAGAATACTAGGGATGCATATATTTTTAAATAAAATTGTATGACATCACCATATTCCTTCCTATTTGACTTTCAAGACAGCTACTCATTCATCCAACAAATATTTATTGAGTAATTACTATTCACCAAGCACTGTTCTAGGCAGTGGGATCAGTCAAAAAAAAAAAAAAAAGAAGAAAATATTTTTCGTGTTTTCATGGACCTTATATTCTAATGGGTGATTGATAAATCATAAAATATTAGGGAAAAGCAGATCATGCTGGAAAGTAGCAAATACTAAGAAGAAAATACAAAAGCAGAGATGGTGAATAAGTAGTACAGAATATCGGTAAAGATTACAGTTTAAAGAGGGTGGTCAGAATATGTCTCTCTGAGAAGATGACATGAGGGAAAAGATTTGAAGGTGATGAGGAGAGAAACATATGAATATCCAGAGAAAGAGCATTCTAGTTAGAGGGAACATCAAGTGCAAATGTCCTGGAGCAGGATGTGCCTAATGTGTTCAAAGAAGAGCAAGGAGCCAGTGCAGCCGGAATGGAGGGAGTGAGGGGAGGAAGGTAGGCAATCTGGAGAGATATGATTGGATATTGTATACCACTGAAAAGACCTTTACTCTGAGATGAAGAATCCAATAGAGTTTTGAGCAGGGAAGTGAAAGTAGGCTTACCATGGCTGCTGAGCTGACAATAGACTGTAGAGTAGTGAGGGTAGAAGCAGGAAACTAATTGAGTGGCTCCTGAAAGAATCAGGTGGGAGACAGAGTAGTAGTGGAAATGGTGAGAAGTGTTGGGATTCTAGTTACTTTTTAAAAATGGAGCTGATAGGGCTTACTAATTGATCTGATTATGAAAGAAACTGGACTACTAGAATGTGAGAGAAAGAGAGGAATCAAAGATAACTCAGAGGTTTTTGACCTGAGCAGGAACTGAGATAAACAGAAATGGGGAAGACTGAATAGTATTAAGATATTTTAGAGGGAAGAGCAGGAATTTGACAGGGCACAATAATACTAAGATTATTACCTACTAGACATCCACACAGAAGTGTCAAGTAGGTAGCTGAATACATGAGTCTGGAGTTTAGGATAGAAGTGACAAGTGCATATTTGAGAACCAACAGTTTAAGGGAGGATTTAAAGTCATGAAACTAGATGACCCACCTTGGGAGAGAATGTGGATAGAGGACAGAAGAAGTCTAGGGATCAGGGAGATATGGAGGAATAAGCATAGTCAAATCAGAGAAGATCATTTTGGGGAAAATATTGGAGGGCCTTGTTAAGTTTCTTGGAGTCTTCTTCCAATTTCCTAAAATTTAAATCATCCTATTTGAAGAGTCTGTCATCATTGTTACTGATTTTTCAGTTTTTTGGTAATTGACCTAATGCTCAGATCCTTTCTTATCAATGACAGCACAAGATTCCAACATGGTTTTCTTCACATAGTCCCTTTTGTGTTGCTGTAACAGAACACCACAATCTGAGTAATTTATAAAGAAAAGAAATTTGTTTCTCACAGTTCTGGAGGCTGGGAAGTCAAATATCAAGGTGCCAGCATCTGGTAAGTGCCATCTTGCTGCATCATCCCATGGCAGAAGTCGGAAGGGCAAGAAAGAGGGGAAAAGAGAGAAGGAAGAGGGGGGGCAAAATCATCCTTTTATCAGGAACCCACTCCTACAATAACTAACCACTCCCATAATAACAGCATTAATCCATTCATAAGGCAGAGCCCTCAAGACCAAATTATTTCTTACAGGTCCCACCTCTTAACACTGCTGCAATGGGGATTAAGTTTCCAACACGTGAACCTTGGGGGACACATTCATGCACTATGTGACATCCTGCATCTGCAAGTTTTGCAGTGCCATTTTAAAGAAGTCAGTTTACTTTGCACTTGCACTTTGTGTTTACCCTGTCACAGCTCACCGGTAACAGAACTCTTAGTGTGACGGACAGAGATAGAAACTAGCATTCAGCAAAGAGGCAGTTTTCAGGGTGGACTAATTTTATACACAACCATTTATCAGTAGATATTTTTAAGTTCTGATGCTTTAAAAATCCTTGTAAATTTGGGGGCTTGAGTAATGAATATTAGATGATAATGACCTTCCGCGTATCCATTAAACCATTAGCAATGTCTCCAGTTTGTTAAGAATTAATAGATATTAAAAATCAGAAGGAGGGCAGCCAAGATGGCCGAATAGGAACAGCTCCGGTCTACACCTCCCAGCGTGAGCGACACAGAATACGGGTGATTTCTGCATTTCCATCTGAGGTACCAGGTTCATCTCACTAGGGAGTGCCAGACAGTGGGCGCAGGACAGTGGGTGCAGCGCACTGTGTGCGAGCCGAAGCAGGGCGAGGCATTGCCTCACTCCGGAAGCGCAAGGGGTCAGGGAGTTCCCTTTCCTAGTCAAAGAAAGGGGTGACAGACGGCACCTGGAAAATCGGGTCACTCCCACCCGAATACTGCGCTTTTCCGACGGGCTTAAAAAACGGCGCACTAGGAGATTATATCCCACAACTGGCTCGGAGGGTCCTACAACCACAGAGTCTCGCTGATTGCTAGCACAGCAGTCTGAGATCAAACTGCAAGGCGGCAGCGAGGCTGGGGGAGGGGCGCCCGCCATTGCCGAGGCTTGATTAGGTAAACAAAGCAGCCAGGAAGCTCGAACTGGGTGGAGCCCACCATAGCTCAAGGAGGCCTGCCTGCCTCTGTAGGCTCCACCTCTGGGGGCAGGGCACAGACAAACAAAAAGCAGTAACCTCTGCAGAATTAAATGTCCAGGTCTGACAGCTTTGAAGAGAGCAGTGGTTCTCCCAGCATGCAGCTGGAGATCTGAGAAAGGGCAGACTGCCTCCTCAAGTGGGTCCCTGACCCCGGACCCCTGAGCAGCCTAACTGGGAGGCACCCCCCAGTAGGGGCACACTGACACCTCACATGGCCAGGTACTCCTCTGAGACAAAACTTCCAGAGGAACGATCAGACAGCAGCATTCGCGGTTCACGAAAATCCTCTGTTCTGCAGCCACCGCTGCTGTTACCCAGGCAAACAGGGTCTGGAGTGGACCTCTAGCAAACTCCAACAGACCTGCAGCTGAGAGTCCTGTCTGTTAGAAGGAAAACTAACAAACAGAAAGGACATCCACACCAAAAACCCATCTGTACATCACCATCATCAAAGACCAAAAGTAGATAAAACCACAAAGATGGGGAAAAAACAGAGCAGAAAAACTGGAAACTCTAAAAAGCAGAGCGCCTCTCCTCCTCCAAAGGAACGCAGTTCCTCACCAGCAACAGAACAAAGCTGGATGGAGAATGACTTTGACGAGTTGAGAGAAGAAGGCTTCAGACGATCAAACTACTCCGAGCTACAGGAGGAAATTCAAACCAAAGGCAAAGAAGTTGAAAACTTTGAAAAAAATTTAGACGAATGTATAACTAGAATAACCAATACAGAGAAGTGCTTAAAGAAGCTGATGGAGCTGAAAGCCAAGCCTCAAGAACTACGTGAAGAATGCAGAAGCCTCAGGAGCCGATGAGATCGACTGGAAGAAAGGGTATCAGTGATGGAAGACGAAATGAATGAAATGAAGAGAGAAGGGAAGTTTAGAGAAAAAAGAATAAAAAGAAACGAACAAAGCCTCCAAGAAATATGGGACTATGTGAAAAGACCAAATCTACGTCTCATTGGTGTACCTGAAAGTGATGGGGAGAATGGAACCAAGTTGGAAAACACTCTGCAGGATATTATCCAAGAGAACTTCCCCAATCTAGCAAGGCAGGCCAACATTCAGATTCAGGAAATACAGAGAACGCCATAAAGATACTCCTTGAGAAGAGCAACTCCAAGACACATAATTGTCAGATTCACCAAAGTTGAAATGAAGGAAAAAGTGTTAAGGGCAGCCAGAGAGAAAGGTCGGGTTACCTACAAAGGGAAGCCCATCAGACTACCAGCAGATCTCTCGGCAGAAACTCTACAAGCCAGAAGAGGGTGGGGGCCAATATTCAACATTCTTAAAGAAAAGAATTTTCAACCCAGAATTTCATATCCAGCCAAACCAAGCTTCATAAGTGAAGGAGAAATAAAATACTTTACAGACAAGCAAATGCTGAGAGATTTTGTTACCACCAGGCCTGCCCTAAAAGAGCTCCTGAAGGAAGCACTAAACATGGAAAGGAACAACCAGTACCAGCCACTGCAAAATCATGCCAAAATGTAAAGACCATCGAGACTAGGAAGAAACTGCATCAACTAATAAGCAAAATAACCAGCTAACATCATAATGACAGGATCAAATTCACACATAACAATATTAACTTTAAATGTAAATGGACTAAATACTCCAATTAAAAGACACAGACTGGCAAACTGGATAAAGAGTCAAGACCCATCAGTGTGCTGTATTCAGGAAACCCATCTCATGTGCTGAGACACACATAGGCTCAAAATAAAAGGATGGAGGAAGATCTACCAAGCAAATGGAGAACAAAAGAAGGCAGGGGTTGCAATCCTAGTCTCTGATAAAACAGACTTTAAACCAACAAAGATCAAAAGAGACAAAGAAGGCCATTACATAATGATAAAGGGATCAATTCAACAAGAAGAGCTAACTATCCTAAATATATATGCATCCAATACAGGAGCACCCAGATTCATAAAGCAAGTCCTGAGTGACCTACAAAGAGACTTAGACTCCCACACAATAATAATGGGAGACTTTAACACCCCATTGTTAAAATCTGTCAACATTAGACAGATCAACGAGACAGAAAGTTAACAAGGATACCCAGGAATTGAATTCAGCTCTGCACCAAGTGGACCTAATAGACATCTACAGAACTCTCCACCCCAAATCAACAGAATATACATTTTTTTCAGCACCACACCACACCTATTCCAAAATTGACCACATAGTTGGAAGTAAAGCTCTCCTCAGCAAATGTAAAAGAACAGAAATTATAACAACTGTCTCTCAGACCACAGTGCAATCAAACTAGAACTCAGGATTAAGAAACTCACTCAAAACCGCTCAACTACATGGAAACAGAACAACCTGCTCCTGAATGACTACTGGGTACATAATGAAATGAAGGCAGAAATAAAGATGTTCTTTGAAACCAATGAGAACAAAGACACAACATACGAGAATCTCTGGGACACATTCAAAGCAGTGTGTAGAGGGAAATTTATAGCACTAAATGCCCACAAGAGAAAGCAGGAAAGATCCAAAATTGACACCCTAACATCACAATTAAAAGAACTAGAAAAGCAAGAGCAAACACATTCAAAAGCTAGCAGAAGGCAAGAAATAACTAAAATCAGAGCAGAACTGAAGGAAATAGACACACAAAAAACCCTTCAAAAAATTAATGAATCCAGGAGCTGCTTTTTTTTAAAGGATCAACAAAATTGATAGACCGCTAGCAAGATTAATAAAGAAAAAAGGGAGAAGAATCAAATAGAAGCAATAAAAAATGATAAAGGGGATATCACCACTGATCCCACAGAAATACAAACTACCATCAGAGAATACTACAAACACCTCTACGCAAATAAACTAGAAAATCTAGAAGAAATGGATAAATTCCTTGACCCATACACCCTCCCAAGACTAAACCAGGAAGAAGTTGAATCTCTGAATAGACCAATAACACGTTCTGAAATTGTGGCAATAATCAATAACTTACCAACCAAAAAGAGTCCAGGACCAGATGGATTCACAGCTGAATTCTACCAGAGGTACAAGGAGGAACTGGTACCATTCCTTCTGAAACTATTCCAATCAATAGAAAAAGAGGGAATCCTCCCTAACTCATTTTATGAGGCCAGCATCATCCTGATACCAAAGCTGGGCACAGACACAACCAAAAAAGAGAATTTTAGACCAATATCCTTGATGAACATTGATGCAAAAATCCTCAATAAAATACTGGCAAACCGAATCCAGCAGCACATCAAAAAGCTTATCCACCATGATCAAGTGGGCTTCATCCCTGGGATGCAAGGCTGGTTCAATATATGCAAATCAATAAATGTAATCCGGCATATAAATGGAACCAAAGACAAAAACCACATGATTATCTCAATAGATGCAGAAAAGGCCTTTGACAAAATTCAACAACCTTCATGCTAAAAACTCTCAATAAATTAGGTATTGATGGGACATATCTCAAAATAATAAGAGCTATCTATGACAAACTCACAGCCAATATCATACTGAATGGGCAAAAACTGGAAGCATTCCCTTTGAAAACTGGCACAAGCCAGGGATGCCCTCTCTCACCACTCCTATTCAAAATAGTGTTGGTGGTTCTGGCCAGGGCAATTAGGCAGGAGAAGGAAATAAAGGGTATTCAATTAGGAAAAGAGGAAGTCAAATTATCCCTGTTTGCAGATGACATGATTGTATTTCTAGAAAACCCCATTGTCTCAGCCCAAAATCTCCTTAAGCTGATAAGCAACTTCAGCAAAGTCTCAGGATACAAAATCAATGTGCAAAAATCACAAGCATTCTTATATATCAATAACAGACAAACAGAGAGCCAAATCATGAGTGAACTCCCATTCACAATTGCTTCAAAGAGAATAAAATACCTAGGAATCCAACTTACAAGGGATGTGAAGGACCTCTTCAAGGAGAACTACAAACCACTGCTCAATGAAATAAAAGAGGATACAAAGAAATGGAAGAACATTCCATGCTCATGGGTAGGAAGAATCAATATCATGAAAACAGCCATGCTGCCCAAGGTAATTTATAGATTCAATGCCATCCCCATCAAGCTACCAAGGACTTTCTTCACAGAATTGGAAACAACTACTTTAAAGTTCATATGGAACCAAAAAAGAGCCCGCATCGCCAAGTCAATCCTAAGCCAAAAGAACAAAGCTGGAGGCATCACGCTACCTGACTTCAAACTATACTACAAGGTTACAGTAACCAAAACAGCATGGTACTGGTACCAAAACAGAGATATAGATCAATGGAACAGAACAGAGCCCTCAGAAATAACGCCGCATATCTACAACTATCTGATCTTTGACAAACCTGAGAAAAACAAGCAATGGAGAAAGAATTCCCTATTTCATAAATGGTGCTGGGGAAACTGGCTAGCCATATGTAGAAAGCTGAAACTGGATCCCTTCCTTACACCTTATACAAAAATTAATTCAAGATGGATTAAAGACTTAAACATTAGACCTGAAACCATAAAAACCCTAGAAGAAAACCTAGGCATTACCATTCAGGACATAGGCATGGGCAAGGACTTCATGTCTAAAACACCAAAAGCAATGGCAACAGAAGCCAAAATTGACAAATGGGATCTCATTAAACTAAAGAGCTTCTGCACAGCAAAAGAAACTACCATCAGAGTGAACAGGCAACCTACAAAATAGGAGAAAATTTTTGCAACTTACTCATCTGACAAAGGGCTAATATCCAGAATCTACAATGAACTCAAACAAATTTACAAGAAAAAAACAAACAACCCCATCAAAAAGTGGGCGAAGGATATGAACAGACACTTCTCAAAAGAAGACATTTATGCAGCCAAAAGACACATGTAAAAATGCTCATCATCACTGGCCATCAGAGAAATGCAAATCAAAACCACAATGAGATACCATCTCACACCAGGTAGAATGGCAATCATTAAAAAGTCAGGAAACAACAGGTGCTGGAGAGGATGTGGAGAAATAGGAACACTTTTACACTGTTGGTGGGACTGTAAACTAGTTCAACCATTGTGGAAGTCAGTGTGGCGATTCTTCAGGCATCTAGAACTAGAAATACCATTTGACCCAGCCATCCCATTACTGGGTATATACCCAAAGGACTATAAATCATGCTGCTATAAAGACACATGCACACGTATGTTTATTGCAGCACTATTCACAATAGCAAAGACTTGGAACCCACCCAAATGTCCAATAATGATAGACTGGATTAAGAAAATGTGGCACATATACACCATGGAATACTATGCAGCCATAAAAAATGATGAGTTCATGTCCTTTGTAGGGACATGGATGAAATTGGAACTCATCATTCTCAGTAAACTATCGCAAGGACAAAAAACCAAACACCGCATGTTCTCACTCATAGGTGGGAATTGAACAATGAGAACACATGGACACAGGAAGGGGAACATCACACTCTGGGGACTGTTGTGGGGTGGGGGGAGTGGGGAGGGATAGCATTAGGAGCTATACCTAATGCTAAATGACGAGTTAATGGGTGCAGCACACCAGCATGGCACATGTATACATATGTAACTAACCTGCACATTGTGCACATGTACCCTAAAACTTAAAGTATAATAATAATAAAATTTAAAAAAATAAATAAATAAAAATAAATAAAAATAAAAATCAGCTTAGAAATTGTTCCAGAAGTTAATGTCTTCATTTATAAAGGAAGACAGTGAGTGGCCTAGAGAATTGGGTGACTAGACTGCACAGCTAGCTAGGAGCAAAGCCTGAATGAGAATCAATCTGAACCCCCCCTCCATGTAATGCCATTTAGTGGTTAAGATACTTAACATCTGTGCCTCAGTTTCTTCAACTGTGAAACAGGAGTTATATTGCATACCTCATATGATTGTGTAAATAACATTAAAAAATAGATATCAAGTGCTTGGCATAATTTTTTTTCTTTTTTTTTTTTTTTGAAACGGAGTCTTGCTCTGTCACCCAGGCTGGAGTGCAGTGGCGTGATCTCAGGTCACTGCAGTGGCACGATCTTGGCTCACTGCAGCCTCCACCTCCTGGGTTCAAGCAATTCTCCTGCCTCAGCCTCCCGAGTAGCTGGGACTACAGGCACACGCCGCCATGCCCGGCTTATTTTTGTATTTTTAGTAGAGACGGGGTTTCACCATATTGGCCAGGATGGTCTTGATCTCCTGCCCTCGTGATCCACTGGCCTCGGCCTCCCAAAGTGTTGGGATTACAGGCGTGAGCCACGGCGCCCAGCTGTTTTTTTTTTTTTTTTTTTTTTTAATACTAAGTCTGGCAAGGATATGGAGCAGCTAAGACTGTCATACACTGCTGGAGGGAATGCAAAATGGAACATCTGCTTTGGAAAACAGTTGAGTGGTTTCTTCACACTTGATCTTCACCAAACGGCTGAGAAGCAATAAGCAGTTTCTTATAAAGTTAAATATACACTTACCATACAACCCAGAAATTCCACTCCTAGGTATTTATCCAAGTCAAGTGAAAATATATGTCCACACAAAAACCTACATATGAATACATATAGCAACTTTATTCACGATCTTCAAAAACTAGGAACAACCCAAATATTGGTCAGCTATGAATGCATAAACCAACTGCAGCACATCCGTACAGTGAAACACTGATCAGCAATAAAAGGAACAAATTATAATACACACAGCAGTTTAGATGAATCTCAAAGATGCTATGTTAAGTGAAAGGCACCAGTTCTTTAAAAGCTACATTCTGAATGATTCCATTCATATGACATTCTGGAAAAGGCAAAACTGAAGGAACAAAAACAGGTCAGTTATCACCAAGGGGTGGAGGGAGGACTTGGTTACAAAAGGATATGAGGGAATTCTGGAGTGTGATGAAATTGCTCTGTATCTCAGTTGAAGTGTGAGTTAGATGGCTGAATGAGTTTATCAAAACTCATAGAGCTGTACATTCAAAAGAAGAAATTTTGTTATATATATTTTTTATCAATTTAAAAAATATATAAAAAATAAAAGAGGGAATCCCAAAGATGAAATAAAAACAAAACATTCCTGGGACTTAACAGACTCTTTGAAAAACAAGTTTTCTTCTATTTTCCCCTCCTTTCCCTGAGCAAGAATTACTCATGATTGAAAGCCCTTAAAAAGAATTTGCTTACTCAGATATTATTTTTAAAAGGAGTGAAATTCATGACTCACAAAGTGTCTATTTTCTTCTGGCTTTTAAGTCATTTTTTACTTCATTTTTTCAACAAATAATTATCGATCACCTATAAGCAAAGAATGTCTTCCTGAGCTCTCACTTATAATTGAATCTGAACATTTAGAGCTGAAGGAATCCTTAGAAATCAGTCTACATTGCAGATGAAGTAACTGAGGCTCTGAAAAGTGAAAGTCACTCACCCAGTGCCACCCAGAAAGTTGGTGGCAGAATCCCAGCCAGCACTTAGAGTGTCTCACGGGGCTTTGGTCTTTTCACCGTGCTCATCTTTGCAGCCCCTGAACCTTATCCTAAGAAGCTAACAGCTGCTTTGAGAAGTGATTTCTTCAGCTGTGTGAATGTACCCTTCACTGGTGGGATTTATAAAGTGTGATGGTGGGGGTACAGGGAAATATTTGGGACAAAGCATTGTATTCTGAGCTTCTGGAAACTCACTTCACAAGCTGCTTCCCTTCCCTAAAAGGAGTCCTTGTTTCTTACAGTAAACAGGAACAATAGGAACAGATTGCATGGAAGAATCATTAGTAGGCACCTGGAAGTGGCAAGATCCCTCTCCTGTTACTATCAAGGCTTTGTTTTTGCCCAAGAGCAGTAAGAACCTTCTTGAACTGGTGTAGGTGGAGCTCTCTAATAATACCCCAAGATAATGAAAGACACTACTCCTGAAGTCATCCTTTAGGCTAATACATAAAAGGATGGATGACCAGAGGGTAAGAGCTGGTAAATCCCAAAGGCATGAGCAATGCAAATTGAGGGACATTCTAGCATCCAGATCATTGAAGGAAACTAAAGAGACATGACAAGTAAATGGAACTCATGATTATTTTGAATGCTTTGTTATCAGGCAGTGTTATTGGACAATTGGGGGAAATCTGAATGTTTCCATATACAAGATAACAGAATCAGATCTATTAATGTGAATTTCCTGATTTTGGTGGCAGTTTTGTGGTTATGTAGAAGTGTTTTTATTCGTAGAAAATACACACAAAGTATGAGTGGGGGACATTGGGGTAGCAACTTATTCTCAAAAGACTCAGGGACAAAATAGTTCTTTATACTATTCCTGTAACTTTTCTGTAAGTATGGGATTCAAAATTAAAATAATATTTAAAATATGAGGACATTTTAGATATTATCCTTATAAAACTAAGCAGCTATGGCTGTATTCTTTAGAGCCCTTATTAGATAGAGATAAATAATTAGAGGGTACACAGCATAGTCTATAATTGATGGGCAAATAAGTAGATGTGATAAAATGTATTTTTTATAAATGAAAGGTAAGCACAGGAAGAGGTAATAAAGGAATTTGGAGGATGAGAGATTGAGTTTGGAGGAAATGGGCAGGGGAGAGAAGAAGAGCTTTCTTGGTGTTTAATAGTTTTTCACCAGTAAGGGAGTCAGCCAAACACGTATTCGGGATGTGACCCCAAGCAGTTCAAATTTTGGAACATTAGGGAACCTTCCTTCAGGACTCCTGTGTCAAGGGACCATTATCCAGCCCAACGAGCACTGTCCTGAGAGTCCTGAAACCTGGACTCTAGTCCCCTATTTGTCCCCAACTGCCAATTCAATCTTGGGCAAAACAACCTGTAAATGAAGTATTTGGACTAAAATGATGTTTGACGATCCCTAAAAAACTTAAAAGGCTTTTGATTCTTGAACAAAATGATAAAATTTAGAAAGGAAATGCACCATAGAAAGAAATAGAAAACAATGAAAATATAAATTCTTTTTATTTGAGATACCCAACTAACTAAAGGAATAGTTCCTGCCACCCCATGTCCCTCTCTTTGAAAAAGGAAACATAGGAACTCTTTTAATTTGAACAGCACAGAGAATACTGCCCTCCCCTCTCACATCTTAGATAACAGCAAGAGAGTCCTCTTAAATTGAATTTTCTATTTATGAATCTAAAAATTCAAATGCATCATTGCAGAACTAATATAGTGTGTTTTCCAAATATCAGAATAAATTTACACGGCAATATTCCAAGACTAGAACACCTATAGCTTTTCTGTCAGCCTAAAATGAGTTTGTTTATGGGATGACTGATTTTGTTTTTGACCCGTAATTTATTTAGAATGTATTATTTTAAAATTTACTCACATATGTAAATGTTTAATCTTTATTTTTATTACAGATTTCTAACAATTTTATTGTGGTCAGACACTAGATTTTATATGAAACCAATTATTCAGCATTTATTGAGGCTTAAATTGTCTAGCACATGGTCAGTTTTCGCAAATGTTACATGAGAGCCTGGGAAGAATGTCTTGCTCTATGTGTATCTATTAAGTTCAGCTTATTAAGTATGTTATTCAGATATTTTCTATCATTACTAATATTTTGAATGCTTCACTTATCAATAACTGAGCAAGGTATATTAAAATCCAACATTGTGAGAATATATCTGACAGTTTCTCTTTGTAGTCCTTTATGTATTTTGATTCTGTTTTATTAGATATATGCTCATTTATAATTCTTTTTCTTCTTTGTGAATTGAATTATTATGTAGTGACTTTCTTTATCTCTAATAATGCTTTTTTAACTTAAAATGTATTTTTATCATATTAATATGGCTACCCTAGATTTCTTTTGGTTATTATTTGCCTGGTAGCTTTGTCAAAAATTATTTTACTTTCAATCTTTCAATGCCGTCATGTTATGGGTATATTTCTTGTAACAACACCTAGCTGGATTTTGTTTTTTAGTCAGTGAGTCTAGTCCATTTACATTTACTATAATTATGAATGATGGTGGGTATTTAAGTCACAATTAATATAATCCTTTTAGAAATGGTTTTTAACAGTATATTAAACCAACATTTGCACTCAGGATCCTGCCCAGAGTGAACTGAGAAAGAGGGAAGTGCCATTGACAGAAAGAGGCCTTCAAGGCACGTGCTCTATCTGGGCACGCTGCAGGCTATGGAAGCCTCTACCAGTTCACCTGCCTGCTTCTGGAGAGAGAGCTGTTCTGTCTTTGCCCACCTGATTCAGAGACAGCCATTTGAAACACTACACATGGAGAATTTTAAACCTCTTTCTGTAAAATGTATCCTTAATGAAGATTCCGGATGCTTGTTAGCACCAAATGATTGTTGAAATGACAATATTAAAGGTAAAATACATTGTACCATTCCATTCCTGCAGTGACTCACACATATTTGATGTGCAGGGATTTCTTACATTCCACAAAATCATTTTCAGGGTTTCCTTAAACTATGCCTGTGTTCTCTTAAGGCTTTCTGGTAAACCAGGTTTTCATGATTATTTCTAAGAAATTACATGTTTTTCACTCCCACTGTGTCACTAGTCCCTGGTGTCTTTTTTTTTTTTTTTTCAAATTCATCCAGAGAAGTTAAAAAATCTAAAATAGTATCTTAACCAAGATAGAGCTACAAAATTGTTTGAGGCTTCCAGTTTAACAGAAATAGGATTGCTATGCAATTCACACTGAGAAAGCAACAATAACGTACATGATAGTAAAATAATACCTAGCATGATAAGAGGTGTGTGTGTGTATATGTATGCATGTATGTCTGTGTATGAAATCCCCACTTAAATATAGGAAACCGAAGACATAGAAAATTTAAGTATTTTACTCCATTCCGATACTATAACAAAATACTTCAGGCTGGCCAATTTATACACAATAGGAATTTTATGATAAATGACTTTTACCTCAATTTTTAAAAAAGAAAAAATATATGTATACAAAGAAGTGACCAGGGGAATTGGCCATATGAAAGTCATTGATACCATAGTGAGAGTAGTTTCAGGGAAAAAGAGAGGGCCAAGACTCAAGAGGAGTGGATTCAGAAAGAGTGTGCAGTAAAAAAGCAACAAACATAACTCTTTCAAGTTTTGTTGGGAATAGAGATCAAAGTGATGGGTTGAGAAGGGGATGAGCCTTGGGGGATGTGGAGGTTAAAGGAGGTTTCATTGTTTAGGAAAAGATATAGCAGGTCATGTGTGTACCCTAACAGGAATGATCCAGTAGAGGTAGAAAGTGATTGTGAGGTAAAGAGAGAAGATGACTGCAGGAGGGAATGTCACTGTGATGGTGACAGAGGCCAGGATCCAGAGCACTCAGATAGAGTTTTATCTTTGATAGGAGCAGGGAGGATCCCTTAATTAGGCACAGAAGAGGAGGCCAAGTATATAGTTACTGATCCAAATAAGTGGGCAGTTTGAATACTGGGAAAATGGAATGTTTATGTGATTATTTTGGTTTTCCATTTGAGAAAACAGGTGAAGTCATTGGCTGAGAACTAGGGTGAGGGTCCAACCTTACATTCTCCTTCCACACTGCCCTAGTAGAGTATCTCTGTGAGGGCTTCACCCCAGCAGCAGGCTTCTGTCTGAACACCAGGCTTTTGCGTACATTCTCTGAAACCTAGGAAGATGCTTCCAAGCCACTTTCACTCTTGCATTCTGTGCACCTGCAGGCTTAACACCATGTAGAAGCTGCCAGAGCTTATGGCCTGCACCCTCTGGAGCTCTGGCCTAAGCTGGACCTCTTTGAACCAAGGCTGAAACCACAGCAGCTGGGATGTGAGGAGCAGTGTCCCGAGGCTGTGCAGGGCAGTGGGTCCCTGAGCCTGGCTCCTGAACCCATTCTTCCCTCCTAGGCCTCTGGGCCTGTCATGGGAGGGGCTGCCACAAATATCACTGAAATGCCTTTGAGGCCTCTTCCTCATTGTCTGGATATTTACACTTAACCCACTTTTAGGTATGCAAATATCTCTAGCAGGTGGTTGCTCCATAGCCTGCTTGAATTTCTCTCCCCCAAAAAAGCTTTTTCTTTCTTTGTCACATGGCTAGGCTGCAAATTTTCCAAACTTTTATGCTCTCCTTCCCTTTTAAATATAAATTCCAAATTTTGTCATTTCTTTGCTCTGATATCTGGACATAGGTTGTTAGAAGCAGCCAGGACACATCTTGAAGGCTTTGCTGCTTAGAAATTTCTTCCACCAGATACCCTCAATCATCACTTTGAAGTTCAAACTTCCACAGATCCCTAGGGCATAGATAGAATGCAGCTAAGCTCTTTGCTAAGGCATAACACCTGTGACCTTTGCTCCAGTTCCCAATAAGTTCCTCATTTCCATCTGACACCTTGTCAGCCTGGACTTCACTGTTCATATCACTATCAGCATTTTGGTCACAACCATTTAACCAGTCTCTAAGAAGTTCTAAACTTTTCCTCATCTTCCTGTCTTCTTCTGAGCCATCTGAATTCTTCCAATTTCTGCCCATTACCCAGGTTCCAAAGCTGCTTCCACACTTTCAGGAATCTTTATAGCAATGCCCCTCTCCTTGGTATCAATTTTTTGTATTAGGCTATTTGTTGCATTGCTATAAAGAAATATCTGAGACTGGGTAATTTATAAAGAAAGAAGTTTAATTGGTTTATGGTTTTCCAGCCTGTACAAGCATAGCACCAACATCTGCTTGGCTTCTGGGAAGGCCTCAGGGAGCTTTTACTCATGGCAGAAGGGGAAGTGGGAGCAGGCATGTAACATAGCAAAAGCAAGAGAGACAGTGGGGAGGGGAGAGGTGCCACACTTTAGAATAACCAGATCTTGTGAGAATTCATTCCCTATCACAAGGACAGCACCAAGCCATGAGGGAACAGCTCCCAAGACCCAAACACCTACCAGCAGGCCCCACCGCGCCAACAGTGGAGATTACAATTCAACATGAGATTTGCACAGGGACAGATATCCAAACTATATCAGTCCCTTATAATCCTTTTTTATTTCTGATGCATCTGTTGTAATGTCTCCACTTTTATTTCTGATTTGATTTATTATTTGCATCTTTTCTTTTTTTCATAGTTAGTCTAGCTAGGGCTTTGTCAATTGTGTTTTGTTTTTCAAATGACCAACTCTTGGTTTGATTAATTTTTTTCTATGTTTTTTATTCCCTATTTATTTTTATTCTGATCTTTTGCAAAAATAAATTAATGGGAGTACATAAAACTAAAAAGATTCTACACAGCAAAGGAAACAATTAACAAAGGAAAAGACAACCTACAGACTGGGAAAAAATATTTGCAAACCACATATCTAATAAGTGGTTAATATCCAAAATTTATAAAAACTCTTACAACTTAACTGCAAAAAACCAAACTCAATTTTTAAAATGGGCAGAGGACCTGAACAGATATCTCTCCAAAGATGACATAAAAATGGCCAACGGATATATGAAAAGGTGCTCAGGGTCACTAATCATTAGGAAAATGCAAATTAAAACCTATGAAATATCACCTCACACCCCTAAGAATGTCTGTTATCAAAAAGAAGAAATAACAAATGTTGGTGTGGAGAAAAGAGAACCCTAATATATACTGCTGGGGGACAGTAGACTGGTACAGCCACTATGGAAAACAATATAGAGGTTCCTAAAGAAATTAAAAGTATAACTACCAATGACCCAGCAATCCCTCTTCTGGGTATATACCCAAAGGAGAAGAAAATACCACCTCATAAAGATATCTCCCATGTTCATTCCAACATTGTTCACAATAGCCAAGATATGGAAACAATCTAAATGTCTATCAATGGAGAAGTGGATAAAGAAAGTGTGGCATATATATACAATGGAATATTATTCAGCCTTATAAAAGGATATCCTGTCATTTGCCATAACATGGATAGACCTGGAGGACATTATGCTAAGTGAAAAATAGCCAGACATAGGAATAAAAATATTGCATGACCTCAATTATATATGGAATATTTAAAAAAAAAAGAGCTCAAGTACACAGAGATAGAGAATGAAACAATGGTTACCTCAGGCAGGGTTGGTAGGGGAGAGGAAATGAGGGAATGTAGGTCAAAGGATACAAAACAGTAGATACGTAGGATGGACAAGTCTAGAGATCTAATGTGCAATATGAGGACTGAAATTAATAAAATTGTATTGGGAATTTTTGTTAAATAAGTAGATTTTAGCTGTTCTTGTCATAAAAAAGTAACTATGTGAGGTCATAGATATGTTAATCTGCTTCACTATAGTAACCATTTTATTATCTATATGTATCCCAAAACATCATGTTGTAAACCTCAAATATACACAATAAAATTTAAAAATCAAAAATAAAATATTTTTTAAAAGAATAAAGGAAAACATTTGAAATAGTCATTTTGGGAGGAAAATAAACATACTGGGGAAATACGGTAAGATCATTGGGCAGTGCTGAGTGCCATTCTGAATCAAGATTATCATCTTAAATGAGAGACTTGGTATATTTGGATGCTTTTCTCCATAAATATTCTCTTGTTTGGGTACAGCCATGGAGTAGGTATACGACTGAGTTTAACCATTAGGTCTTTGCCAAACAAAGGGAAAGGGGTAGAAAAAGTCAAAGGTATTTGTGAGATAATGGTTATGATGATGGGCCATGAAATTAACTGTGAGGAGGTAGGTGGGGAGTGAGTATATGAGGTTACAAAAGAAGTGAGTAATTATTATCATGGGGGTAGAGTCGAAGTGAAGGGCACCATGAAGTGGAAGATTAGCTGGTAAGTATGGTGGGAGGGCATTGAGGGGGTGATTAGAGAGTAGGAGGCTTGAAATCAATTTCAGAGGTCATGTAGTCATTGGCACTGATGAGGTCAATTGATATGATCATGGGAATGGGCAACTCAGGTAGGGTAAAAGAAATGATGGCTGAATGCGAGGCAGTTCAAAACCAGAGACAGCAAGAATACAGAAGTTAAGAATGATGATAGGAGTACAAGGTAGAGGAAAGAGTGGGCTAGTCACTGAAGTAATAAGTGTATGAAGAGAATGACCAGGGTTTGGTAGATGTCAGCAAAAGAAACACCTGGATTTTAGGGGGGTGACTCAGGTGACTAGGGATGTTAGGCATGCTGGAATCAGTCCTGACAATCTCATGACAGAAGGTGGGAAACTTATTGTGGAGCCTAGGGCTGCTGGTTTCTCCAGCATCTGGTGTTTTAAGAGCAGCATTTGAGTCCAAACTCTACCACACTAACTGTGTGAGCTTGTGAAAGGCTACTAAAAACCTGCTTATTCTCATCTGTAAAATGAAGACAAATGTTCAATGAATTGCTTAGTTCATAAGGAGCATTTGAAATAATGAATGCAAAAGCACTTTGCAAGCTCTAAAGGGCTATAGAAATGTTAGTTAAAATTAAAAATTTATGTCTTGCATTGTCATGACCAGCCTTTAAACCAGAGCTAGAAGAATTACCTATTCATCTCTTTATAGGCCACAATACGTAACACATATCCTATGATTTAGAGATTACAAGCTTGAATAACACTGAACAATAAAAGTTTATAAAATGAATGAGTCTGTGACTAATGTCTCCAATGTTATTATCAACATTACCATCATTACTGTTAAGCATTAATGCTTCAAAAATTGTGAAAAAAGGCCGGACACGGTGGCTCACGCCTGTAATCCCAGCACTTTGGGAGGCCAAGATGGGCCTGTAATGCCAGCACTTTGGGATCACCTGAGGTCAGGAATTCGAGACCAGCCTGGCCAACATGGTGAAATCCCATCTCTACCAAAATTACAAAAATTAGCCAGGCGTGGTGGCAGGCACCTGTAATCCCAGCTACTCGGGAGGCTGAGGCAGGAGAATCGCTTGAACCTGGGAGGCAGAGGATGCAGTGAGCTGAGATCACACCAGTGCAGAGACTTCGTCTCCAAAAAAAAAAAATACACATCCTGGTTTTTCTTTTTACCAAATCCATTGAAATGAAGAAAAAGTAATATTTCTTCAAGTTAAAGTCACACAAATATTTATACACTTTGACCTAATAATCTCATTCCCATAACATTTTTATCATTTAATCAAGCACAACATATATTTACTCTTTTCTCTGTTCTTCAGAGAAAAGTGCAGAAACCATAAGTACACATATAAATTTTTAGAGTGAACACACACATAATAGCCCAACTCCTAAAAATTTGATGTCATAAAATATTCCCCTAAAATGAAAAAGCCTAATATCTAAAGATGAGGTATTCACACTATGTTATAGTGAAAAGGAGCAAAAAAAAAGCTCATTGTTTGGTGAAGGGAAAATGGAGTAAATATTGGCACATAAATTCAGTGGAACAATATGGAGCCATTAAAAACGACAACAGTGAAGAACCGCAAAACAAAATCCACCAAATTGAATGCCCTTGAGTTAAGTGGGTAGAAGAACTATGAGAAGGAGCCTGCTATAAGATGATAAAAGATAGGGGAGGTAGGTCAAAGACAGTCAGAAAATGCAGAGTACAGAGTGCTTGCAGGCCCCACATAAAGACATTCACATTAAAACATTTAAAAATAATAAAGGAAGATAAAACATGGTATTGAAAAACAAAACATGTTATGGACCAAATGTTGCCCATAGGTCTTTAGTTTGTGACCCTTTCTGGAGATAGAGGAAAATAGTCAACGGTGAAATAAACATACTAGATATGGCAATATGATTATAACATAAAGATTATGTTGACATATGGACAAACACTGGAAGTGTGGAAAAAATGAATGTTGGCCTTGGTGGAAACTTGGCCAAATAACTTTACCCCTTTTAAGCCTCAGTTTCTTCATCTGTAAAATAGGGATTTAAAAAATTGCCTCCTTCATACCGCTGTTGTAAAGGTTAAGTGTGATTGAAAGGGCGAAGTGAGTAGAAAAGGACCTGGCAAGTGGCAAATAAAACTATTCTCCCCCTCATTTTCCTCCTCCTCCTCCTCATTATTATTTTGTTATTATTAACTATTTCTGCATTTTATATCCCATCATCCTGTTTCCCTTTGTTCTACTAACTCCAGCCACAATAGCTTTCTTGTTATTTTTCCAATGTTTTAGCCTTAGGGCCCAAATTCTTTTGCCCCTAGTATTTGTCTTACTTCCTGAGAGCTTTTGCTCAAATGACACTTCCTCAGAAGGATTTTCCTGTCCGCCTCACCCTGCTTTTTCTTCATTGCACTTAGAACCATCTGATATCTTATGTGTATATGTGTATATATACATACGTTTATATAAACACATCTGTGTGTATATCTGTGTATTATATATATACACACACACAAGGGCAGGACTTTGCCTAACTTGTTTACTGCTATATTCCCAGTTCCTTGAAGGGTACCTGGCACATAATAGACATTGAGGCATTATTTGTTGAATACTGTCAAATGTTTAGGGTGGAGATATTGTGCCTTTTCTTCCCCCTTTTTTTCTAAATCCCAGAATGACAATGTTTGTAAAATCAATGATTTAAAAGCACATTTTCCTGCAGGTGATCTTAATGTGTAACTCTTTGTAATCTTTTGTAACTTTTTTGACAGATCAGCCATGCAGAAGCTGGGGACAGAAGTATTTGAAGAGGTCTATAATTACCTCAAGAGAGCAAGGCATCAGAATGCTAGCGAAGCAGAGATCCGCGAGTGTTTGGAAAAAGTGGTGCCTCGAGCCAGCGACTGTTTTGAAGTGGACCAGCTCCTGTACTTTGAAGAGCAGTTGCTGATCACGATGGGAAAAGAACCTACTCTCCAGAACCATCTCTAGGCAACTATCAAAAAGAAGCAGAAGTTCAAGTGGACAAATTTATGTGAAAATTCATTTAACATATGAGCTGAACTCTATTATGGGGAATGGATACAAAAGCAGAGCTCCCATCTTGACTTTCAATTCCTCATCAGAAGTACTAGCTTCTTTAGAGAGTAGTAAGCATGGCTGCCTATGCTTGGAGTCATAAGTGTTATTTGGACTATACCCTGAGATAAGCTTATAGATCAAGTTTGGCTCCCTTGAAAAGCATTTCTCTCATGTGCGCCCTCGGGGCTTCCAGCAGGATTGAGTCACCCTGACGATGACTGGGGAGAAGCCGTGTGCTCTTCATTATTTTCAGCTGGAGGACAGAGCTCAGTGCCTGACTGCCTAGGGTCTCGTGGACTGTGGGCAGCCTGCCAGTGAAGGTCACTGGACTCTAGCCTACAACATGCTGAGCTACAGCCCAGAAGCCAGACATGCCTGTCTTAGCTGACCTGTTTTTGGTCCACTTTTGCCCTTCCATGACTAACAAGGAAGATATGTGTGTATTTCATACACACACAAGGACCTGGATTAAAAATCCAACAAGTGATTCTCTTCTATGATTTATTTCAAACTCATCCATAGATAATTCAAGATTTGTATTCAAAATAAACATAGTTTTCACAGTTACAAAATAAATCACCTATTTTATCTTTTCCTTATGTAAAACTTTCTTATTGAATGTAACATATCCATCCTTTGATAATTATTACTTAGAGCCAGTAATATTTGGTTAATTTGGTGCCTGTTGGGTACTAGTACTGTGCTTAGTAGTTTAAGGGCCTTCATTGGATCTTTTCACTAACTTGAGAGAGATAGAGTGAAAGAGAGAGAAAGAGAGAGAGAGAGACAACAGAGAAAGAGAGATGCTCAGGTTAGGTAATTTGCTTAGTCACTCAGCTGCAAGAAGCAGAGTTGGCATTTGAAACTAGGTCTGTCTCATTCCAGAATCCATACTCTTAACCAGTGTCTATCAGAATTTTCAACCATGGAACTATATTAGATTTGCTTGTGAAGCTTTTTAAACATAGACACATTTAAATATACTGTTAATGAAAAAATTATTCTGACGCTTATTGAAATGGCAAAAAGACTGTAATCAGGACTATTTTGATAGGTATCAACAATATTGCAATATGGGAGAGGCATTGGGCTCAACTCTGAAGTTTCTTTGCTGAAGCAAAGAAAACTAGAGATTAATAGCCAATTAGCAGGATACGGGCCTTGGTGGATGGAAAATTTCTAAAAGGAGTATTCAAAGGTTGGGGGTTGTATTCATCTGTTTAGTGTTGCCATAAAAGAATACCAGAAGCTGAGTAATTTATAAAGAAAAGAAGTTTATGTAGCTCACGGTTTTGTAGGCTGAGAAGTTCAACGGCATGGCCCTGGCTTCTGGCAAAAGCTGTTGTGTTCCATCACAACACGGCAATGAAGGGGAAGTAGACAAGTGGGAAGATAGAGAAACCTGAGAGGTGTCCTGGCATTATAACACCCACCCTTTGGGGAAATAATCCATTCCTTCAAGAAACAATCCAGCCTAGAGAGCAAGAACTCCAGAGCAGTAGCAAGCTATTTTTGAGGGTGCTCCCCCATAATCCAAACATTTTCCACTAGGCCCCACCTCCCAACATCACCACTTTGGGGATCAAATTTCAACATAAGTTTTGGAGCAGGCAAATATTCACACCATAGCAGGGAGATTCCTGCTAAACTGACTTAAGATTCCCACTGGAGGAAGGCCAGGGTCATCAGAGATTGAGGGCAGGTGATGAGGAATTTGATCAGATACTGAGGGTGATCAGCTATCAAATGTGGGGTATTCTCAATAAACTGACTTTACCAGAATTCTTGCTAAAACTGGGTTTGGCAGGCTGAAGACAGAGCCAAGAATGAGGCCTCATAAAAAAGAGGGCTCAAAAGAGCCTGTCTAAAGTTTGGTCGAGGAGATAATCTTTGTCAATACCAAGACCCACCCCACTCCCTTCTCTGGGAAGATAAGGGGCTAAAACATATCTATTGTTTCAGAACTGTCTGGGTGAATTTGATGCCCACAGTACTGTTACTCACTTTTCAGCCTCCTGCTGATGACTGAGGAAACTAAGAGAGTTTCTTCATCTTACTAACTTGTTTTCAGTGGTGCTGTGCTTCCTGCATGATGCACTCTTTTAGACCAGTGATTCCCACATTTGAGCATGCATTCGAATCACCTGGAGTGCTTGTTGAAGCATAGATTGGTGGATTCCATCACCAGCATTTCTGATTCAAGAGATCACGGTTTCTAACATGTTTCCAGGTGGTGCCAGTGCCACTGGTACCACACAGAACAATTGTTCAAGACCTTTCTTTCTGTTGTCTCTCTTCTCCCCCTCCCTCTTTTTGGAACAGTGTTTTGGCTGCTCTTAATTGGGGGCTTAATTAATCTCACATCTTGGAAGGTGGTATGAGGACTTCTAAGAAGGGTCCAAAGACTTCAAATGCTTCACAGCGAATATAAGCAAGTAGTGACATGGGTGGAGTGGTAGGGGAGTCAGTGTGAATAACTTGAGAGAACTTAATGGGCTTATTTTAAGGACAAAGGGGCATGGCCACTGTGCCCTAACACTCTATCCTGTGGCTTCACTTCTATCCCTGCCCAGCAACCAAAGGAACCACCCAGGTGAACCCACAATTTCTCTAGTGCTCAAGGGTTATGAACATCACTCTTCTGAGTTCCCACAACTCCCTTACACTATAGAGAGGTTTTGGGGGCTGCACAAATCTTCATTCTGCCTCTTCCCAAAGCTAACGATGCCCATTCTCACCCTCCCTCCCTGCATACTGGAGAATTATTCCTGGCTGGGAGGCTGGGGGTCAGGAGCATGTCTGTGCTCTCACAGCCCCTGTGTCTGCAGCAGGAAAAGCAGACCTCAAATACTGCTTCTGGAGGTGGGATCTGAGACTTTTCAGAATTTGGAACTTGAGTGTGTTTCCCAGGTCAAAATCTACGACCCGTGGTTGTTGCCATGGTAGAACACTGAAAATCAGGTTTGCCCTGGGAAACCTAGGATGATGGGGGCATGTGACCACACTGCTGCTGACAGCAGGCATGCAAATTGCCATCACATTAACAGGGAAGAGACCTCACCCCAGAAAATGCTCCCCAGAGCTCACATGCCCTTTTGTGACCAACCAGATTGCAAATATGACTGGAAGAGCGGGGACCATAATATTACCCCAGTTAATAAAAATTGCCCAATCTTCTTGTCAATGGTTTTTATAACATGAGAACAGAACAAAACTTGTGTGCTGGGTCCTAAGAGGAAATAGCTAGATTTTCAAATAGTTTCTTTCACAAACAGATTCACATTCCTATCTTGCATTTCAGAACATGGTTCTTAGAAGACAGGTGCAGACTAAAAACAGCTTACTCTCCAGGGATTTGTGTTATGCACTTCATCAGGCTCAAAAGAAAAAAGAGCTAGGAAGAAATATCATTTTGAATCATAGCTCCATGCCTCTAAAGAGAAGCTCACTCAAGTTTACTTTCATTTGGTTCACTGGGGTGGGAGTGGGGAACAAGATTTAACATTACTTGAATGTTAAATCTTTTACTTATTACCATTGAGAAAATGCTTTCTCTTTCAGCTGTACTCAGTCTTAATTTTGAACGACTTCAAATTGTATTAGTAACGATCCAACTGCAAGATGGTGGGGGAAATTGACTAAGGAGTTAAACTAGGAAGTTTCTTGTTATGAAACAGTCACAGGTATGAGCAAATAAAGGGACCCTGCTAGCTTGCTGCTTTGTAAAAAAATATATATATACATATATATTTCAAAAATGCCAATTGACCTTTCTGCTTTCTATTTATACAGAGGAAATGCCACCAGCTATTTTGGGTGATGCAGAGATAAAGCACACAAAGGAGAGTGCTGGAAGTTAATTATTTAATGTCTTTGGGGCTGAAGTTGGAGCAAAGCCCTAGGTATATTTTAAGAGTCCAGCCATCACAGTGGGCTCAGAGTAAAGGAGGCTGACAAATTAAGCAGTAGCTCAACAGGGGGAAATATACCACATTCCTCTTTCAAGATGATGGGTTCACTAGCTAGTGTATCAGAAGAGAATGGGGCCAGGCCACTAAGGTGATAAACAGAAACAGGCAAAGAGAAGGAGAAAGTGTGGGGCTGGGGGAAGGAGAGAGGCACGGGTGGACACAGAGCAAAAAAAATGTTTTAAAGTACTTCTGCCACACCTGTGTAAGGAAAAAAATTGAACTTGATAGCAGATGACTTGGATTCCAGGCCTATTCTTACCATTTACTGTGTGATCTAAAGCAACTAAGTGATTTCCCCTGAATCTGTTTCCTGCCTGTGTCTGAAGATTGCTGTAAAGAATAAATAATACAATAGGTTGAATCACATGAAATTGCCACTGTGATTCAGCCTAATGTGTAGAAGTGCTTTAAATGCCATAAAATGTTCTCAACTTTGAGGGAAAAAAATCATTAAATGTATTATTAAGCTACCTCATCTTCCACCATTGGAGATTCATCCCTGAAGACTTCCTTAGGTTTCTAGGCTTCTATAATTACCATCCAAATGCACCCTGAAAGATAAACACTTTTAGCCATTTTCAGCTAGCACTTGACCAGAAATTAGCTGAGAGCCAGCTAAGAGCTGACAGAACCATGAGGAAGACAGCTCTGGAAGGCAAGTCAGTGGACTCTCCAGACCAGCCTTGCTTTCTTTCAGTGCCTCAACCCACTTCATGAATCTGCAACGCCACAGTGTTCATCATTGCCAGAAATCTTAGGATGCTCAAGTTTTTTCCTTAACTTTAGAAGGAAGTTCAGAAATTTGGTTCAACAAATATACATTATAAAATAATACACAAATATTCACTAGGAGTACCACAGTTATTAACACTTATACAGAATTGAAAACTTGACACCAATAGGAATATTTTCTTTTTTATTTCATTTATTTGTTTATTTTTGAGACAGAGTCCCATTCTGTTGCCCAGGCTAAAGTGGAGTGGTGCAATCTCGGCTCACCACAACCTCCGCCTCCTGGGTTCAAGCGATTCACCTGCCTCAGCCTCCTGAGTAGCTGGGATTCCAGGCAAGTGCCACCACACCTGGCTATTATTTTTTGTACTTTTAGTACAGCCAGGGTTTCACCATGTTGGCCAGGCTGGTCTTGAACTCCTGACCTCAGGTGATCCGCCTGCCTCGGCCTCCCAAAGTGCTGGGATTACACGCATGAGCCACTGCACCTGGCCCCGGTAGGAATATTTTCAAAGTAGATTTTTAGGTTTAGTTCAGGAGACAATCTTTCAACAGCTAGAAACATTCTTTTTCCTTCCCAAAATTTTGTGGCTTTTCCCACTTTGATAGTTTGAATTTTTAGTCCCAATTTACCCCTCCCTAAACCCCTGACTATTGCCTTATAACTTTGTAGTTCTCAATATTTCCCCACTCCTTGACTCTGAGTTTGGCCATGGAACTTGTTTTGGCTGAGGAATATCCTAAGGGGCTGGAAACGTGTCGGTGCAGTTGGATATGTTCTCTTGCATCTCCCTCATCACCAGCCAGCCTATCATAGGAGGATGACAGAGATGGAACAGAGCCACCCCAGCCAACCCATAGAGTGACGCAAAGTCATCTCAGCCACTGCAGGCAAAGCAGAGCCACTCCAGGGGACGTAAAACTCCCAGGCAAGAGATACATATTTCTCGCTGCATGCTATTCAGGATTTGTGGTTGGTTGTTATGTGGCATTATTATGTCAATAAGCTAACCAACATGTCTTCCTTCTCCTGACATCACTCTTTATTCCTCCTCCAATACTTTTTTTTTTTTTTATCAAATCCTTGGGCTTTTAAAAAATTTTTTTGGCATTGATTTTTATAAATCTGGAGGAAGTTTGTCTCCAACTATATTATTCTGTGGCTTCTTAGACAAAATATGGATACCCTTTTTCAATATGGCCCAGGTGAGCCACAAACTCTGACTTTCCTGGCCTTCAGCATATTTCAAGGTAATGTGGGATGATAGCATGGAGCCTACCTGGACTATCCCTTCTAATTCTATTCTTTGGATTTCAGCTCAACATGTGTTGAGCTCCCATTCTGTACTAGGCACTAAGTATAAGCACACAATTTTGAATGATAAGAATTCACCAGACAAAAGGGAGGAAAAGATCTTGCAGGCATGAGGAACACAAAGATGGAAGACACAGCCCTATAGGTTCTGGGAATCTGAAATCTTTTGGTGCCGGTGGAACATGAAATATGAGAGTGATAATGTCAGGTTTAGCGAGAAGGGGATAGTGGCCAGCCTCCAACATGACTTCCAGTGATTCTCACTTCTGGTATTCACGTCCTGTGTAGATCCTTCCCACACTGCCTCGGGGCGGCCTGTGTGACCAACAGAATAATGTAGAAGTGATGGTGTGTGACTTCTGAGACTAGATCATAAAACACATGGATTTCATCTGTATCACCCACACTGGAGGAAGCCAGCCACTATGTTGTAAGAACATGTAGGCAACCCTATGGAGAGATTTATGGGATAAAAAATTGAGGCATTTTGCCAAAAGCCAGCACCACCTTGCCAGCTGTGTCAGTGAGCTATGGGAAGCATATTCTCCAGCCCTGGTCAAGCCTACATTTGACTACAGATCTGGCTGACATCTGGACTAAAACCTCATGAGAAACTCTAAGCTAGAACTACCCCCTTTTAATTCCTGACCTACAGACACTGTGAAATAATGAATGTTTCTTGTGATGGTGTTAACACATTTTACGGTATGTTTCAGCAAAACATCACCAATACAGAAGGCAAAGCTCAGATATATGCTGTCACATTTTCTCTGCTGTGTCCTGTATTTAGGGGCAGCCACTGCCAAGTTATTGATGAACATGATCTTTAGCTGTATCATGGCACTGGGTGGAGAGCAGGTTTGAAAAGGGTGAGACTGGAAGCAGGACAGAAAGGCAAGAGGTTTGTCCAGGTGAGAAAAGATGAAGGCCTGACTTGCATCTGATGAAGTCAAGACATCCTGAGGGGAGATCATGAGAGAGAACTGAGGACTGACTGGATGGGTAGAGGAGTGATGGAGTGGTCTGTGAGGACTGGTAGTTTTACAGCACAGGTGACTGGGCAGGAAATAGGTCATTCACAGAGCTGGTGATACAGGAAGACATGCAGATTGGGCGGCTGGAAAAATACTGAGTTCATTCCTGGGTGTTTTGAGTTTGGGGTGCTTGTGGGGTATTCAATTAAAGAGGTCTAGGTGGCCGGGCTCAGTGGCTCACGCCTGTAATTCCAGCACTTTGGGAGGCCGAGGTGGGCGGATCACGAGGTCAGGTGTTCGAGACCAACCTGGCCAACATGGTGAAACCCCATCTCTACTAAAATACAAAAAGTAGCCAGGCATGGCAGCAGGCGCCTGAAATCCCGGCTACTGGGGAGGGCAAGGCAGGAGAATTGCTTGAACCTGGGAGATGGAGAATTGCTTGAACCTGGGAGATGGAGAATTGCTTGACCCTGGGAGATGGAGAATTGCTTGAACCTGGGAGATGGAGAATTGCTTGAACCTGGGAGATGGAGTGCATCACACCATGCACCCCAGCCTGGGTGACAGAGTGAGACTCAGTCTCAAAATATAAATAAATAAATAAATAAATAAATAAATAAATAAATAAATAAATAAATAAATAAAAGGTCTAGGCACGGAGCTTCAGGTGTCTGAAAAATTCTGTCCTGATAGTGTGAAATGGATCTACTTAATGAACTCCGGATAACAGAGCAGTGGATAGTTTTGATGCTATACCTGCAAATAACCAAAAACAGTGTTAGCTTCTAGAAAATGCACCTCCTTTAAGGCTCCTGAATGGGATTTTAGGTTATGTGAATGCTTAATAATAATAATAATAATAATAAGAAGAAGAAGAAGAAGCAACAGCATCTAGCACTTTCAGGAAGTAATTGGGTAAAATTACAGCCTCTAGCTGATAGCTCTCTGCTGGTGGCATCTCCTCCCCACTCCCACCATGGTATAGTCTTCAAAATTAGTAGTTCTCAACCTTGGCTCTGCATTCAAAGCACCTGGAAAATTTCATGAGGATTAAGTGGAATGGTTTAAAAATAACTGTCAGATGGCAGATGTTTGCTGTCAGTTTCTTCCTGCCTAAAAAGTGGGACTACACTCTTACCTCTCTCCCTCTCCTGAACCAAAGGGGATCCTCTCATTGAAAGAGTTTTGTACAATGCAAAACTTTATTTAAATATATGTATCTCTAAAAGATAACTCTTTTAAGAAACATAGCCACAATACTATCACATCTCAATTATCCATAATTCCTGTATATAAAATATCCAATCAGTATTCTCCTGTCCCTCACTATTTGAATTTGTTTGTTCAAATTAGAATAAAGCACAGGTGCTTCAATTGATATGTCTCCTCAATCTCTTTTAATGTATAGAGTCTACCACCATGTTTCTTTTTCCCTTGTAATTCATTTATTGAAACCAGGTCATTTTTCTTGTAAACTTTCCTTCAGTCTAGGATTGCATCCTCATGGGTTTTAAAAACAAACTTTAAAAAAAGTTTTACATTTGCAGGCCAGGTGCAGTGGCTCACGCCTGTAATCCTAATATTTTAGGAAGTGCAGGTGGGAAGATAGCTCGAGGTCAGGAGTTGGAGACCAGCTTGGGCAATATACTGAGACCTCCTCTATATATTTTTTAAAGTTTTTTACATTTACAGGAAAAGCGTGGAGATAGTACCTAGAGTTCCCATTACCCCACCTAATTTACTCTGTAATTAACATCTTACATTTTTATGGTACATTTCTTGCAATAATGAACCAATTTTGATACATTATCATTAGACAAAGTCTATATCTTATTCAGATTTATCTAATGCAGTTAGTCATGTCATGTGTCCTTAGGCTAGTCTTTGTTGTGAAAGTTTCTCAGACTTTCATTGTATTTCATGATTGCTATCAACTGAATATTTTTGTTCCCCCTAAATTCATATGTTGAAATCCTAACTCCCAATTTATTGGCATTTGGAAGTAGGGCCTTTGGGAGGTGATTAGGTCATGAGGGCAGGGGCCTCACAAATTAGATTAGTGACTTTATAAAAGAGGTGTGTACATATCTACAAATATTTCCCTATATAAACATATGTAGCTATATTAAGTTAAACATGAGTTAATACTGATGTCTCCAACTCGAATCCACTATTACATGGATCATTCTAGTCTCTTCCTGATATTTTAAAAAGGGGCACCTTTATATTTCTTATAATTGGTATTTAGGTTGAGATTCAACTTCAATTTTGTGCAAGAAAAATTAATAGGAGGTGATGTCTTCTTCCATCATGAAGTGCACAGTAACTGGTTGCCTTTTCATGATTTTAGCAAACATTGATGATCATTCCCTAGGATCCATTAATTCTTTAAAGTTTAAAAAAAATTGTAAAATTTTGATTGGCTCCTTCTTCTTTGATTAGCTAGAATACTTATAAAATTTCCTCTCATCAACTATTTAGTAGCCCTGAGGAAGAGCCCATATAAAAAAGGCAGGATGGGCTGGGCGCTGTGGCTCACACCTGTAATCCCAGCACTTTGAGAGGCCAAGGTGGACAGATCACATGAGGTCAGGAGTTCAAAACCAACCTGGCCAACATAGCAAAACCCTGTCTCTACTCAAAATACAAAAATTAGCTGGGCGTGGTGGTGGGCACCTGTAAGCCCAGCTACTCAGGGAGGCTGAGGCATGAGAATCGCTTGAACCTGGGAGGCAGAGGTTGCAGTGAGCCGAGATTGCGGCACTGCACTCCAGCCTGGGTGACAGAGCAAGACTCCATCTCAAATAAATAAATAAATAAAATTTAAAAGCATGATAAATGCTTAATTCTTTTCCTCATTATTTTAAAAATGAATTGGTTCCTTAGCATCCTCCCAGACTGACCACAGAGCTATTTTTGATTCCACGTACCACCATGAACTTGAAGCAGCTTTTTAGGTACATTGCTCAGCCCTCTACCTCCAGCCTTGAGTCCTGGACATTCTGCCTCAGGATAGTGAATGGGGAATGGTTGGCGGAGGTGGGGAGGTGAGGCAGAAGCAGAGAGGGATTTGAAAGGGATGGCAAAGTTGGGGGTTCTTATGGGCTTCCATTTTCTTCATCCAGAAAAAGCTCTGGTCTCCAAAGCATTAATTCCTGTATAGCTGTTGCCTTGGCTTTTATAGATTTTCATGTTGCCTTATAAATAGTTGAGTCCATCTTTAAAAGTCTCTTCAAGCAACCAGGAAAGAAAGAACAGCCTGAAGATCTGAAAAGGGCATGTTTAACCCTAAATCCTTAAAAGTAGCTAATCTAGGAGAGAGGGTCACCTTTGAAATGCTGGGGAGAGGGGTAGATCACCTCCTCTCCACCTTGGCTATTAGTTACCTGAAACATCTTTGAAAAGCCACATGTCCCTGTATTACCTCCACAGATTCTGATTCAGTTGCTCTGGTTGAAACCCGGAAATCGGCAGTTGCTATCAGCTTTTAGAGCAAGGTGAGTGTAACATGAAGCCAGGGCCATTTCCAAGTCCCCAGAATGATAGCAGGCCAACATGGATTGTGTCACACCTACAGCTTTATCACCTTGATCTGCCCATCTGATGTTAGTATTTGGCATCTCCACCCTGCAACTCAGAAGACTAAGCTAGGAAAAATGATGCCTAACAGTTTTCATCCCTGCTTGAAACACTGGGGCCTTGATGAGTGTGGCTCAGTTCCAACTCCTGGGTCTTTAACATAACACACAGCAGCGTGTCCCAACCCTCGACTCCAAGAATGGATACATTTATTTTCTGCCTTGCACTGTTCTAAGTGCTTTACATATCTCAACATCCCTAGTAAGTTGGTATCATCTCCACTTAACAGATGAGCTACTGGGATCTGAGAGAGTTAAGTGACTTGTTAAGGGCACAAACCTGTTTCTGGGTGGGTCTGGACTCTTTCCCACCACATGCTGTCACTTACAGGCTGTGAGTTTATGCCCAGCCCCCTCAAGGAGCTGCCTCCTGCTTTCTATTGCATAATCAATATCGACACCTGGTGTAGGGGCGCTCTGCAGGGTGGGGAAGGCCTGGCCTGGAGTGAGGGATCCTGCATCTCAGCATCAGGCCCTGAGTAGACCTCTGCCCTTGTGGTAGGGTAACCCACCCTCCTTCATAGCTCAAAGGTCTGAGGGTGTTTGAGGGAAAGACTAGAAAGCCTAGGAGGCTTCTTCTACCTCTCACCCCTCCTCACTCCCACTCCTGCCACAGGATTTCACTCACAGCTCCTTCCACCCCCACCCTTCCCCTGAAAATCTCACTGCCCTGTGACTTCTCCATGTGCCACTTCCTGTGTGCCAGACCCCCGCGATCAGCTGCCCACTGCCTATGGCCGCCCCAATTCCTGACTAGAACTACACTTATCGCTGCTCACCCTTCTCCTACTCTCCCCCTCTCAGAAAATGACACCACATCCAGGAAACTCGGAACCACCACTAGCCCAGCGCTCCCTCTTCCCCATTCACTCAGTCACCAAGTCCCCTCAATTTCACCACTCAAGACAGCTGTCAGACCATGACGCCTGTCCATCCCCATTTCCCTACGATAGGCCTTGGTGTCTGAGGCCAACCCTGCCTCATTTCCTCCTAACCCCCACCCTGGCCTTGTGCTTTGTGTACCACCACACCCAACCAAAGGTAGTTATTACTTCTTTGGCTCCCAGCACTCAACTGAGCGCCCCAGCTCTCCCTTACCTGCTGGCACACTCCAGCTGACTCCAGATTCTGACGTAGGCGTTTACGTACTAGCCTTTCTCCAGGTTCAGGGCGCTGCCACACCTTCAGCCCCGCCCCGCCCCGCCGCAAGCCCAACCCAGAGGTTGCTTATGGTTTCCCTAAGGTTCCTGGGCTCTGGACATCAGTCCGGTCTGCAAGCCCCGCCCTGATTGGCTGCCTCGGGCACCGGTCGCTGTGCCCTGACCTAAGGCGCCTAGGTTCCTCCCCTTATCCCTGCAGGGATGGTGCCTTGCGGCACCGCCCACGCTCGGATTGGTCCGAGGTGAGATTCGCCCTTGTGCCCTCGTAGGCCTTCGGAACAGCGGAAGAGCAGTGTCGGGCCGTGGCCAGGGCCCGCAGGCTGGAGCTGGCCGAGGCCCTGGCGCTGGGGCCAGGCTGGAGGCATGCCTGCTATGCGCTCCTGCACGCGCCGGACCCTGGAATTCTCTTTGGCCGCCTCCCTGTGCGCTACGCCATACTGGTGAGGAGGGCGCGCGCCCGGCCACTCTCCGCTCCGGCCTTGCACCTTCCTTGCGGCGCTACTCTCGGGTGTCCCTGCCAATCCCAGCTTCCTCCTCTCTCAGATGCAGATGCGCTTTGATGGGCGCCTGGGCTTCCCTGGCGGATTCGTGGACTCGCAAGACAGCAGCCTGGAGGACGGGCTGAACCGTGGTCTGCTGGAACTGCTGGGCGAGGCGGCGGCCGCCTTCCGCGTGGAGCGCCCTGACTACCGCAGCTCCCACGCCGCGTTGTGGCCCACTTCTATGCCAAATCTCTGACGCTCGAGCAGCTGTTGGCTGTGGAGGCCAGCGCAACAGGCGCCAAGGACCACGGGCTGGAGGTGGGGCCAGTCTGGGACCCTGCCCCATATCTTATTCCTTTTCCTTCCATGTCTTCCTTTGCCTCAGCAACTCTTTTTGGATTGAGGTCCCCGTCTGTCAGAACTTGCCCTCTTCCCCATTTTCTTGGTGGAGTTGGGATCTTGGTCTTCTCTTATTGAATGGTACTGCCAACCTAGGCTTCCTGGGAAGATTTCCACCCACCTCGCCCTTTACTGGGCTCTGGAGAGATTTTTCTAGAACACACATATCTACATCTCTCTGCTGCTCTCTATTGATAATGTGAAAATGGCCAGGCATCTACCCTAGTCCCTTATTGTTGGGCCTCTGTTTTTCTTAGGAAGAGGATATGGCCCTAATACTTAAGGCCAGGGCGAGAGACAGATTGTATATGGAGGTAGTTCTCAAATTTTGTCAAGTATCAGAATCATCTCTGAGGCTTATAAAAACAAAAATGACTAGATTCTACTCCCAGAACGCTGGTTGTGGGTGAGAAAGCACCAGCTTCCACCACTCCCAAGTTCTGGGAGGGCAGGGGTTCAGAAATCTGAGATTGCTTTTTTCAAAAGTTCCCAAGTGATGCTGATAACGGTGGTCTAGGTTTCCCATTTTGAGAACCATTGTTGCAGGGCTAAGCATGAATTTTGGCGTTAGGAGCCACTAGAGGTTTAGGGGACAGAAGTCATAAGGATTAACATTGATGGAGCTGGATAGCATGTCTTGGGTCATTTGTCTGCAGAGGGTTGAGCCCACTGGGCCTCCTTTAGATAGGAGCCTTGGGCTTGTTTCTGCTGGAGTATTAAGAGTTGCAGCATCTGCTCTAGAAAGATCTGCTAAAGAGAGGATGGAGGTAGTGACATGAGCTACCTGGAGTCCCAGTGTCTCCTGTCTCCTTCCTTTTACAGGTGCTGGGCCTGGTGCGAGTGCCCCTGTATACCCTGCGTGATGGTGTGGGAGGCCTGCCCATCTTTCTGGAGAATTGCTTTATTGGTGCTGCCCGGGAGCAGTTACTGGATACCCTCCAGGACTTGGGAGTGGTGGAAGCTGGTGCTTTCTCAGGACTTCAGATCCCAGTTCGTCTGAGGCAACCCTCTGTGGACTCAGGGAAGCTGATCTGAGGACTTTGGTATAAGGAAGGGAATGTTTTCTCTTCCGGACCTAAAGACGATACCAAATTAAAAGAAGACATGTACATCATATGTTTTGAGCAGAGGACCCTCCAATTCATGGGATCAGGGGCAAAAATCCACAGCTCATCCCAGGGGCCCTGGCAGGTTCTCAGAGCCTACCTCTTCCTTGTACATTTGCATACAGCCTGGTAACCCCCAGGCATGCATATGTACAATGTGACCACACACAGCCTGACATCTTTCACCTATCAAGTCCAATTTAACCAGGAATTGGCATTTGTTACCATACCCTGCCTCTTGCTTTGCAGAGAGCTTCTACAGCAAGGCTGAGTCCTTCCCACAGTCCTCCATGGCTGCTCTTTAGGGTTACCCCCAGCCCATGTTTTTTGGGAAGGATAGAGAAGCAGAGGACCCTCTTTGCTTTCCTGAAAGTAGCCATGCCCTTGCTGGAGGGTTCACCACAGCAATTGGTGGGAAAGGGTCTTCACCAATCTCCCAACACTTTTCTTCTCCTGAAACTGAGAAGGGGTAAGGAAGTAGCTAGGTCCCCTTGGACGGAGCATGGACATGAGACCTGTGAGTACTGGTGTCTCTCCTTCAGAGCTTTCATCTTTGGTTCGCTGTAGACTCTGGGACTATCAGAAGAGAACTGACCCATACCTGTCTAGCACTGCCCTTCCAAAAAAAGAGCCTCCCATTAAAGAGGGGTTAGAGCTGGGCCTTGAGGCTCTTCACTTCTTTCAACAGATATTTAATATGTACCTACTAAATGCCAGGTACTATAAAAGGTATAGAGAGCCATCCTTGCTCTCCAAGACTCCAGGGAAGGGATGGGCAAACATTTTCTTAAAAGCCAGATAGCAAATACTTTAAGCTTTGTAAACTACATAGTTTTTTAAAAAATATTTTCTAACATTGACTAATAAAAATTGTCTATGTTTACTGTGTACAAAATGATGCTTTCAAATATGTATACATTGTGGCGTGGCTAAATTGAGCTAATTAACATATGCATTACCTCACATATTTATCATCTTTCATGGTAAGAACACAAAATTTACTCTTAGCAATTTTCACAAATTAATGCAGTTTATTAACTATAGTCACCATTTGTGCAACAGATCTTTTGAACTTATTTCTCCTAACTGAAGTTTTATATTCTTCGATCAATATCTTCTCAATTACTGTTCCCTACCCCCAACCCCTGGTAACCATAATTTTACTCTCTGTTTCTATGTGTTTAACTTTTTTAGATGCCATATATAAGTGAAATCATGTGGTATTTTCACCTGGCTTATTTCATTTAACATGTCATCTAGGTTAATCCATATTGTCACAAATGACAGAATTTTCTTCTATTTTAAGGCCAAATAGTATTCCATTGTGTATATATACCACATTTTCTTTATTCGTTTATCTGTTGATGGACACTTAGGTTGATCCCACATCTTGGCTATTGTGAATAGTGTTGCAGTGAACATGGGAGTGCAGCTATCTCTCCAGATCCTAATTTCAATTACTTTGAATAAATACCCTGTAATGGGATTTCTGGACCATATAGTAGTTCTTTATTTTTAAATACCTCCATGCTGTTTTCCATGATGACCATACTAATGTACATTTCCACCAATATTGTGTAAGCATTCCCTTTTCTTCATATTTTCTCTAATACTTACCTTTCATCTTTTTAATCATAGCCATTCTAACAGATATGGGGTGATATTCCATAGTGGTTTTGATTTTCATTTCCCTAATAATTAGTGATGTTGAGCATTTTTTTCATACACCTATTTGCCTTTCTTTGAGAAATGTCTATTCAGGTCATCTGCCTCATTTTTAATTGGGTTATGTGTTTTCTTGCTATTGAGTTGTTCATGTTCCTTATATATTTTGGCTATTAACCTCTCATCAGTTGTGTGATTTGAAGTTATTTTTTCCCATTCTATAGATTGTCCCTTTACTGTGTTGACTGTTTCCTGTGCTGTGCAGAAAGTTTTAGTTTGACATAATCCCATTTGTCTATTCTTGTTGTTGTTGCCTGTGCTTTTGAAGTCTTATCCAAAAAAATCATTGTCCAGACCAATGTCATGGAGCTTTTCCCCTGTTTTCTGTAGCTTTACAGTTTCAGGTCTTGCATTTAAGTCTTTAATCTATTTCGAGTTTATTTTTTATATGGTATGAGATAAGGTTCTAATTTTATTCTTCTGCACAGAAATATGCAGTTGTCCCAACACCATTTATTGAAGGGATTATCTTTTCCTCATTGTGTATTCTTACCCTCTGTGGAAAATCAATTGACCATAAATGTGTGGATTTATTTCCAAGATCTCTATTCTGTTCCATTGGTCTGTGTGTCTGTTTTTATGACAGTACCATGCTGTTTTGGTTACTATAGCTTTATGATATATTGTGAAGTCAAGCAATGTGATACCTCTAGCTTTGTTGTTTTGGTTAAGATTTTTTGGCTAGTCAAGGTTTTTTTGTAGTTTCATATGAATCTTTGAATTGCTTTTCTATTTCTTTGAAAAAAGTCATTGGAATTTTGATAGAGATTGCATTGAATCTGCAGATTGCTTTGAGTAATATGGACATTTTAACAACATAAATTCTTCCAGTTCATTAACAAGGGATTTGTTTTCATTTATTTGTTGGGCCATTTATTTGTGTCTTCTTCAATTCCTTTTTTTTTTTTTTTTTTTGAGACAGAGTCTCACTTTGTCACCCAGGATTGAGTGCAGTGGCACCATCTTGGCTCACTGCAACCTCCTCCCAGGTTCAAGCAAGTCTCCTGCCTCAGCTTCCTGAGTAGCTGGAACTACAGGCATGCACCATCATGCCCAACTAATTTTTGTATTTTTACTAGAGATGGGGTTTTGCCATGTTGGCCAGGCTGGTCTCCAACTTCTGACCTCAGGTGATCCACCCACTTTGGCCTCCCAGAGTGCTGGGATTATAGGCATGAGCCACCCCACCTGGCTTTCAAGGTCTTGGAAGACCTACCAAGTCTGGGTAGGACTTCCAGTACTGTGTTGCATCCTTCTCTTATTTATAATCTTAGAGGAAAAGCTTTCAACTTTTTACCATTGAGTGTGATGTCAGCTGTGTGTGGGTCATATATGGCCTTTATTATGCTGAGGTACATTTCTTCTATGCCTAATGTGTTGAGAGTTTTTATCATGAAAGGATGTTAAATTTTATCAGATGTATCTATTGGGATGATTACATGTTTTTTATCCATTCTGTTAATAGGATGAATCACATTGATTTGCATTTGTTGACAAGGTCTATCCTTGCATCCCAGGAATAAATCCCACTTGATCAGGGTGACTGATCCTTTTCGTGTGCTGTTGAATTCAGTTTGCTAGCATTTTTTGTTTGAGATTTTTGCATCTGTGTTCATCAGGCATATTGACCTATAGTTTCCTTTTCCTGTAGTGTCTTTGGCTTTAGCATCAGGGTAATGCTGGCCTCATAAAATGAATTTGGAAGTATTTACTCTTCTTCAGTTTTTTGAAGAATTTGAGAGGAATTGTTCTTTAAATTTTTGGTAGAATTCAGCAATGAAACCATCAGGTCCTAGGCTTTTCTTTGATGGGAAAGCATTTCTTATTAATGCATCTACTTGTTATTGGTCTGATTAGATTTTATTTTTCTTCATGATTCAGTATTGGTAGAATTATGTGTGTCTAGGAATTTATCTGTTTCTTCTAGGTTATTCAATTTGTTGGCATATACTTGTTTACAGTAGCCTCTGGTGGTCTTTTGCATTTCTGTAGTATCAGTTCTGATGTTTCCTCTTAATTTTATTTGAATAATCTCTTTTTTCTTAGTCTTGATAAAGGTTTGTGAATTTTGTTTATCTTTTCAAAAAGCCAACTTCTTAGTCTCATTGACCTATTGTTTTTCTAGTCTCTATTTCATTCATTTCTACTCTGATCTTTATTATTTTCTTTTTCTAACTTTAGGCTTAGTTTGTTCTTTAGGCTTAGTTTGTTCTTAGTTTGTTCTAGTTCCTTGAGGTGTACTCTTAGGTTATTTATTTAGGTCATTTTTCTTTTCAATGTTAGTGTTTAATCCTATAAACTTCCCTCTTAGACCTGATTTTGCTGCATCACATAGGTTTTGGTATGTTGTGTCCCCATTTTTATTTATCTTAAGGTAATTTTTAATTTCCCTTTTAATATCTTCTTTGACCCATTGATTGTTCAGGAGCATGTTGTTTCATTTCCATGTATTTGTGAATTTTCTGAAATTCCTCCTGTTATTGCTTTCTAGTTTTATGCCATTGTGGTTGGAAAATATACTTGATATGATTTTAATCTCACTAAATTTGTTAAGTCTGATGTTTTATTTACTTTTTTTCTGTATGATTTGTCCATTGCTGAAAGTGGGGTATTAAAGTCTTCTACTATTATTGTATTACAGTCTGTCTCTCTCTTGAGATTTATTAATATTTGCTTTATATATTTAGGTGCTCTGATGTTGGGTGCATACGTATTTAAAATTGTTATATCCTTTTAATGAATTGACCTCTTTCTGGTTATATAAAGATATTCTTTTGTCTCTTTTCACAGTTTTTGACTTTAAGTCTATTTGAAGTAATTATATCAACATATAGATATGTAGATTTCCCTTAATCTCTTTTAGTTTCCACTTGCATGGAATATTTTTTTAGACTCCATTTCTTGATAGGGGTGATGAGGAATAGGGCAGAGGACTAGCAAATAACTGGTAGTCAACTTTAACCTACTAAAGTATGGTCTATAAATGGAAAAGGCCATATGGGCACACCAGAGTAAGAGGAGATCAAGGTGGAGATGTAGGTGGGAGTCTGATGAGATAGGACCTCACAGGCCATGTGAGGGGCTTGGAGTATGCTTTGGGGAAATCACTCCTGATGTTGTGTGGAACATGGACTAGAAGGGCTAGTAGAGGAAGGAGGAGACGGAGGGAGCTGCCACATAGCTACATGGCAGATGGTGGTGATCTGGAGCAGGGAGGGGCAGTGGAGATGGGCAGAAAGGATGTGATTGCGTGAGATATTGGTGGTGGCATTGACAAGACCTACTGATGGACTGGTTGTGGGAGGAAGGGAGTAAGGAAGAAAGAAGATTCAAAGATGACTTTTATGTTTGTGTCTTAAGGCGTTGATATTGAGGATGTAGGGAAAGCCTGGTGGGTGGGGGAATAAGCTTTTGAAAGAGACAGGATCAAGGAAGACATTCTGGGCAGGTTAAGACAAATTTGTGATTTGTCTGCATAAAGGGTCCTCTGCTCAAAACATATGATGTACATGTCTTCTTTTAATTTGGTATCGTCTTTAGGTCCGGAAGAGAAAACATTCCCTTCCTTATACCAAAGTCCTCAGATCAGCTTCCCTGAGTCCACAGAGGGTTGCCTCAGACGAACTGGGATCTGAAGTCCTGAGAAAGCACCAGCTTCCACCACTCCCAAGTCCTGGAGGGTATCCAGTAACTGCTCCCGGGCAGCACCAATAAAGCAATTCTCCAGAAAGATGGGCAGGCCTCCCACACCATCACGCAGGGTATACAGGGGCACTCGCACCAGGCCCAGCACCTGTAAAAGGAAGGAGACAGGAGACACTGGGACTCCAGGTAGCTCATGTCACTACCTCCATCCTCTCTTTAGCAGATCTTTCTAGAGCAGATGCTGCAACTCTTAATACTCCAGCAGAAACAAGCCCAAGGCTCCTATCTAAAGGAGGCCCAGTGGGCTCAACCCTCTGCAGACAAATGACCCAAGACATGCTATCCAGCTCCATCAATGTTAATCCTTATGACTTCTGTCCCCTAAACCTCTAGTGGCTCCTAACGCCAAAATTCATGCTTAGCCCTGCAACAATGGTTCTCAAAATGGGAAACCTAGACCACCGTTATCAGCATCACTTGGGAACTTTTGAAAAAAGCAATCTCAGATTTCTGAACCCCTGCCCTCCCAGAACTTGGGAGTGGTGGAAGCTGGTGCTTTCTCACCCACAACCAGCGTTCTGGGAGTAGAATCTAGTCATTTTTGTTTTTATAAGCCTCAGAGATGATTCTGATACTTGACAAAATTTGAGAACTACCTCCATATACAATCTGTCTCTCGCCCTGGCCTTAAGTATTAGGGCCATATCCTCTTCCTAAGAAAAACAGAGGCCCAACAATAAGGGACTAGGGTAGATGCCTGGCCATTTTCACATTATCAATAGAGAGCAGCAGAGAGATGTAGATATGTGTGTTCTAGAAAAATCTCTCCAGAGCCCAGTAAAGGGCGAGGTGGGTGGAAATCTTCCCAGGAAGCCTAGGTTGGCAGTACCATTCAATAAGAGAAGACCAAGATCCCAACTCCACCAAGAAAATGGGGAAGAGGGCAAGTTCTGACAGACGGGGACCTCAATCCAAAAAGAGTTGCTGAGGCAAAGGAAGACATGGAAGGAAAAGGAATAAGATATGGGGCAGGGTCCCAGACTGGCCCCACCTCCAGCCCGTGGTCCTTGGCGCCTGTTGCGCTGGCCTCCACAGCCAACAGCTGCTCGAGCGTCAGAGATTTGGCATAGAAGTGGGCCACAACGCGGCGTGGGAGCTGCGGTAGTCAGGGCGCTCCACGCGGAAGGCGGCCGCCGCCTCGCCCAGCAGTTCCAGCAGACCACGGTTCAGCCCGTCCTCCAGGCTGCTGTCTTGCGAGTCCACGAATCCGCCAGGGAAGCCCAGGCGCCCATCAAAGCGCATCTGCATCTGAGAGAGGAGGAAGCTGGGATTGGCAGGGACACCCGAGAGTAGCGCCGCAAGGAAGGTGCAAGGCCGGAGCGGAGAGTGGCCGGGCGCGCGCCCTCCTCACCAGTATGGCGTAGCGCACAGGGAGGCGGCCAAAGAGAATTCCAGGGTCCGGCGCGTGCAGGAGCGCATAGCAGGCATGCCTCCAGCCTGGCCCCAGCGCCAGGGCCTCGGCCAGCTCCAGCCTGCGGGCCCTGGCCACGGCCCGACACTGCTCTTCCGCTGTTCCGAAGGCCTACGAGGGCACAAGGGCGAATCTCACCTCGGACCAATCCGAGCGTGGGCGGTGCCGCAAGGCACCATCCCTGCAGGGATAAGGGGAGGAACCTAGGCGCCTTAGGTCAGGGCACAGCGACCGGTGCCCGAGGCAGCCAATCAGGGCGGGGCTTGCAGACCGGACTGATGTCCAGAGCCCAGGAACCTTAGGGAAACCATAAGCAACCTCTGGGTTGGGCTTGCGGCGGGGCGGGGCGGGGTGAGGTAATCCATAAAGAGAGAAAAAGAGTGCTCAGGACAAGGCCTTGAGGAAGCCCAACCCCCAGAGTTTGGGCAGAGGGACAGGGCATGTAAAAGGAGAAGAGGAGGAGAGAAAGCTGCTTCTAGAAAGTAGACGATGCAGAGTGCTTGTGAGGGTTTAGGTAAAACGGAGGCAGAACTGTACACTGAATTCAGTAATATGAGGGTTTGATGACCGTGATGGCAACAATTTCAAAAAGGGTGGCATAGAGGACAGACTCAATTGGTTGAGTGAATGGAAAATGAGGGAGCAGAAGGTAGGACAAGCTGGCCCTAAAGGGGCTTAGGGTGATCACTAGAGAGGGCTGTCGGGTCAGGGAGTGTTTAAGGTGGGAGACAGGGCATGTGGATGTTGATGGCAACAGTTAAGATGGCAAGAGGAAACAGATGGGAGGGTGATCAGGAGGAGGACCCCTGAAGAGGCATCGTCCATGAGAAAAAAGGAGGGATGGGACCTTTGTAGGAGGAGGGACAGGCCTGCAGCATAACAGGGCTCAAGGAAAACAGGAATGAGGCACGCGTAGAGGATTATGATGGCTAAATTGATGGGAAGATGATAGAATTTGAATCTCTTCTTGGTGAAATGAAGTGAGACTATCAGCTAGCTGTGGGTGGAGCATGTTCTCAGAAGGTATGAAGTAAACATTCACTTTGGTGTGAAAAAGCAAGTTAAGGAAACAGCAGAAGGGCAGGGCAAGGCTGAGCTCTGAGATGCTCAGTTTAGAGTAGGATGCTGGGCACTCAGGTGTGTGTGTGTTGAGTGGGGATCTGCATGCACCTGTCTTCCCCCCATTAGGATTCAGGATCTGGGATGGAGATGCTTACTGCAGTGTTGGGGTTTTGCCAGGGGAGTATAGGAGGTGAGAGAAAGATGGGGCAGTTCAGATGACATGCACAGGAGAAATTGTAGTGATGAAATGTGTGGTCTGAGGATTAATCTGACCAAGATGGAAATTGAAAACTGGAGGTGACTAGGGAGGGATTAGGAAATTAGAGGTCTTGACGAGGTAGAAACTCCAGCATGGTGAGGGGCTGGGCGGGGAGGTGTATTTGAGCCAGACAGGAGTGCTTTGGAAATTGAGAGGTGGAGCAATCTCAGGAAAAGGCAGTCAAGGGTATGACCTGGAGTTGCTGGCCAGAGCCAAAGGAAGAGGCTTAAGAGGTGAGATCTGGGGTTAGCCAGACTAGAGGGCAGATGTTGGGGATGATAGTGTGACCTAGAAGCCAGTGTCCTTGGTGAACCACAAGGCCAGTGGCACCTGCCAGAGGGGAAAACAAGCATGACAGGATAGTGCCTTCCAGGCAAGGGCCTTTTGAGGAAGGGAGGGTAAGCAGTGGTCTGGAAATTAAATGCAGAGCAATGTGGTTCCCACTGGCAGCCCTTGGTCTTGGAAAAATGGGAGTGGCTGGTGGGGGAACAGCTGTACAGATTAGGTAGATAGATAGACTCCTGGTGGGGTAAATTACCTTCTTCTCCTTAATGTCACCATGACCCCTTTGTCAAACGTTACCTAGATTAAACCTCAGTATAGGCAGGCTGCAGGAAATGGACATTCCAGTGGCTCCCGGGGTCCCAGCCTGCAGCAGCTTCATCTGTGCTTTGTGCACTTGGCTCTCAGTCATCTCTGCAAGGGACCCTGAAGACTGGGAGATCACAGTCACTCACCATTGATGACACTGCTAATAGATCCCTTCCCTGAGGATCTGGTCCTAGGCAATTCTGGACCCAGAACTCATTCTGGATGTAATCCAGGTCAACGTTAATACCATTTGGAAGGTTCCTTTACAGCACTCAGTCTTACTCTGCTTGAGTATCCCAGTGATCAGTCCCTTTTATTAAATTTGCTTTTTATTTAGGTGTCTGGAGATGGCTGAGGAGCCCATGACTTTCCTGTATGATCCCTTGAACGTAACTTCCAAGTCAGTAGATTTCTTCTCAGGTAGCTTTCATAAAAGTGTTTAATTGTTGTCAGTTTTGAGTTCATCTCACCACCTAGACCTTACAGTCCCTGGGTAGGCAGGCAGTGGGCGATAGAAGCTCACACTCTATACTTCTCCTCTTACTCATTCCCACCCTGCTGAGGTTTAAGGAAAGCCAAGGATCAGGACCCACTTAAGCTTTCCTTGGCCTTGTTAAGTCCAATCATCTGGGGCGGGAAGAAGAGAAATGCTCATTGCAATCTTTGACCCCCACTAACTGCTGTGGTGACTTTGAGCCAAGCCCTTGACCTCCATTTCCTTATCTGCAATGTTGCTGTGATTCGTGTGGTGAGGTTAGAGAGGCAGCACTTGGGATAAGCTTGAAGAGATGCATCCAGCCATATGAAAGTACAGGATGCCGTGTGTGCTTCCTGCTTCATAGCACATTTTGTTTCTTAGAAGGTGAGTGGCCCGGCTGCCTCCCTGCAAACACATATTTCTGCCTTTCTCACTGTAATTAGCAAGATGTTCCCACTTCTCAGCATTGCACTTTTCCCTTGAGTCTGCTAGCTGCTGGTGCAGAATAAACACTTTGGCCCCACACTGTCCTGAGACAAAGTCACCCAGCATATGGCAAAGCTGCTACTTCTCGGCTGGAACATTTGAGGCAACAGTGACTTCCTCCTTCCCCAGTTACCTGGACGCTCAGAGCCGGCCAGTGAAACATACAAAGGGAGGGGAAGAGAAGAGGGAAGCCATGTTTCAGTTTCAGTTCATTTCACAGAAATGTTTTGAAATCCTTTATCTCTAATGGAAGCACAAACGGGTGTGGGGGAGTCAAAAATGGGGGAAAAATTTAGTCTGTAAGCAAATCATTAGATGGCATCAGAATTTGAGCCAGGGTAAAAATGCTGGACCTTGGCCCTTATCAGACAGAGAAGTGCAGAAGAACTCAGGTTGGGGGATTCTATTTAAAACATGTTCAGTTCTGAGGAAGAGAAGTATGGGCAGGGCAGAGGAAAAATGTAAAATGGGAAACTCCCTCATGGACTTAAGGCCCCAGCAAAGAGAAACCATGTGCTTTCTCCCTGCTTCCCCGCTTCCCTTCTGACTTGGGCAAATGAGGCAGTTCATGCTCCCCTTAGGGCTGGAGGCAGTCTGCAGGGGCCAGCTGGGCAGAGAAGAAGTCTTCTCACAGGCAGCACTCACACTCCAAAAGCAAGAATAGCAGTGGGACTTTGGGAAGGACATGAAACAGGAAAAGGAAGCTCCACACCAACAGCTCCCTGATGAAGGGAGTCTGTGTGCCTAGGCTTTTCACGAAAGTGCTGCTATCCTGATTTAAACCTGAGCTGCACCCCTGTCTCCCCACCTAGGAACTCACCATGGGCATTCTCAGCTGTGGCAGAGGATACCCTCCTCTCATTCAGGATAACGACCCCTGGGTGGGGTTTTCAACAAGTATAAAAAGCTCCTGGATAAACAAATCCCAAACAGGACTCTCACCCACAGGCCCAGTCCTCTCACCTTCTTCAGGTATCTGAAAAACAGAACCAATGGGTTTACAACATCCTGTTATCCAGCATCCTGTTATTACAACATCCTGTTATCCAGCATCCTGTTATTACAACATCCTGTAATTCCAGGCTGTGGATGTAGGGAAAAGCCAGGTAAACAGGGAGGGGAGAACAGGTGAATGACCCCAATGGTTTGAGAGCAAAAGAGCAGAATAATTGCCTCTGATTAAGTAAACAGCAAGTAATATTAATAGGTCTGTTCCAGAAATACTACAAAATGGAAGAGTATGTGAGCACCCGATGCACGTGATAAAGACCATGCTCTGGAAGATCCATTCCAAGGAGTAGAAGCGGTATTTGCTCAGGGCATTTAAGGAGAGCACAGACTCTGGAATGAGGTGAAAGAAAAGATAGGACATGCAGGAACAGCTGGCAACACCAAGAAAGGATTTAAGGAGAGGGATCTCTCTGTTAGAGAACTTAACGTTACCCTAGAAACAGCAAGAGCATCATCAGCCCCAGGAAAATCTACCTCTGATGTGGGGACCAGGCTTAAGAAAATCCCCTAGAATCCAGAGAAAAAGTGCAAAACAAGGAAAATGGCTAAAGAAAATATCGTAGATATAGAGATCAGACAATGAGAATCCAGAGTCTTGTTAAGTGATGGAAGAAAAATATTAACAGAACACATGTAACAGGAACAACATTTTAGAGGAAACAAGAAGAAAAGTTTCCTAAACTCAAAAGATACTACACCAGAAGTGGGCAGTACTCACTATGTTCAGGGGAACAAAAAGATAAAAACTAAAAAACAACTTCAGAATGTTTTTCATTGAAAAACATTTGTAAGGTAGGAGAATTAGGCCACTTACTACAGCACAAACTGCATGTCTATCTAAATTGATGTGCAAAAGCATGGATATGCTTGGATTTACTGGAAAACCATACAGGTGTTTTTCAGGAATGCACAAAATGAATCAAAGTAACTAACTGATCAGGAAAATTGTGTAAGAAATCTGTGAGCTGGTTGTGAGGCAGTGGGTCCTATTATGTACAAATTTAATGCTAAGTTGCTGTGTTATGGCTATCAATATGTTACCAATACATGGAAATGTATGTAATATAAAAAATAATTTGATTAACATGATAGCCCCACAATTCTAGGTCATTCCATGAAAATTAGATAATAGGGAGTATGGGGAAGAAGAATAAAAATGTGCTAATTATGCTGAGGGGATGAGTAGCATGATTTAGTTTTTGAAGATGATAAGAGTCTTTGTGAAATTTTACTACTTTAAGGGACATACCAAAGCAATAGATTCTGCTGAATATGAAAGAATGGGAAAGAATGTCAGGGAATTACAGTCAAAGGTAAGAAATAATCATAATATTAATATCAAAATTGAATGTCAAATGCATTAGAATTCTTTAATTGACTAGGAGATTATCTACAATGATCATATAATTACCACCAACTTCAGATTATATATAGCATGATCTGCAAATGTAGGATGAAATTAATAAAATAGATTGAGGAGTGCAAACACACTTCCTTTGGTGCTTGACAGATAAAATGTCAGCTTTTTTTTTTTTTTTTTTGAGATGGAATCTCGCTCTGTTGCCTAGCTGGAGTGCAGTGGTGCGATCTCCACTCACTGCAACCTCTGCCTCCCAGGTTCAAGCGATTCTCCTGCCTCAGCCTCCCGAGTAGCTGGGACCACAGGCACCCACCACCGCACCCGGCTAATTTTTTTGTATTTTTAGTAGAAACAGGGTTTCACTGTGTTAGCCAGGATGGTCTCGATCTCCCGACCTCATGATCCGCCTGCCTCAGCCTCCCAAAGTGCTGGGATTACAGGCATAAGCCACCGTACCTGGCCAAAATGTCAGCTTCTAAGTATGCATATCTGGATCTAAAGAGAATAAAAATGACAATGATGATGAAAACAATTAACATTTGGGGGATATTTACTGTGTGGCAGGCACTATTATAAGTTATTTTCATGTATTAACATTTAGTCCTTAGGACAACCTTATGATATAGGGATACTATTATCTCTATACTCCAAATAGACCCAGCACAAAGGCCAAAAATGTAATTGATATACTTTGCCTAACAGATAAATATTGCACTCTGGAACTTCAGAGAATATATCTTTACGGGCTCAGGAAGCATTTACCAAATTAGTCATATATTGGACCTTATCAAACCTCAGCAAATCTTCTCGAATCTTCTAGTCCCTCTCCGAAATCATAAATCACATTGTTCTAGACTACCTCATGTAGTAAAACTAGAAATATGTGACAGGGATAGAAACTCTGAAATGGTCTTCTTTATGTGTTTTCTTATTGTTTGAATCTTATACAATATGTATGTATTCTATGGTCATAAAACAACAGTTAAAAAGTAAAAAATTTTTTCCTTATATGTATACAGAAAGTAGCCCTAATAAATCAAAAAGCAAAACAAAAAAGGATTCATGGGTGGGCAAGGATCCATTCCAGGAAGAATACTGGGGTAATTTGTGGAGTTGAGGAAAGATCTCTTCTCCAGCCTGAAATGAACAAAATCAGAGCAGAGCCTGCCTGCCTGAGTCTGAGCCATGTGCTCACATGGATTGCCCCGTGCTGACTGGAATATGCGGTCTGACTGGTCAGGCCTGGATCCTCTGCCCTCATTGTGGCTAGGGGAGTGGAGAGCTGTGGTTGGCAATCCCACCAGATCAAGATTTGGGGAAGCAGCAGTTCTCTAAGGGAGGAGGCAGTATATAGCACAAACACCTGATGTCCGCCGCAGGGGGAAAAACAAGGCCAGGTATTCTACCTACCTACCCTTTTGTTCCAATAGGCCTGCGTGATTCCTTAATTCTTTGGTGTATGAACTGCAGGTCTACTATCTTCAACCATAATACTTGCTCCATGGTACTATGCAGTCTCCACAAGGATCATAATATTCCACTGAGATGTGTCACCTGCATTTCAATCACCTCCTCTTTAGTTTCTTACCCTCCAAACCAACCAGAGCTAAGAAAGCCATTTTGATCTCAGGTTACTGGTGCTGCATTTCCCACTCTTCTTTCCCCTTGTTACTACCCATCACCCTCCCACCGCTCCACCCCTCCACATGTTTTACCTCATTAACTTTGAGTCTGTCTCAGTTTTAGTGTCATTTCCTAAGGGAAGCATTCTTTATACTTTGACCTTCCAGACCAGATTAATTTCACCCATGTATCTTTTCTTCAAGTCACTTATTGCCATTTCAAATCATTCATTTGTATGTGACTTTTTGATTAGTATTTTTGTCCTCATATACTCATCAATGTTCTTGGATAGAAACAATAGAAATCATTGGGTGCGGTGTCTCACGCCTGTAATCTTAGCACTTTGAGAGGCCAAGGCAGCCGGATCACTTGAGGTCCAGAGTTCGAGACCATCCTGGCCAACATGGCAAAACCCCATCTCTACTAAAAACACAAAAATTAGCCGGGCATGGTGGCATGCACCTGTAATTCCAGCTAGTCAGGAGGCTGAGGCAGGAGAATTGCTTGAACCTGGGAAGTGGAGGCTGCATGAGCCAAGATTGTGACATTGCACTCCAGCCTGGGCGACAGAGCAAGACTCTGCCTCAAAAAAAAAGAAAAAAAAAGAAAGAAACAAACAATAGAAATGGATTATGGTATATTTATGACAAAATTTAATTTATTGGAAAGGTATTAGGAAGCTCACAGTTTTAATGGGAAGCTGGAGAACAAGGATGAGGCAGGGACGAGGGTTGGTGAGGCACAGCCAGCATCTCGCTAGGGATAGTGGGCTTAGGATGCTGCCACCCGAGCCTTCTCAACTGGATACTTATCATTGTGCTACTGGAACCAACACCACTGGCACTCATTACTGGCCTACTGAACCCTTAACTCTGATCATATACCTTGTGTCACTTCTCCAAAATCAACATCCTGAGCAGGAGCATCTCACTGGCTGTGCTTTGGTCATAAGCCTCCTTTCAGTTACCCAAGGGCCAGAGAGGGAATATCTGCCCACTGTTACTTTCATAGCAGAAGAGGGGCTTTGCTTATTAGCATTCTTTTCAATGGCCCAGAATTGGAAACAACCAAAATGTCTCTCAATAGGTGAATTTCCCTGACAAGAAGTCTTTTGTGATAAGCCCCAAATGGCTCTAGCTGGTTGCTCTCTGCCGGTGGAACCTCCTTCCCCTTCCCCCATAGTATATTTGTCTAAATCAGTGGTTCTCAACCTTAGCTCTGCATTCAAAGCATCTGGAAAATCTGATGGGGATTAAGTGGACTGGTTTAAAATTACCTGGCAGATGGTAGATGGTGGTTTGTAGTCTTCTTCCTGCTTAAAAAGTAAGACCAGACCCTTACCTCTCTCTCCCTCTCCTTGACCAAAGGGATTCTGTCTGTGAAAGAATTTTGTGAAATGCAAAGTTTTATTCAAATGTAAATGACAACTTTTACCTTTACTTCATGAGATGCCAAAGATCTTTTTATTTTTAACTTTTTACTATGGAAACATCAAGCTATATAAAAGTAAAAGTAAGCAGGATAACATAAGTCCTTAATAGACTCATCATCACCCAGCTTCAAAAATTATCAATTCATGGCCAATTTTACTATAACTTCAGCCTCTGCCCCTTCATTGAATTATTTTTATCATGTCATTCACAAATGTTTTAGTATGTATCTCTAACAGATAAAGAACCCTAACAAAACAGCCACCATACTATTAGCACCTCAAACAATGATCACTAAGTTTGTTTGGACAAATTAGGAATCAAATAAACCAACTGCTTCAATTGATATGTTTCCTCAATCTCTTAATCTATAGATTCTGCCACCATGCCTTTTTTCCCTTTGTAATTTATTTATTAAATAAATCAGGTCATTTTTCCTTTAAATTTTTGTTCAGTTTATATTTCACTGTTTGTATTCTCCTGATTTAAAACAAACCTATTTTGTAGAAGTTTTACATATACAGAAAATTTATAAAAATAGTACAGAGTTCCCATACACTCTACCTACTTTACCCTATAATTAACATCTACATTATTATAAAACATTTCTTATAATAATAAATCAATTTTGATACAGTATCGTCAACCAAAATCTATGCTTTATTCAGATTTCCTTAGTTTTTCTCTAATGTCCTTTTTCTTCTCCAGGATACCACATTCCATTTAGTCATGTTATGTCTTCTTAGGCTCATCTTTGTTGTGAGAATTTCTCAGACTTTCATTACACTTCATGATTGCTATAGACTGAATATTTTTCTTCTCAAATTCTTATGTTGAAATCCTAACTCCAATTGTGTTGGTATTTGGAAGTAGGGCCTTTGAAAAGTTATTAGGTCATGAGGACAGAGCTCTCATGACTGAAATTAGTGACTTTATAAAAGAGACTCTAGAGAGCTCCCTCACCCCTTCTCACACATGAGGTTTCAGCACAAGACTATCTTCTATGATCCCAGAAGTGGACCCTCAGTAGGCACTCAATCTACCAGTACCCGGATCTTGTACTTCTCAGGCCCCAGAACTGGGAGAAATCAAGTATGTGTTGTTTCTAAGCCACCCAATCTGTGGTATTTTGTTCCAGCAGCCCTAACGGACTAAGACAATAACAATTTTGAGGCTTACTGGTCGGGTATTGTGTAGAATGTCCCTTCACTGGGATTTGCTTGGTGCTTTTCTCATGGTTAGAGAGGGATTATATCTTTTTGAGGGAAAACCACAGACAAAAGTACCATTTTCATTACTTCATATTAAGGGTGCATTCTACCAACGTGACTTGTCAATGATGATTTTGACCTTGATCACGTGTTCAAGGTAGTGTTTGTCAGGTTTCTCCACAAAGTTACTCCTTTCTTCTCCTGTTTTCATACTGTACTCTTTGGAAGGAAGTCATTATTCACAACCCACAAGGAGTGGGGAGCTATGCTCCACCTCCTTGAGGGCAGAGTAGCTACATGAATTATTTCCAGTTCTTCTGCACGGGATATTTTTCTCTTCTCCTCCATTTATTTACTAACAAATTTTCATTATTTATTTGTATTATCAGTATGGGCCTGTAGATATTTATTTGATACTTCAAGTTATAATCCAATACTACTTATTTTGTTGCTCAAATTCTTTCAGCTTTGGCCACTAGGAACTTTTTCAGCTGGTCCCTGTGTCTCTGTTTCTTTGACATACCTCCATCAGTATCGATTTTTGTCCTTTTTTATTTGGTGAACTTCCTTAATTTCTGGCATCACAAGATGCTTTAGGCTTATTGTATATCCATGTTGCATATTTCCTGGCCCAATGTTAGAATCAGCCATTTCTCCAAAGGGCTTTGATTCCTTTTATGGAAAATGGTATTAGAAACCAAAATGTGGCAGTTGGTGTGTTTGTTGCTACTGGAATATCATTGCTTCTAAGCCCACTCAGCTGACAGAGGAAGGAAATATGTGTGCACACTAACCTTTGTATGTATACATATATGTGTGCATGTATGTATGTGTGTATATATATAGCCATATCTACATCAAGCTAAAAATGAATTCATACTGATGTTTCAAACTCTAATCTATTACTACATAGATCATTCTAGTCTCTTCCTAATATTTTAAATAGGTATTCCTTTGAATTTCTTATAAATTGTTAGATCAAGATGACAGTTCAATATTTTGGCAGAGATAATCCAAAGGAGGTAGTGTGCTCTTTTATCACAATGTGTATAACAACTGTCTATTCATGATGTTAGCAACCAATGATGATCATTCCCTAGATTCCATTAATTCTTTAAAGTTTAACAAATGTTAAAATTTTGATTGGCTCTGTCCTTCCTCTTTGATTACCTGGAATACTTTGTGAAATAAATTTCCTCTCATTAACTATTTGGTGGCCCTGAGGAAGAGCTCATATAAAAAAGGCAGGATAAATGCTTAGTTCTTTTCATTATTATTTTTAAAATAATAGATTGGTTTTCTAGAATCTTCCCATGCTGACTACAGAGTTATTTTTGGTTCCAGGTACCATTATGAACTTGGAACAGCTCTTTAGGTACATGGCTCAGCCCTCTACCTGCAGCCTTGAGTCCTGGGCATTCTGCCTTAGGATAGTGGAATGGGGGATGGTTGGTGGGGGTGGGGCAGAGGCAGAGAAGGATTTGAAAGGGATGGCAAAGTTGGGGGCTCTAAAGGACTTCCATATTCATCATATTCATCTAGAAAAAGCTCTGGTCTCCAAAATCATGAAAACTCGTACAGCTGTTGCCTTGGTTTTACAGTTTTTCATGTTGCCTTTGAAATCTTGAAGTCATCTTTAAAAGTCCATCTTTAAAGTCTCAAGTAACCAGGAAAGAAAGAACAGCCTGAAGATCTGGAAAGGGCATGTTTGATCCTAAATCATTAAAGGTAGCCTATCTAGGAGAAAAACCAAGTCGCCTTTGGAATGCTAGTGGAAGGGGGAAGGCCCTGGTTCTCCACCCTGGTTATTAGTTACCTAAAACATATTTTAAAATCCGCATATGTCCCTGTAGGACCCCATACATTCTGATTCAACTGGTCTGTGGTAGGAAAAAGTGGCAGCTTTCAAAAATTTTTAGAAGCTTTTTGCGAGGTGACTCTAATGTTAAAGCAGGGCTATTTCCAAACCCCCTGGAACTCTAGCAGGCCAATGACAATTGTGTCACACCTACAGACTCATCACTTTAATGCAGTTGCTTCATGTTATTAGATAATATCCCTGCCCCACAACGCAGAAGACTAAGCCAGGAAAGATGATGTCATACAGCTCATCCCTCCTTCAAACACTGGAGTGTGATGAGTGCAGCACAGTTCCAACACTTGGGTCTTTATTTATTATTATTATTTTTTGTAGAAACGGGGTCTCGCTATGTTGCCCAGACTGGTCTCAAATTCATGACCTTGAATGATCCTCTCACCTCGCCTCTCACAGTGCTGGGATTATAGGTATGTGCCCAGCCCTGGGTCCTCAACGTAAGACCCCAACCCTCTGTGCCCCAACCCTCAACTCCAAGAATGGCTACATTTACTTTCTGCCTGGCACTGTTCTAAGTGCCTAACATATCTCAACATCCCTAATAGGCTGGTATCATCTCCACTTAACAGATGAGCTACTGGGATCTGAGAGAGTTAAGTGACTTGTTAAGGGCACAAACCTGTTTCTGGGTGGGTCCGGACTCTTTCCCACCATATGCTGTCACTTACAGGCTGTGAGTTTATGCCCAGCCCCCCTCAAGGAGCTGCCTCCTGCTTTCTATTGCATAATCAATATCGACACCTGGTGTAGGGGCGCTCTGCAGGGTGGGGAAGGCCTGGCCTGGAGTGAGGGATCCTGCATTTCAGCATCAGGCCCTGAGTAGGCCTCTGCCCTTGTGGTAGGGTAACCCACCCTCCTTCATAGCTCAGAGGTCTGAGGGTGTTTGAGGGAAAGACTAGAAAGCCTAGGAGGCTTCTTCTACCTCTCACCCCTCCTCACTCCCAGTCCTGTGCCACAGGATTTCACTCACAGCTCCTTCCACCCCCACCCTTCCCCTGAAAATCTCACTGCCCTGTGACTTCTCCATGTGCCACTTCCTGTGAGTCAGACCCCCACGATCAGCTGCCCACTGCCTATGGCCGCCCCAATTCCTTAGAACTACACTTATCACTGCTCACCCTTCTCCTACTCTCCCCCTCTCAGAAAATGACACCACATCCAGGAAACTCGGAACCACCACTAGCCGAGCGCTCCCTCTTCCCCATTCACTCAGTCACCAAGTCCCCTCAATTTCACCACTCAAGATAGTTGTCAGACCATGGCGCCTGTCCATCCCCATTTCCCTAGGATAGGCCTTGGTGTCTGAGGCCAACCCTGCCTCATTTCCTCCTAACCCCCACCCAGGCCTTGTGCTTTGTGTACCACCACACCCAACCAAAGGTAGTTATTACTTCTTTGGCTCCCAGCACTCAACTGAGCGCCCCAGCTCTTCCTCACCTGCCGGGACACTCCAGCTGACTCCAGATTGCGACGCAGGCGTTTACGTACCAGCCTTTCCCCAGGTTCAGGGCGCTGCCACATCTTCAGCCCCGACCCGCCTCAAGTCTCATTTCCTCCTAACCCCAACCCAGGCCTTGTGCTTTGTGTACCACCGAACCCAACCAAAGCTAGTTCCCTGACTTGCTCTTTTGGCTCCCAGGAGCCTTTAGGTACCAGCCTTGCTCCAGTTTTAGGGCGCGGCCACACCTCTAGCCCCGCCCCACCGCAGGCCCAACCCAGAGGCTGCTTTCGGTTTCCCTAGGGTTCCTGGGCCCTGGACTTCAACCCGGTCTGCAAGCCCCGCCCTGATTAGCTGCCTCCGGCACCGGTCGCGGCGCCCCGCCCCCAGGCGCCTAGGTTCCTCCCCTTATCCCTGCAGGGATTGGGCCTGGCAGCACCGCCCAGGCTCGGATTGGTCCGAGGTGAGACCCCCCCCCGCCCCTCTGCCCATTGGGCCTTCGGGACAGCAGAGGAGCAGTGTCCGGCCATGGCCGGAGCCCGCAGGCTGGAGCTAGGCGAGGCCCTGGCGCTGGGGTCGGGCTGGCGTCATGCGTGCCACGCTCTCCTCTATGCGCCGGACCCTGGGATGCTCTTCGGCCGCATCCCGCTGCGCTACGCCATACTGGTGAGAAGGGGGCGTGCCCGGCCACTTTCTGCCTGAGCCCCGCACCCTCTCTGGTGGTCTCCTCTGGGGCGCCCCTGCCAATCCCCGCTTCCCCCTCCCGCAGATGCAGATGCGCTTCGATGGACGCCTGGGCTTCCCCGGCGGATTCGTGGACACGCAGGACAGAAGCCTAGAGGACGGGCTGAACCGCGAGCTGCGCGAGGAGCTGGGCGAAGCGGCTGCCGCTTTCCGCGTGGAGCGCACTGACTACCGCAGCTCCCACGTCGGGTCAGGGCCACGCGTTGTGGCCCACTTCTATGCCAAGCGTCTGACGCTCGAGGAGCTGTTGGCTGTGGAGGCCGGCGCAACACGCGCCAAGGACCACGGGCTGGAGGTGGGACCAGCCTGGGACTCTGTCCCTTTCCCAATTTCCTCTTCTCCCAAAGCTTTCTCTCCCCCAAGAAAGCATCCCTGGAGAAAAGTCTTTGCCCCTCTGACCTTGCCCTCTCCCCAGTTTTCTTGGTGGAGTTGGGATCGTGGTCATCTATACTCTGAATTAGTACTGCCAACCTGGGCTTTCTGTAAAGGTCTTTCCCACCCTTTACCAGGAGAGATCCTTTCTAGAACACACTCATCCATGTCTCTCTGCTGTTCCCTATTGACAGTGTGATAGATTATCACATTATCTAGGTGTGGCAACCTAGGTTTTATTCTTGGGGTTTGCTTTTCTTGTGTAGGAGATGTGACCCTGATATTTCAGGCAGGGCTAGTAGATAGATTATGTATGAAGATTATGTATGAAGGTGGTTCTTAAAATTTGGCAGGTAGCAGAATCATCGGGGCGTCTTATTAAAATAGCGATTTCTCTCAGCATTCCTGCATTGGTGGTGGGGCGGGGGGAGAGGAAACCTGAGAATTTGTAGTTTTCAAAAGTTCCCAAATAATGCTGATGCAAATAATCTGAGGACCACATTTTGACAACCACTGGTGAAAGGGTATGAATACATCTTTGAGGCAGTAGCCACTAGAGGTTTAGAAGCAGATGTGGGAAAGATTAATTGATAGAGCTAGATAATATGTTTTGGGTCATTTTCCTGCAGAAGGTTGGGCCACTAGGCTTTAGTGAGGTGTGAGCCTTGGGCCTGGTTCTGCTGGAGTATTAAGGGGTGAGGCCTGATCTGCTGGAGAAAGGATGGAGTTAAGGGAATGAGCCACCTGGGGCCCTAGTGTCTCCTGTCTCCTTCCTTTTACAGGTGCTGGGCTTGGTGCGAGTGCCCCTGTATACCCTGCGGGATGGTGTGGGAGGCCTGCCTACCTTCCTGGAGAATTCCTTTATTGGCTCTGCGCGGGAGCAGTTACTTGAAGCTCTCCAGGACTTGGGACTGCTGCAGTCTGGCTCTATTTCAGGCCTTAAGATTCCAGCTCATCACTAGAGGCAGCCCTCCATGGACCCATGAAAACTGAGATGAGGACCTTGGTACTAGGGAGGGAGGGAAGGACGTGGGAATGTTTTCTTATTGGATCTGAGAGATGATACATGATACCAGATGAAAAGAAGGAGAAGTGTGTACCATATGTTTTGAGCGGAGGACCCTCCAACTTAAGGCATCAGGGGCAAAAAGTCACAGCTCATCCCAGGCACCCTGGCAGGTTCTCAGAGCCTGCCTCCTCCCTGTTTATATGCATACAGCCTGGTAACCCCAGGCATGCAAATATACAATCTGTAACAACACACAGCCTGACACCTTCCCCTGGTCATGTCCAGTTTAACCTTGAAGTGGCATTTGTCACACTACCCTGGTCCCTGATTGCAAGGAGCTTCTGAAGCAAGGGTGAATCCTTCCCACACTCCTCCATGGCTGCCCTCCAGGGTCTAGCCCAGCCTATTTGTTAGGGAGGATAGAGAAACAGAGCACCCCCTGTGCTTCCTGAAAATAGACTTGCTCTTGTCTTGAGTGGTGACCAAAGCAGTTGGCTCTTAAAAGGTGGGAGAGCAGCCCAACCAATCCCCAATCCTTTTCTTCTGAAACTGAGCAGGAAGGGTAAGGAAGTGGCTAGGTCTCCTTGGACTGAGCATGGACATGAGACCTGTGAGGACTGGTGTCTCTCCTCTAGAGCTTTCATCTTTGGGATGCCTGAGACTCCGAGACTATCAGAAGGGAATTGACCCACCCCAGTCTAGCACCACCCTGCCTTCACTTCATCTACATAAAGGTGGTATAAAAACATAGCCTGGAGGAGAGAGAAAAAGAAGAGGGCTCAGGACAAGGCCCTGAGGAAGCCCAATCCTAAAAGTTTGGGCAGAGGGAACCAGGCACGTTAAAGAAGACAGAAAGTGGACTATGCAGAGTGCTTGTGAGGGTTTCACTAAAACAGAGGCAAAACTGTCCATTGAATTCAGTAACATGAAGTGTTTGATGACTATGATGGCAGCAGTTTCAGGAAGGGCAGTGTGGAAGGCAGGCTGTATTGGTTGAGTGAATGGAAAGTTGGGGAGTAGAACGTGTGAGAAGTTGGCCTTCAAGGGGCTCAGGTTAATAATAGAGAGCTATGGAGTCAAGGCATGTTTAAGATGGGAGGTAGAGCATGCCAATATTGATGGCAACAGTCAAGACGGTGTGATGAGAGAGATGGGAGGGGCACGAAGAGGAGGACCCCTGAAGGAGCAGAGTCCATGAGAAAGGAGTAGGGATGGGACCTTTGTAGGAAGAGACACAGTCCTGCAGCCTCATAGGGCTCAATAAAACAGAAAGGGGCAAGTATAGAAGATTAGGATGACTAAATTAATGGGGAAATGATGAAGGAGTTTGAATCTCTTCTTTGTGAAATGAAGTGAGACTATCAGCTAGATGTGGGTGGAGTGTGTTCTCAGAAGGTATGAAGTAGATGTTTTCCTAGGTGTTGGAAAACAGGTTGATTAAGGCAACAGCAGAAGGGCAGGGCAAGGCTGAGCTCTGAGATGGTCAGTTTAGAGTAGGATGCTGGGCACTCACGTGTGTGTGTGTTGAGTGGGGATCTGCACACACCTGTCTTCCCCTCATTAGGATTCAGGAGCTGGGATGGGTACACTTACTGCAGTGTTGGGGTTTTGCCAGGGAAGTAAAAGGAGTTGAGAGAAAGATGGGTCAGTTCAGAAGACATACACAGGAGAAATTGTAGTGATGAAATGTGCAGTCTAAGGTTTAATCTGACCAAGAAATTGGAATTGAAAACAGGAGGTGACTAGGGAGGGATTAGGAAATTAGAGGTCTTGACAAGATAGAAACTCCAGCATGGTGAGGGGTTGGGCAGGGAGGTATATCTGAGCCAGACAGGAGTGCTTTGGAAATTGAGAGGTGGAGCAATCTCAGGTAAAGGCAAAATAGAGGGTATGACCTGGGGTTGCTGGCCAGAGCCAGGGAGGAGCCTTAAGAAGTGAAATCTAGGGTTGGCGAGGCTGGAGGGCAGGGTGAGCCTCCACATGGGTGCTGAAGCAAGAAACCGACAGATGTTGAGGAGAATGGTGTGACCTAGGAGTCAGCATCCTTGGTGAACAAGAGGAGTGGCCACAAGGCCAGTGGCACCTGCCAGAGGGGAAAGCAGGCATGACAGGATAGCATCTCCCAGGTGAGAGCCTTTTGAGGAAGGGAGGGTGGGCAGTGGTCTGGAAGCTTGATGCAGAGCAGTGTGGTTCCCACTGGCAGCCCTTGGTCTTAGAAGAATGGGAGTACCCAGTGGGGGAGCAGCTGTACAATGAGGTAGACTCCTAGAAGTTAATTATCATCTCCTAATCTTACCCTGACCCTTTTGTCAAATGTTATCTAGATTAAACCTCAGTATAGGCAGGCTGCAGGAAATGGACATTCCAGTGGCCCCTGGGGTTCCAGCCTGTAGCAGCTTCATCTGTGCTTTGTGCACTTGGTTCTCAGTCATCTCTGCAAGGGACCCTGACGCCCGGGAGATTAGAGCCACTGACCCTTTATGGCACTGCTAACAGACCCCTTCAGGTAATTCTGGATCCAGAACTCATTATGGGATGTAATCCAGGTCAACACTAATACCACTTGGAAGGTTCCGCTCTGTCTCACTCTGCTTGAGTATCCCACTGATCAGTCTCTCAGTGCCTGCCTACTGGGCAGCTCATCTGTCCACTTATTTGTATTAAATTTGCTTTTTATTTAGGTCTCTGGAGATGGTTGCGTGGGGAAAAGCCCATGACTTTCCTGTATGATCCCTTGAACATACTCTCCAAGTCAGTAGATTACCTCTCAGGCAGCCTTCATAAAAGTGTTTCACTGTACTGGGGTTTGTGTTCATCTCACTCACATAGACAGTCTCTGGGTAGGCAGGTGGGGGGGTGATACAAGTTCACACTCTGTGTTTCTCCTCCTGTTAGCCATTCCCACCCTGCTGATGTTTAAGGAAAGCCAGGGATGATGACCCACTTAAGCTTTCCTTGGCCTTGTTAAGTCCAATCATCTGGGGCGGGAAGAAGAGAAATGCTCATTGCAATCTTTGACCCCCACTAACTGCTGTGGTGACTTTGACCCAAGCCCTTGACCTCCTTTTCCTTATCTGAAATGTTGCTGTGATTCCTGTGGTGAGATCAGACGAGGCAGCACTTGGGATAAGCTTGCAGAGATGCATTGAGCGGTATGAAAGTACAGGATGCTATGTACTTTCCTGCTTCACAGCACATTTTGTTTCTTGCAAGGTGAGTGGCCCAGCCGCCTCTCCACAAACACGTGTTTCTGCCTTTCTCACATAATCAGCAAGATGTTCCCACTTCTCAGCATTGCACTTTTCTGCTGGTGCAGAATAAAAACACTTTGAGCCCCACCCTGTCCTGAGACAAAGTCCTCTGTGGTCACCTGGCATATGGCAAAGCTGCTGCTGTGGGCTGTAACATTTGAGGCAACAGTGACTTCCTCCTTTCCTAGTTACCGGAACCCTTAGAGCCGGGAGCCGGCCAGTGAAACAGACAAGGGGAGGGGAAGAGAAGAGGAAAGGCATGTTTCCTATATGAGTTTCAGTTTGTTGCACAGAAATGTTTTTGAAACCTTTATCTCAAATAGAATCATAAACGGGTGTCAGAGAGTCAAAACTAGAGGAAAAAGTTTAGTCTATAAACAAATCATTGGATGGCATCAGAATTTGAACCAAAGTAAAAGATGCTGGACCTTGGCCCTTATCAGAGAAGTATAGAAGAGCCAGGTAGGGGATTTTATTTACAACATGTTCAATTCTGAGGAAGAGGAGTATGGGCAGGGCAGAGGGAAAAGGAAAAATGGGAAACCCCCATGGACTTAGGGCCTCCACAAAGAGAAACCATGTGCCTTCTCCCCACTTCCCTTCTGGCTTGGGCAAATGAGGCTCCCTTTAGGGGTAGAGGTAGTCTACAGGGGCTATGTTCCCTTTAGGGGTAGAGGTAGTCTACAGGGGCCAGCTGGGCAGAGATGAAATCTTGCAAAGGAACCCTTCTTACACTCGAAAAGCAAGAATAGCAAAAGGACTTTGGGAAGGACATAAAACAAGAAAAGGAAGCTCCTCACCAACAGCTCCCAGATGGAGGGAGTTTGTGTGTCTAGCATTTTCACCAAAGTGCTGCTCATCCTGATGCACAGATGCAGATTGGAGCTGCTGCCTGTGCCCTCACCATGGGTATGTACCCCCCACAGGCATTCCCAGGTGATGCGGGGGCAGAGGATTCCCTCTTTCAACTCAGGATAACAACCCCTGGATGGGGTTTTCAACAAGTATAGAAAGCTCCTGGACTCAGCCAAGACCCTCACCTACAGTCCCAGTCCTCCCACCTTCTTCAGGTCTCTAGAAGACAGAACTGATGGGTTTACAACATCCTATTATCCAGCACTAGTCCTAGGTTGTGGATGTAGGGAAAGGCCAGGTAAACAAGGAAGGGAGAACAGGTGAATGACCCCAATTGTTTGAAACCAAAAGAGCAGAACTGCCCCTAATTGATTTAAGTAAACAGCAAGTAACATAGGTCTGTTAAATAGAAGAGGATGCGAGCACCAGATGCACGTGATAAAGACCATGCTCTGGAAGATTCATTCCAAGGAGTAGAAGTGGTATTTTCTCAGGGCATTTAAGGAGAGCAGGGACTCTGAAATGAGGTGAGAGAAAAGATAAGACATGCAGGAACAGCTGGCAACACCAAGAAAGAATTTAAGGAGAGGGATCTCTCTGTTAGAGAACTTAACATTACCCTCGAAACAGCAAGAGCATCATCAGCCCCAGGAAAATCTACCTCTGATATGGAGACCAGGCTTAAGAAAATCCCCTAGAACCCAGAGAAAAAGTGCAAAACAAGGAAAATGGCCAAAGAGAATATCATAGATACAGAGATCAGACAATGAGAATCCAGAGTCTTGTTAAGTGATAGAAGGAAAATACTAACAGAACACATGTAACAGGAACAACATTTTAGAGGAAACAGGACAAAAACTTCCCTAAACTCAAGATACTACACGAGAAGTGGGCAGTACTCACTATGTTCAGGGGAACAAAAAGATAAAAACTAAAAAGCATCAGACTGTTTTTTGTGTGAAGGAAATTTGTAAGGTAGGAGAATTAGGTCACTACAGCACAAATTGCATGTCTATCTAAATTGACGTTTAAGTGCAAAAGCATGGATATTACTCATGCAGTTTTACTGGAAAACCATACAGATGTTTTTCAGGAATGTACAGAATGAATCAAAGGAAATAACTGATCGACAGGAAAACTGTAGGAAATTTGTAAGCTGGCTGTGAGGCAGTGGCTCCTATTATGTACAATTTTAGTGCTAAGTACTGTGTTAATGATGGCTATCAAACAATATGTTAACATCTGAAAGGAAATATGTATATTGAGCATAATAAATAATTATTTTATAAAGAATAACAATAAATCATTTGATTTTATGCTAGTTCCCAGGTTCTCACTTATTTTAGTAAAAGTGAGTAGTGAGGAGGGAGAAAGAAGCATAAAAATGTGATTCTGCTGAGGAAATTAGCAGGATTTGATTTCTGAAAATGGTAAGACTCGTGAAATTTTACTATTTCAAAGTACATACCAAAACAATATGATTCTGGCTGAATATGAAAAGATGAGAAAGAATGCCAGGGAATTACAGTAAAAAAGTAAGAGATCATCATAATATTAATATCAAAGGCACTAGAATTCTTTAATTGATCAAGAGATTATCCACAATAATCACATAATCACCAACAATTTCAGATTATATACAGCAAAGTCTATTAGAAATTAAGAAAATAGTATTAATTAAGAGAGTGCTAACATACTTTCAATCAATGTTTGAGAGTTAAAATGTCAGGTGTAAGTATGCCTATGTAGTATCGAAAAAGAATAAAAAGGAAGATGCTGATGACAATTAACATTTTAGGGATGCCTACTGTGTGGCAGGCACTATTCTAAGCTCTTTTCATGTATTAACATGTTGAGTCCTTAGAACAATCTTATGATGTAGGGATACTATTGTCTTCATACTCGAAACAGACTCAGCACAAAAGTCAAAAATATAATGAATGTACTTTGCTTAAATATTGAGCTCTGTAACTTCAAGCAGTGAATATAATTTTAAAGGGTCAGGAAACATTTAGCAAATTAGTCGTTTATTGGACCTTATAAAACCTCAGTAGGCCGAGCACAATGGCTCATGCCACCGAGGCATGTGGATCACCTGAGGTCAGTAGTTCGAGACCAGCCTGGCCACCATGGTGAAACCCCATCTTTACTAAAAATACAAAAAAAAAAAAAAAAAAAAAATAGCCGGGTATAGTGGCGCATACCTGTAATCTCAGCTACTCAGGAGGCTGAGGCAGGAGAATTGCTTGAACCTGGGAGGCGAAGGTTACAGTGATCCGATATCGTGCTACTGCACCCCAGCTTGGGTGACAGGGAGAGGCTCTATCTCAAAACAAACAACAACAACAAAACCTCAGGGGAACATCACACACCGGGGCCTGATGGGGGTTGGGGGGCTAGGGGAGGGATAGCATTAGGGGGACTACCTAATGTAGATGACAGGTTGATGGGTGCAGCAAACCACCATGGCACATGTATACCTATGTAACAAACCTGCACATTCTGCACATGAACCTCTGAACTTACAGTGTGTATATATATATAACCTCAGTAAATCCTCTGGTCTTCTATCACCCTCTAAGAAATAATAAAGCACATACCAAGTTCTGGACCACATGTAGTAAAACTAGAAATAAATTACAGGGACAGACACTCTGAAATATTCCTGTTATGCCTTTCTATATTGTTCGAATCTTGCACAATATGTATGTATTCTATGGTCATAAAATGATCAGTTAAAAATAATAAAAAGGAACTATTTTTTTCTTGTGGTGTATAGAAACCAGCCCTAATACATCTAAAAAAAACAAAAAAAAAGGGCTCATGGGTAAGTGGGGACCTATCCCAATAAGCATTTTGGGGTAATATGTGGAGTTGAAGGAAGATCTCTTCCCCAGCCCCAAGTGATCAAAATCAGATTAGAGGCTGATTGATTGACTCTGGGCCGTGTGCTCGCATGGATCCCCTGTGCTGACTGGAATATGCAGTGTGACTGGGCCCTCTGCTCTCTCTGTGGCCAGCAGGGTGGAGAGTTGTGATTGCCAGTCTCACCAGATCAAGATCTGGGGGAGAAGAAGATCTGTATGGGAGGAGGCAGTGTATAGCACAAACACCTGATGTCCACCACACAGCAGGGAGAACAAAGCCAGGTGAACTCACACAAAGGTGCAGGGCCAGAGACCATGTTATGTTAGAAGCATGACACAGGAAGGGGAATATCACACTCTGGGGACTGTGGTGGGGTGGGGGGAGGGGGGAGGGATAGCACTGGGAGATATACCTAATGCTAGATGACGAGTTAGTGGGTGCAGCGCACCAGCATGGCACATGTATACATATGTAACTAACCTGCACAATGTGCACATGTACCCTAAAACTTAAAGTATAATAATAAAAAAAAAAAGAAGCATGCCCTATGGCATCCAACCTGGAATTATGAGGATAATAAAAAGGAAACAAGGCTAGAAATTAATATTGCCAGAAGCTAGTCTGTGGAAAATTCTTCCTAATCTTACAGCTGATATACAAAAACAAACAGAAACACAAAAAACTTGAGTTTTTTTTAACATTTGAGAAAAATTTTAAAACTTTACATTATGTTACCAATAACAAGTTGTGAAACCAAAAAAAACTGTTTAAACTATCAGTAATTAAAACACAGTTTGATTACCATCCTAGAGGAAAACTGAATAAACTTCCAATTCACCATGTGTAGAATGATAGCATAAAATTGTCATATGAAGACTAATCAAATAGTATGCAACTAAAAAAAGGTAGAAAAATATTATAAGAGCATATTAGGTAATTAATTAATTATGTTATTTTTCTGGATTTTTTCATGATTGTAGGATTTTTTAGTTTTTTCAAGTTGTAATTTGTTGTGAATTTATATTCTAAATCACTTTCCTTTCATATCTAATTTTGATTTCCTTTTTCTTAAAAAGTGTTCCCAGAGTTGTAAAAGATTCAAGCCCCACACAACACATAGCTCTGCCTATGCATTGAGGCCTGGCAGCCCTGGACACTTGGATGGAGTGAAGTGGGGCCGGAAGTAGCTTTTCACTATCTTACCTTCCCTGAAGACCCTGATGCTGGGGCTGAGACCCAAACGAGAAAGCTGGGGTATAACGAATAGGGAAATAACTATCATCTGTTTGAGTTTTTTTCAGTTTGTAGAACTAACTGAAGTTATTCCTTATTTATCCAAGAGACGGTAAGTTATGTAAATGTTCTATACCAGGACTTAGAGGTGATGAAGAGGATAAGAGGTGAGGGAGAGAGAGTAATCGAACCCCAGTGAGTGTAAGTGGCTGAGAAACGCTGGCCTCTGAACCTGAAGCCTTTCCTTGGTGTTGGTGTACTTGGTGGTCACATGGAGGATTTAATGTCCCTAAGGCAGTTGTCTTCCACGGGAGTGACACCCCTCCTTAAAGGGAGTCTTCCTGTTACCAATGTCATATAACAAACCATCCCCAAATTTAGTGGGTTAGAATAACAGCAATTCATGGTTGCAGTCAGATGGAGGCGACAGCTCGAGTAGCTGGGAGCTTGAGTAGTCTCTCAACTGAGAGCAGTAGTCTCTCTCTCTTCAGATCATCTCAGGGCCTCTCCATGTTGTCTGTTTGGGCTTCCTCACAGCATGGCCACCTTATGGCAGTGAGACTGCTTACATGGCAGGTCTGGGCTCCAGCATGAATGTTCCATCAAGCAAGGTGGAAGTCTCATGGCCTTTTCTGACTCAGCCTTATAAGTCACACAACTTTACTTTTCCCACATTCCATTGGTAACAAACTAGACACAAACTCACAAATTCAAGAAGTGGGAGGACTGGGCTCCAAATCTTGATAAAGGAGCAGCACAGTTCTGGAAGATGGTGTGGGACAGGAGATATTGTATGGCAATCTTTGGAAGATACAATCTGCTACAGTGTCCCCAAATCCTTATTGTATTTTTTATTATTTATTTATTTTGAGACAGAGTCTCACTTTGTCACCAGGCTGGAGTGCAGTGGTGCAACCTCAGCTCACTGCAACCTCCGCCTCCTGGGTTCAAGCGATTCTCCTGCCTCAGCCTCCCAAGTAGCTGGTATTACAGGCACCCACAACCACGCCCGGCTAATTTTTGTATTTTTAGTAGAGACAGGTCTCACCATGTTGGCCAGGATGGTCTCGATCTCTCCACCATGTGACCCACCCACCTTGGCCTCCCAAAGTGCTGGGATTACAGGCGTGAGCCACCCTGCCAGGCCGAAATCCTTGTTGTAAAAAGGAGGCACTGGGTCTGAGAACCCTGTCACAGCCCTGAATACATTTCGGATGGAGCCAAGCACTAACTGACAGGATTAAAATCAGAGTGCTTGAAGCAGCAGGTCTTGCTCCGGTGCTTGACTTGCAGCTGTCATCGTGCTCCCACCTCACATGGGCCTGACAGACGTGAGGCTGCCAAATCACGTTAGAAACCTCTGCAGATGGACACAGGTTGGTGCCATGTAAAAAGTCAGAGGGAAAGTTCTGGATTCTGGACTTTTTTTCTTCTAAGTTTTAAAGCTGTAATAATGTTCTAAGAAACCTCAGGTCTGGCTTACCGTTGTTTCAGGTATTCTAAGACACACATCTTTAAAATCTCTGAAATAGGAATGAGTCTTACAATTGATGCCAGGTTTTGTTCTTGACATAGTTGATATTTGCTGCATACGGCTTTAAAAGTTTTAGAAGGAATGTCAGCAGCTTGGGAAGAAATCCAAGAGACGAATGTGGGGAACTCTTAAGAAACGTTGCAAATCATGGCTCTTAATGGCACAGAGGATGATGTTTTATAGAAAGATACGGACACCTATGATCCCAATTTGAAGTGGTTCAAAGAGAAGGATGCTGTGTAGAAGTTTTAGAGATATCTAAATCATTTTATTTTGCTTATTTTCCTTTCTGTGTATGTACAAAAGTGATCTATAATAAAAGCTCATGTCTAAATTAGTCTGAAAGATCTCTCTTAATGTGCAGAAAATTTTAAAAATACCTTTTAATAGGCAAGAAAACATCATGTTATGGCTCCATGGCAGTATTTTTCTTTCTTCATGGTACCTAAAATATTAATGCACGTTGCAATCAATGATGTCTCAGAGTGGGTGAAACACAGGAGATGAGCCTCATTTTCACCTCGGAGGCAGGTGAAGTCTTAAGTGACTTCTAAGAAAGAGCCCATGGAATGCAGTGATGTCTGAGAGGTGAGAAGTCAGAAATGTCAATGATGTGTAGGCCCATCCCCTATCTGAGAATCCAACACTTTCTACCTAAAGATCTGCCTCAAATATTGGCTTTAATACCTCATTTCCCAAACTCAGATCTGTGGTCTGCCACGGTACTTCCAATTTTTAGGACAAAGAAGCTGAATGTTTGAAACTGGACACATGGTCTCCATAGGTATCAGGCATCTTGCTCTCAGACACTACTGAGAAAATGTCAATCCTCTTTTTAGTAACATTAATCACATTAAGTGCAACTCACATGCTGTTCATTCCTGGAATGTCCCACTTGTCAAGAGCCCGTGTAATGTCTGACTTGTCCTTCAAAACTCATAATCCCTTTAGGGCAGCTTTCGCCCCCTCTCTTCTGGGCTACCGTGGCAACCAGAGTATGACTCTACAATAGTACATATATCATTGCCCAGGATTCTGTGTTTCAATTGCTTTTGGCCCTACTAGAACATGACTTTATTTCCCCAGCATATGGTATGTTTCTTATGAAGTAAACTCAATAAGCACTCAGTAAAATGCTTATTGAACACATGCTTCATGAGAAGTCTTGGCTCTTATGGAAGCTAAAGAAGCCTCCACATAGAAGTTCATTTTGAATATTAATTTATATTAACTTTTGTCAAAGAGTTTTCTCACATTGTGGCAAACAGCACTGGACTAAGATTCAAGTCTCTTTTACAAGGTCCTATGACCTTGGGCAACTTCCCTAACCTTACTGGTTCTTGGTCTCCCTGTCTTCTGTGGACCTCTCAAGGGTATCCTGTATTTCCCATTATTTAGCACAGTGCCTGACACACAGAATGTGCTCAATAAATATTTATTTTAACAATGTAATCTGTAAAACAAATGAAGGGATTGGACAAATCTCAAAGGGCACTCTTTGGTTTCCTCATAATGCAAATAAACACTTCTCACCTCATCCAATCAAAACACTTAATAATTCTTAATTCATAGGACATAGTTTAACAAAGTAAACTTGTAGGGCTGCTTGGAGGTATCTCAGCAACTTATTACCATCCTAGCAACTTACTACCATTACATTCAAATGATGGGTACAGAACAGATAAATTTACCTAAGGTACATGTTGAAGTTTGGAACTTAATTCTTATCGATTACCACGTAACAAGGTTTTATTGGTTCCTAGAGACACTCCTCAGACCCTCTCCCACCTATTGGCTGATACCTGAAATTTTATCATTCATCTTCTTAGTGTGAAGGTCTATCTTTAAAAAAACTGTATAATATTCATATTTTTTTCAATAGTGCTCAATACTAGAATAAATATCTTTATGTATTAGCTACATGGAGCTTTTAAAGATAACATTGGTGAGTTGAGAAGTAATATTGTTCCTGTTTCATGCTATCATATATATATATCATATATATATAGTAGTATATATATCTCTATGTATATGAATGTATATCTGTGTGTGTGTGTGTGTGTATATATATATATATATAGAGAGAGAGAGAGAGAGAGAGAGAGAGAGAGAGAGAGAAAGAGAGAGAGAGAGAAAAGGGTCTCACTCTGTCACCCAGGCTGGAGTGCAGTGGTGTGATCACAGCTGACTGCAGCCTTGACCTCCCTGGGTTCAGGTGACCCTTCCACCTCAGCCCCCACAAATAGCTACAGGTGTGTGCCACCACACCTGGCTAATTTTATATATATATATATATATATATATATATATATATATATATATATACACATATATACATATATTTTTTGGTAGAGACAGGGTTTTGCCACATTGCCCAGGCTGGTCTTGAATTCCTGGGCTCAAGTCGTTCACCTGCCTCAGCCTCCCAAAGTGTTGAGATTACAGGCATGAGCCACCACACTTGGCCCATTATAACATTTTAAGGGAATTAAATTAGTAAATCGTCACTGCAGATCTGCTAGTATGACAGCTGGTGGCAATTTGTCATACGTTTGTTGTAGTGGGCAGGTTAAGCCTGCAAGTTCATATGTTATAGCCAATGGTATAACAAAAGTCTTTGCTAAAAATCTTAGGCAAGCCACATTTCCCTTGGAGCTCTGTATTGGATGTCAAGGTATTAAGTTAGTATCGGGGAAAAACCACAAAGTTTCAAGGATAAAAAATGGAGCGACAGAGGCATTACTAAAATGGAAACAAAATTATGTTCAGAAGGAGGCATGGGGCACCCTGGATTTTACTAAATAACAATTAATTGACATTCCATTAATTAACAATTACCACAATCATGCTCTATAACAACACACAATGTCAGCAGTGAGCAACATAATCATCTATTTAGCTTGTGTGTCTGCAGCCCTCCAGCTGGCCTGGAGTTAACTATTCTGGGTTGGGCTTGGCTGGGACTGATTCTGCTGCATGTGTTTCTCATCCTTCTCCTGGGACCAGTGGGCTAGATCAAGATGTTCATCTCTTGGTTACAGCAGTGAAGCAAGGAACAATTACACAAGTGCTTTTCCAGCCATTAGTGATACCACACCCACTAACATTCCATTGGTGAAAGCAAGTCACATGGCTGAACCCAAAGTTAAGAGGCAGGGAAATATATTCTGCCTTTTGGTAAGAGGAACTTCAAAGTCAAATGCTAACAGGTGGGAATAGATACAAGGAGAGGTGGAGAATTAAAACTATTCATGCAGCCGGGCCTGGTGGCTCACGCCTATAATCCCAGCACTTTGGGAGGCCAAGGTGGGTGGATCACTTGAGGTCAGGAGTTCGAAACTAGCCTGACCAACATGGTGAAACCCCAACTCTACTAAAAATATAAAATTACCCAGGCATGGTGGCATACTCCTGTAATCCCAGCTACTTGGGAGGCTAAGGCCAGAGAATCACTTGAACCCAGGAGGCTGAGTTTGCAGTGAGCTGAGATCATGCCGTTGCACTCCAGCCTGGTCAATAAGAGTGACACTCCATCTCAAAAAACAAACAAACCAACAAAAAACTATTCATGCAATTTATACCATATACTAAGATGTAAGTTATTTACAGCAGGTGGTATTTCCAGTAAACCAAGCCCATTGGAAGAATGGTGGATTTTTCAGGTATCATTACATTTGGCTGAAAACCTCCCAGCTCTGCCTGTGATCTGCAATCTTGTCATTCCCAATTAGAACATTCTGGGCTGTGAAAAAACAGAATATTAAAAACTAGTAGAACTACCCAATTGTTTCCTATCTTTTTGTTTTTAATTGAGATGTGGGCACCTGGGTGGTTTTGACCGAATTTCTTACTAGAAGAGGAAAACCTACTTCATAGCTTTATGTCAGGAACATGTATTAATAAATGCTGCCTGCCAATTATGGAAGACCAAACAAAATGGACAGGAAGAAAAGGGTGGGTAAGTTCACTAATAAACTTCATTCCGAACTTCCTTAAGCAAACCCATCTTCCCTTTCTTGTTGACAAAGCAAGCTAGAAAACTGACCTTTTGAAGTTAACCCTGTAGAAGTATGGGCACTCACCCTTAATTTCTACTGACCTATTCATTGGCTAATGGATATTAAGGTGTTTTGCCTGTCTGGTTGCCTCATTGATGTTGGACCTGTCAGGTGGGTGCCAGATCTAATTCTGATTCTGCATGACTTTCTGAGCAGTAACTGCTTAATTACTACTCATGGAGGCAGCCATAATGACTGGAACTCTATAGCTCAAATTCAGTGCTCACATACAAACAAAGTGCAAATTCAGGACTCAAACTCCACTTCCGATGTGAATAAAAATCATTTTGCTTAAGTAAGCCTATCTCCCTTTATTATACGTGCCAATACAGGGAGTTGTGTGCTGAGCCCCCTGTCATGGAATGTAGGAAGTCAAATATAGTTTTGGAAATGCAAATACATTTTTATTTGCTGATGGACATGTATTATTTATGAAGTCATTGGTTGTAAGTAATAGAAAATCCAATTTAAACCTTTTTGGTTCGTATACTGGAAAATCTCAGGGTATATGAGTTTCAGGGGAATTTGATCCAGGGGCTTGATAATTCAGTTTTTCTGTCTCACTAGACTCTAATATGTATAGTGAAGGCTCCATCTCAAGGCTGCTTCCCCTTATTTGAATCTAAGAGACAGTCCTTATGTTTGCAATGATTGGTCCACCCTGAACCAATCCCTGTGGTCAGAGGAAGGGATTGAGCTGATTGACTGAGACCTGGGCGACCTAAAGCCGTCACTGTGCCAAGAGGGACAGGATCAAATTTCATGGCTACCATTCAATGAGGAGAGGAAGAGAACCACAATAAGGGTGTCATGGAAGGCAGAACTCTGTCTCCAAATTAAGTACACGATTATTTTTGTCAATTGAAGTATAAAAGGTTCACAAATGACACTTGTATTTTCTGCCTGATTTCAAACAATTCCCTGGAATTGAAGGATTTATATGAAATTGTTGGTTCTCCTTGACAGCCTACCCACTTCCACCCCATATTTAATAAGAGACCAAAGTCAGAAATGGATTGTGCAGCTTATATACTGTGGTAACTAAAAACATAGCCAATCTGTGTCCATAGCTTGTGTTGTTTAGAATACTTGGGCAGAGATAAAAGGGTCAAATGGCCTCTCGTCTATCTGGCATAACTGTTCTACTTTAAGTCAAAGCTGAATATTTAAACCTCAGCAGCCATATCTCAAATGGTCAATTTAAGAAAAAACTTCAATTTCAAATTAACTTGTTCTTCAAAGGGTGTTTGATAACATTTATTTGCTTAAGCAACTAAAAACTTAGTCATATGGTTAGGACTCAAAGTAATGGGCTGGTGCAGCCTCGTAAGTTTATAAGCTCCACTTGTTCACATGTTTTTTGCATTAATTTGTGTCATCCTTAAAGCCAATATATTATCAAGCCTTTTACAACTGACAAAGTAGCATACTTCTTCCTCTTGGGGATATGAAAGCATGTTATAAACACTATTACCCTAGAATCCCTTGAGATTGTGCGTGTGTGTGCATGTGTGTGTGTGTATGCATATGTATGTACCATATGTGCCTCCTTATGAACAGATAATTGAGTGTCTACTATGTACAAGATATGTCATGCAAATCACCTTATTTAATTTGCAGAATCACCATATTTAATATAAGTCCCATTGTACAGATGATAAAACTGGGTCTTGGAGAGGCTAAATGATTTTTCCAGTAGTCATAGAGCTACTAAGTAGCAAAGCCTGAGTTGAACTCAAATCTGCCTGTGGTCACAGCTCATGATCTGATTCGCCAAATTTCACTGCCTCATTCCCTCTCTAGGACTTGAATTAAGTCACATTTCTCATTTTGCTTTTTAGGTTTGCCTCCTTCCCTGACCACCTCTCCTCTGCTGAATTCCATAGTCACTGACTCACTAAATATTGATTGAGTACCTCTTATATGCCAGATGCTGTTTTAGGTCTGGCTAGAGATGCAGCAATGAACGAACTAGACAAAAATCCCTGCCCTCATGGAGCTTACAATTTGGAATTGGAATGGTTCAGTCAACTGTGCCTTGATCTCCCAGATTTCCATCCTAAATACCTTTTTCTTCTGATCATTCAATAAACTCAAGGCCTCTCCCCAAAATGTTGTCTGAAATATAACTCCATATGTCAAATTCCTAAGGATGGTGGCAATTTTCCTTTATTCTTCTGATCGCAGACACTCTTTGCTGCCCCATTGCTTCAGCTTCAGAGAAGGTGGCCAATCTCTGCATTGACTGCTTGCCCAGTGACACCTGGATATATGGGCATTAAGGCATCCAGTGGGTCAAGAGATGGTAGTCGCAGGTCCAGTTTCCAGGAGAGCAGCTTCTGAGCCTGAGATGTGCAGGCAAGGAGTTTGTTGATAAGTGCTCTCAGGCACATACTGGGCAGAGAGAAATGCTGAACTGCTATGCACCCACCACAGAGGTCAATTCTACAGGGAGGCCTGGGGCTAGAATGGCCTTCAGAGATGTGCCCAACTGGTGTGAGAGATTGATGCCTTTGTACTCCCACTTCAATCAGCTGTTAGATGTAGGCCGCCCTGGGAAGAGAGTGACTTTGGGGGAGGTAGCTCTCTCTAGCCATGGCAAATTCCCAGATAGGGTCTCACCTGAGTGTTGGACTTCAACACACCTAGAAGCTGGAGGAATGAATGCTTCGGTCCTAGAGTGGAGGTTCCAGGAAACACACCACAGTCTCCACTGCAAAGGGCTTCTTCACGTGTAAGCAGAGAGTGGCATCTCCTCCCTACCTTCCCTAGCTAGAACGTTCTTATGGGCTCCGCAGCTCTAGATATTACTTCAGCAAGGTTTTGAAGAAAATCAGAAATCCCAAAAACATGAAACACAAACTTCAGTACCCTTAGACTCACCAACACTACAGGAAAACTGGGCAGAAAGCCTATAAGGCTAAGCTGTAAGTTTGAGCTACGATTGATCAAATCTGCTACTTACCTATAACTGGCTTTTCCATTTTGGTAACACCAGAAACATTTATTTGACTGGCTTTTGTTATTATTTAGTTCTTTTTGCTCTTAAGCACTATGATATTGTTTTGTTTAGTTATAATTAACACTTATTGGGCCAAACTAGGCATTGAACCTAAAGTTACACAGATTATCTCATTTTATCCTCAAAATAATCCAATGAAATAGGTATCACTATTATCTCCACTTAACAGATGAGGATATTGTGAGGCACAGTGAGGTTAGGGAGCTTCCACAAGGTCACATTACTAAGTGACAGAGCTGATATGAGAACCCAAGTCTACCTGACATTGCTTGAGCTCTTACCCCTGTACTTCCCTGCTTCTCTCCCTTTCACAGGGTTGTCCTCGGTTTCCTTTAAATTTGGTATTAAGACTTACTCTCGGATCCTCCATGTTCCACTGACTTATTGATTGAATCATTAAACAAATATACCATATTCTAGATAGTATCCAAGGCACTGGAGCTGCAATACACAAGACAGGGACATTTATTGCTCTCAAACATTCTCACAGGATGGTGTGAGGCATCAGAGAAGTAAACAGGCACTCACAAGACAGAGGGATACATGATAAGCTCTGTGTCTTAATCCATTTTTGTTGCTATAAAGGAATACTTGAGGCTGGGTAACTTATAAAGAAAAGAGGTTTATTTGACTCACAGTTCTACAGGCTGTACAAGAAGCATGGTGCCAGCATCTGCTGTGGGCAGAAGCCTCAGGCTGCTTCTACTCATGGCAGAAGGCAAAGAGGAGCCAGTGTGTCACATTGTGAGAGAGGGAGCAACAGAGAGGGGAGGGAGGTGCTAGGCTGTTTTCAACAATGAGTTCTGATTGGAACAAAGAATAAGGACTCACTCCCAGTGAGGATGGCATCAGACAGCCATTCATAAGGGGTCCATCCCCATGACCTAAACACCTCCCACCAGGCTCCACCTCCAACACTGGGAATCAAATTTCAACATGAGACTTGTGGGGTCAAATAAACTACACCCACGTTGTAGCAATATGGGAAGCCCAGAGTACTGCAGGTGCGCATAGGAGGGATTCCACCCAGTCATGGGGGTGGGAGAGATGGTCAGTGAGAGCTTCATGAAAAGGATATCTAAGCAGAATCCTAAAGCAATTATCCAGGTAAATGTGTATATGTATGTGTAGGGGTGGAATATGGGAAAAATGCTAACAAGCAACAGAATGCAAATGCTTGGAGGCAGACCCAAGAATTGAAAGAAACTGAGATGTCTGGGTCTCCTATTTGAGAGTTTGGGTATGGAAAGGATGTATTGAGTAGGGACCAGATCATGCAAGCTTTCCAAGCCACATTCTAAAGACTGAATTTTATCCTAAGATAATTGGGAAACCATTGAAGAGTGTTAAATAGGGTGATATTGTTAGACTTGCATTTTATTTTGTGAGTAAGTGGTTAGTTTTCTTTTTAACAGCTTCATTGTGGTATACTTTGCATAAAATAAACTGCACATATTTAAAGTGTACAATTTGATAAATGTTCACATATGTATATACCTCTGAAATATTCTTTTCCTGCTTCAGATTGCTAATACATTCTCACTTTAAGTTATATTTGTTGTTTATTTAAGCTCTTGCTCTATAAGTTCCAGTCAATGTTTGTTGTCTTTAGGAGACAGTTATATTGCCCTGGGAAATCATGTTTCTGTTTTAATCTACCCTGCCTGGTAATGTGTTTTAAGCAGGAGCTGAATCCCTCCATGTGAGTTTAAGAACAGAGAAGGAATAAACCCCAGAGCTGGATGCTCCAGATACCACAGAATTCGATAGGCTACTATTTTTGGTACCACTCTGCTAGGCAACTCCTGTGGGCAATAGTTGCCTAGATTAAAATCTGCCATCCCAGGGAGTTTGATGTGGAAGAGGTGGATGAGTGGATGTTAAATATCAGCTGGCCAGTCCTGTTTTCATCAACCCTCATCCCAACAGGGTTTTTGCAGTACATTTATGCACCCTGACAACACTACCAGCCTGCGTTGATGCTGCCAGTTTCAATTGCAAAGGGACCAGGCAAGGATTCATTTAAAGCCAGGCAGTGAAGAGGAAAAGGCCTTCCTCCACTATCCCCTCTGCCTGCTGCACATGCCCAGCTGTCTGCCCCAGCCTGTCACTGCTCATTCCTCACACTCCTGCGCTAGACAGCCTTCTGTCTCTCCAGGGCATTCTCACCCTTTTGGGTGTCACTGATAATTTCCTCAGAGCTTTGATTGCATCTGCTTCTGGAGCTATCTGCAGTAAATTTAGGGGAAGGGAACCAGCAGCCCATGCTCGTATACCACCTTAACAGAAAGAGGAAGAGGCCTGAACATGTTCCTTATAGACACAATGCACCTCTGAGTCTACTTCCCCCATAAGAGTGGTAGGGAAGGCCACCCACAGAGGCCTAGTCAAGAACCAGCACTTCTTACAGGAGAAGAAAAGATATTAAATGCTAGCCTTCCATTTTCCTCAAAGTAAACCTAAGTTAAATCTTTAAGGTAATGACTCAGAAACTCTGAAAAGCGTTTAATAATAGCTCTTGATGATTCATATGAATATTTTACTCTAAAGATGCTTATCTTGGAGGAATGTTGGTGTGAAACTTTCAATCCTAGGAAGTATGAGTACTTATTGCTTTGTGAAGTGATTATGATAATAGTAATTAATAACTGTGTTTCTCTATGCACTGCCAAAGAATTGGGCATTGCAAAAACACTCTAGAATAAAGTGATAAATAGATGGAGTAGCTAAAGACATTAATTAAGCTGCTTAAAATAAAGTACTGTTTCATTCCTTTTTAACCCCAGTGTCTACAAACTTTACAAAAGAATCATTGAACTAATTAATTGCTTGGGTAAATCCCAAGATTATAATTTGCAGAACTCTATTATTAGATAAAAATAAAACTCCAAGATTCTAAAATGCATTTGATATTAATGCTTAAGTTTGAGGCCAAACCTCTTCTAACTGATAGAACTGGGAGGGTTCTTCACCTGGCAATCTCGGCCTGGCCTGCTGCCAAGTGGCTGTGTGACCTAGGCCAAGTCACTTATCTCTCTGGGCCTCAGTTTCCTCATCCATTTCAGTTCACTGAAACAGACCTCTGGGCTAGTCCACCATTCTCTTCACTTTCATGAAATCTATCCTTTCTGATATATTGCATGCTTTAGCAGACCCATCCCTGGAAAACTGTATGTAAAGACTGCTTTGGTATATCAAACTTAATTTTTCCCATGGGCTTAGGCCAGAGTTTTCTGAGGAGTGCCTCACACACTGGTGAACCACGAAAGTGACAGATGGCAGCATCATTGGTGCCCTCAGTTTTCAGGGTGGTTAGGCTGGAGTCCCCAAGACAACTCAGGATCTGAAGTAATCTCAGATACAAATACAATTTTTATGAGTGCTTGGATGTGAACATTTTTGGAAAGCCCTGTCTTCAGTTTATGAAGTAAGAGAAACACCCCCCACAGGAAGAGAAATTAAGAAGTCACGGAATGATACTTAAGATTTCAGCAAAACTTAAACAAACATGTGCAAACAAGCAGTACATTTAAGTAAAAACTTTCAGATGAAATAGGGATAATCCTAAATATATGCTATAGTAATTCAGAAGAAAAGCCTATAAGAACCCTAGTAACTTTCATGGCAGATGTGGGAGAACTAGACAGGAGTTTTTCCCACTTATCTCTGAGTATGGCTGACATGAAAAAAGCTATCATGTTCCAAAAAACTTTTACAGAAACAAAGTCTACCTTTTTTTGTCCCTTTTATCACCTCATGGCACCTCTTTCTCTCCCTTTTAAAAATAGTCTGGTCCATTTCAGAGCACACAAGATGACTGGCTTTGGGTCTGGAGAGAGAAGGTCTTCTCTCAAATCCAATAACCAACAGTATAATACTGACAAGTTACTTTAAAGGAAGAAATAAAAATTCCTATAAAAATGTTTACCTTGTCTATTTCTAAATACAAATTTTGGGGTGACTTAAGATAAAAATAATCATTTTTTCAGCGTAATTATGGGATCTTCTTTTTCTTTGTTTCAAGTCATGCCAACCACAGAGATGATCTGAGAATGTGACACTTCACAGCATCAACATCCAGAGAGTTCATCTGATTCAACACTTTGATTTCAGATACAAAAACAAGGTTTCAGAGAGCTAGTTACCCCTAAAATGTATTTAATGAGTCCAGAATCCAGGTCTACTTAAAAATTTTACATTAGTTTCCCTTTCTCCCCAGTCTTTCCCTAGTTTAAATGGCATTTATTGTATATTTTAAAAATCTTTTGTTTTTGGCTGCCCAGCACATGCAGTTCATTTTTATTTGCAGGGAGCTCCCAACTTTTGGTCACCTTCCCAACAGAAGCTGAAAGTGTTAGAAGAGGGCTTGCTTACCTAGACTCCCTTGCAGCTAGGGCACAGACATGTGATCTATGCTCTGCCAATCTGATGCACCAGCAAAGACTTTTACTCTGGAATAGAAGGGAAGCAATTACTCTCAGACAACATTAGCACAGCGGCTTCCTCACCAGAACCAGTAATGAGATATCATTTGGGATCTGCCCTTTGGCCTTGAACTTGATCCTCCAGACACATCAACATTTTTGTGAGTCACAAGTATCTATTCAGTAAATTCTTTAGCCAGAATCTTCTATTCCTTGCAACTAAGACCCTTGACAAGTACAACCAATAATATTTCTATTTGTAAATCTTATCAAACACTTGCCATGTGCTAGGTATTGTTCTAAGCACTTACAAGTATACATTCATTTAATCCTCATGATAACTCCATGACATAGGTATCATGATTATGTCCGTTTTACTGGTGAGAAAACTGAGGCACAGTGAGGGAAATAATTTCAGATTAAGAAATGTTCTCAAAATTTTAAGCAATGACGAAGGAGGTCTAGGATTTGAACCAGGCTGTTTGGATCTAACTCTGAGCTCTTAATCACTACACATACTACTTCTCCCTAATTTTTTCTGATTACATAATTAGTAACTATAGAAATATTTAAACACTATAGAAGAGTAGAAGGAAGAAAATACAAATAAACCACACTCTATTGCTTATAGAAAACTATTGTCTACAATAGTTAAACTATTTAAGTTTAGCCAGTACAGTACAATTTACTTTCTTGGTCACACTAACCATATTCCAAGTGCTCAGCAGCTCAGGAGGCTCATGGCTACTGTTTTGGACAGTGCAGATGTAGCACATTTCTGTCATCTTAGAAAGTGTTAGTGGATGATGCTGGAGAGTCTGCTGGCATTCTCTCTTCATAGCCCTCTGTGGCTATGTACAGACACACACATAATTTTACATAAATGGTAAAAAACTGTAGATAAAAGAAAATAAAGAAGAGCCCCACAATTAAAAACAGCTTTTAAAATATTTTTTCTCTTCCTTTGGCCTTTCCCCTCTGTTCTCTCTAATAAACCAAGAGTGCATGACCCCTTCGATTCATAAAAGTTTTTCTCTAGGCTCTTACAACCATACAAAGTCACATATTCACATGCATAAGGCCTTGTTGTTGTTGATAAACACTTTTAGCCCACCTTCTTTTTTCACTTAATAAAACATTATGAAAATCATTCTAAGTTGGTCGGTACAAATCTAATTATCAGTGGCTGTGTGGAATTCCATGGTTCAGACATATGACAATATTTCCAATCTTCCCTTATTGATGTGCTTCTTTTCATTTTTTCTATCACAAGCAATGCCCAATAAACATTACTGGCCATAGATCCTTATAAACTAAAACTTCTATTTCTACAGGATTGATTCCCAGGAGTAGGATTGTTGGATTAAAAGGAATGCTTACATTTAATTTTAATAGCTATTGCCAAATTCTATCGAAGGGCTAGAATGATCTCCATGTCCTCCAGCAATGCATGAGTCTACTGTAATCTGCCCTCTCTTTTCCTCTTCTGTCTCCCCCTACTCCAGACACCCCCATCCTGGCCAGCACTGCATGCTATCACATCTTTTAATGACTCTCAGAATTATTAATGAATGTAACATCTGTCAACATTAGCATACCAAGGGTGGAACGATGGGAGTAGCTGCCCAAGGTATAAACAATAAAACGTCACACTGTATGTAGAGGATACAAAAACAGTAATAAAACTGACTAAAAGTTGGTTTGCTTTTTATTATCACCAGACATTGGCCATGCTAAACAGTGTTATTGGTAACATATCCCTCCCCTCAAAAATCTTTCATTGGCCTAACTTCTAGGCAATTTCTGTGGTTACCGTTGAGTCTTAAGAATAGATAGAATACATATGTAAAGCTTCAAATCCCTGTTATGTACTTGGCCTCAAACATCCATGGACTCAGCTACACATGTTTGTTTCAAGAGTAAATTTATGAGGTTCTCAAAAATTCTCCCTAATTTCAGGTGTGGTTTACGTATGCAGCCATTGTGGTACCACACATTTTTGTGCTTAAACAGGCGATTTAAAATAAACCATGATAGCTGAACGCAATTTTTCTTTTTTGAGATTAAAAAAACCACAAAAATATTTCCAAACAGTTAGAATCAGTTTTGAATAATGTACTCTGAAGATACATTAGCACCAGGCTTTAAAATTGTTCCTTGAAGTTTGGTGCACAGAAATTGTGGAGAAGCCCACGAACAACGCAATAACCATGAAAAATAAGGAAATAAATAATTCCATAGAAAAACATAATCAAATGTTGAAAAAGAGTGCCAGGAAAAATGATAAAATGTGCTGGTCTTACAGTGCCAAGAAATCACAAGGGCAATATTTAAACACCTTGATTATTTTCACCAAGAACTAGACATTTACTCTACAGCAGAGGATCAAATCATGTCAGTGTTCACTATTCAATCATTTGTTAAGTTTTAGTAGAAGAGGAACCTTCAGAGATTTTCTAAAATGTAATAGAAACTTACAATGAGTTTTCTGGCAAAAATATTTTAGTGGAAGTGTTTCAACTGCAGAGACATTTGAAATCCACTGAGGTCAATCCTGAAGAAACAAAGATGTGAACAATGGTACAATTTCTGGAATTTATTGTGAAATGTGATTTTTATTAATCTCTAATTTATCTTTATGCTTAAGACTTTTCTAAAGATTTCTGTTGCTTCGTGTTGAAACTTTCAAAATTAAAATTAATAATGGGTTTTTACTGAACTGTGAGTGAAGATAGGTGGAGAAATCTGGCTATTTCTTTAACATGAATATGCAAATGTTGACAAAATAACTGACATTTGCAGAAGTTAAAGCTCAAAATCAAGAAATGTAATGTTTTCAGAGGAAAATGGTGGATAGGATGCAGGACTAGCTTGCAGTTCTCACTCGGATAGACAGACCAGCATGTGGAGACCCACATCGTGAAATTTTGCTCCAAGAACCACCACAGGAATATACCAGGAAAGCCAAGAGAAAAGAATCCGCAAGCCCTTTGAAGGAGGTGGATTGCCACTGCAGGCTCCATGGGACAGCCGAGGAACTCCAAGGACAAAGGACACAATCTCTTAGGAGCTCTGTGGCCCAGCACACCACCTGACCAAGGACAAGCTTGTATCCTCCCTATCCTACTGCAGCTGATGCACTCTTGAAAGCACCACCTCCTGGCTGGAGACCAGCCAACACAAGACCAGTGCACTTAAGAAAAATACAACCAAGGACCCTCACAGAGTCCACTTCACTCCCCTGTCACCTCTACCGGAGCAGGTGCTGGTATCCACGGCCGACAGACCAGAAGATGAGTCACATAAAAAAAACTCCTTGTAGACACTCTCCAGTACCAGCCTGGAGCCTGGTAGTTCTGCTGAGTGGCTAGATCCAGAAGAGAAATAACAATCACTGCAGTTTGGCTCTCAGGAAGCCCCATCCCTAGGTGAAGAGGGAGAGGACCTCATCAAGGGAGCACCCCTGTGGGGCAAAATAATCTGAACAGCAATCCTTGACTCTCAGATCTTCCCTCTGACCCAGTCTACCCAAATGAGAAGAAACCTGAAAAACAATTCTAGTAATATGATAAAACAAGGTTCTTTAACACCATCAAAAGATCACACTAGCTCACCAGCATTGGATCCAAACCAAGACAAAATCTCTGAATTGCTGGAGAAAAACTGCCAGGAAAAGAATTCACAAGGTCGATTATTAAGCTAATAAAGGAGGCACCAGAGAAAGGTGAAGTCTGACTTAAAGAAATAAAAAAAAAAAAGATGCAGGATATGAATGGAAAAGTCTCCAGTGAAATAGATAGCATAAATAAAAAACAATCACAACTTCTGAAGATGAAGGACACACTTAGAGAAATGCAAAATGCACTGGAAAGTCTCAGCAATAGACTCAAACAAGTAGAAGGCTTTCAAATTAACCCAATCCAACAAAGACAAAGAAAAAATAATTTTTTTAAATGTACAAAGCCTCCAAGAGTTTGTAATCCCTGACAAGAAGGGATTACATTAAATTACCAAATCTAACAATAATTGGTGTTCCCAAGGAAGAGAAATCTAAAAGTTTGGAAAACATATCTGAGGGAATAATTGAGGAAAACATCCCTGGCCTTGCTAGAGATTTAGAGATCCAAATCCAAGACACTCAAAGAACACCTGGGGAATTCATCACAAAAAAAATTACCGCCTCAGAACATAGTCATCAGATTATCTAAAGTTAAGACAAAGAAAAGAACCTTAAGAGCTGTGAGACAAAAGCATCAGGTAACCTATAAAGGAAAATCTATCAGATTAACAGCAGATCTCTTAGCAGAAACCCTACAAGCTAGAAGGGATTGGGGTCTTATCTTTAGCCTCTTTAAACAAAACAATTATCAGCCAATAATTCTGTCTCCAGTGAAACTAAGCTTCATAAATGAGGGAAAGATACAGTCTTTTTCAGACAAGCAAGTGCTGAGAGAATTCACCACTACCAAGCCAGCACTACAAGAACTGCTAAAAGGAGCTCTAACAAATCCTCAAAATACACCAAAATATAATTTCCTTAAGGCACAATTCTGACAGGACCTATATAATAATGACATGATGAAAAAAAGCAGAAGATATTCAGGCAACAAATTGCACAATGAACAGAATAGTACCTCACATCTCAATACTAAGGTGAATGTAAATGGCCTAAATGCTCCACTTAAAAGATACAGAATGGCAGAAAGAATTCACCAACCAAGTATCTGCTGTCTTTAAGAGACTCACCTGACACAGAAGGACTCACATAAACTTAAGGTAAAGGGGTGGAAAAAGATATTCCATGCAAATGGAAACCAAAAGTGAGCAGGAGCAGCTATTCTTATATCAGACAATACAAACTTTAAAGCAACAGCAGTTAAAAAAAGACAAAGAGGGACATTATATAATGATAAAAGGACTAGTCCAACAGGAAAATATCACAATCCTAAATACATATGCACCTAACAGTGAAGCTCCCAAATTTATAAAATAATCACTCCTAGACCTAAGAAATGAGATAAACAGCAACACAATAATAGTGGGGGACTTCAATACTCCACTGACAGCACCAGACAGGTCATCAGGATAGAATGTCAACCAAGAAACAATGGACTTGAACTATACCCTAGAACAAATGAATTTAACAGATATTTACAGAACATTCTACCCAACAACTGCAAAATATACATTCTATTCATCAGCACATGGAACATTCTCCAAGATAGTCCATATAATAGGCCACCAAACAAGTATCAACAAATTTAAGAAAATCAAAATTATATCAAGTACTCTCTCAGACCACAGGGGAATAAAATTGGAAATCAACTCCAAACGGAACCCTCAAAACCATGCAAATACATGGAAATTAAATAACCTACTCCTGAATGATTGTTGGGTCAGCAATGAAATAAAGATAGAAATTAAAAAATTATTTGAACTGAACAATAATATTGACACAACCTGTCAAAACCTCTGGGATACAGCAAAAGCGGTGCTAAGAGGAAAGTTCATAGCATTAAATGCCTATGTCAAAAAGTCTGAAAAACCACAAATACAAAATGTAAGGTCACACCTCAAGAAACTACAGAAACAAGAACAAATCAGACACAAACCCAGCAGAAGAAAAGAAATAGCAAAGATCAGAGCATAACTAAATGAAATTGAAACAAAAAAATTACAAAAGATAGATGAAACAAAAAGCTGGTTCTTTGAAAAGATAAATAAAATTGATAGACCATTCATGAGACTAAACAAAACAAAACAAAACAAAGAGAGAAGATCCAAATAAGCTCAATTAGAAATGCAATGGGAGATATTACAACTGACACCACAGAAATACAAAAGATCACTCAAGGCTACTATAAGCACCTTTACGTGCATAAACTAGAAAACCTAGGGGAGATGGATAAATTCCTGGAAATATACAACCCTCCTAGATTAAACCAGGAAGAAATAGAAACTCTGAACAGACAAATAACTAGCAGCGAGATTGAAATGGTAATTTAAAAACTGCCAACAAAAAAAGTCCAGGACCAGATGGATTCACAGCTGAATTCTATCAGACAAAGAAGAATTGGTACCAATCCTATTGACACTATTGCAAAAGATATAGAAAGAGAGAATCCTCCCTAAATCATTCTGTGAAGCCAGTATCACCCTAATACCAAAACCAGGAAAGGACATAACAAAAAAGAAAACTACAGACCAATATCCCTGATGAACATACATGCAAAAATCCTCAACAAAATACTAGCTAAGAGAATCCAACAATGTATCAAAAAGATAATCCACCATGATCAAGTGAGTTTCATACCAAGAATGCAGGGATGCTTTAACATATGCAACTCAAAAATGTGATACACCACATAAACAGAATTAAAAACAAAAACCTCATGATCGTCTCAATAGATGCAGAAAAAGCATTTGACAAAATCCAGCATTCCTTTATGATTAAAACCGTCAGCAAAATCAGCATACAAGGGACTTACCTCAATGTAATAAAACCATCTATGACAAGCCCACAGCCAACATTATATGGAATGGGGAAAGGATGAAGGCATTCCCCCGAGAACTGAAACAAGACAAAGATGCCCATTTTCACCACTTCTATTCAACATAATACTGTAAGTCCTAGCCAGAGCCATCAGACAAGAGAATTAGATAAAGGGCATCCAAATAGGTAAAGAGGAAGTCAAACTGTCACGTTTGCTGATGATATGATTATATACCAAGAAAACCCTAAAGACTCATCTAAAAATCTCCTTGAACTGGTAATGACTTCAGCAAAGTTTCAGGATATAAAATTAATGTGCACAAATCAGTAGCTCTGCTATACACCAAGAGTGACCAAGCTGAGAATCTGACCCCTTGAACTCAACCCTTTTTACAATGGCTGCAAAAAAATTAAAATACTTTGGAATATACTTAATCAAGGAAGTAGAAGACCTCTACAAGAAAAATCACAAAACCACTGAAAGAAATCATAGATGATACAAACAAATGGAAACATATCCCATGCTCATGGATGGGTAGAATCAATATTGTAAAAATGATCATATTGCCAAAAGCAGTCTACAAATTCAATGCAATTTTCATCAAAATACCACCATCATTCTTCACAGAGCTACAAAAAAAAAATCCTAAAATTCACATGCAACCAAAAAAGAGCCCACATAGCCAAAGCAAGCCTAAGCAAAGGAACAAATCTGGAGGCATCACATTACCTGATTTCAAACTATACTATAGGGCTATTGTCACTGTTAATACCGAGTGTCAACTTGATTGGATTGAAGGATGCAAAGTATTCATCCTGGTTGTGTCTGTGATGGTGTTGCCAAAGGAGATTAACATTTGAGTCAGTGGGCTGGGAAAGGCAGACCCACCCTTAATCTGGGTGGACACCATCTAATCAGCTACCAGCACAGCTAGAATATAAAGCAGACAGAAAAACACGAAAAGACTAGGAGAGCCTAGCCTCCCAGCCTACATCTTCCTCCTGTGCTGGATGCTTCCTGCCCTCGAACATCGGACTCCAAGTTCTTCAGTTTTGGGACTGGGACTGGCTTTCCTTGCTCCTCAGCTTGCAGACGGCCTATTGTGGGACCTTGTGATCGTGTGAGTTAACACTTAATAAACTCCCCTTCAACCCCTCAGAGTTCTCTCTCTATATATATCCTATGAGTTCTGTCCCTCTAGAGAACTCTGACTAACACAGTCACCAAAACAGTATGGTATTGATATAAAAATAGGCATACAGACCAATGGAACAGAATAGAGAACTCAGAAATAAAGCCAAATACTTCCAGCTAACTGATCTTTGACAAAGCAAACAAAAACATAAAGTGGGGAAAGGACACCCTATTCAACAAACAGTGCTGGGATAACTGGCCAGCCACATGTAGAAGAATGAAACTGGATCCTCATCTCTCACCTTACATAAAAATCAACTCAAGATGGATCAGAGACTTAAATCTAAGACCTGAAACCATAAAAATTCTAGAAGATAACTTTGGAGAGACCCTTCTAGCCACTGGCTTAGATAAAGACGTCATGACCAACAACCCAAAAGCAAATGCAACAAAAACAAAGATAAATAGATGGGACTTAATTAAACCAAAAAGCTTCTGCACAGCAAAAGAAATAATCAGCAGAGTTAACAAACAGCTTTTTCTCTCTCACATAGAGTGGGAGAAAAGCTTTGCAATCTATACATCTGACAAAGGACTAATATTCAGAATCTACGAGGACCTCAAACAAATTAGCAGGAACAAAACAAACAATCCCATCAAAAAGTGGGTTAAGGACATGAATAGACAATTCTCAAAAGAAGATATACCAATGGTCAACAAATATGAAAAAATGCTCAGCATCACTAATTATTATGAAAATGCAAATCAAAACCACAATGTGACACCATCTTACTCCTGCAAGAATGGCCATAATCAAAAAACAAAAAAAAAATAGATGTTGGTGTGGATGTGGTGAAAAGGGAACACTTTGACACTGTTGGTGGGAATGTAAACTAGTACAACCACTATGGAAAACACTGTGGAGATTCCTTAAAGAACTAAAAGTAGATCTACGGTTTGATCTAGCAATCCCACAACTGTGTATCTACCCAGAGGAAAAGAAGTCATTATACGAAAAAGATACTTTCACACAGATGTTTATAGCAGCACAATTCGCAATTGCAAAAATATGGAACCAGCCCAAATTCCCATCAATCAAGGAGTGGATAAAGAAAATGTGGTATATATACATACATATATAATATATAGTATATATACATACATATATAATATATAGTATATATACATACATATATAATATATTATATATATACATACATACATATCATGGATACTACTCAGCCATAAAAAGGGATGAAATGATCGCATTTGCAGCAACCTGGATGGAACTGGAGACCATTTTTCTAAGTGAAGTAACTCAGGAATGGAAAACCAAACATCGTATGTTCTCACTCCTATGTGGGAGCTAAGCTATGAGGACACAAAGACCTAAGAATGATACAATAGACTTCGGAGACTTGGGGGAAAGAGTGGGAGGAGGGTGAGGGATAAAAGACTTCACATTGGGCTCAGTGTACACTGCTTGGATAATGAGTGCCAAATCTCAGAAATCACCACCAAATAACTTCTACATGTAACCAAACACGACCTGTTCCCCAAAAAACAATTGAAATATAAAAATATTTTTAAAACAGAAATATAATGTTTTCATTACTGAGATAAAGTTGGTAATTTTCTTTTTTCAAAAATCAGATTGATATAATTTTAAAACAATAATTATTTTTCCTTTTTGTAATACAATATTTGTTTAATTTTTTAAATTTTTGGCATAATTAAACATATATAATACAATAATAGAAACATTCTCAGTCTGCATTTCTTTTCTTATCTTCATTATGATTAGTTTCATTCCATGATTATTACTGAAAATTTTTTTGCAGTATAGAGGAGGACAGGGTGTTATAAAACCAGTAAAAAGACACCCAAATGGTTTTAAACAGCTAGAATTGGCCTTGAACAGTGTACTCTGAAGCACTGAGCTTTAAAATTGTTCCTTGAAGGCTGGCGCACAGAAATTGTGACACTATTGGGCACATGTCAGCATGTATCAGCTCTAGAACTACCACAGACAGAAAGAGAAAAGTGGGTGACCAAAGGATCCATAAATGATTGAATGAACCATTTACAGTTTCACTGCACCAGCCATGTGCACTTAGACATGCATAGCTTAATCTTTCTGACAAGCCCATTTCTTTCATTTACATTTCCCTGACTACAGGAAAGCTGAGCATCTTTTCATGTTTTTGGACATCTGACTACCTGGTAGAATTCATTCAATCCTCTCTGGGATGGTGACACCCAGCCTGCTTGGATCAGGAATCTCTTTGAAAATATGATGAAGCCTATGGATTTGTTTCTGAGCAAATGGCCTACATTTTCATTGGTACAGACCCTCGCACCCAAGTTCAGGGGACTCAGAAACCACCCCTTCCTCATTCTACAGATACAGAAACTCAGGCCTATGATCTTGGACTAAAATAGAGCAAGCCCCACACCGTTTGAGACTTGTTTTTCTCATTTGCAGAATAGAACAATCACACTTAACCTCATAGGATGAATGTAAGGATTAAATGAGTTAATGTCTGAGCATACAGTCTGGACAACAGAGTTTCTTAAAGTTTGAGTTGATTTCCAATATTTAAAAGTGAAAAGATCTCACACTTTTTGAAAAATCCACATTTTTTGGCTTCTCTTAGAAAGGCAGAAACCAGCAATCCTGTGCTCACCTTGTCAGGAGCTAGCAATGGGCTGGGCTGGGAAAACTGCTGTTTCCAGACGCAGGCTTGATTTGCAGATCCCCACTGTTCTCAGCACTCCTCATGTTGCCTGGCAATAGTGTTGACCACTGTTTATTCTTTTCCAAGTAGAGGGGCTTTTACTTTATCTGCCAGGCCAGGAAGGCCTTTGGGCTGGGACTCCTGTGCATGACACTGGTCAAGTCAGTCACACGAAGGTGATAAGGCTAGAAAAGGATTGAGATGGTGCTATCTTTCTCTGGGAGATTTGCATTCTGTCATTTAAGGAAGAACCTTCCCATAATCCTGTCACCCTAATCATGAAAAATCCTAGTAATTATTTGAGAACTCTTTTTGCAATCTAGTCAAAGGACTAAAGGTGAAATTGCAGTTGCTTTTACCTCTAAACTGTTTGGCAATTCAGTCGATTTCTCTCTATCTCCACTGTCACAACCCTAGTTCAAGCCACCATCACCTGCCCAGATTCTCATGAGACCAAGAAAAAGCATTCAAATAACTTTTTGTGTCTTCATTTCCTTTAGATCATACTTGTTTTTAATAAACTCTCAAATTTTATACGTAATAAAGTCATAATTGCTGATTATTTTTCTGTTGCCTCTTTTTCATTTCAGGAATGCAAGGGGCATGAAGACAAATCATTGTACAGAAGGGGTGAGGGGTGAGGGTTTGGCTGAGCTACAATGATATTTGTCAACAAATTAGTAACCTGAAGTCAAATACTGTGGGTACTAACTTCTCAGAGAAAAGGTTTGTATGAGCAGCAAGGAGAATACGAAGAGGAGCTTGGATAGGGATTTCCCAAAGTTTGGAGCTGATATTCTCCAAACACCAGTCTTGGAAATTATGAACTTGCAATTTTGAAATCCAACTACTGAAAAGCCCAGCTTAACCACCATGAACAGAAAAGAAACTATGCAAAGCTGGCTGTCTTGGGAGCACACACATGGTTAGCAGGTTGACAGTGTCCTCTGTCTTCTGTGCCTGCAAGGTAGCACATTCCTCTCCATGCATTTTCTTCTATTTTAATCAGGCAGCATACGGCCTTGGTAAACCCCCACAGGTATCTCTTCTCTTCTCTTTTTTCTCTCTCTCTTTCTTTCTTTTTTTTGATGGAGTCTCACTCTGACACCCAGGCTGGAGTGCAGTGGCACCATCTTGGCTCACTGCAAGCTCCGCCTCCCGGGTTCATGCCATTCTCCTCTTCGGTCTCCCGAGCAGCTGGGACTACAGGCGCCCGCCACCACGCCTGGCTAATTTTTTTTTTTTTTTTTGTATTTTTAATAGAAATGGGGTTTCACTGTGTTAGCCAGGATGGTCTCGATCTCCTGACCTCGTGATCTGCCCACCTTGGCCTCCCAAAGTGCTGGGATTACAGGTGTGAGCCACTGCACCTGGCCACAGGTATCCCTTTCTGAGGCAAACTTCTGCAATGCCCAAGTCTTGTTTAGTGTCACTGGATGCTTAGCAACACTTTGATAAATAGGAATGTCCCAGTACTTCTTCAAGTGGGGTTCATACATATGACAGCATGCCCTGGGGTGCTGGCTGAAAATTCAAATAACCTAAGTCTCAGGCCAGACCTCCTAAATCAGAGTCTCCAAGGGTAGGTTTGGGGACCCTGTATTTTAAACCAATCAGATCCTGTATCCTCCACACTTAAAATCCTCCTATTGCTTCCCATTGTTTTTGGAAAACAACAACAACCCAAACTCTGCATGTTTCCATGTCCTATGAGGTCCTACATGGTCTAGACCCTGCCTGTTTATCTCCCATGAGGCTGCCCCTCCACCTCTGGGCTCATAACCCAAATGGCCTCTTGTCTGTCTGTCATGGCAAGCTCTCTTCTTCCGCAGGACCTTTGCACATGCTCTTACCCCTGCCAGAAATGATTTCTTCTTTCCATTTCACCTGGCTAACAACAAATCATCATTTAGTTAAGTCTCAACTCAGAAGTCTCCTGCTGGGTCATATCTCTCATTACTGCTTCTCATAATATTTGTCCCCTATTCACTGGCATGAATAAATTCCAGTAGCAAGATCTCAAAACTGCAATTAAAAAAAATGCATCATAGCGGGAACATTTAACATGAGATCCACCCTCTTAACAAATGTTTTTAAAATGTACAATACAGTGCTGTTAATTCATACTATATACTTCTCAATGGTGGGCCAATGTCTATGTCTTCTTCCACTAAATCCACAAAGCTTAAATAATGCTTGGCAAATAGTAAGTGCTCAATTCATATTGAGTAAAAGAAATGGTGTTTCCCAGTGTGATATCATCCAGTGTCATGACTTTAAGGCCCATCTACTAGTTGGTGACTCCTAAATTTATACCTTCAACTGTAACCTCAAAATGTCTAAAATTAAACTCTTGATCCAATGTTCACCATCTCAGAAAACGGTTTCATCATTGACCCAGTTGCTTAGGGTCCAAAACTTGTTGTCATCCTTAACCTTTCTCTCACCACATATTTGATCCATCAGCAACTCCTACAGCTTCCTTTTAAAATATTTTCAGAAACCCTCTGGTTCTCCCCTGCTCCCCTGCTACCAGGTGCAAACCATTACCACCTCTCAACAAAACTTACTTCTGTAGTCCTTTTTAGAGGGAAACCCTTGGGTTTGTGGAAATAAATGAAGACCACTCTAATGAAAATCAACAGAAACTATGTATTCAGAGTTGGCTATAGCAAGAGAGTTGGCCTCCATTCCTTTTGGTTGGCACAGACTAAAAGGCAAGCAATGCAGTGTGAATGATTTATAGTATGAAAAGGGAAGGCTTCATGTTTGCTAGATTGGAAGTTGTTGGTATGGGGAAGCAGGAAATGGGCTAACTAGAAGCAAGGCATCCTATGTGATTGGGCTGGGGAGCATATTTGGTTTTCTCTGGTTGGTCCTGAGTTGGAAGCTGGCCAAGTTGTGACCATTTTAGACCAATTGCTGCAGAGGTGGTTCGGCTTTCTGGACTGGTTGCTGCTGAGTTTGTGGATGAGAGTTCTATTTTTAAATGGTGTGGCCACCCTCTGTTTGTTTATTTCATCTCTCAGGTTGATAGGATCTTCTACGGCCACTTGGGTGGTTCTCCCTTCAGTGGGTATCAGAGAATCTTTGCCATAAATTTTGGGCATGGGGTAGTGGACAGGTAAGGTCATGCTGAGGCATGTGGGTACTAATGCAGTAAGGCTAATAACTTAGTACCCTTTTAAATAGCCTTAAGATATACATTCAGATGATAGCTGGGGGATTGAGGGAGGGGTAAGGGCAGAGATGGGGAATGCTGGAGGCAGGGCTCAGTCTCACACTTAGTGTTCCCAAAGAGTTCAGCTTTGGTCCTTAAGTCCTGAGTTTCCAGGGCCCACCTTCCTTAGAAGAAATCAAGTGTTTCTTGAGGGAGAGTGCAACAAAATGGCTACAAATTCCTCCCATCCCAATATGCATGCTCCTTTGCCACTCCTTCCACCAACAGGTGGAGTCTGTTTCCTCCCCCTCTGAATATAGGCTAGCTTTGTGACATGCTTTGACCAACATAAAATGGCAGAAGTGTTGTTTATCAACTGTTGAGACTGGGCTTTAAGAGACACTACATGTTTTACTTGGTACAATGCCCAGAGACCAACATGTAAGAAAGCCAGTCTGGCTCCAGGACTATAAGCAACCATGTGGAGAACTGAGATGCCCCAGCCAACAGCCACCACCAATTGTCAGACATGCAAAGGAAGCCATCTTGGCCTCAAAACCCAACCAAACCAGCTGATACAGCCACAAGAGTGAGCCCCAGTAAGACTAGAAGAGAAACTGTCCAGTCAAACCACAGAATCATGAGAAATAATGGATTATTGATGCTTTGAACCACTAAATTTTGGGTGGTTTGTTATGTGACAAAAGACAATTTTAAAGCATTTCTAAAGTATACCCTTTGAGACTCAAACATCAAAGAAATATCAGAGTATTTCTTTCTATCATATTTTACCTTCTCTCTGAGAGGAGTTCTAGTAAATATGTTCTTCCTACCTAGATAGTTATTAGCTAGACGTACTGTCCAAGTGGCCCCAACCCTTAATCTAGTTGTAGGGAAACGATGGTAGGTCTAGTGTTCAAAAGAACTGCTTTGCTTCAGGAAACTCCCTCAGAATCACAGAATTGGTCCAGCTAGTCTTTGTCTTCCCCAAGAAGGGGCAGATTCTACAGGCAGAAGAGTACAGACTTGGAAAAACTAGCTTCTCCTGGTGCAGAGAGTAAGGGCTCTCATCTACAGGGCATGCTTGACCCTGTGCTGGACTCTGAAGAGACAGGCCAACAAAGCCCCACTCTGCCTGAGGATTTCCCAGCCTTCTATGAGGAGTGTGGCTCCTTACTTGGTCCGTGCGGACTTCATTTTGGCCTCTTCTTTCCCCAAGGCTTACAAACTTCCTTGGGAAGGGAGGCTGCTGTCTATTTCCTTGTGTTCTAACTTCATCCAATCTCTGTGTGAAGAATCTGTGGTGGTTTCAAAGCATGTCTGCAAATTCTTTGACACTCCTGTTTGCAAGAGGTGGACTTTAGTTTCCCTCCCCTTGCATACAGGCCAACCTTAATGATTCATTTTTAATGAATAGAATGTAGCAAAAGTGATGCTGTGTGATTTTTGTAGGGGTGGGTTGCCCCTACACACCTGTGGGTGTTTCTCGTAAGGTGGAACGAGAGACTTGGGAAAGAAAAAGACACAGAGACAAAGTATAGAGAAAGAAATAAGGGGACCTGGGGAACCAGCGTTCAGCATATGGAGGATCCCGCCAGCCTCTGAGTTCCCTTAGTATTTATTGATCATTTGTGGGTGTTTCTCGAAGAGGGGGATGTGTCAGGCTCACAAGACAATAGTGGGGAGAGGGTCAGCAGACAAACACGTGAACAAAGGTCTTTGCATCATAGACAATGTAAAGGATTAAGTGCTGTGCTTTTAGATATGCATCCACATAAACATCTCAATGCTTTACAAAGCAGTATTGCTGCCCGCATGTCCCACCTCCAGCCCTAAGGCGGTTTTTCCCTCAATCGGGTTTTATACCGAGACATTCCATTGCCCAGGGACAGGCAGGAGACAGATGCCTTCCTCTTGTCTCAACGGCAAGAGGCATGCCTTCCTCTTATACTAATCCTCCTCAGCACAGACCCTTTACGGGTGTCGGGCTGGGGGATGGTCAGGTCTTTCCCTCCCCACGAGGCCATATTTCAGACTATCACATGGGGAGAAACCTTGGACAATACCTGGCTTTCCTAGGCAGAGGTCCCTGCGGCCTTCCGCAGTTTTTGTGTCCCTGGGTACTTGAGATTAGGGAGTGGTGATGACTCTTAAGGAGCATGCTGCCTTCAAGCATCTGTTTAACAAAGCACATCTTGCACCGCCCTTAATCCATTCAACTCTGAGTTGACACAGCACATGTTTCAGAGAGCACGGGGTTGGGGGTAAGGTTATAGATTAACAGAATCTCAAGGCAGAAGAATTTTTCTTAGTACAGAACAAAATGGAGTCTCCTATGTCTACTTCTTTCTACACAGACACAGTAACAATCTGATCTCTCTTGCTTTTCCCCACAATTTTCAAGTTTAGATCATGAAAAGTGATAGAGCTTTTGCCTGGGTCTCTCTTTGGAACATGCACCTTTTGTTCTCTCAGCTGTCATGCAAGAAATAGGTCCACTCTGAAGCTGCTACACTGGGGGACCAGATGCAGAGCCCATGTCGAGAGAGCACAGATGTCTGGGCAGCCCCAGCCGTTCCAGCTCCCAGCTACTTGAGTCTACCTAACCCAGGCATTGGACAAGTGGATGAAGAAGACTTTGAGATGACCCCAGCCCCAGCCACCATCTGAATACAAACAAATGCATGAGAGACCCCAAGTAAGAACCACCTAGCTGAGCTTAGTCAGACCTCAGACCCGTGAAAGATCTAATAATAGATGGCAGTTGCTGTTTACACTACTAAGTTTGGGCTACTTTGTTATACAGCAATAGATAACTGCTACAGAATCCTTGAGCACTGCTGAGATGAGGAAGGAACAGGCGAGAGGAGCTATGGAGATTGGCCACCATCTGTGTGGTACCTCACTGCCAGTTGTGTCTGCAGCCTTGCTGAGGGGCAGGTCACTCCACTGCCACTGACCTGGAAGGATCAGCCGGGGATTCTTCAAATGTAAATGTCATCAAAATATAATACTAAACTCATAATTAATACAAGAATACCCTTCAAATTATATATCCTAGGGAGGGAGAAATTTAAATGACATTTGGTTATATGTGGTTAAAATTCTAATTCAGTCAAAAATACTAGGTTTAGAGATAATTTTTTTCCTCCCCATGGAAACTATCTTTTCTTTCCTTGTGAATACAAGATTTTTCTGGAATTTCTACTAATTACAAAAATAAACCATGGTAAATTATGGGACCTTCAAGATTATTTAGTCCAACTCTCATTCTTACTGATAAGAAAACTGAGTCTCAGAAAAGTGAAGGAATGTCCCTGAGTTAATAGATGGCAAGCAGTGGCTAGAGTCTAGGATTTTACACTTCCAGTCCAGTATGCATTTCAAATCATGAATACTTGCTTTATATATGTAACAAAACCTTATACAAGCACTTACGGGCCAACACTAAGTGCTGCACAAGTATTAACATATTTAATTCTCATGATGACCCTAGGAGGTACGTGCTACTCTTATTTGCCATTTATAGTGAAAAGAGACAACTGAGTACAGAGAGGTTAAGTAACTGGCCCAAAGTCAGTACCTCCTTTAGACTTGGACAACAGGAACCCTGGGCCCTAGGCTTTAGAGGGCCCCATTCTGGTCTCCTCTTGCCTATTGTTCCCTGTGGGATAAGGAATTAGTGGGGCCAAGATGCTTGCTTAACAGGAGGCTCTGTTCTACCTTCTAGACCACAGCCATGTACCCTAGAATTCCCTGCCCAAACAGCCCTGAGAACACTTCCAGGTCCTGTGCAGGATTTTCCTCCAGGGCTGGCCTCCGGAGTGTGGACCTCCCCTCACATGTGTGTACCCTAGGGCCAGAGGGATGGCCAAGGAGCAGCTATTTTGATTGTGAGGTTTGGGGGCAGCTTGAGTGTGTAGGATGGGGAGTCCTCACATGGTGAGGGAGGGAGCTGGGGGCAGAGTAGAAAGAGAGGGAAAATAGGAGGGCTGGCTCTTCCCTCACTGCCACCTAACACAAAACTCTGAAGAGCATTAGAATTCTAAGTTTAAAAAATGGCACTCCAGAGCCAAGTGCAATGGTGTGCACCTGTAGTCCCAGCTACTTGGGAAGCCTGAGACAGGAGGAACCATTGAGTCCAGCAATTCCAGTACAGCCTGGGCAACACAGTGACTCTGTCTCAAAAAAAAAAAAAAAAAAAAAAAGGAGGTACTCCAGGTCATTATGAAGATATATTTGCCAAGGTTGAAGATAGAATAATTCTATGTGACAGTTTGCTAGAATAATCTATAACTTTTAAATATTTGGATGTATACATGATAAGTCTTTATACTCTTATTCTGAGCCCCATAAATGTTAGCAGTGAGCAGTGGTATGCTGGTAGATGCTTAACAACCAGCTCTGGGGTTGGAGATAGTATGGAGGAAGCCCTGATTTGCAGTAGGTTTCCATGATGTGAACATACCTACTATGGCTGATTTCAATCCACCAAGAGAATATCACTGAGCAGAGAGTTGGGAGAAGATATGCACAATCAGCTCTCAGGAACCAGACAAGCCAGCTCTAGCAAATAATTCAGGGCCAGCCAATGCCACACAGCTAGCAAGTGGCAGAGGCAGAATTTGAACAAAGGCAGTTTGGTTTCAGAATCTGGACTTCTAATCGTTATGTTGCTTCCTAGCCTTCTCTTTCCTAGACCCACATTATTAGACCCTGTAAAGTATTGAGGATTGTTGTACTAATCTATACTTTGAGTCCTGGACTCTGGAGGGCCATGTCCTAGCATCAGCTGATGCTAATATAACCACAGACATAGAGAAGACTTTCTGCCAGAAGCAAGGTGGCCATATCTTCCCTCATTTTCAAAATCTCTTGTCTATGCTGTGTTGTTCTTGACCTTTGAGTTTATTCCAGCTTCTGGGAACTCCTGCTTCCTAGCTCCTGCCTGCTTGCCTCGCCTTACCTCCCATCTCAACTTTATCACTTTTACTCATTTGTCCCTGTGGCCTGCCTGACCATGACCCACTGAGCATCTAACTGCTGAGCCTGGACTGTAGTTCCAAGCTGGGGACATTAGGTGTTGGGTTTTTTTTTTTTAAAGGGTCAGTTATCTTTCTATTTAATAGGTACTCACTTGGGCAAGGGAACATATAAAATATTTTGACCGGCCGGGTGCAGTGGCTTATGTGTGTAATCCCAGCAGTTTGGGAGGCTGAGGTGGGCAGATCATAAGGTCAGGAGTTTGAGACCAGCCTGACCAATATGGTGAAACCCCGGCTTTACTAAAAATACAAAAATTAGCTGGGCATGGTGGCGCACATCTGTAGCCTCAGCTGCTGGGGAGGCTGAAGCAGGAGAATCACTTGAACCCGGGAGGTGGAGATTGCAGTGAGCCAAGATGGTGCCACTGCACTCCAACCTGGGTGACAGAGCGAGACTCCATCTAAAAAAAAAAAAAAAAAATTGACCATATAAAGGAATTCTACTTTTGAAAAAAATTGAGAACTACTCCTTTTTCTTGACCACTCAGCCTTTCTGAGTATTCTATGAGAAAATAAAGTTCTAATGCCTAAAGCATCCATTAAGTATAATGAACTGGGATATTGGGATGCAGGGCTCTAATTTCCAAAGGTGCTACTTTTTTTTTTCCCAGTTGTGACCCAAAGGCTGTCCTTGAAGTAAGAAAATTAATTGAAAGGATTTATGGCCAGTACAGTGGCTCACACCTGTAATTCCAGCACTTTGGGAGGCCAAGGCAGGTGGATCGCTTGAACACAGGAGTTTGAGACTAACCTGGGCAACATGGCAAAACCCTGTCTCTACAAAAAACCAAAAATTAGCTGGGTGTGGTGGTGCATGCCTATAGTCCCAGCTACTCGGGAGGCTGAGGTGGGAGGATTGCTTGAGCCTGAGACATCGAGGCTACAGTGAGCCATGATCATGCCACTGCACTCCAACCTGTGTGATAGAGTGAGACCATGTCTCAAAAAAAAAGAAAAGAAAAGAAAGGACCAGGGAACCAGAGTGACACAACTATTTAGCCAGAAGACCCCAGTCCCAAATTCCATTAAATTCAACAATTCAACTGGTTCATGGTCCATGATAATCTCTAGATTTGATTCCTGGGATATATACTCTTTTTTCCCATATGTAGAGCAGTCACACTTACACCAGACAGCTATTTGGCTTTTTGGGAGTGAAAGATTTAATGAAAAGAATGCATCTGGGGTCTCAAGTAAAATCCACAAGCTTTTAGGAGAAACAAAAATGTAGACCATTGTGGATCAGATAATTTTTGAGGTCTTTCTGATGCAAATTACAAAATTCAGAGGCCCAGCATGGGATGTTCTGATAGTTTCAGCCTAAAGCTGAGCTAAGTGACATGCATGGGTTTTTGGAATATGTGCTATGTTTTCACCAGTTTTGTAAAGACTGAGCAGATGTTTGGTGGCCCTAAAGATCTGTCTCCAATTGCTACTCTTCCCAGAGCAGTAGCTTTCAAAGTATGATCTTTGGACCAGCAGTATCAGCATCACATGGAAACTTGTTACAGTTGTAAATTCACCCCAGATCTGCTGAATTGGAAACTCTGGAGTATATTCCAGCAATCTGTGTTTTAAGAAGTCTCCTAGGTGATGCTGATATGGCTGAAGTTTGAGAACCACTGTTCCTGAGTATAACTACAAGTCTGAATGTGCCTCTAAGAACACTGGAACCACGGAGAGATAAGAAGCATGCTGGAGATGGGGGAGGGAGACGAAGGGAAGTGGTAGAGGACTAGCAGCTTGGTGCATAAATTAATGGCCTGTAGCATTTCTCCAGGTGTAATTATCCACTCTGAACTGACAATCAGCCATCTACCAGTAGAGCAGCTTATTGGTGGTTAAATTTTGTCACCAATTAAAATGTCTCATGACCCACTGGGTTCCCAAATCTGTGTTCCATTCTGGTTTCCATTCCAGAGGTGATCAGATGGCTTCCTGTGATTGCTTTTCAAGCACCCCTTGGAGAGGGATATGAACCTCCCTCCTCTCTTTCCTTATTTGCATGTAGAATATCTTTTTAACAAGGATGATTCAAATTTCTAGCATTTGGCCTTTCCTCCTCCCTCTGCTTCCCAGCACAGTAAATAGCATGCTAAATAGAGCTCAGAGGGAGCACATTAAATGCATAGAGAAGTAATACCATAAAGGCAAGCAGAAGTCTCAACCAGCCTCATCTTGCTTGTAATTGATAAACCTTTTTTTGTTTGTTTTTTTGTTTTTTTGGTTTTTTTTGAGATGGAGTCTCACTCTGTTGCCCAGGCTGGAGTGCAGTGGCACGATCTCAGCTCACTGCAAGCTCAGCCTCCCGGGTTCACGCCGTTTTCCTGCCTCAGCCTCCCAAGCAGCTGGGACTACATACGCCCGCCACCAGGCCTGGCTAATATTTTTTTGTATTTTTAGGAAAGACGGGGTTTCACCGTATTAGCTAGGATGGTCTCGATCTCCTGACCTCATGATCTACCTGCCTCAGCCTCCCAAAGTGCTGGGATTACAGGCGTGAGCCACCGCACCCAGCCACATTATACAATCTTAAAAAAAAAAATGCAGACGTCTAGTTTCCTTTATGGCCAAACATTAGTGACTCCTGAGATCCATCAATATATTCCAAAACCATAATGCTAAATCTAGGACTGTGATGGAACCCTGCAGTGTCAGAGTATAATCAGAAAAAAAAATTCATCCTTGGACACACAGAGAGACAGTGGGAGAATGGGACTTGTTTTTTCTCTTTAACTGGAGTACATACATGGAATTGCTTGGCTGGGAGCTCCTCCAGTATTATAGCACAAGCTGTAGGTGTCTCACCTACATTCCCTGAGCACACTGATAGTTGCATGCTGCAAACACCATTGACTCTCAGCTTGAGGGTTTTTGCCTGGCCAAGGGAGTATGCTTGGTCTGTGTGCAGGCTGAGCTAGAAGTTTCAGGAGATAACATCCCTAGAAGCAACACTCACCCAATTGGTAGACAAATACCCCCTCAGAGTCCTCACCTGTTGGTTGGGACAGCTCTGAAGAGGGTCTTGCACTACCCCCTAGATCACCCCAATAGGACTTAGCTCCTGTTGCTCACAGTGGGAATTGGCTTAATAACATATCCTTTATTGCCTCTTTCTTTTCCTTGACTCACTCTCCTACTCCTTTGCTGGTATTTTCTTGGATAACCTCTTAAATAAACTACTTGTACTTGAATCCTTGTCTTCTGAGGTAAGTCCCATTAAGACAAGGATGACAAGAAAATATTTAAGGTGACACACACAATAAGGGTAAGGAATAGCTTTCATTCTTTCTTAAAAACAAAAAGCAAACCATTACATTTAGGTAAATGGTATAATGAATCAACCAATTTGCTCATTCATTCATTTGTTATCAACTTTTATTGGGTACCTACTATATGCATAATACTGGGCTAGACACTGTCCTCAAAGAATTTAAAGTGTTTAAATCTAGTTTTGACTATAAGACCAACATGAAATGTGATTGAAGGATATTCAAATCAAAGGACTGTGGGAGTAGAGAAGAAAGAATATCTGCTGGTGGTCATGGGGTATTTGATAAAAGCTTTGCAAGGTGGACGGAAGATTTAACCAGAGGCCATTCTATGCAGAGAAAACAATAAGAGTAATTGTGAGGAGGTGAGAGAGTAAAAGGTATCTGGGGAGGTGAAGAATTCTGTGTGCCTGGAGCCCAGGGTAGATGTAGAGAGGCTGGGTTATGATGGTAAGAGGGCTTGAATACCAACCATCTTGAATCCAGAGGAAGGGGCTATTGTAGTGTTTTGAGCAAGGGAGTGATATAGTCAGAGCTGGGCACTGGGAAGCTTAATCTGGTTGTACAGTATAAACTGGGTGGGAAGATTGGGCTATGGACGCACATTACAAAAGTGATGGAATATTTATAGTGTAGGTGTTAAAGAATACTTTTCAAAACATTATATAAATGACTTTCATACAAGTATAAAATGAAGATGTCAAAGATTAGGACTCTCAAATTGAACTTGGGAAAGTCTCTATTTTCTTTCCTACCCCAAAGCTTGGAAACAAAGACCAATAAACCTTTCCACCGTATTTGTCCTGGAGAACCTGTAAATTTGGTTAGTTCCTATCGTCTTGAAGTCTACCCAATTTTCTAAAGTTCCTGGCCTGCCAGGAAGTGATCTTTCTTAACACCTGTGAGGTTGATAACTCATTAGCAAGGTAGCAGGCTGGTTTCTTAGGAGAGTTTTGTAGACATTGGCTCATATATAAATTCAAACCCTTAATACAGGGTTTGTTGTATGTGACTGGGCACAGAAATGGTTTCTAAGTATACTGATTGGATAATTCTTGTGCACTAGGCAATCAGTATACCTAGAAGCAATTTTTACACCCACTCAAATAAAACATACCTCAAAATCTTCCAGTGCATATGTGAAAGGAACTGGATAATTTGTTAACCACAATTCTGAAATCCTATATAACTTCACAATAAGGAGCACTAAAGATCGAAGAAACTTTTCAGAGCTATCAATAATGATAACAGGTCAGGCACAGTGGCTCAGGCCTGTATTCCCAGCACTTTGGGAGGTCAAGGCAAAATAATTGGTTGAGCTCAGGAGTCTGAAATCAGCGTGGGCAACATAGAAAGACCTCATCTCTACAAAAAATAAAAATAAAAAATTAGCCTGGTGTGGTGGCACACATCTGTAGTTCCGGCTACTGAGGAGGCTCTTGAGCCCAGGAGATCAAGCCTGCAGTGAGCTATTATCATGCCACTGCACTCCAGCCTGGGCAACTGAGCAAGACCTTGTCTCAAAAAAAAAAAAAAAAAAAAAAAATTAAATAATGTTAACAGAAGCAAGATGGCGAAATACAACCCTCCAATGATCATTCCCCCCACAGGAATAACACATTGAACAACTATCCACACAAAAAAGCACCTCCATAAGAATCCCGAATCAGGTAAGTAATCAAAGTACCTGGTTTTAACATCATATCAAGGAAACAGGCACTGAAGAGAGTAGGAAAGACAGTCCTGAATTGCCAGCACCACCCCTCCTCCATCCCCTGGCAGTGGCCACGTGATGTGGAGGGGAAAATCTGTGTACTCGGGGGAGGGACAGGGCAGTGACTGTGGAACTTGCATTGAAACTCAGTGCTGCCCTACAATAGCGGAAAGCAACACAGGGCAGAACTCAGCTGGCACCCATGGAAGGAGCATTTAGATCAGCCTTTAGCCAGAGAGGAATCATCTCTTCCAGCAACTGGAACCTGAGTTCCAGCTAATCCCATCGCCACAGGCTAAAGCCTTCTGGGGTTCTAAATAAACTTGCAAGGTATTCTAGACCACAAGGACTGCATATCCTAATCAAGTCCTGGTGTTACTGGGCTTTGAATCCAGTGGACTTGGGGTATACATGCCCTAGTGAGACACCAGATGGAGCAGCCAAGGAAGTGCTTGCATCATCCCTCCCCGAATCCCCCAACCCCAGGAGCATAGCTCAGAGCTGTGGGACAGACTCCTTCCTTCCACTTAAGGAGAAAAGAGGGGAGAGTAAGGAGGATGTTGTCTTGCAATGTGTATACCAGCGTAGTCATGGTATAACAGAAAACCATTCCAGGCCCTAGCTCCTGAATGACATTTCTAGGTATACCCTGGGTCAGAAGGGAACCCACTGCCTTGAAGGGAAGAACCCAGTCTTGGCAGGATTCATCACCTGCTGATTGAAGAACTCTGGGCCTTGAATAAACACCAGTGGTAGCCACGTAGTACTCTCTGTGGGCCTTAGGTGAGACCCAGTGCTGTGCTGGTTTCAGGGGAGACCCAACATAGTCTGACCTGTGGTGGCCGCAAGGAGAGACTTCTTCTGTTTGAGAAAAGGAGAGGGAAAAATAAGTGACCTTTGTCTTGCAGCTTAGGTATCAGCTTGGCCCACAGTGGGGTAAGCACCAAACTGGCTCCTGAGGTACCCAATTCCAGGCCTTGGGTCTTGGACAACATTTCCGAACTTGTCCTGGGCCAGAGGGGAGCCCGTTTCCCTGAGAGGAGAGACCCAGGACGTGTAGCATTCACCGCAAGCTTATTCAAGAGCCTTCGTGCCTTGAGTAAACATCAGTGGTAGCCAAGCAGTACTCGCCATAGGCCTGAGGTGGTGGTGGCTGTGAAGAAAGACTCCTTCAGGTTGAGGAAATGAGAGAGAAGAGTGAGAAGGACTTTGTCTTGCAGCTTTGGTGCCAACTCAGCCACAGTAGAATAGAGCAGATTTCTAAGGTTCCTGACTCCAGGCCCTGGCTCCTGAACAGCATTTCTGGACCATTCCTGGGCTGGTGGGGAGCTTGCCACCCTGAAGGGAAAGACACAAACATCGCTGGATTTGCCACCTGCTGACTGAAGAGCTCGGGGCCTTGAGTGAACATCAGCAGTAGCCAGGCAGAGGTCACTGTGGGCTTTGGGTGAGACCCAGTGCTGCACTGGCTTCAGGTCTGATCCACTGCAGTCCCACTGGTGGGGGCCACAGGGGCACTTGTGTCACCCCTCCTCTAGTTCCAGGCAGCTCAACACAGAGAGAGACTCTGTTTGGGGGAAAGTAAGAGAAGAGAACAAGAGTCTCTGCGTGGTAATCCAGGGAATTCTCTTGAATCTTACCCCAGGCCACAAAGGCAGTACCTATAAAAGTCTGCAATAGTCACATTACTGGGCTTGGGATGTCCCCTAATGCAGATACAGCTACAGTGACAAAAGACTTAGATCACAATGCATAAGTTCCTGTGAATACTCGGAAAGACTTCTCAAGAAGGACGGGTATAAACAAGCCCAGACTGCAAAGACTACAATAAATACCTAACTCTTCAATGCCCAGACATCAAAGACTTCTCAAGAAGGACAGGTGCAAGAAATAAAACCCACAAATGTGATAGAGTTCAACTCTCCAAAGTTGAACTCTCCACAAAGTAAACAAAATAACTGATCAAAAAACAAGAGAAAGGAGGCGGCGATGAGAGGCTCGCACGCCTCCAGCCCGGCCCCAGCCCCCCGGGACGGAGAGCCGAGCAGCCCCGGCTCTGGGCTACGGACTATGGGCGAATAGCTCTGACCACCCGGCGAAGCATGCCGCCTGCCTTGGCCTCCCAAAGTGCCGAGATTGCAGCCTCTGCCGGGCCGCCACCCCGTCTGGGAAGTGAGGAGCGTCTCTGCCTGGCCGCCCATCATCTGGGACGTGAGGAGCCCCTCTGCCTGCCTACCCAGTCTGGAAAGTGAGGAGCGTCTCTGCCCGGCCGCCATCCCATCTAGGAAGTGAGGAGCGCCTCTTCCCGGCCACCATCCCATCTAGGAAGTGAGGAGCGTCTCTGCCCAGCCGCCCATCGTCTGAGATGTGGGGAGCGCCTCTGCCCCGCCGCCCCGTCTGGGAAGTGAGGAGCGCCTCTACCCGGCCGCGACCCCGTCTGGGAGGTGAGGAGCGTCTCTGCCCAGCCGCCCCGTCTGAGAAGTGAGGAGACCCTCCGCCTGGCAACCACCCCATATGAGAAGTGAGGAGCCCCTCCGCCCGGCAGCCACCCCGTCTGGGAAGTGAGGAGCGTCTCTGCCCGGCAGCCACCCCATCCAGGAGGGAGGTGGGGGTCAGCCCCCACCAGGCCAGCCACCCCGTCCGGGAGGGAGGTGGGGGGTCAGCCCCCCGCCCGGCCAGCCGCCCTGTCCGGGAGGGAGGTGGGGGGGTCAGCCCCCCACCCGGCCAGCCGCCCCGTCCGGGAGGGAGGTGGGGGGGTCAGCCCCCCGCCTGGCCAGCCACCCCGTCTGGGAGGGAGGTGGGGGGGGGTCAGCCCCCTGCCTGGCCAGCCGCCCCGTCCGGGAGGTGAGGGGCGCCTCTGCCTGGCCGCCCCTACTGGGAAGTGAGGAGCCCCTCTGCCCAGCCAGCCGCCCCGTCCGGGAAGGAGGTGGGGGGGTTCAGCCCCCCGCCCAGCCAGCCACCCCGTCCGGGAGGGAGGTGGGGGGGTCAGCCCCCTGCCAGGCCAGCCGCCCCGACCGGGAGGGAGGTGGGGGGGTCAGCCCCCCGCCCGGCCAGCCGCCCCGTCCGGGAGGTGAGGGGCGCCTCTGCCCGGCCGCCCCTACTGGGAAGTGAGGAGCCCCTCTGCCCGGCCAGCCGCCCCATCCGGGAGGGAGGTGGGGGGGTCAGCCCCCTGCCCGGCCAGCCGCCCCGTCTGGGAGGTGAGGGGCGCCTCTGCCCGGCCGCCCCTACTGGGAAGTGAGGAGCCCCTCTGCCCGGCCAGCCGCCCCGTCCGGGAAGGAGGTGGGGGGGTCAGCCCCCCGCCCGGCCAGCCGCCCCATCCAGGAGGGAGGTGGGGGGGTCAGCCCCCCGCCCGGCCGGCCGCCCCGTCCGGGAGGTGAGGGGCGCCTCTGCCCGGCCGCCCCTACTGGGAAGTGAGGAGCCCCTCTGCCCGGCCAGCCGCCCCGTCTGGGAGGGAGGTGGGGGCGTCAGCCCCCCGCCAGGCCAACCGCCCCGACCGGGAGGGAGGTGGGGGGGTCAGCCCCCTGCCCGGCCAGCCGCCCCGTCCGGGAGGTGAGGGGCGCCTCTGCCTGGCCGCCCCTACTGGGAAGTGAGGAGCCCCTCTGCCCGGCCAGCCGCCCCATCCGGGAGGGAGGTGGGGGGGTCAGCCCCCCTGCCCGGCCAGCCGCCCCGTCCGGGAGGTGAGGGGCGCCTCTGCCCGGCCGTCCCTACTGGGAAGTGAGGAGCCCCTCTGCCCGGCCAGCCGCCTGGTCCGGGAAGGAGGTGGGGGGGTCAGCCCCCCGCCAGGCCAGCCGCCCCATCCGGGAGGGAGGTGGGGGGGTCAGTCCCCCGCCCGGCCAGCCACCCCGTCCGGGAGGTGAGGGGCGCCTCTGCCTGGCCGCCCCTCCTGGGAAGTGAGGAGCCCCTCTGCCCGGCCAGCCGCCCCGTCCGGGAGGGAGGTGGGGGGGTCAGCCCCCCGCCCGGCCAGCCGCCCCGTCCGGGAGGTGAGGGGCTCCTCTGCCCGGCCGCCCCTACTGGGAAGTGAGGAGCCCCTCTGCCCGGCCACCGCCCCGTCTGGGAGGTGTACCCGGCAGCTCATTGGGAATGGGCCATGATGACAATGGCGGTTTTGTGGAATAGAAGCGGGGGAAAGGCGGGGAAGGGATTGAGAGATCGGATGGTTGCCATGTCTGTGTAGAGGGAGGTAGACACGGGAGACTTTTCATTTTGTTCTGTACTAGGAAAAATTCTTCTGCCTTGTGATCCTGTTGATCGGTGACCTTACCCCCAACTCTGTGCTCTCTGAAACATGTGCTGTGTCCACTCAGGGTTAAATGGATTAAGGGTGGTGCAAGATGTGCTTTGTTATACAGATGCTTGAAGGCAGCATGCTCGTTAAGAGTCATCACCACTCCCTAATCTCAAATACCCAGGGACACAAACACTACGGAAGGCCGCAGGGTCCTCTGCATAGGAAAACCAGAGACCTTTGTTCACTTGTTTATCTGCTGACCCTCCCTACACTATTGTCCTATGACCCTGCCAAATCCCCCTCTGTGAGAAACACCCAAGAATGATCAATAAAAATAAATAAATTAATAAAAAAAAAAAAGAGAAAAAAAAAAAAAAGAAGGACAGGTGCAAACAAGCCCAGACTGCAAAGACTACAATAAATACCTAACTCTTCAATGCCCAGACATCAGTGAACATCCACAAGCATTGACCATCCAGAAAAACATGACCTCACCAAACATACTAAATAAGGCACCAGTGACCAATCCTAGAGTGACAAAGATGTGTGACTTTTCAGACAGAAAATTCAAAATAGCTGTTTTGAGGAAGCTCAATGAAATTCAAGATAACACAGAGAAACATTCCAGAATCCTGTCAGATAAACTTAACAAAGAGATTGAAATAATTTTTTAAAAATCAAGCAGAAATTCCAGAGCTGACAAATACAATTGACATACTGAAGAATGCATCAGAGTCTCTCAACAGCAGAATTGATCAAGTGAAAGAAAGGATTAGTGAGCTTGAAGACAGGCTATTTGAAAATATAGAGTGAGAGAACACAAAAGAAAAAAGAATAAAAAAGAATGAAGCATGACTAGAGGATATAGAAAATAGCCTCAAAAGGGAAAAATCTAAGAGTTATTGAAACTAGAGGATATAGAAAATATCCTCAAAATCTAAAAGTTATTGGTCTTAAAGAGGAGGTAAAGAGAGAGATCGGGGTAGAAAGGTTATTCAAACAGATAATAACAAATAAACTTTCCAAACCTAGAGAAAGATATTAATATTCAAATCCAAGAAGTTTATAAAACACCAAGCAGATTTAAGTGAAATAAGACTACCTCAAAGCACTTAATAATCAAAGTCCCAAAGATCAAAGATAAAGGAAAAAACCCTAAAAGCAGCAAGAGAAAAGAAATAAATAACATACAAAGGAGCTCCAATACATACAATAGAATACATACAATAGAATACATACAATAGAATACAATAGAATTCTCAGTGGAAACCTTACAGTCCAGGAGAGAGTGGTATTTAAGGAGCTGAAGGAAACAAACTTTTATTCTAGAATAGTATACTGAGTGAAAATATCATTTAAACATAAAGAAGAAATAAAAACTAACCCAGACAAACAAAAGCTGATGGATTTCATCAACACCTGGCCTATCCCGCAAGAATTGCTAAAGGCAGTTCTTCAATCTAAAAGAAAAGAATGTTAATGAGCAATAAGAAATCATCTGAATGTACAAAACTCACACATAATAGTAAGTACACAGAAAAACACAGAATATTATAACACTGTAATTGTAGTGTGTAAGCTACTCATATGTTGTAGAAAGACTAAAATTTGAACCTCTCAAAAATAATAACTACAGCAACTTTTCAGGACATAGACAGTACAATAAGGTATAAATAGTAACAAAAAGTTAAAAAGCAGGGGGAACGAAGTTAAAGTGTAGAGTTTTTATTAATTTTCTCTCTGCTTCTTCATTAGTTAGTTTTTTTCTGCAGTCAATGGTAAGTTGTCATCAGTTTAAAATAATGGGTTATAAGATGTTATTTTTAAGCCTTGTGGTAACCTTAAATCAAGAAACCTATAACAGATCCAAAAAAACTAAAAATAAAAAGCAAGAAATTAAAACCTACTGCCAGAGAAAATCACCTTCACAAAAAAGGAAGGAAGGATGGATGGAAGGAAGAAGGGAAGAAAGGAGGAAGGAAGGAGGGAAGGAAGGAAGGAAGGAAAGAAAGAAGGAAGGAAGGAAGAAAGGGAGGGAAGGAGGGAGGGAAGGCCACAAAACAACCAGAAAACAAATAACCAAATTGCTGTATTAAGCCCTTATCTATTACTAACAACATCGAATGTAAACAGGCTAAACTCTCCAATCAAAAGACATAGGGTGTGGCCTAGGCACAGTGGCTCATGCCTACAATCTCAGTACTTTGGGAGGCTGAGGTGGGAGAATTGCTTTGAGCCCAGGTGTTTAACACCAGCCTGGGCAACATAGTGAGACCTCATCTCTACAAAAAATAAAATTAGCCAGGTGTGGTGGTGCACACTTGTAGTCCCAGCTACTCGGGAAACTGAGGTGGGAGGATTGCTTGAACCCAGCTGTTTGAGGTTACAGTGAGTTATAACTGTACACCACTGCATGCCTGCCTGGGCAACAGAGTGAGTCCCAGTCTCTAAAAACAAACAAACAAATCACAGCAACAACAAAAACAGAGTGGCTAAACTGATTAAAAAATAAGACCCAACAATCTGTTGCCTACAAGAAACATACTACACCTATAAAGACACACACAGACTAAAACTAAAGGGATAGAAAAAGATATTCCATGGAAGTCAAATGGAAGTCAAAAAGGAGTAGGAGTAGCTATACTTACACCAGACAAAATAAATTTCAAAACAAAAACTATAAAAAGGACAAAGAAGGTCATTATATGACAATAAAGGAGTCAATTCAGTAAGAGGATATTGTAAACATATATGCACCCAACACTAAGGCACCCAGATATAAAGCAAATACTATTAGAGCTAATGAGAGAGATAGACCCCAATATAATAATAGCTGGAGACTTTAGCACCCCCACTTTCAGCACTGGACAGATCTTCCAGACAGAATACCAACAAAGAAACACTGGGCTTAATCTGCATTATAGATCAAATAGATCTAATAGATTAGATACTTGTAAAACATTTCAGCCAGTGGCTGCAGAATATACATTATTTTCCTCAGCACATGGATCATTCTCAAGGATAGGCCATATGTTAGGCCACAAAACAAGACTTAATTTTTTTAATGGAAATCATATCAAGTGTCTTCTCTAACCACAAATAAATAAAACTAGAAACTAATAACAAGAGGAAATTTGGAAACTAAATAAACACACGGAAATTAAATGATATGCTCCTGAATGACCAGTGGATCAATGAAGAAATGAAGAAGGAAATTTTAAAATGTCTTAAACAAAAATGAAAACACAACACATCAAAACATGGGATTCAGTGAAAGGAGCACTAAGAGGAAAGTTTATAGCCAAAATTACCTAAATCAAAAATGTAGAAAAATTTCAAATAACCCAACATTGCATCTTAAAGAACTAGAAAAGCAAGAGCAAAGCAAACTCAAAATTAGTAGATGAAAATAAATAATAAATATCAAGCAGAAATAAATGAAACTGAAACAAAAAACAGAACAGAACAACAAAATGAAACATTGATTTTTTTGAAAAGATAAAATTGACAAATCTTTAGGCTAAGAAAAAAAGAAAATTCAAAATCAGAGATGAAAAAGGAGACATTACAACTGACACTGCAAAAATTCACAGGATCATTAGAGACTACTATGAGCAACTATCTGCCAGCAAATTGAAAATCTAGAAGAAATGGATAAATTCTTAGACACATACAACCTACAAATACTGAACTGTGAAAAAATCCAAAACCTGAAAAGACCAATAACAAGTAATGAGATCACAGCCATAATAAAAAGTCTCCTGGCAAAGAAAAGCTTAAACCTGATGGCTTCATTGCTGAATTCTACTAAATATTTAAAGAAGAATGAAAACCATTTCTCAAACTCAAAAAATAAGTGGAGGAAGGAATACTTCCAAACTCATTCTATAAAGCCAGTATTACCCTGATACCAAAACCAGACTAAGATACATTTTAAAAAACTACAGGCCAATATCCCTCATGAATATTGATGCAAAAATCTTCAACAAAATACTAGCAAACCAAAATTAACAACATATTAAAAAGATCATTCACCATGACCAAGTGAGATTCATCCCTTGGATGCAAAGACAGTTCAACATACACAAATCCATCAATGTGATACATCATATCAACAGAATAAAGAATAAAAATCATATGATCATTTCAATTGATGCTGAAAAGGCATTTAATAAAATTCAACATTTCTTCATGATAAAAACCATCAAAAAACTGGGTCTAGAATGAACATACCTCAACACAATAAAAGCAATGTAGGCAGACCCACAGCTAGTATCATAATGAATGGAGAAAAATGGAAATCTTTTCCTCTAAGATCTGGAACACAGCAAGGATGCCCACTGTCAGCATTCTTATTCAACATAATACTGGAAGTCTTAGAGCAATTAGGCAAAGATTTCTTGAGTAATATTCCACAAGCACAGGCAACCAAAGCAAAAATGGACAAATGGGATCACATCAAATGGAAAAGCCTCTGTGCAGTAAAGGATACAATCAACAAAATGAAGAGACAACCCACAGAATGGGAGAAAATATTTGCAAACTATCCATCTGACAAAGGATTAATAACCAGAATAAGGAGTTCAAACAACTCTATAGGAAAAAATATGAGACAATTTAAATATGGGCAAAAAATCTGAATAGACATTTCTCAAAAGAAGACATACAAATGGCAAACGGGTATATGAAAAGGTGCTTAACATCAATGATCATCAGAGAAATGCAAATCAAAACTACAATGAGATATTATCTCACTGCAGTAAAAATGGCTTTTATGCAAAAGATAGGCAATAACAAATGCTGGCAAGGATGTAGAGAAAAGGAAACCCTCACACATTGTTGGTGAGAATGTAAGTTAGTACAGCCAGTATGGAAAACAGTTTGGAGGTTCCTCAAAAACCTAAAACAGAAGTACCATATGATCCAGCAATTTTACTGCTAGGTATACATCCCAAAGAAAGGAAATCAGCATATCAAAGAAATATCTGCACTCCTATGTTTATTGTAGCACTATTCACAATAGCCAAGATTTAGAAGCAACCTAAGTGTCCATCAATGGACAAATGGATAATGAAAAAGTAGTACATATACACAGTGGAGTATTATTCAGCCGTAAAAAAGAATCAGATACTTTCATTTGCAACATGGATGGAATTGGAGGACATTATGTTTAGTGAAATAAGCCAGGTACAGAGAGTCAAATTTCATATATTCTCACTCATGTATGGAACCTAAAAATTAAAACAAGTGAATTCATGGAGATAGAAAGTATTAATAGAATGATGGTTACCAGAGGCTGGAAAGGGTAGTGGGGGTGGGAAAAAGTGGGGGTGGTTAGTGGGTACAAAAATATAGTTAGATAGAACGAATAAGATCTACATGGGAGGCAGAGGCAGGCAGATCACTTGGGGTCAGAAGTTCAAAACCAGCCTGGCCAACGTGGTGAAACTCTGTCTCTACTAAAAATAGAAAAATTAGCCAGGCATCATGGCACATGCCTGTAATCCCAACTACTCGGGAGACTGAGGCAGGAGGATCTCTTGAACCTGGGAAGCAGAGGTTGCAGTGAGCCGACATCCTGCCACTGCATTCCAGCCTGGGCAACAGAGCAAGATTGTCTCAAAAAAAAAAAAAAAAGAATAAGATCTGGTATTTGATAGCACAACAGGGTGGCTACAGACAACAGTAATTTATTGTACATTTATAAATAACTAAGAGTATAATTCAATTATTTTTAACACAAAGAAAAGATGAATGCTTGAAGTGATGGATACCCCATTTATCCTGATGTGATTATCCTGTGATTATTGTATGCCTCTATCAAAATATGTCATGTACCCCATAAATGTATATACCTATATACCCATAAAAATTAAAAACAAATAAAAAATAAAACATTAACAGTTTCAATCAGCCATGTTAGATAATATACAATCTTTCCATTTTCTCTATAGAAAATAATGTTACAGAACTTTTATATGAAAAAAGAGATAAAAGAATTTACAATTAAAAATATAGAGAAAAAAATTATAGAAGTGTGGTGGGCAGTTAATTAATCAAACTATCACTTTTTTCCTGGATTTTATAATGCATGTGGTTTCTGTTAGAACATTTTAATTTTTCATTTGTTGCAATCTTTTTTTTTTACTCTAAATAAATATTAACACTGGTGCCTTATTCTGTGTAAATTCCTTAAAGGGAGTCCTCCAGAAGTTTTGGGCCCCTAAACCTGGGTCTACTCCTGCTGAGTGCACCACATACCTCCCCCTCTGGAGGGTCCTTTCCAAAGGTGTTGCCACAAACCAGGCTGTGGGCCTGCATTCACAGATCTTTCTTCTTCTCTGTCTCAGGGGAAGTCTCTCTCTCTACTACTTTTCTAGGGATTCTGTGCTCCCCTCTGCCCATCTTAGACCGAGCTCTTTGTTGAGGTCAAGGGTTTCACAAAAAGCAAGACATGTTTTCAGCTGTAAGCATTTTCTATTATTTCCTCTACAAGAATCCCCAAGGCAAGGAAATATTATGGACCTGAATACCAGTTTAGGACTTGAGGAGAGAAGGTTGTGGAAATCTACAAATTGATTTCTCAGTAAATGATCCTGCTCATGCATACAGCATGAGCTAATATGATTGCTCTAATTGTTTTAACAGTCCTATTAATGTCTGTCTTCAATAAGTAGATGACATTTATATAAAAATTAAATAATATAAAGCATATCTTGAGTCCGTTGAGGGGAAAGAATGTTCCTCTAGAGTTGCAGTGACCCCAGCAGTTGCACATAAGAGACATTCTAGTTTTTGCTATACAGTCTGAGGAAGCAACCAGAACTTCAGCAAGTTCTGGGGCTTCTCCCACATCACTGCCATATGCTCCCAGATGGGAACATAAATAAGCAATGAAAAGGGAGTGTTGAAATGAGAGATCTGGTAACGGGTCATTTGAAAAGACAGAGCAAAGACTTGTAGCCATTTTCTAGCAATTTCACAACCACTACTGAAATCAGCATAACATTTGCAACCTGGCCTATGTTAGAAAAAAAAGGCATGTAATATACCACCAACGAAATTGTGGTTTGAATTCTCTCTGAATGTACGTTTATTTCTCTTTTATCCCAGCTGCATCTATACCTACCTTGCTGTGAAACAGCATAATTAACCGGTAGGTTTCAGGGAGAAGTGATAATTTTCAGCTTATTCTAGGTCATTTTCAGTCAACATTTTAGCTTGAAAATGCTTTTCCCTTCTCCCTTTGGCAGCAGCTTTCAGAAGTGGATTTTGCTGAAGCCTTCTATTTTCATCACTCTGATTGCTTTATTTATGCAGCAAATCACTGATTTGGTGTTTAGGAAATTGTCATGTTTGGGCACCAAAGCTTTTTAGTTAATGGATGGAGGAGTTCTAAACTTGTTTATAAAATACATGTATTTTTTAAAAGGCCCATAAAGTTCCAACTCATCATTCATTATATTCAGGGTAGTGATTAACAGTAAGTTCTTTTACCATTTACTTCAACTCTTCCTGTCAAATCAACACTGAAGAACATATTTATCTAAACTTAAGAATATCTTGGTACTTGTCTTAATAACTAGGTTGGATAAATCAGTCTTTTCTTTAAACAGCACTCTTAGTACTTTCTTCCCTGAATATCTAATCTCGTTGAATAGAATCCTTCAGGAAAGTAGAAAGATAGCCTGGAAAGATAGCCTCGCTATGACACTTCCCATCTGGAAAATGACTAGGAACACCTCTATTGAAATGACAACAGTGAATGATAGAGAGTAATAGATGCATAGGCCATAGACTTTGGAATTAAGTAGAAATCAAGGTTATGTGCTAGTCTTGGCTCTGCCATGACTTGGTTATGTCACTGTCTGGACCTTTCATGGCTTGTTTCTCCGTCAATGAATTAAGAAAGTTGGATTAGACTATTATAATTTTTTGTTGTTGTTATTGTTTTAAGCAAGAGTTTTTCAAATGAAAATTTACTTGAAATTTAGATATATAATGAAATATATTGGTTTTCTATTGCTGTATAACAAATCTCCCCAAAATTTAGTACCTTAAAGCAAAGGTAGTAATTTATTAATCTCTCACAGTTCCATGGGTTGGGAAATGGAGATTGACTTGGCTGTGTTACCAAACTAAACTTGGCTCTACTTGCCCTGTGTGCAGAAAAAGCCAAACACTAATATTAAGATCTGCAGCAAGAGAAATTATTGCATTTATTGTAGGGTGCCAAGCAAGGAGAATCAGGCAGCTAATGCTTAAGACCTGAACTCTCTGATGGCTTACAAGCAAGAGTTTTGAAAGGCAGGGGTATATTTTAAGAAAGCAGAAGTTACAAGTAAAATCATAGGTGAATACATGGAAGTTATATATTGGTTTGGCCCAAAAAGGTAGGATATCTTGAAGTGGGAGCTTACAAGTCATAGGTGAATTCAGAGATTCTTTGATTTTGCAATTGGTCAAGGAAGCAAGGCTTTTGCTAAAAACTTGGGGTCAGCAGAAAGAAATGTTAAGGTGTGGTCTGTGGGCATGACCTTTTCCAGGACCCTCAGGAAGAAATTTAGAACAAAGAACAATGGTCAGAATGTAGTTCTCAATTCCTTCTTAACTGAGGTCTACTTGATGGTGGTCAACATTTTCCATTTGTTGGGGAAAAAAATAAGAACATATGTCAAGATGTCATCTTTTGCTTTTATAGGGAGCCAATATCTTATGAGTCTAATTTACTTGGGTCTCACTAGTTGATAGCTGTTAATGTCCCCCTTGTTTTTCTCCCTCCAGGTGGCTTCTCTTCAGTGATTTCCATTAACTTGCAGAACTTAACCTTATAAGTATTGATATTAGAGGCATTTATTTTTACTGTGGTTAGAGGAGAGAAAATGTTAGGTCTTTGCAGGACCCATTCATGTGCATGACTCCCTGCAGCCCTCAGCAACCCTTTCTGAGTTTCTCCCTTCTTCAGGATCTCAAAGGCACTGGAGAACTGTGAGAGCTGGAGCCTAAGGGGAGACCAAGGAAGTGCCAGCCCCAGTCTTAGAAAACCCTCCTCCCTGTCCCCTACATGCTTCTAGGTAACCCGGGGTGGGACAGCATCTCTCTCTCCCCCTGCCCCCAATAGTATCCTTTAAAGGGCTTGGTGGGAACATCCAAGGCCCTGAATCTGCCAGTACAGGTGCAGTCGACACCAAGCGGAAGCCACCCAGCTGGCTTTTAATCTGTCCGACCTAGCACCACTGGACTGTCTCAAGTCCTCCAGAATCCTGGACCCCCCAATATTTGGGGGGATTCTTGAAGGCACATGTTTTTTGTAGTTATTGCTTGCTCTGACTTCCTGCTTCTGTTGATTGCTGTCCCTTGCAGCCACCTCCTTCTTTCTGCCTTGCATCCACCCAAACATTGGATCCAACTTTCTTTCCTTGCCTTCTCCAAATATACCTCACACTCCTGTGGAGCCTTTGCTACTGGGTCTGTGGGGGCAATCATAGTTCTGGGGTTGGGAGGCCCCGTGGGTAAACACAGCAGGTCAGTTAATATCAGATATCAGGGATCCCTGTTTTCAGAAGTTCCTCCACCAATCCTCCCACCTGTACCTTGCTACTCACTGTCTCTTCCTGGCTCCTACTTTCCTGCCTTCTTGCTTGGTCTCCACTCAGCTTCTCTCTGGTTTCAATCCCTTTATTTCCTCATGCTGTGGGGAGCTCTCACAGAGCTCAACATTCTTCCATCTTTGCAGGAGGAGCAATTTTATTCTTCAGTCATGTTCCTAGTTTGATCCAGGGCATGTGTTGAGGTTATCTTTCTACACACACAAAAAATTTTTTTAAATACAAATATAAATGCATATAAGTAAATATTTTTATATCTATTCTCCCTGAGATTTTCCAATGCCTAATATTAAACTAACAATCTTTATTTTAGCTCCCACTACCCATATAAGGGTTTCATGGTGGGGAACAAGCCACAGGACAGAAGGCTGTGCAGCAAAATAGTTATGCCTTTAGCTTCTGGACACAGAGAGACCCAGATATGAATCTTGGCTCTAATACTCACTTGCTATGTGATCTTGGGCAAGTTATTCAACTTCTCTGAGCTTCAACTTCCTCACCTGTAAAATGGAGGTAACAACAACTATCACCTTATAGGGTTCCCATGAGCATTAAATGAGAAAATACATATAAATCTCAGTGTTTGCTGCATAATAAGCATTTGATATATAGCTCTTTTATGTAGGTCACTGTATGAAGCAGAGAAGACAATAAGGTTTTGCCAAAAGAATAGTTGTAATAATGTTATTAGCATACACTATTATATATGCCAGGCACTTTATGTGTATTAGTTCATTTTATTTTATCTTTTAACTTTTTAAACTTTTTTTGTAACAGACACCCAGGCTGGAGTGCAGTGGCATGATCATAGCTCACTGCAGCCTCTAATTCCTGAGCTCAAGTGATCCTCCTGCCTCAGCCTCCCGAATAGGTAGGACTACAAGTGTGCACTACCATGTCTGGCTAATTTTTAGAGATAGGGTCTTGCTATGTTGCCCAGGCTGGCCTTGAATTCCTGGCCTCAAGTAATTCTCCCACTTCAGCCTCCCAAAGCACTGGGATTACAGGGATGAACCACTGTGCCTGGAACATTAACTTTTTTTTTTCTTTTTTTTTTTTGAGACATAGTCTCACTTTGTCACCCAGGCTGGAAGTGCAATGGAGTGATCTCAGCTCACTGCAACCTTTGCCTCCCAGGTTCAAGCAATTCTCCTGCCTCAGCCTCCCAAGTAGCTGGGACTACAGGCATGTGCCACCACATGCGGCTAATTTTTGTATTTTTAGTAGAGATGGAGTTTTGCCATGTTGGCCAAGCTGGTCTCAAACTCCTGACCTCAAGTGATTCACCCACCTTGGCCTCCCAAAGTGCTGGGATTACAGGTGTGAGCCACCATGCCTAGCCTTAACTCATTTTAATTCACATAATAATTATCTAAAGGAGAGAATATTATTTGTCTCTCAAAGATGTGAAAACTCAAATCATTACTTCAAGGTTACATGGCTAGGAAGCACAGAATTTAAACCAGGCTTGCCCACGTCCTTGCTCTCTACACTATTTTTTCTCCCTTTTTATTTCCATACTGACCATTAGAACCAGATATACCCTAGCAAGTACAAATCACAGAGTGTATATCTGATTAGATCTCCTGAAGCAGAGGCTGAGATGGAGTTTGGGGCACAGGATGTTTTTTAGAGATCAATACCTGTAGAAGAGGCAGGGAGCAAGAAGAATGAGGCGGCGGAAGAAGGTGAACCCTGATACAGGACTGACAAACCTTTGACCAACCCCACAGGGCACTCCAGAACACAGGTAGCTCATCAAAATGGTTTTAGGAAGCGAAGTAGTTTTTGGTGCAGCAAAATTGAACCCATGGTAAGTATTCACAGGAGGTCAGTTATTAGGAATGTATCAGTTAGCAACTGTATTCAGCTCATATTGGAGACAACAATTTCTCTCAAAACAAATTAGGGATTGGACTTTTCTTTCACATAAAAGAAACCTGGAGATCAGCAGTATGAACTTTCTATACTATCCTCCATGATATCAGCAGATCTACTTAAACTCTTTCTTTTTTTTTTTTTTTTTTTTTTTGAGCAGCAGCAAGATTTATTGTGAAGGGCAAAAGAACAAAGCTTGCACAGTGTGGAAGGGGACCCAAGTGGGTTGCCCTCTTAGCTCTGATAAAGACTCCCTCCTTGACCAAACCTTAGCTGAGCTCCACTGAGCTCTCTTCTCAACTAGGCCTAAGCAAATTAATGCAGGAACTGAAAAGCAAATACTGGATGTCCTCATTTATAAGTGAGAGCTAAATATTGGGTACACTTATAAGTGAGAGCTAAACATTGCAATGGGAACACTGGAATTGCGTGAACTGAGTGATCATTTCAGAAAATAAAAGGGTTTTCTGCAAAGGTTTCAGCCCCTGGTGTTTCCAGCCACTTCTAAACAAACAGCAGTAGTGTCAACTTACCTGGCCTTCCTCTGCCGCCAGCCCCAGGCGGTCATGTTTGCCTAACCGAATACTGGAAGTTCTGCTTTCTCCATCACACCTTTAGTTCCATCTCAAACTTCTCTTCCCTTCCCCAGATTTTAACACTGCTCAGCATTACCACCAGGAAAATATCCTGCATCATCTGTCCTATAAGCCCCACAATATGTGTGAGCAGTCTGATACTGCCCAAGTTCATGAACCTAAAGTGATGTGATTTTTCTCCAGCAATGTTCACCTGCTGAGGCCAGGCCTGGAGAAGACGAAAAGCCAGGCTTTGCTTTCAATAAGATCAGTGCATATGAGATAAGGCAGATGAGCTAGAACAGAAAATAGTGGTCAAAGAAAGGAGTGTATGAAATCAAGAATTTGGAGTTTTATTCAACAATTCTATCGTGAGTGGCCACTATATGCCAGGAGAATTCTATGATTAAGTTACTTTGTAAATCTTGTCTAGAAGGAGGACAGAATAGACCAAGGCTAAAGTTGGAAGTGTCAAAGAAGCAGAAGTCACTCACATTAGCTAGAATGTGGGATGTTTGGTCATTTTTGTGATTTGGACAATGTTCATGCTTCGTGTTCAGACATGATTACAGTGTGGTCTTGTTTTGTTTTGATCCATCAGGGTCACTGAGTGGCCTTCTCTGATGTTGTTTTTCTGTGAAAGAGTTGTGTTCGACAGGAGAACACCAAGGCCCAGCTGATAGTACCAGGCCAGCTTCCAGGTGTCAAGGACTGCTATTCGCTTTTGTCACCCCTTAGAACTAACCACACATCAAGAGAAAGAAAATTCCAGTTTTAAATAAACTGGCTTTACTAGTCTCCCATTCAGGAGAAACACAAAAGACAGGGTTAACATGTTCCTCAAGCTCCCAACAGTAGAATGCTTTTGAAGACGAATTAAAATTTGAATGCAAAAATAATAAAATTTGCATTCAAAATATTTGAATGCAAGAGCAATGAAAACATTTGAATTTTACTTATTATAGGTACAGTCTAGAGACACATAGTCTCAGAGTCTGACCTACTTTAAAACTGTGATAATCTTTGGGGGATTAGCTCGTGGACGCTAAATAATTTACTTTTAAATTCCATTACAGTTGCTGTGGTTTTAAAATAACAACATACTTTGTATTTTCATGACCTGTATATTGGTTTTCCTTCCTCCCCCAACAGCATTCCTGCTATTTTAGCAAACAAATGCATCTAGAAACAACGTATGATTCCCCAAATCATACTATTCAGGGGAAAAATAAAATAAAATGTTAATGCTAGAAGGAAGATATCAGGATCCCAACCATCGTCAAAGTCACCAAGCTACAGTGGAAGCATAAAAAGCTGATCCTAGGTCTCCAGACTCCTTGCTTTAGTTGGACAGCCTGATACTTGGGTGGGCAGAGACATTTTCTGTCTGGTTACTGTTGTATTTCCACTGCCTAGGATGTTGCTGGATAAATTATACGTGTTCAATAAATGAATACATAAAATTTTTTGATAAACAAAGCACTTTTCTTTTTCTTTTTTTCTTCTTTTTTGAGACGGAGTTTTGCTCTTGTTGCCCAGGCTGCAGTGCAATAGTGTGATCTCGGCTCACTGCAACCTCCGCCTCCTGAGTTCAAGCGATTCTCCTGCCTCAGCCTTCCTGAGTAGCTGGGATTACAGGCACCTGCCACCATGCCTGGCTAATTTTTGTATTGTTAGTAGAGACAGGTTTTCTCCATGTTGGTCAGCCTGGTCTTGAAATCCCAACCTCAGGTGATCCGCCCTCCTCAGCCTCCCAAAGTGCTAGGATTACAGGCAGGAGCCACTGCCCCCGGCAAACAAAGCACTTTTCTAGAAAGTCAGTGATTTGGAGCTGTAAGGTACTTTAGACCCTGTTATTCAAAATATGCTCTGTTGGCCAGCAGCATCAGCATCACCTGCTAAACTGTTAGAAAAGTGGAATCTCAGGCTCCACCCAGAATTACTGAATCAGAATCTGCATTTTATTTAACAAATTCTCAAGTGATAAATAGGGATGTGAAAGTTTGAGAAGTACTGCTATAGACATCATCTATGTTTCTCAATCTTGGCTGCATATCACTGTAAGGAGCTTTTAAAATATATGAATACTTAGGCCCTATCTCCAAAGAACTTGATGTTCAGCCAGGATTGAGGACCACTGTTTGCAGCCCAATATCCTGTGTAACTGAGTTACTTAACCTTTCTGTGCCTGTTTTCTTATGTGTTAAATGGAGCTACCAATATCCTCTAGCCAAAGACCATAAGGAATACACTGTAATTAAACAGTCCCTTCAGTGGCTTGCTGCAGTAAGGAAAATGCCACATCAGAAGAGGCCATGAGGCATTTCCAAAACAATATGTTAGGGTAAGGCTGTTTACAGGAATATGAACTTGTGTTAGGTGATGTGGGAGAGAATTCAAAGTATTGTTTTGCTCTGAATTGAGTGCTGTCTAGAAGTGGGAGCAATTCTATTACGCCTTAATAATTTTTATATAGGAGATGAGAGGAATAAAGCAAGTTAAAGGCTGTAATTTGTGAACAAGTAATCACTCATATTAGCTAAAAGAGGGGGATATTTGGTCATTTTTAATGGGTTGGATTGTTCTCGTTTTTTCTGTGTTTGGACACAACTTTAGAGAGACCTTATTTTTGTCTTGCTCCATTATGGTCAGAGTAGCCTAGTCTGCTGTTGGTGTACATGAAATTGTTTGTGTCCAACATGTAATAACTATAACAGTTGTTGATAAAAGATTTTACTTTTTTTTTTTTTAAGGGACAGGGTCTCACTCTGTTGCTCAGGCTGGAGTATGGTGACATGATCATAGCTCACTGTAACCTTGAACTCTTGGGCTCAAGTGATCCTCCCACCTCAGCCTCCCAAGTAGCTAGGACTACAGGTACATGCCACCATGACCAGCTAATTTTTTTTTTTTGGTAGAGATGGGGGTCTTGCTATGTTGCGCATGCTGGTCTCAAGCTCCTGGACTCAAGTTATCCTCCCACCTTGGCCTCCAAAAGTACTGGAATTACAGGCATGAGCCATTGCACCCAGCCCTTTTTTTTTTTTTTGTATTATTATTTAGTGTTCCTCTTTATCTCTGCTAACAGTTTTTGCTTACATTGTCTGATGTCAATCTTGCTACAACCAGCTTTCTTTTTGTTAATATTTTCTTGATACACATAGTTTTCCTTTCAAAGTATTTTAAACCCTTCTTTGTAGTTTTAGGAGATCTCTCATTAATGACATCTAGCTGGTATTTCTTTAATCTCACAATCTCGATCTTTTATAGGTAAATTTAATCCATTTACATTTATTATAGTTTGTATGACTTTCTCAGTACTATCTTCTTTCTTAATTCTCCTTTTAGTCATCTAAAGTTTGTATTAAATATTTTTTTCATTTCTAGCATTTTAAATTCTTCATGGAAATCCATTCGTTTCCTATCTGCCTATTTCTATTTTGTAATTTCTTGCTATGTTGAATAAAATTAGTTTTATTTACCTCGAGCATCTGTTTTAGTTCACTCCTACTGCTATAAAAATATCTAAGATTGGGTAATTTATAAAAAACAGAAATCTATTTTTATTCACAGTTCTGGAGGCTGAACAGTTAAAAATCAAGGGGTTGGCAGATTTGGTGTCTGGTGAGGGCTGCTCTCTGCTTCCAAGATATCACTTCCTTATGTGTCTTCACATGGAAAAAGGGGGCAAATAGCTCCCTTGAACCTCGAACCGATCAGGGTGCTGATCTTGTTCATGAGGGCTTTGTCCTCATCACTTAGTCACCTCCTAAAGGTCCCACCTCTTAATATTATCACTTTGGCAGTTAAGTTTCAACATATTGATTTTAGGAAGACATATTCAGACCATAGCAGCATCCTAAACATATTAAGACTTTTGTTGAACTCTTGCATAAATTAATTTTATATGGAAGACATTTGTTCTGTTGATCACATTGGCTTTTTTTTTTTTTTTTTTTTTTTTTTGAGACAGTTTCACTCTGTCACTCAGGCTGGAGTGCAATGGCACGATCTTGACTCACTGCAACCTCTGCCTCCTGGGTTCAAGCTATTCTCCTGCTTCAGCCTCCTGAGTAGCTGGGATTACAAGTGCCCTCCACCATGCCCAGCTAATGTTTTTATTTTTAATAGAGACAGGGTTTCACCGTTTTGGCCAGGCTGGTCTTGAGCTCCTGACCTCAAGTGATCCGCCCGCCTCGGCCTCCCAAAGTTCTGGGATTATAGGCATGAGCCACCGCTCCTGACCCATATTGGCTCTTTCTTTGCATTGATTTTTTATGTTTTAGAATTTGGATTTTGAATGGGAGATATTTTATTTCCTCTTAACAATGTATTTTCTGGGCCGGGTGTGGTGGCTCATGCCTGGAATCCCAGCACTTTGGGAGGCAGAGGCGGGTGGATCACGAGGTCAGGATATCGAGATCATCGTGGCTAAAATGGTGAAACCCTGTCTCTACTAAAAATACCACAAATGAGCCAGGCATGGTGGCACGCACCTGTAGTCCCAGCTCTCAGGAGGCTGAGGCAGGAGATTCGCTTGAACCCAGGAGGTGGAAGTTGTAGTGAGCCAAGATCGTGCCACTGCACTCCAGCTTGGGTGATAGAGCGAGACTCCATCTCAAAAAAAAAAAAAAAAAAAAAAAAAAGGCAGTATTTTCTATTTGTCTTTATATTTCAATGCTCGTCTGTCCTTATTTGATGTTTGCATAGTTGCTTCTATCTGGCTTCTGAGCCTGCAGTACAAAATGGCCTCAAGGGATCCTGACCTTTAGTGATACTGAAGACTTTGCAATTCCTGTTACTGAGCCAATGAAAACTTATCCCTTAGGTGTCATAAAATTTCGAAGGTGATCTCCCACATCCTCAGGCAAGCAAATGCCATAGGCAGCAGTACAGTTTTTCTTTCTTGTCTTCATTTGATGTAGATGTTGGAGTGGTGAAATTCCTTCTGAACCTCTGGCTTCATGCAACAAGTTTGGCTTTGGTCTCTCCTCTTGGGTGAAGCATTTTGGTCCCCTTAAATCCCACTGCTACCATTTTTCTTCTTACCTATGTCCTAGGAGTCTTGTGCTTCAGTTTATTCTCTGCTTTATGTTTTTTTTTTTTTTTCCTTTTATGGTTTATCTTGTTGAGAAACATGGCTATGTCTATTTTTATACTTAATCTATCACTGCTATGTTTTGAAGCAAAGGAGGTGCAAAAAAACCATGATCTCATTTCACTTTGTTCAGAAGTCCCAACTTGCCATTCTTAATATTACTCTTTACATAATCCTATAAGTATATAAGCTCCTGGAAGGCAGGGGCTATGAGCTCCACATCATGGTCTCCCCAGAGTTAGTACAACGTCCAGGACATGGGAGAGGTCTTCCATAAATGCTGATTTGAGTTTGTTGACTTGGTAGGTGCCAGCCTTATCTCGAAGCCTCATGTTTTGAGAATCTATCACTACAGTCCTTTTTAAAAGCCTCTTCTCAGAGAGAGATGTTCATTTATTTCCTTATCTTATAGGTGTTAATTTTTTAGTTCTATATTTGTGCATTAAAAAGAAGATCAAACTAGTCTCAAACAAAGGCCTCACAAACCTAAAAGCTTACATAAATGGTCAAAGAAGATAAATTTGGAAGAAGTATGCTGTATATTTCCCTTTCCCTCCAACTTCTAAATTTCCTTTCCAATCCTAGCTCAAGTCTCCTGGATATCTTTCCTAAGCAACTCTTCTGACAATCCTTCTGACTTAGAATCCCTTCAGCAATGGTGGGTAAAGGTATATTATTATTATTCTATTGTGCATGGTTCTATGGTACTTTAAAACAGTTGCTTCACCTATAAAGTTTTGAGGCAAATTTTGAAGTTTTTCTTCGGCACCATTCTATTACTCACTTTTGAGCCCATCTGACAGCCCTTCATTATATCCCTTACTTTCTATTTCCACCCTTCCATACACGACTTGCTCTTAACAATTAATAAAAAATATTTTAAATTCATTTTGAACTGAGATATAGCATATATAAGTGCATAAGTTTTAAGTGAACACAATAAAATTTTACATATAAACATATACATTCACGTAGTCATTACCCAGATAGAGATACAGAGCATTTCCAACATTACAGATGGCTCCTGTGAGCTCCTTCCCAGTCAATATCCTCTCCTCTGTGGAAGTAACTTGCCAATTTCAATTCTGATCTCTAGTACTACATATTAGTTTTGCCTGTTCTTGAACTTCATATAAAATATTAGTTTTGCCTATTCTTGAACTTCATATAAATGGAACCATAACTGTATGTATTTCTAAACTTTAGAAATAATTTAAAACTTACACACAAGTTGCAATAATAGTACAGTGCATTCATATGCCCTTTGCTCAGATTTATGTATTGGTAATATTTTGCCTTTATTTGCTTTATTATTTACTTTACTACCTACCTATATATCTCTATCATCTACCTAAATATTTTTTTCTGAGCCTCTTCTTGAACATTTGAGAATAACTAAGTTGTATATCCCATATCTATTTACCTCTATATACCTTCAGTGTGCATTTTCTAAAAATAAGAGTTTCTCTTATATAACCATAGTAGGCTTATCAAGTAAACATTGATAACATTTTTATCTAAAGTACATATTCTGGATTTACCAATTGATCCAATACAGGATTCAGTCTAGCATCAGGTATTACATTTAGTTGTCATGGCTCCCTAATCTCTTTTAATCTGGTATAGTCTTCTGTTTGGTCTTTTATGACATTTAACATTTTTGAAGAAATTCTCTTTGTCTTTTCGTGGGATTTGCCTGATATTTCTTAATGATTACATCTGGGTTATGCATTCCCAGCTGGGATATTACATAAGTGATGTTATGTCTTTGGTGTCTCATATCTGGTGACAAATGATGTTCATTTGTCCCTCATTTGACATATTAATTTTGTTCACTTAGTAATCATTGTATAGTTAGAATTTTCCTCTTTCAACTAATAAGCAAGCTGTGGGGAGACACTTTAAGACCATACACATATCCTGCTCCCCAACAAAATCTATCCCTCCCTAATCCTAGATTTAGTATCCATTGATGATTCTTATGTGAACCAATCTTTATCATGATGGTTGCAAAATAATGAAGTTAATAATAAAGTTGGATTTTCCAACTCTAACACCCCTACTATATTTATTAGTTGGTACTCAACATTCTACTGTAATCGACAGTCCTCCCTTTTCTCTTGTTTATTTATTATTATGGGTATGAACTCCGGATTCCTGTTTTCCAAGTTTAAAAATAGTAAGCTGACCTTTAAAAGTATTTTTCTGTACTTGTTCTATTTTTTAAATCTACTTATTGTTGTGCTAGTACCACATGCACTTTGTTCTTTCTTAAGACAGAGTCTATCGTTTAGAGTCTGGAAAGATAAATCTTGACCCTATTACGTATTATTCTGGATGAATTTTAGAACCACTTTTACAAAATTATACCCCCCATGCCTTTTCTACTCATGGCTCTCCTCAACGCTGGTGGAATATGGCATTGTGTTGAACCTACAAATTAACTTAGAAATAACAGGGAATTTTGTGGTATGCAGTCTCTTCATCAGCAACAGGTCTGCTCTCCATTTATTAAAGTTTTAATCTGGCCAACATTTCTAATGGGCATATCTTCTGTAATACGCATAGGGTACATGGATGTGCTATTGGCTTGTAAGATTCTAGAATGATCTTAAACTTTTACAAGAATATCACTATGGTGTTGAAGTCAACCGAGAGAAAATCAAACAATCAAGGAAATAAAAAGATGAAGATGAAGAAGATTCTATGTTCATTTCATCCATTTACCAAATAAGCCTTCTGGAAGTTCTAGATGTCATTTGCCAGGCACTGTACTAGACATGGGGATGCAGAAGGGAAACCAGAACAGAGAAAAGCAAATAAAATAACTAGGTGGATCAAATAATAGTAGAAAGCCCTGCTTAACACAGCAGGTAGTAAAGTGCTTGTTGGAATATCATCAATAGTTTGATGAGATTTAATGTTGTATGATTAATTCATAATTTGTTAATTTACAGTCTAGAAAAACTGTACACAAAAAGGAAATGCCAGTATATCACACATTAAAGAAAATTCTCTTGAGAAAAATATAATTTAAAATCTGGAGACTTTTCCTCAGAGCTCCATTCTATATTCTGCCCCATGGGACAGAACTACCTGGAAAAGGCAGGGACTTCCATGGCATCAATTGAAAGCATGCAGACCTTGGCTTTCTGTGTTCTGCAATAAGCAATTATCAGACACCAGTGAAAACTACAAATGGGTTCAACGTGCATGCTGCTCCCTTCTTTAGCCTTTAACAGCTTCTCAGCATCTCTTAGGAGTCTGTCATCTCTGTTTAGAAACATCAGTTTGTGTTACTAGAAGCACTGGCAGAATCAGAGACCCTGGAATGTGCCCTAGATCACTGTCTACAGATTAGGCTTGAACCCTCAGATGCAAGCTTCATTCATAGCGGGGAGAAATGGCTGGCACAACTGCTCTGCAGTGCTAATTCTAGCTCTAGGCTCTATCTGTAGTTTAAAGAGATGTTCCCAGGCCATCATTTATTTCTCCTTCCTTCTTTTCTTCATCCTTCCTTCCCACAAGGAAGTATTGGGAAACATGACCTCAAGTATTTTCCTAACTCCTGAATTTAAGTCTTTAGTAAACAAGAATTCAATGAACACTTGTCATGTCCAACTCCTTCTGGATAAATGGGAGGGAATACATTTAAGTAAACTAAAGTGGAACCGAAGAATTACAGTTCCAGTTTCAAATCAGCCACTCACAAAAGCCTCCAGTCGATCTCCCTTTCTTCCTTCCCGTCTTTTTTTTTTTTTTTTGAGAGAGGGTCAAAGGCGTGCCACCAAGTCTGTCTTTCCTCTCTTTTAAAAGGTGGTTTGATTCGCCATAAAAGACATACCTTTGACATTTCTGAAGAATACATTCTCTTCTCTCTTTTTTTTGAGCTCACAAGGAGGGGTCAAGGTCGGGGGGTGGGTGACCCCTGGGGATGTGTACATGTGAGGCCACCAAGGAGTGTGGAGAAATACATTTTTTTTTTGGTGGGATTTAATATTTCTCAATGATTAGATCCAGGTTATGCACTCTTAACTGGGAAATTACATAAGTAATGTTATGCTTTAAGGGCAACACGACGTTCAGACACTTTTCTGCTTAATGGTAAGAGAAAAGGATCACTAGAGGATTTCTTAAAGTTGGCCAGATCAACCTAATCAGGTTGATTAGGTCAACCTAATTTATCAAGTAAAGAAGAGAAATGACTCATCCATGGATATTCTTCCTAGGTCTGCCTATGAAGAGACACGCAGAAGCCAAGGGTGCCTCTCTGTCCTGTCCAATGTACCTTACCACTTTGTTAGGTGGAGAGAAAATTGGAACATCGTCCTTAAAAAGCTGCAAGAACTCTCTTTAATGTTTGAATCAATCCTTAGATGACTCAGCAGTTTTGGCTTATATGACTTCTTTGATATTCCGGAAACTGTCTTTTAAGAATTTGTCTTCTTAAAGAAAGTTTCAAGAAGGCCATGTGAAAACAAAGGCAGCCACAAGCCAAGGAAAGCCTGGAGCCCCTAAAAGCTGGGAGGCAAAAAGAATCCTCCCCTAGAGCCTTCAGACGTAGCTCTGTAGTACTAATAAGGAAACATTTCCAAGATTTAAAAAAAAAAAAGTTTCACATGTTTTACTGCTCAGAGCTATTTCCAGGTCTAAACAATATCTGTTAGGCCCAGGACCCTTGCTCAAGTCTAATTTTGGAGTTTGTTGAGAGGGTAATTTGACCATCTTGACCAGCAACCTGGAGTGAAAGGGCAAATGTTTTCCTTATTTTTAATATATCCTCAACAGCACTCAGCCCCCCCAATACATACTCAACCCTTTTCACCTCTGAGGATGGTGAAGACAGCCCTGAAAAATATGCAATTTCACTCAAATATAAATAGGAATGGCATCACCCAGAGTTCTGCAGTCCAGTAGGTGAATTGGCCCACCCTCATTCAAGCTCTAGCAATCTTCTTTCAACTGTCTTCCTGGCGCAGGTGATGGGAGAAGAGGGAAGCGGAGAACTTAAAGGACACAATGCACACTTTCTTTTCTTTTGGACACATGGGAGAAACTGCCTCCCAGAAAATTTGTCTATGCCATGTCTTTGGGTATGACACAGGGGAGGGGGATTCATCTCTCCCCAAAGCTTAAGAGAGGGCTTATGCAGCGGCATTCACCAGAATGGCTAGGAAACTTGGGTGACTGGAAGCTGGGGTTCTTCTCAGAATGAATGACTTGGAGTGCAGAGGCAACCTTTAACTCTTAGTCTTACATTAGCCACTCATTAGATATCTGACTCAGAAAAGTTACACAATCTCTGAGTCTCAATGTTCTCATCTATGAAGCAAAGATAACAATGACCTGGCAGGGTGATTGAGGATTAAATGAGAGACCATGTGTGAAACATCTGACAGTGGGTGTTCAATAAATGCCATGTAGTTTTGACTCAAAACTTCAAGTATTAAGGGAGAGTGGCCCTGATGAGGCCTGGGAAGGAGGATTCATTGATTACTAAGTCAACCATTAGGAATCTGCTGGTGCAATGTCATCCTATACTCAAGATTATCCATCTCCACACCAGTTTCTCTGGAGTTGTACTAAAACATTCAGCCATAAAAAGAAAATAACAATCTTGATCTATCCCAGTTTGTAAAAACAGAAACTAAGTTAATGGATAAAACTTTCTTCATTCTCAATTTTTCCTCTCAGTACTCTTTATTAAACCTTTGATACTTGGTGCAGATGCAGGACAACCCTAACTTAAAAACTTTAGGCAAGATTGACAGCTTGTTTCATTTGTGATTGTATTATTGATTTGAGATACTAAAGTAACACATTCCTAAAGCAACCTAAAAGAATTCATTATTTATGTGTGAGGCCAATCACAGTTCATAACAGACAAAAACAAATACACTCAACATTTTACAGCATTCTTCAAAGGAAATCATGATTCCCAGGATAGAAGAATATAGGAAAGTGTCCAGTGCCCCAATTTTAGGCTTTGCCAGCCACTTCTTTGGTGAGACTCCAAATAAGTCCTAGACTTGCACTCTGCTTGTTTTCTCAATTATAACACTGGGTTGATGATATCTAACATTTGCAGTTTTACAAGATGCTAAGCATTTTCCTGAGAGCACCCTGACATGAACATAAAAACACCTTAAAATTTAAAATACTATAGACATATAAAACATCACTATTACTACATTTGTACAGAATTTTCTCCAATTTGAATTGTTTCAGGGAGATGACCAATTAACTGGCCTGAGTTCCACAAATGATTTGCCTGTCTACGTCATGTTGTTTTAGGTATTTCTTAATCTCAGCTTATTAGCCCCTCTTCAAATGGGAGTTAAATATTTAACTGGGGAGCTTTAAAAACCACTAATGACTGGGTCTCCTACTCTCTCCTGCCCCCCAATTCCAAGAATATTGGATTGGGGATTTTAAAAGCTCTTCTGTGGGGATCTAACATGCAGCCAGTGTGGAGAACTACTGTGTTAGGTAAGAGTAAGACTTGCCTTTGTAAGCCACTGTGAAAATTCCCTGTGCCTGACATGCCCCCTTCTTGTGTCCCCTTGTGTTTGGGTGGACCTTGTCATAAATACTTATCTCAATGACTCCTGGACCACAGAAACTTGGGCCTCTCTTTATGGCTAAGTGGTGTCTAAAAATGGGCTTTGGATCATTAAATCACAAAATCACACCTTCTTCCCATGGCAGGCATCCTCGTTGGTTACTGGCTAAAGAAAATTACCATGTGAGCAGAGAGATGCTGCCTGTCCCAATATTATAGATCTTTCTTTATTTGCTTTCTATCAGTACTTTTTTTTTGCCTACTTCCTCAGCTTTGATTTATGTTTTCCTAAATATCTATTTCTTCTGTTCTGTCATTGATATTTTAGCAGTAGGCTGGCTGTTATTAGCAACGTGCCAAACTCTGTTTGAGGAGGGGGAGATAAGCACACCATTACCCCACAAGGTAGGGCATCAGATTCCGTGCTTCTGCAGTTAGCAGAAAAAAAGGGACAGTCAGCCAACAGCTCCAATGCCATCTTTGCTTCATCATTTAAACAAACCACTATTTTAGATAACGAAATTTACGTTGGATTCTCAAGACAGCCATTTATTATTATTCATTTTGACACAGTCTCGTTAATATAGCCATCCGTGCATCTTTGTCAGGACTCTTGTGATGGAGTGTTTAGTTAGTTCCTTTTGAAATCAAGCAGATTTGGTGCAGTGTCAAAAACTGATGGATGTCTTATCCTCATTTGTTCAAACAACAAACTTTCTAAATGACCTAAAATATACTTGGTGCTCATATAGTCTGCTTTTGGAGAATCAAAATCACAACTCTCACTCTCCAGTCAAATCCAAAAACCAACAATTACGCACCTACTATGCCAAGACTCTTTGTCCAGTCGAGTCAAAATCATTTGTTTGCTTTTGTGGTGCTAAGGACCGCATTCGCTGAAATTAATATGGCCTGTCTAACTTGAACAGGCCACCTCATTAATCTAAAAGGAATAAAACATGTGACATGGACTGCTATTGTTTGCAAACATTTAAAAGCAGAAAAGCAAATGATGAAATTGAGGCTGGCAACCCTGCATGCTCAGGACTGGCTGTTTTCTGGAGGGGATAATGACACTGAGTCCTCTTATTCCAGGGAATCCTAGGTAATTGCTGGAGGCAAAGTCTGAATGACAGTCTTCATTTGTCTGGTGGGACATGCTTTGAGAGACCACTATCATTTATGGGGCCAAGCTGGTGGATGAGGTGTTCTAGCAGAAATAGCAATAAAACTGAAAACTGAAGAACTGTCTGTTGTTATAGTAAAGTCAACTTTAAGAAAAGTCCCTGAAGAGAGTAGAAGCTTTATCTATCACTACTAAAATAAACTCTCATGTGAAGAACTTCTTCCCATAGAGAAAACAGGTAGCCACGAAGTAACACGATTATAAAGCTATTGAAGATGTTTGCCCAAGGTGGCCTCATAGCATAGCGAGTTGCTTCTGTCTGCCTGTCTTCACTCTCTTGGTTCAGCAGTTCAGTAAGTTATCAGCAACATGCCCTACCTCATCACGAAAGTGCTCCATTATAAAACTGTTCATAAAAGCATGATAAGCAGTAACACGGTAAGTACCATAATAGAAACATAACATTCTTCTTGCCATAGTTCCTGCAAAAGTGGGGAAAACTTCCCAAGTGGTGACCTTCAGGCAAAACAGGCAGTAAAAGGCATTTTTAGAATCACACACATCCTACCAAGGGAAAAGAATCAGCCATAGAAAAATAATGTAGCTAGTAGAAGCACATCACACTCCAGGCTAGAAGACAAGTTTGCAAGACTCAGTGCCACAGGAAGCCCACACTGTGTTTCTACTCTGACAAAAATGAGGAATAACACCAACATTTAAAGGTATTCATCCCAGAGGTCCAAATAACAGGTTCAGAGTCAGCAATCTGAACACTGCTCTTTCCTCCCATCATGGGTTTTCACTGTGACACAGCCAACAGTCTCTCTTTGGGCAACGATTTAGGGCGTAGGTTCAGTTTTGCTGGAATCAGGAGAGACTTCACTCTGACACATTCTTTCTCAAAGAGGGGTTTTTTGATTAGTACAACAAAATAAGCTACTGGATGTACGGCAAGTAATCCTACAGACTAACGGAATTCATTCTGCATATGAGGAACCCTAAGTACGAACTCAGCTTCTGTGTGTTTGACTGTATTCTAATACTCTTTACACTAGAAAAACAGGCCATAGTTCTACACACATTTCTCCATATGTGCTGAAACATGGTCAGGTCCCATCTGCAAATTTACCTTTGGAAATTAGCTGTAAAGGTCATCCTTATATTCTACCCCTTGAGGAAAGTTGAAAAGCAGATTTGTACCTCACCATTAGACTGCAAAAGCACTACTGACTCAAAAGCACTACTGATTCTGAAATGCTTAATATTCTTGTAAAGTATATCCTTATACTTGCTGTAAGAAATATTTTCATTTACAACTTAATGTTTGTGACAGCTGGCATCATCCAATTTACCCATGCCAGGGGCCACTGTGGAAATAGGACTAATTAACATTTGCATTTCAGCTTCGGCTACCCTAGCAGGTAGGATAAAGGTCTTGGAAAGGAAGGATGACCAGTAGTCTAAGTAGTGTAAGGGATACTCTTGAAAGTATTCCTTAATCTGTTGGCCTCTATAAGACTTAGAGAATTATCCAAGGTTCAGTATTTCCATATTTTATTCCTAATAGCTAGTACCAAGTATGCTGGAACAAATGTCTAATTTGAATGAAGTTTAATTACAAAAAGGTTCTCCATTTCAAGACAAAATCTAAAACAGTAAATCAAACTCAAGCTCAACTCAGGCCCAAGACAGCTCCACTGCTGAGAAGAGAATTGCCACCGTATCTGTCCAGTGGTCAGCACTGCTCAAGAGCAGACTTCTAGTACTGCCTGGGATCCAGAGAGTTGAGCAGGAGAGTACTGGGACCATGTACTCCCTATCTATAGTAGGCAGACTTCCATTTCCGAGCTGAACATTTGAGGACAGATGCTGAGGCAAAATGTTTGTGCTGTAGCCAGAAATAGTAACCCTAAGGTTCTTGGGAAATCACATTTTGTAGTGTTGGACTAGGCAGACTGGTTTAGGTATTCCACAACTGGAGAGAAGGACACAGTTCGTCTGGGCCACTCAGTTTGCCAGAATGGAGTCTGGATCCTCTTCAAAGGATATGTACCTGTAGAAGCTGCTGGCAGTGGGGACTGGTTGGGGTTGGGGGGTGAGAGTGAAAGTTTTGTTCCCTGATTCTAGAAGACAGGGATCATACTTGTAATCCTGGAAGGTGATCAGAAATGCTATTTTAAAACTCAAAAACAGATCCACAGACCACCGACTATAGTGAAAGAAGATGGTAAGTTTGGGGCAGGCTCTTTAAGTGCAGAAGGTTGCCTGCCTTTGTCAAAAAATCTTATGTCTGGGCAACTGGCTACCTTCATATACTGATTCCTTTTTCACAAATAATGCAGGTAAAAGATTTTATGTTCTCCCAGAAATAATTGTCCATTTCTCTCGCAAGATAACAGCTCACTGACAATGCACCTAAGTTAGTCAAGAGCTCTGATGAAGATGTACAAGAATAATGTTGTTTCCATGCCTAACACATCTATTCTGTAGTCCATGCATAAACGTGTAATTGTGACTTTCAAACTCTAATTATTTAAGAAATATGTTTTGTAAGGTTACAGTTGCCATAGTCCTTAATATATGAAGTTGCCATAATCCTTCAGGAAAGGATTCACCATTTTAGATGCCATTAAGAACATTCATGATTCATGGGAGAAAGTAAAAATATCAACATTAACAGGTGTTTGGAAGTTGATTCCAACTCTCATGAGTGGCTCTGAGGGGTTCAAGGCTCCAGTGGAGGAATGAACTGCAGAAGTGGAGCCTGAAGATGTGACTGAATTGCTGCCATCTCATGCTAAAACTTGAACAGATAAGGAGGTGCTTCTTATGGATGAGTAAAAGTGGTTTCTTCTTATGGATGAGTAAAGAAAGTGGTTTCTTGAGATTGGATCTACTTATGGTGGAGATGCTGTGAATACTGTTGAAATGACAACAAAGATTTAGAAAATTCCATAAATTTAGTTGTAAGGCAGTAGCAGGGTATGAGAGGATTGACTCAAACTCTGAAAGAAGTTCTACTGTGGGCAAAATGCTATCAAGCAGCATTCCATGCTACAGGGAAATCTTTTGTGAAAGGAAGAGTCAATCAAGTGGCAAAGTCCATTGCCTTATGCTAAGAAACTGCCACAGCCACCCAATCTTCCAGAAACTACCACCCTGATCAGTCAGCAGCCATCAACTTTGAGGCAAGACCCTCTACCACTAAAAAGATTACAACTTGCTAAGGGCTCAGAAGATCTTTGGCATTTTCTGACAATATTTTAAAATTAAGGTACGTATATTTTTAAAGATACAATGCTATTGAAACACATTATAGACTACAGTACAGTATAACTTCTATATGCATCAGGAAACTAAAAATTCTGTGATTTGCTTTATTGTGATATTTGCTTTATTGCCGTGGTCTGAAACCAAACCCACAATATCTCTAAGGTATGTCCGTATAAGTTCCTAAGCATAGTATGGGGGCATATCTAATGTGTACCATTTTAAGTAGTGGCTATTCTTGAATTTACACTTTCACATGAATTTTAGAATCAGTTTGACTAGCTCTAAGTCCTATTGAGAGTTTTAAAACAGGATTCAAATGAATTCTTTACAATATAACCTTCCCATTCATGGCCATGATATTCTTCTCCATTATTGAAGTTTTCTTATCTATCTTTCAAAAAAGAACATAAGACTCTAGCATATTTCTTGTTAGGCTTTCCCTAGGTGATTTTTAATTGCTATTATAAATAAATATCCATTTTTCCCATAAAATATTGCTATATGTTAGTATATTAATCTTGTACTGTTACCTTTTTCAACTCTATTGGTTCTGATAGCTTGTCAGTTGTCTACCTTTCATCTTCTAGGTAAATATTTCTTACAAATAATGAGATTTGCTCCTACTTTCCAATTTATCTCATTACTTTTACTTGTCTTACTGCACTGGCTAGGACACCCAAGAATACTGTTGAATAGAAGTTATAGAGGGTATCCTTGTTTGATCCCTGAAAAGAATTCTTCTAGCATTTTACCCTTGTATATGATGATTACTAGAGATAACTTTTAACAAGTTAACAAATTTCTAGTTTGATATTTTTTTTAACCAAATATGGTGTGGTGGTTTTAAATGTAATCTACTCCAGTTAAAGACTATGACACTCTATTATTATCACTAATCAAACTCATGAATAATGAACAGTACGTAAAAAATAATGTTATGTTTTACTTTAGCACCCAGGAAGCTCAAAACCAAACTATCTGAATATAACAACTCTGCACAGCATAGCCTGCTCATCTATATGACATTGACACTATTCCCTCCCTCAAAATACCACCTATTCTAATTTATATTATCCTAAATATTTTTCTCTTATTTTTCTATTTTATTGAGTGGATTTCCTATCAATTGCCATATATTTTTAATGGAATAAGATAAAGTATAAATAAAAACTTTAAAAAAACGTGGCTACCTTTGGATTTGAAGCGAAAAACGTGATATAACCAGGACAGTATAGCACATGGAAATCTAACACTATGACTAACAAACGTATTGGGTGATGTGAATTAAGAATCTGGTTCAGGGGAAATCAAGTATTTAAACTGAGGTCTGCTTATACACATGGTTAAGCTTATTTGTCATGACTAGCCATTAGTAAATACATGTTAATTTCATACAATTAAAAAGAAACCCACAAACCATTAGCATTTTGATTAATACATGATTAATAAAAGTTTGCTGAACATACAATCTTAGATCATTATAAATTCTTTTTGAAAGGTAGACTGGGTGCAGTGGCTCACGCCTGTAATCCTGACACTTTGGGAGGCCATGGAAGGTAAAAAGCTTGAACTCAGAAGTTCAAGACCACCCTGGGCAACATAGTGGGATTCTATTTTTACAAAAAAATACAAATATTAGCCAGGCATGGTGGTGGGCACCTATAGTCCCAGATACTTGGGAGGCTGAGGTGGAAGGATCACTTGAGCTCAGAAGGTCGTGGCTGCAGTGAGCCAAGATCGCACCACTGCACTGCACTCCAGCCTGGGCAACACAGCAAAACCCTGCCTAAACAAAACAAAACAAAACAAAACCAAAACACACTGATCTTATAATTGAGTGATAAAACTAAAAAGTAATCACCTCTCCCAACAAAAATGTAAACAGGACCGATAATTTATGATTTTATTGTCTTTCCTTTGTCCGGCCTTTAACATGTTTCTGTAATTTAAATAAAAATCTCTTTACTTTCTCCATTTTAGCAAATGGTTTCTTTACCCAAATAGGTTGCACTATAGTCCCCATATGGTTTTCTACTGTTCCACAACCACTACTTCACAAAGATTGACAAAACTTTAATAAAAGTTAAATTTACAGACAAGATAACTTGGGAAATATGTAGTAAAAAAGAATCGAGTCCACAAATTAAGAATATTTTGCTAATATGCCCAACACCAATTTCAGCAAATCCAATCTACTTAACTCATATATTTAATGTAATTTTTCTAACAAAATTTAATGGAGGTGTGAATGATATATTTATGCCCTTGACAAAGATGACATGTGTGATTTTGTTGTGACTAAGAAAGGAGAGTATGATTTCTGGTGGTTATGATATCACTCTGGCTCATCGAAGCTCACAGAATATGTAAGGTTCTGCCACGTCCAAAGATGTTAGGCAAATGTAATAGAAGGCGCACCGGGCTGACACACGTTTTCATCATACAAATCTTCTGGCAGTTCCTCTTCATCTCCATCAGGAAAATATGTAGGGAATGGTAGATTTTTACCGAGATCCTTATATGCAGGCAGTTTAGAATCTCTGACCTGAGAGAAGGCAAAAATCTTAGTGATACCAATTAAGTTCTTTAAAGGTAGACTTTTCAGCTATTATTCATAATCAAAGAAATACTTGCTACTACATTTTCTAATGTGAATAACACAACTGTTACATAAATAGAGTAAAAAGAACTCAGTCAATGCTTTCCTTTAATTCTAAAAAATTTGACTAATCCAGTAACAGAAACTCAAGAAGCTATAAGGATAAAATCACCAATTGTTACTTTGTATCTTAACTTGTAAGAATCTCTAGGATTGCCCCACAGGATGAAATCACATTCTAAAATTACTACTTGAATTTCATTTATATGGATTCATTTTCAAATATAATGACCTGACAAACTAGCATTTTTGTTAGTCTTAACTCTAAGAGCACATAATCAAAAATATCACCTCTTATTAAGGAAATCAGCTTACATTTTTCTTCCCCTACCAAAAGAGTCATTTCTCCAACAAATAAAACAAACAAGATTGTATTTCTATGTCACATGGTCAAAAAAAAAAAAGTCCTGTATTGACGGAAAATTTAAAGTTAATTCTTCAGCATTTTCAAATTTGGGTAAGGGCCTTTAAGTTGAGACTATTTTATATCATTCTTGATTTAGCACTGAATACTCCCATGGCCTTAGTGCATTTTTCTGCTTATAGGTGTGAGCAACAAGAACCAATCCTATCTTCATATACAATAAATGCAGCACAATGTATGTCAGAGCATACATTCTTATTGATAAGTTAAAGACAGAATAATATTTAGCAAAAACAATAACAGACCTATGGGTCTTTATAAGAGCTCTGTTAACTCTATATATTCTCAAAAATTCTAATTATATCTGTGAATTCACAGACTGAACAATTTTAATATAGGTACTGATGTGATCTAAAATGTTGAGTTTTATTTTTGGAAAACATTATTGGATTCTTCAGAACTTCTGACTCATTCTACAGCCTTCATTCATAAGTAAAGTTTTTTAAAAAATTACATGTAATTATATACACAGAGTAAAATGAGGCATAATTACTTTAGCAATAAGAAATGAATAATTTGGTTGAAATAAAGTACACAGCTGCTAGGAACAGCTTAGTACAGAAAAACAGATCTACTTTAATCCCTCTTATTAAAATTGTTTCAAGAAATTATCAGTAAATTACCCAGAAGAAAGTAAACTTGTTTAGTTTTGTCCCCCCAATCCATTAATCTTAGGTTGAACTTTAAGAAGGGAAAAAGTCATATTCTTACCAATTTAAACTTGCTCAGTATTTAGGATTGAAAATAAAACCCAAGCAAAAAAACCAATAAAACCAATCACAACAAAACTTTCTGTGCTAATTTGAGAAATAAAAATTTAGTCATCAATGACCCAAAGAGATAATTCTCAGTTGCTTTCACACTTTTATAGAACTATTATACCTGAGAAATATTTTAGATGACGGAATCACTGTTTGTAAAATCTAAGTATTATAATTCATGGATCTGAAACGTAAATGACATCTCAACCATTTTTGTCTTAGTGGTGCAAAAGTTGAGGGCCAAAGGTCTGCAGCCCATATGTATTTTTGTGTATTTAATCTTACCTCAGGTTTATTATTTCCCTGCCTGCACCAAGACTCCCTCAATTATCTACCTCATTCTTTTTATGTCTATCAGCAAACCAGTCTAAATCTTTTAAGAAAATGTGGGGGAAGGACAGACAAAAGCCAGGCAAATCTGAAAATAAATGATATATAGGACATAGGAATGAACACGAATGAACCGTATTTTAGAACATACATTTATACTTATTATGCTGTAAACAATAGTTCTTTAGTCTTCATTAATACATTTAGTGAATCCAAACAGCAAAACAAAAAGCTAATGCCAATTAAATAGGTTGGTCATCTCTAAGACTATCTTTACTAACTTTGGAATCTTAAAAAAAAGTTATTGGTAACCCTGTACTCTGAGGAAACAAAAGCTCCCAAGAAGTGAGTGGATGTTAACAAAGTTGGCTGCCCACTAGGAAGTGGCTCAAAACCCATAGGCAAGGAAGGACTAATTTACCTGCTACGGAGTCATTGGAAGAACGTAAATAATGGAGTGAAAGGACATAGCAAGTTTTACCATTTAAAACACAAACCTATAAAATGTTCCCCAAATTCATACCTTAATTAATGCCTGGGCAGATACTTTAAGGTTACAAAAGAAAGTTATTTAAGCACCATATTTCAAAGATTTTTTTAAAGGACGTTATTATACAAATATACTTGCTGGAAATATATTCACTAGTGTGTTAATAGTTCAAAAGGGACTAGACATTGTTCTGATGCCAGTTTCTCAAAATGTATTTAGACTCCCGTTTCAGAACTCTTTGGTGTATCTTCTGAGTATCTTCAGTGATGGCAAACTATTATCGATTGAGAGTAAATAGAGTTTTTGGAAGTAATCTTTTACTGAAGTAGGCGATAAATCTGAGTAATAAATGTTACTGGTTATCAACTATTTATACAACTACATCAGAATGTCATTGTATGTACTATAGTTTTTCAAGATAATTGACCATTCATCTCTGCTGGTAACAGGGATATTGTAGAAGTACTTGAGAAGATGTTGTAGTAGTACTTGAGAAGTCACAGCAATTAATGGTAAGGTTCAGCTAGAAAACCAGCCTAGAATCATGTATGTAGAAAAATAGGCAGAAAAGGAGGATTTGACATTTAAAAATTAATCTGGTGTCCAGTATACTTTTATTATAAAAAATAATCCTTCTCCTTTATCAGGTTGTGCTATTTATAACCTGTGATCTGAAATGTGGGGCTAGGGATATGAAGATACGTCTTCACATGAATTATGAAGACAAAATACTATGGGAAGTACAATGACAATACTCTGGCTTCAACTATCTGTCATTGTAAGTATGACTGCCTTACTTGGGGACTAGAAACCTACTTAAACTTAAAAACCTGCAAACTTAAGGAAAAAACAAAACTTACAAAAATTCATCAAATACATTTTTCTTTTTTTCTCTCTCTTTTTTTTTTTTTTTTGTTTTTTTAAGCAAGGTCCCACTCTGTTGCCCAGGCTAGAAGGCAATAGTGTGATCACAGCTCACTGCAGCCTCCAACTCCTGAGGCCACGTGATCCTATCCTCCCACTTCAGCCTCCTGAGTAGCTGGAATTACAAATGCAAGCCACCAGGCCTGGCTTAAATGCATTTTTTTCTTTAACAAAAATGAGAATAACCCAGTCAGTAAGTGAAGTGTCTCAGAAAGGTAATTTTAAAAAGCAAAATTCTTATTCCTTGCAAGATTTCAAAAAATTATTCCCTATGCTAGTAATGGAACCTAGAAATGAAAAAAATATATAAGGAAACACTGAGTTTAAAAAATCAGAGGATTAAGTTTCACTATGTCTTTGCTGCTATCATTGGAAAATCAATGAAGAGTATACTCTGGAGAACAGCTGACATAACTTCTAATACAAACTTATTTTCAGCATGGAAGATTCAAAACTCAGAGGTAAGAAAATTTGTATTAGGTTGGAATAAACCCCAGGCAGAATATTTATTTTCTATTTTATGGAAGTAAGTCTCTGAGAACTTAAAGAGTTTTTATTAAAATGTATCTGAGCTATTGGTACAAATTTTTTACTTTTTTCTTTTTTTTAAGAAAAACACTTAAAAGATATAATCAGAGCATGGTGCTAGTAATAATAAAAAAGCTCCCCCTCAAATGTCTACCTTTAACCACTTTTGATGATTCCAATTTTTACCTCATGTATTTCTGGTTTGTCAAAGTAACTCTTTTAAAAGCCAAAAAGCATTTTTTTTTGGGGGGGTGGGGGCAGGGTTTACTTATAATTGACACATAATTGTACATACATATGGGGTATGGTGTGATGTCTCAATAAATATACATTGTATAATGATAAAATCAGGATAACTAGCATATCCATTACTTTAAACATGTATCATTTCTTTTATGGTGGTAACATTCAAAATCCTCTCTTCTACCTATATTGAAATATACATTACTATTAGCTATAGTCAGTCACCCTACTATGTAACAGAATACCGGAATGTATTCTTCCTAACTAACTCTGTGCTTGTAGACCACCTCCGCCAGCTCTCCTCCCCACTATCTTCCTCCAGCCTCTGGTAAAACCATTCTGTTCTCTATTTCTATGAAATCAACTTTTAGATTCTACATAAAAGTGAGATCATGCAATATGTGTCTTTCTGTGCCTAGCTTATTACACTTAACATAATGTCCTCCAGGTTTATCCATGTCACCACAAACAATAGCAATTCATTCTGTTTATGGCTGAAGATTATTCTAGCGTGTGTGTGCATTCTCTAGAATATTCTTCAGCCATACGTGCACACACACACACACACCCCCACCACATCTTCTTTATCCATTCATTTGTAGATGGGGCACTTTAAAAAGCTAACATGTTCCTTTTGGAAGGACAGAGATATACTGGTATTTTGGCAATAGTTTTCCAAATATCCTTCTAATATTCCTGAAGATCTTTCTGCTTACTGGCCTGATACGGTTTGGATTTTTGTCCCCGCCCAAATCTCATGTCAAATTGTAATCCCCAATGTTAGAAGAGGGGCCTGGTGGGAAGTGATTGGATCATGGGGACAGACTTCCCCCTTGCTGTTCTCGTGATAGTGAGTTCTCACAAGATCTTGTTGTTTAAAAATGTGTAGCACCTCCCCCTTCCCTCTCTTCCTCCTGCTCCAGCCATGTAAGACATGTCCATCTCTCCTTCCCCTTTTGCCATGATTGTAAGTTTCCTGAGGCCTCCCTAGCCATGCTTCCTGAACAGCCTGTGGAACCACGAGCCAATTAAACCTCTTTTATTTATAAATTACCCAATCTTAGGTATTTCTTTATAGGAGTCCATCCATTCTATTAGGATGGACTAATACACAGCCTTACCCTTTTTACAGGTTCTTGGTTTGAAAGAAATAGAATACAGGTTATCTTGTGCATTTTTTTCACTCAGGTGCTACTAAAAAGCAGAAAGATTCAGGAGAGAACATGTGGAAAAACAGCCATTTATTTATAAGCCACATATATGAGAAAAAGGAGACTTTATGGCAAATATCCACATATATAAACAATAGAAAATAAAGATAGTAATTTGTTAGCTTGCGAGTAAGAAACAAAAAAAAAAAAAGGAAAAAAAAGAAGACACTTATACTTACCTTTACTAAGCAATTTTTATGTCCAGGTACAGAGCCATTTACATAGATTATGTTGTGCTTTGTGTTTATTCTCCACACCTAAAGCATGAAATAAAACCAAAAATTTTAGGATATACTTGTATTACAACAATGTTACTAAAAGCTGAGGATGTAAGTTGCTTGTAAAGTAATAATCTTACCAGTACTTCAGAATGTTGAATAAGAACTGAAAAACTTCAAGCCCTATGGATGACTTGTAATAGAAGACCATAGCAAATATATCTTATGGAAGTAGTAGAAAACTCTCATTTTAAATAGAGATGTGACTGAATGATCAAGACTATTTGGATATTTCAAAGGACTCTGTTGGCACCATTAACAATAACAAGTGGAAATTCAATTTTATTTTATTTTTAGTTAATACTAGCTTGCTGTAACTAGAGGCTGGAGAAGCCACAACCTCACTGATTCTAATTTCTAAAGTAAGTGGGCTGAGTAGATGGTCCTCAAAAGATCTTCCTGTGGAGAAAAAACGTACATAAATGGGAGAGAATGATTGGTCAAAAAATGGTACTGAGAAAATAAAATATTTGGAGAAGGAATCAAGTTTGACCCATGGCTCCTATCTAATAATGAATAAGTATTAAATATTGCAGAAATTGAAATCACACACACGAAGAAAATACAGCAAATAGATGGTCTCTGATAAGTATAAATGTAATAGAAGGGGTAAAAAAATCTTAGGTTTAATTATATAAAATTTGAAAACTTCTCCTGGTCAAAATTTATATATAAAAGGTATCCAGAATAGAGACTGGGAGGATATGCACCAAAATGTTTCCAGTGATTGTCTTTGGGTATTGTTCTTATTGGTGGCTTATTTTCTTCTTTGTACTTCCTACACTTTAAAACATACATGCAAACAAATATAAACATTAGTTGTTTAACAGATATATAATTATACAGCATCCATTATAGTATAACTCAGTTTTACTTAGGTACATTTCTCATTGGTAGAGATTGAATTCAACTTCTCTTTTAAATATACACAGACATTTTTTATAAAAACGGATGTATATCATAATCCTTTTGTAGTGCTATTGTTTCCTCCTATTTTGATTGTCTCCCACTCTCCTCCTTACACTTACACGCACACACACACACAATTTGATATATAATCCAAGAACCTGGTATATACCCTTCCACTATTCTGTGATTATATGATGGCACAGCAACATACACACGTAGAGAGCTTTTGTTCAATCTTTTACTCAATAAAGAGTATTATACTGAATGCTCTGAATCTTACTTTTTTCATGCAACAATATCTTGTAAAAATCTTCCAGGTCCAAGAGTGGACTACTAATTTTGTCTCTTTAATGACTGCACTTTTCATGGCTTGAAATATACACTATCATTACTACCAACATTACTACAACTAGAGTGTACACACACACACACACAATTCATGTATCCTCTTTTCCTCAATAATTTTAAAGCCTCTTAGAACAATGGTACAGACACAGATTAAATACATATTCTGCTGCCTTTGCATTTAGACAATTTAGCTGTTCCTAAAAAGAACCACTTGTAACACTTACTTTCAGTCCATATTCTGTCCTGTATATGTTTCCCGTTTTTCCAGGCATTTTAGTTCCAGGCCAGACTCTGCCAATATCCTAAATGAGAAAACTAAAGTTAACACTTTTAAGTACTATCAATTTTAAACAGCACTGATCAAACCACAATGCAAACTAAAAATATAAATTATTAAAATGTTTTATTTTTCCCCTATTCTGCTAGGTCCCAGTAAGGAACTAAATATGGATTTAGGCATATTTACTCCTAGAGGATTTCCTTTCTAATGAGACTAGACTGATAAAATAAATACAGACTAAGAAGCAGATTTAGGAGAAAAACTCAGTAACAACGGACCTAATACTGGCTAAGAATTAAAAAAGGACAAGGGCATACAGACACACCGACACCATCATTCAAAGAAAAAAAATGGACTGCCAGGCCTGTTTTGAACTCATCTTCTGTATTAACTGACTTAATGGACTTCATCCATACCACTGGTGCTGGAATGGTCCTACTGCTCCTTGCTTTAGATGTTACTTTCCTTGACCAAAATTATTCAAGGACAGAGTTAGTTATCAGAATACTAGTTTGTCTAGCCCTGGTTTTCTCTGATTTACATAAATCTAACAGTCACTGATTTTGGCTCTGATAACGGGTAATAGTTCTACATCTAAAGAAGCAAATCTGAATTATGACTAAAATGGAACAGCTTCTTATAACACATGAATTCTCACAATATAAACACTTTTCCATCAGCTGCTCTCACATTAACAGGTGAAACTCTCAGTGGAAGTACCTCATCATGGCATTAGATATGTTTAATATGTAACCAACAGGCTTAAAAGACAATTCTGAGTGTTACAGACTAAGTATCACTCTTATTCATTCTACAAATATATTCCGTTATATATGACTACAATGTTCCAGTAGACAGAACTAAGACACACACACACACACACACCCCTCTGTTTCTCTGTGTGCTACATTTTTTCCTTGTGTGCATGCATGCATTCCCCTCCCCCACCAAACAGTATATGCATACTTATAGTTTGAATTCAACACTATAGGGTTCATTTTAATTTTCCCATTTTCATACTTTAATGCCCTTTTCCAACAGTGAGAAACCTAGCTCCATTATCAATACATTTACTTATCTACTCAATCCTACAATTCACAGAAAATTATTTCAGAATTGTTAACTGATACTAATTCAAAAGACAAACTGAATTCAACATTTGCACAAAGTATATTTTAAATTTAGACTCAGGGTATACACAGCCAAACTACAGATGCTCAGCTAACCTTGTGGAATATAACTAATTCTAATCTGGCTCTGGGAAATGAGTGAGGGGCAAGGATCCATAAAAGGGTGACAAGTACATGGAGCCTCCTTGTGTCAGACTAAAATTATGTGACTTCATATCAAGGACGGACTGAGGACTACATGTGCAGAAGTTGAATATTTAGCATTAAAAAGAGCTTCACTAGTTATACTCACACCAGTTGCAACAGCTCCAGGTCTCCTGTGGGTTTTCGTTTGACCATGCGTAGCAGGCTGGCCTTTAAATCCCCATCTTTTCATGACACCTTGAAAACCTTTACCAATACTGAACAAAACAAACGTTAGAATTTACATAATGAAAAGAGCATAGACCATTCCCAATTGTACACTTTCTAGTACCAACTGTACACATTCTTGTTAGAGTTTTAACAAAGCTTCTTATTTAAATAACTAGAAAAGGCTATACAAGTAAAACTGCAAATAAACATTCCTTTATCTCTGTCTTGGTCTGCACCCCTTCCTGGAGTCTAATTCTATATAAAATGATTAATTCAAGATTGTGAGACACCAGCAAGCTAAGCACAGGGAATTTTATCTGAACAGGAGTTTTATCATCCTAATTCTGTGAAGATGACACAGTAAAAATGGAAAAGCTCTAGAAGTTTCAAAGTACTTATAGCAGATATGGCAAGCAGCCATTAAGATGGAACCCAAAGATCACCACCTCCTGGTACTCATGCTCCTGCTTAATTCCCTCCCCTTGAGTCTGGGTGAACCTAGTCCCTTGCTTCTAATAAATAAAATATGGCAAGAGTGATGAGATGTCACTTCTGAGATTTGGTTACAAAGAGACTGTAGCTTCCATCTTGGTACTCTCTTGCTTGCCAGGCTCTGAAGGAAGCCAACTTCCACAGCTAGTGTAAACTGTCCTATGGAGAGACATGCTGCAAGGATGTCTCCAGCTATTAACGAAGGACCTGAGGTCTGCCAATGGACTATTAGTAGGTATGGAGGCAGATTCTCCCCAATTAGAACCTTGACATGACTACAGCCCTGGCTGATGCTTGACTGCAGCTTTGGGAGAGACCCCAAGTCAGAGGCATCCAGGTAAGTTACAATGGGATTTCTGAGCACAGAAACTGAGGTAATAAATGTTTGTTATTTTAAGCTATTAAGTTTTAGGATAATGTGTTAGGCAGCAATAGGTACTAGTACAATAGAGGACTAAATAGAAAAAAATAATGCTCTAAATGCTGAACAACTTTTATCTTAGAAGATATCAGAAGGATCTTCATCTCAGGGTTGAGAAGAAACAAATGGAGAAATAAAATCAGAGAGTAACAATTTCTTACTAATCTAAAATCTCCTTTTAAAATGAAATCACTCTATTTTCAAATTCTGTTAACCCCATGATCCAGGTAGAAAGCAAACAACACTAAAGCTAAAGAATTATTAAAGTTTGTTTCTGAAATGCTCACTAAATTAGGTATAGAAAGTATGCAGCTTGAAACAACAAAGGCCATATATGACAAACATACTGATGTTATGCTTTCAGCTATTCCCCTAAGATCAGGAACAAGACAAGTATGCCCACTTCCACCACTTCCATTCAACACAGTGCTAGAAGTCTTAGAGCAATTAGGCAAGAGAAAGAAATAAAAGGTATCCAAATTGTAAAGGAAGAAGTTGTCCCATTTGCAGATGATATATTATATATAGGAAATCCTAGACTCCACCAAAAAAGTGTTAGAATAAATTCAGTAAAGTTGCAGGATATAAAATTAACATATAAAAATTGGTAGTGTTTCTAAATACTAATAGTGAACTATCTGAAAAAAAAATCAAGAAAACAATTCCATTTCCAATAGCTACGAAAAAATAAATACCCAGGAATAAACTTAATAATGGAAGTGAAAGATTTCTACACTGAAAATGATAAAACATTGATGAAAGAAACTGCAGAGGATGTGGGTAAATGGAAAGCTATCTGCTGTTCATGAACTGGAAGAGCTGCTAAAACGGCCATACTATACAAAGTGGTCTACAGATTTAATGCAACCTCTATCAAAATACCAATGACACTCTTCACAGAAATAGAAAAAATAATCCTAGAATTCATACGGAACCACAAAAGACACTGAATAGCCAAAGCAATCCTGAGTAAGAATAAAAAAGCTGGAGACATCATACTACTTGACTTCAAAACATACTACACAAAGCTATAGGAGCCAAAACAGCATGCTACTGGCATAAAAACAGACACACAGAACAATGGAACAGAACAGAGAGCCCAGAAAGAAATTCACACATCACGGGCAATTGATTTTTGACAAAGGTGGCAATACCACACACTGGGGAAACACAGTCTCTTCTATAAATGGTGCTGGAAAACTTGAATACCCACATGTAATGAGGTTAGACCCCTCTCTCTCACCATATGCAAAAATCAATTCAAAATGGATTAAAGACTTAATGAAAAAAAAAAGTATGAAACTACTAGAAGAAAATATAGGGGAAATGCTTCATAATACTGGGCTGGGCAAGTATTTTTAAATGAGACCTCAAAAGCACAGGCAACAAAAGAAAAGACACATTACATCAAACTCAAAAGCTTCTTGCACAGCAGAAGAAACAAAGCAAAGAGACAACCTACAGAATGGGAGAAAACATCTGCAAACTACATCTGACAAGAGATATCTAAAATATATACTAAAAGAACTGCAAAAACACCTAAAATAACTGCAAAGGAACTCAAACAACTAAAAAAAACCCCCAAGTAATCCAATTAAAAAATGAGCAAAATATCTTAACACATTTCTCAAAAAGAGACAAAGAAATGGCCAAGTATATGAAAAATGTTCAAAACCACTAATTATCAGGGAAATGCAAATCAAAACCACAATGAGATACCATCTCATTCCAGTTAGAATGGCTACTGTCAAAAAGACAAAAGAAAACAAGCGTTGGTGAGAACGTGGATAAGAGAACACATACACTGTTAGTGGGGATATAAATTAGTATAGCCACTATGGAAAACAGTATGGAAGCATCCCTCAAAACATTAAAAATATGACGACCATATGATCCAGCAATCCCACTATGGGGTAGATATCCAAAGGACATGAAATCAACACGTTGAAGAGATATCTTATATTTATCGAGCACCATTCACAATAGCCAAGATACAGAATCAACCTAAGTGTCCAATAACAGACAAATGAATAAAGGAAATGTGGCACATATACACATGGAATACGATTCTGTCATAAAAAATAAAATCCTGCCATTTGCAACAACATTAATGAAACTGGAGGACATTATGTTAAGTGAAATATACCAGACACAGAAAGACAAATAATGTATGATCTCACTTACATGTGGAATCTAAAAAATGTTGCTATCATAGAAGTAGAGAGTGCAACAGTGATTACCCAGAGACTGGGGAGAGGATGGGGATGGGAATGAGGAGGATGGGGAGAGGTTGGTTAATAGGTAGGTAGAAGGAATAAGTTCTGGTGTTCTATGGTACACTAAGGTATCTATGGTTAACAGTAAATTATTATATATTACAAAATAGCTAGGAATGGTTTTGAATGCTCTCGCCACAAAAAAATGATAAATGCATGAAGTAACAGGTACCGTAACTACCCTAATTTGATCATTATACAATATACACACATATTAAAACATCAACTTGTACCCCATAAATACAACTGCAATGTGTCAATTAGAAATAAAATTTGTCTTTGATTATATCAGTATAAATGACACAATAAAAAGACTGGAAAAAATTCTCAGACCGTACTAGACTTTTTAATTTTTTTTTTTTTTTTTTTTTTAAAGAGACAGGGTCTTACTCTGCCAACCACGCTGGAGTGCAGTGGTACAGTGATAACTCACTGCAGTCTTAAACTCCTGGGCTCAAGCAATCCTCCTGTCTCAACCTCATGAGTAGCTAGGACTACAGACTACAGGTGCATGCCATCACACTCAGCTAATTTTTAATTTTTTTGGTAGAGAGAGGGATCTTGCTTTGTTGCTTAGGCTGGTCTCGAACTTCTAGCCTTGAGTGATCCTCCCACCTGGGCCTCCCAAAGTGTTGGGATTACAGGTGTGAGCCACCATGCCAGGCATGTGACATATTTTTACTCTTAAAATGAAGATTTTTCTCACCTTTTACTAGATAATACATCAACATATTTTTAACAGAGTGTTCCCTAACCCCACCAATGTCAGCTATTATTATATAGTGTACTGTTCAGGCCATTTACAAAGAGGACAAAAAGAAAAAGATTATAAAAACAAACTTATTTCCACAAGGACTTTGCTATGCATTCAGCAAACAATTAGCAATGGATTGAAGAAAGCCTATGTGAATAATACAGTTTGTTTTCAATACATCAAAAATCCACTCTAAAAATAAGGATAAGGCTGGGTCTGGTGGCACATGCCTGTAATCCCAGCACTTTGGGAAGTTGAGGTGGGAGGGCTGCTTGAGGTCAGGGGAGGCCAGCCTGGCCAACATGGTGAGACCTCAAACTTAAAAACAAAAATGATACATTACATGTACGACTTAACAGCTGAATACTATCAAATCATAGGTCAAAAGTCACTTTTATAAGAATAATTTAAACGTAGCTTACATCACATTCTTCACATTAAGCCCGTGAACAGTGTGTATATAATTTTTTGGACGTGAAAACTCAAGATAATGTGCATACCTGATCAAAGAGCTAAAACATAACACATATTAAATAAAAACCCACTATTAATTATGTAAACTAACATCTAAGAAGAGAATAATCAAATATTTTATGCTTTAGAAATTTAACAAATGTTTCCACTTAACATTGAATTTTAGAACCTAATTGGAAAGTACAGTGCTTGGCAATTTAAAAATGAAAAGGAAATACCTAAAGAGTAATTTGAACTTACCATATCATTTGGCAAACAACACTTCAAAGAGAAAAGGAGACAGAGAGACTGGCAACACTAATCTAAATGAACATGTTACACTGGCCATTCTTGGTAGAAAGTTTACTGGTACTTCTGTGTTCTTAAAACTGATGATCTCTTACTTAAAAAGAGAGCATGAGTGCATGCACCAATAGAACACATGCCAGGTGAACTACAGAAGATAACTTAGCTCATTTTAAGAGTAAATAATTATAAGATAAAAGTGGTATCCTGAAAGTGCTAATTATCTGTTGGCTAATTACAGATTGCTTTTCAATCTAGCTCTAGAATACATCATGTAGTTATACTCTGTACAATGAGAACCTCTTCAGTAACCTTTAAACAAAAGAACAAAACACAAATAACAGGACAAATTATTGGCTGAATTCAGATTAGGGAGAACAGAGTGTACCTGTTGATCCATGGGAGGTACAGGTATTTATACTACTCACAGTTGTCACTCAACTTGAGAACAAAAATAAAACAAAAGCAAGAAATGAACTAATCTATACTTAGTATAGCCAGACACATTTCAAGTAAAAGGTTTCCACAGGTCATATAAAATAAAATCTTCATTTTACTAAAAATAACATACAACATACTTTATATTTTATATCCCTTACCCATTTTCTGCTTAGTTTTTAATTAATGACAGCAGAAAAAAAATCAAATAAAGGAAAGCTTAAAGTGGAAAGAACATAGAGATCCCAATTTTAGTTAGATATATTTGAAAATTAAGAAGACATAAAAGATGTATTTTATTTAGAGTATCTATACTAAAATATAGAAATTCAGATGTATCATTTAATCTAGGAAACATTATTGTCCTTGCTTCTCAGTCCATTTCCCCTCAGTACACTTTCAGTGCACGAAGGGTAGAAACTGTGTATTATTTAGCTGTAGTGTCCAGTCTAGAGAAGCAGAGTAAAATTTGTTACTGGCTATAGCTGTGTCCTGGGAAGACAGGGGATTAAGTCTCCTTTCTTCTGTCCTACAGTTTCCAATTATTGTATAATGGGCATGCCTTTTAGTTTGAAAAGATGGTTTGAAGAAAAGGGGAGAAGCTTAAAGGTATGGCTAATAATCCTGCAGAAGGGAATGCACAATTTAATGTTTCCCGCTGAATTCTATAAATCTCTAGAGATTCTTACTATGAGAATTGTATTCCCTTGCTATACTGTGACAAATGCCTACCAAGAGACACACAGGTTTTAATATAAATCCATTATGTATTTCTTTACTTTGTGAGAAACTGCCTTTCATTGCATGATTCTGGATATACTTGTCTATGGGGATAAAACGAAATGTCCATAAGGTGAAGAATGACCATATACCTGCTTTTAAACCCATCCATTCTGTGTCCTCTGAGAACTTCCTCTAAAATTCCCATCCCCTGAGTATCTCCCTTGAGAAGCCACTGGATTCTCCTACCTTCTTTTCCCTTCATATCCCTCCTCCTCTTTCACTGGAACACAAACTGCTTCTCCTTCTCTCATCAACCATCCACTCTCTGCAATCCATCTTCCTCTCCAATTACTCTTTGGAATTCACTCTGAGGTTAATCCCCAAATCCCAAATCCAAGTCTTTTACTAAAACAGTTTTTTATTATGGAAGTTTTAAGGAATATTCAGGAGCAGAGAGATTAACTCAATAAATCCCTATGTATCCATCATCCAGTGTTGAACAATAATCGACTCAAGTCCTATTTATTTTTTTCATCTGTTCCTCTCCTCTGACAACTCCAATAGATTATTGTGAGGCAAACTCCAGATACCCTATCATTTCATTCACAAATATTTCAGTAGAGATCTCTAAAAGATAAGAATACTTTTGAAGAACAAAACCACAATACCATTATCACAACCTAAAAAATTTAGTAATTTCTTAACATCGGTGTTTAGATTTCTATAGGATCTTTTAAAATAGAATCTCTCCACAGGGTTTTCCTCTACCCCTTAACGTCCCGCTCCTTTCCATTGTCATCATTTCCTCCCTATTTTCCTGCTTCCCTAATGTTCTTTGAGAAATCTCTTTCCTCTTGCTGCCTCTGATTCTCTTCTCACTAAGGTTTAAAAGAGGGGTTGGCAAACTGGCCTGTGCTGGCCGTATGTTTTTGTAAATAAAGTTTTATTGGGATAGAGTCATGCACACTAATTTACATATTGCCTATCTCCAATTTAGAGCTGTAATGTCAGAATAAGTTAGTTCTCTCATGGGCAAGAGAGAACATAATGTCTGCAAACCTAAGATATTTACTTCCCATTCTTTGAGAAAAAGTTTTTAGACCCCTGAAGTTATTAGTAATAAGCTGGAGTTCCATAATCTTGCACTCTGGCAAGAATTTTGCCATGATCCCATTCTACAGATGTACCAACCATATCCAATTGGAAGTACCTCAGCCATTCACTTGCAGTGTTTAAGAAACAAACCAAACATCTCTCTTCCTTCAAGTTATCCTTCACAGAATACCTTCCTTCAAGTTATCCTACCACAGGGCAGAATTCCCAAGGTGGTAATCTAATCACATAAATTTGTACTCTGCTTTAAAAAAAAACAAGCAAACAAACTTAGATGGTTCCCTAGTAATATTTTTAGCTTAGAATATATAAGGTTTTTTATAACTGGATCCAACCTGACTTCCAAACACTGAAAAATCTTAGTCATAGCAGATTACTCCATGAGTCCCTAAATAAGCCACTCTTCCATGCCTTTGTTCATTTTGTTCCTTCTGCCTCAAACACCCTTCATACTACATTGTCTATCTTCCCACTATTGTCATGAAAAAACAACCAAGTATTCAATATCAAGTTGCATCACCTGTGAAATATTCGATTTTTTTTTTTTTTTTTGAGACAGACTCTCGCTCTGTTTACCAGGCTGGAGTATAGCAGTGTGATCTTGGCTTACTGCAAGCCCCACCTCCCAGGTTCAAGCAATTCTCAGGCCTCAGCCTCCCAAGTAGCACCTGCAACCACGGCTAATTTTTTGTCTTTTTAGTAAAGATGAAGTTTCGCTATGTTGGTCAGGCCGGTCTCAAACTCCTGGCCTCAAGTCATCTGTCCACTCTAGCCTCCTAAAGTGCTGGGATTACAGGTGTGAGCCACTATGCCCAGCCCAAAATATTTGATTTTTAATTTTTAAAAATCAAAATCCATACTCTAAGTAGAGGTTTTTCAATTAGAACCATTTCCAAATTAAGTTTTCTTTTTTTCTTCAGGGAAATGTTTAGAGTCCTGCAATTTATCCAGCCACTGATGAAGCTGGTTAGAGCTGGCAGGAACTCCAAATTATTCTTGCATACACTGTCCCCCCTGCCTGGACATGAGCACAGTCAGGCAAGGTCTACGAGTATGCCCTCCAAATTAAGTTTTCACTTTCTCTCTTTATGCTGTAAGAAGTTTAAGTGACTTGTACATATATCACTCAAAAAACCAGTAACTGTGTACCAAATGGAGAAAGGACACTTGACTTCTTTAAGAATAACCCAAATCAGGCTACATTTTTAAAATTTAATAAATAGAAGTGGGGGTGGGAAGGTGAAGAAATTACTGGTTTAAAAAGCAGCTTCTCTGTTATGGTAAAATGGAGATTCACAGGAAAATGGAGATTCACCTGGGTTTCTAGCTAAAATCAACACTGAGCTGAAATGAACCTATAAAACAGATTAGAATTAAGATGAAATCGGGCCAGGCATGGTGGCTCACGACCTGTAATCCCAGTACTTTGGGAGGCTGAGGCGGGTGGATCACGAGGTCAGGAGATCCAGACCATCCTGGATAACACGGTGAAACCCCGTCTCTACTAAAAATACAAAAAAATAGCCGGGCGTGGTGGCAGGCACCTGTAGTCCCAGCTACTTGGGAGGCTGAGGCAGGAGAATGGCATGAACCCAGGAGGCAGAGTTTGCAGTGAGCCGAGATCGCGCCGCTGCACTCCAGCCTGGGCGACAGAGCGAGACTCCATCTCAAAAAAAAGAATTAAGATAAAATCTTTTAACTGTGATAAAGTATTACTGAATATAAAAGCAAAATGTCTAAATCAACATCAAAAGAAATTCTGGTAGGATATAATAATCACTTTACTATGCTTTAGATTCAAACTATCCAAATGTTCTTAGTTTTAAAACAAACAAAAAATTCTAATAAACAAAAAAGAATTAATTTTTGCCAAAACATATTACATGTATATAAAAGGTTTATTAGCTAGCTGACAATCTCCCTCAAGATTAGCTTTTAACTCATGATGAACTAATATGGCACAAACATTTTAATCTTTTACTATAGCTTCTCCTCATTTCAGCAAACTCACTCAGATGTTTCCTACTTACTTGCATTTCCACATAGCATCTCTACTGAAGATCCCTGTAAAGTGCGGCAGTCAATTTCTACCCAATTCAGTGTTGCTGTCTAAACCTACTTGATCAGTGATGAACAGGTGCTGAGCCCACAAGTCAGTCATGGTGGAATTTTCCAGTTGCTTGGTGTTCCATTCACATAGAGTTAGAAGGTGGCATGGAATATCAGTATAGCTGTTAACTCTTTAGGACGAATTTGTGACAGCATGACCTGAAATGCAGGTATATGATTTCTGTCTAAAAACCATAAACTTCCCATCAATAACTGGGAACATTTTTATCAACAAGAGTGCGAGGAGTGCACTGCTTACGGCTTTTCTGACATCAAATCTAGCTCATTTAATAGTACAAAGAGTCAACTGTGCAGTGATTCCTTCAATTTCCCAACTGCACTAAATAAACCCAGAACACCACATTTGCTGTCCTGGGCACACTCTGTTCTTCTCAAAAAAGAAAACACAAATAAACAATTCTACAATATCATGAAAGGACACAAATTTTCTGAAGGTCTTCAGCCACATGATGTTCTTCAATAGATTAGAAAGCCATATTGCCATGAGCTATGAATCTACTGTCATGTATTATTTCTTTAGTATAGATAAGGGTGAGTTATGCCACTTGGAAAACTGAGGAATTATTTTTTGGAAACAGATTTTTAGAATTGAAAGAAACCTTAGAAACCATTTAGCCTCAGACCCTCAGGTTAAAGATAACGAAATCGAAATCCCCACAAGTTAAGCCACTTGCCCAAAATCAAATCGCTGGAAATGGAAACATCCAGCCACGCTTTCAACCCAGGTCATAGTGCCTCTCAAGAAACAGATTAGAAGAAAAATATTAAAATATTCCAGCAAATCGGAGAGGTATGAAGCCATTTCAAGGGCATCCTCATTACTCTGCAAATTCCAGATACAATAGATAGTATGTGATCTTAAAATTACCTAGAGTGTTTTGTAAAGCTACTACTTTGTTACATAAAATATAAAGGCAAAACTTAATGTATTGGAAAACACCAGAATTGAATTCCTAATAATGTCACGTTTTCTATTCATTTCGAAAGATATTTTCTATTCAGGAAAACATGGATCTTTTTAAAATTGAAACTAATTACAAAGCAGCAACATCAATAATAGTGATAGTAGCTAATACTCCTGAGCATTTATTATGTGCCAGGCCTTGAGCTAAGAGCTTTCTATGCACTGTCATTCAATCTTTGTAATATGGCTATGAAGTACATTTACAATTATTCTTATGTTAAAAATGAAGCAGCAAAGAGATTAAGAAAGTTATCTAGGTCACAGAGCTACTGAAAGGCCCATGGTTTTAGCCACCACCTTACATTGCCTCTTATTAGGCCTTAATTTTGCTGAGCTTGAGTAAAAACATGCTGCTTTGTAAATAAGGAGGCAACTATAGATGACCACTAATAAAATTTTTACCCAACAACTAAATATAACCCCAACACACCGCTCTCCAATCATTCATTTTGACTGATTTAAGAGGGATTAATTTTTACAAAGATTATCTCTCTATAGTTTAATCACTCATCTTGAAAATTGTTTCACTAATACGTTAAAAACGTACTGCTTTGAATAACCAGTACATAAAGTTACTTGTTAAAAATGAAATAAAACTGAAAATGTACAGGACAGCACAGCAACTGTATCCTGAAGGCAGCACATACCTTGCTTTCTCCTTCCGGAGTTTACAACAAACATCTACCAGTTAGAACAATGAGCTTGTGGGCAGAGTTTCTGACAGTATGTAGACACTCTTCACTCAACAGTGTACTGGGCTAGGTATACAGCCCACAAAGTCTTTACTCTTTTAAGAACCCATGTTGACAGTTTAAACATCTTTGACTTTGGTAGGCAACAATACTTCTTTACACATTTTGGTATTTGAATGAAGGGATCCAAACTAACTGAATCTCAATAAATGTGCCAAGGTGCTCCAATACCTAATCTCCTCCACCCCACTCCCCTTAATTTTTATTACTGGCCAGGCATGGTGGCTCACGCCTGTAATCCCAGCACTTTGGGAGGCTGAGGCAGGCGGATCACGAGGTCAGGAGATCGAGACCATCCTGGCTAAAATGGTGAAACTCATCTCTACTAAAAATACAAAAAATTAGTTGGGCGTGGTGGCAGTTGCCTGTAGTCCAGCTACTCGGGAGGCTGAGGCAGGAGAATGGCGTGAACCTGGGAGGCAGAGCTTGCAGTGAGCCGAGATCGTGCCACTGCACTCCAGCCTGGGCAACAGAGCAAGACTCCGTCTCAAAAAAAAAAAAAAAATTTTATTACTAATGATAACGTTGTCAACTAGTTATTTTTCTGTTTTGAGACCAAAGGGTAATGAGAATTTAAAGGACACCGACAACTGTAAAGTAGTAAGATTATTCCTGAAAATATGAGTTGTTTTAATCAGCCCAGACTTGTAGACAAGATTTTTAAATTATCCTTCTTTCAGAAAGAAAAAAAATATTTTAAGTACCTGAAGTCTTCTGACTTCAAATTTTAAGTAAATAAATAAATTACAGATAACCAGAAGGAAAATTACTTCAGGTATGCACTGTCATGAATTCAAAGTTCAACAAGACACCTAGCAGGAAGTGTCTCTCCATGCTATTACGAATGCATCACTACCATCTCTGTCCTTCAAGTCCTTTCAGGCAGATACCTAACACTGCTCCCTAACCACAGCAGAAAGCATCTTTAGTTTTCTTTTTATTTGTTCTTTGTTTCATTCTTCTCTCTTTTTTTTTTTTTTACAAGTTATAATAAGCACCACCAGAATTCAACAGAAAAAAAATGGGCTAAACATCCTATGCTGAGGATAGAATTAACAGTCATACCTCAGCTTACTCACTATTTATACATTATAGCTGTTCCCTCTTCAAAATCGAGACTGAAAGAATGGGAAAATGTTAGACTCTAAACCATCATCTATTCAAAGTTACAATGGAATATAATTGCTACTACACAGCAAGAACATAAACCTTAAAAATGTACCCAGGGTAGGGGCAGGGAGAAAAGACATCATGATACATGCTAGTTTAAAGATTTTATTTGGAATGAATTACATAAACTGCCATATTTCAAAGATTGGGCTTCATTATCTATTGATAGTATAATAAAACTATGTAAAAATGTTCTGCTAGGCAGTTTTATTTATTAGATGTAAAAATCTTCCCCATACAATCTAAATAAAATTTGTCTTCTATCATCCTTTTGATGAAAAACTATTGCTGATATTACAAGTAAAAATTAAAATGAATTCTGGTAAATTATATATTCACCTCACACCCTAACGTGACACTGGTAAATTTACCTATTTATCTAGAGAATTATAACCAACATCAGTATAGGTAAACACAATGTATCTTTCATGTAAGCAAGTTTCCTAACAAAATTTTATTTTAAAAGGAACACTTTAAAATTGTAAGTATATCTTCAAGAAGCTGTTACTGTTGGTTACTGGCCACTTTTTAAAAAACTGTCTGCAGACAATTTCATTCCTGAGGTAGACAGATACTTCTAACACTATTTTCTTGATATGCAGAAAGTGTTTGTTCCTATAAAAAATTTTCTTAGTTATTTCTAAAGTACATTTAACTCAGCAATTAAAGTTGAAGGTATAACATTGAAACATTGAAATCTAGTACTAAAAATATAAGTGAAGATTGATAATTAAAATACATTACAGCATGAGAAAAATTAAGAAATTAGGGATTGAGATTTTTCTCTTTTCTAATGAAAAGATAATGAAGCCAATTACTAAACAGACTAGTTTTCAGTTTTATGCTAACTAAAATGTAATAAATACCCACTTTTACTGGCAATGTTAATTACATTAAACTTGCTTGCTTTTAAACAGATGTTTGTATGTTATAATTCAAGCAGAGTTAAGGAAAGAAAGGCATTCTGAATTCTGTGCTAGGTAGAGGAGTGAGAAGGAAAAGTGGTTTAACTGATGAGCTTCTATTTTCCAGCCCAGTGGTTCTCAATGTGTGTTTCCAGACCAGCAGCATCTATATCACCTGGAAACTTGGCAGAAATGCAAATTCTCAGGTATTAACCCCAGACCTACAGAATCAGAAGTTCCGTGGGTGGGGTCCATCAATTTGTGCTCAACTAAACCTCCAGGAGATTATAAAGCCTACTGAAGCATGAGACCCACTGCTCCAGCCTATAAATCCATGTCCTTTCATCACTCCCTTAACCATGGCACTGCACATATTGTTCCCCTAGTGTTCACCCTTCTAACAGGATTAATATCCAGAAGATAGAGCCGAAAAGTTCCAAAATGCATTAAGGAAAGTAGAGAGAGGAGTTTAAAAAAGAAAAAAAAAGTTAAACAAATGTATGCACATGTATGTGTACATGTACAGACGTGGGAAGTCAGTGGCAGAGAGAAGAGGCAGTGGCAACTAGGGCTGTATGCAGCTGGGAATACAATGCTGCACTCAGAGGAAATTCAAAACAGTTCCAGATGAGAAGGACAACGAATCCTATAAATTTACAAGTATTTAAAATTAAAAGCACCTTACAGCAATAATAACATGTCAGCTACAAGAGCTATAGTTATTGGTAACATTTAGCAAAAGGTCAAATAAAGTCCAATTCATTCTCACGTAAGTAATAAATACCTCATGAAGATATGCACACACACATGCGAGGAAAACCCTGCCCCACTGTTAATACAGTAAAAGTTAAACAGAATATTGTATTGTAGCCCATATAACAGTGGTGATCTTCTCAAATGGAGGTCCTCACTTCTCCAGAGTTGACTGTCACTACTTTAAATTCCAGGGCTGGTTGTTCCCCCAACTCTTACCAGCTATTTAATCCTGAAGCTGGTGCATGGCTTTACATAATCTTGTTTTCTATGAAAATGATCTTACAAAAAACCAAAAAACAAAAGTTTTCCTCTTTTACTTTATGCTTACAAGAAGGCAGCTAAAGTTTTAAAAATCACTTTAAAGAAGCCAAGGAAACCAAACAGAAGCATATGAGATGAAAGCATTCACTGAAGATAGGCATTTGAAAAGCTAGACTCTAATCCAAGTTAGTCACAAGTCCAGCCACAAGGCAAATGTTAACAAAGGCCTCTGACTTTGCGTGGTTTCGTAGAATATCCCATATTGTATAAAATACATAATGGAATTCACACAACATTAACTGTGTGTAAATTAACAAAATTACTATGTGGCATTTTATATGCAATAATTCAAAAATTAACAAGTAAAATAATCTGATTTACAACACACATATTTCCCCAACTAACCAAATCAAAGCTTTTAAGCTCCAATATTTTGAGTTCTGCCAAAGGAATGCAAAACAGAGTTACCAAGGAACCAGTGATTTCAGGGGTTCTTGTAACTAGGAACAACTTCACGATAATCAGGAAGCAGGAAAAAAAAAAGGGGGGACAGGTTTACAATCTCTTTAAAAAGAAGACTCATTACCAATCTACCCCACATTTCATTTCTAAATAGCGAAATGAAGGTTATTAAAGCAGCCAGCAGCTTTTGCAATGACCTATATTTGAAACTAGGAAGAATGCATCTTAACCGTGTGAAGGAAAGTGATACTAGCACTCCCCCAGTTTCTTTTGATAAAAGGTGCTCTGGCTCAATCTCTGTGATTACAAACCTATCCCAGAGCATCTGTAAACAATGGCATATTTTTCAGAGGGTTCCTAGTCAGAATAATCCCTGCAGAATTATCATGCAACAAACAGCAGAAAACTGAGGCATCAAAAGAAATGAAATTATCATTTATGTTGAAGAAACAAACATCTGATCTTTGACAAACCTGACAACAACAAGAAATGGGGAAAGGATTCCCTATTTAATAAATGGTGCTGGGAAAACTGGCTAGCCATATGTAGAAAGATGAAACTGGATCCCTTTCTTACACCTTATACAAAAATTAATTCAAGATGGATTAAAGACTTAAATGTTAGACCTAAAACCATAAAAACCCTAGAAGAAAACCTAGGCAATACTATTCAGGACATAGGCATGGGCAAGGACTTCATGACTGAAACACCAAAAGCAATGGCAACAAAAGCCAAAATTGACAAATGGGATCTCATTAAACTAAAGAGCTTCTGCACGGCAAAAACAAAACAAAACAAAACAAAACAAAACTACCATCAGAGTGAATACGCAACCTACAGAATGGCAGAAAATTTTTGTAATCTACCCATCTGACACAGGGCTAATATCCAGAATCTACAAAGAACTCAAACAAATTTACAAGAAAAAAACCAACCCCATCAAAAAGTGGGCGAAGGATATGAACAGACACTTCTCAAAAGAAGACATCTACGCAGCCAACAGACACATGAAAAAATGCTCATCACTGGTCATCAAAGAAATGCAAATCAAAACCACAATGAGATACCATCTCATGCCAGTTAGAATGGCAATCATTAAAAAGGAAACAACAGATGCTGGAGAGGATGTGGAGAAATACAAACACTTTTACACTGTTGGTGGGAGTGTAAATTAGTTCAACCATTATGGAAGACAGTGTGGCGATTCCTCAAGGATCTACAACTAGAAATACCATTTGACCCAGCCATCCCATTACTGGGTATATACCCAAAGGATTATAAATCATGCTACTATAAAGACACATGCACACATATGTTTATTGTGGCACTATTCACAATAGCAAAGACTTGGAACCAACCCGAATGTCCATCAATGATAGACTGGATTAACAAAATGTAGCACATATACACCATGGAATACTATGCAGCCATAAAAAAGATGAGTTCATGTCCTTTGCAGGGACATGGAAGCTGGAAACCATCATTCTGAGCAAACTATCGCAAGGACAGAAAACCAAACACCGCATGTTCTCACTCATAGGTGGGAATTGAACAATGAGAACACTTGGACACAGGGCGGGGAACATCACACACCAGGCCCTGTCAGCGGTGAGGGGCTGGGGGAGGGATAGCATTAAGAGAAATACCTAATATAAATGACGAGTTGATGGGTGCAGCAAACCAACATGGCACACGTCTACCTATGTATCAAACCTGCACGTTGTGCACATGTACCCTAGAACTTAAAGTATAATAAAAAAAAACAAATAAAAATAAAAGCTATAACCTGATGTGAACCCTTTACATACAATTAATTTGGCACAATTTAAAAACCAGTGTAGGTAACATGAAAGATTTGAATTCAGAATGAGAAATATATTTATCCTTTATTCACTGACTTGAAAGACTGTACTTCTTTCACTTATTCTGTTCTCTTTTAATAGATGAAAACAAAAGGAAAAGAGAACTCGCTATGAGGACCTACGTTTTGGCTGTGACATCCACATACTGTCCTGGACGAAAGTGAGCAGCATAAAGAGGAGTGCCTTTATGAAAAGAAAATGAAAAATCAATATGAAATTTGACAGCACAGAAACAACTTTATTCAACACAAACTATATCCAGGAAGGCTTCTAGCTGATTTCAAAAATGGTAAGAGATTCTCTTCTGCAATTAGAAACATCCAAACAATGAAATTATTCAACAAATATGTCTTTTGATTGACTTCACAGAGACCAAAAGTGGTGCTGTTTGAAATGAGTGATTCCCATGACAACACAGTGTTCTTGCTGTCAAACACATAAATTTGATGATTCTTGGTTGTTTTAGTGAATAACAGTATACTAAATTAAGATATGTTTCTTGTTTTCACATTGGGAAAACAAAAACAAGAATAACCAAAAAATGTTGGGGCTTCATTAAATATCCTGCACCCATTGGACAAACAGGAAACAATTACTTGAACCCAAGTCCCTCATATGGTGTGTAATGATCATGGTACGTATGACATCTATATAAAGCCTCTACATATCAGATTTTGGGTGAACTCTTCATTGTACCAATAAACTATAGTTCTCCAGTTCATGCCTAGATAATTAGAATAGCAAAAAATTGCCTTTATAGATACTCTTATTAAATTTTATATAGAAACGTTTACAAAACTAGTCGTATGCAAATAAAGTCTTACTTTAAATGTACTTGGGAAACATTATTTTTAAAAGTTTTAAATTTTGTGATGAATCAAAGCCCTTCATAATATTGTTTACATAAACTTGAAAGTAACATTTATGAGAACTCTTTGGCAATCAATTAGCAAACATTTATAGTGCACTTACAAATATGTGCAGCTAGAAATTCAAGAATATAAGAATATAAGACATGGCCCCTGACAGCAAGAAATTTATTATCTTGGTGAAGAATAAACATTAACATCATCAAATAAGATACATTTTTTTAAATGGCAGAAACCACTGTAGTAGAGAATGTAACTGAAAGTTTATTTATAGTTATAGTTTATTTAATACAAGCAGCAAAGTGCTGTAAGATTGCAGGGGGGGAATTTCCTTTAAGTTATAACCCAACCTGGATTTATATAGGCAGAGAAAAACCTTGAATGAAGAAAATATAGAGATTTAATCATTCCACATTGTCTACATATTATCAAAACATCACACTGTATCCCATAAATGTATATAATTTTGATTTGTCAATCAAAAATAGTATTAATTTTTTAAAAAGAAATTAAGTGACCTTTTATGAGGCTGAATTGCTGATTTTTGACCATTTTTGACCCCAAAAACAATTTTGTATGATTTGAGCTACAGCAAAAGTTAATGTGGCTTAATTTTATCTTTATCATAAACATAAACAAAGAGTTTAAGTTAGATGTGTTAATACCAAAGAGAATATTAAAAAGTGCTTCAGAACTGTCTACACAACCAAATATTTTAGAACTATCCCTTTATATTTAAAGTATTTCCATTATAAACTATTCTAATATACAATGGCCCAAGTACCTCTACTAATTTTTATATTTGTTTAATTCCATTTACCTTGCCTTAAAATTGCAAAATCTTAACTTCAAAGAATACTTTTAATTCTACCTTGTATCAAGGCTGACCCTCTGTCACACCAATAAAAGCCTACTGCAACTGTATTTTACTTAAAGCAGTTTAGTTCAGATATTAAATACCAAATCTTAAAACAGCATTCTACTGTCTTCTTGTCAGAACTCAAGTTCAGAGATCAGGGAGCTTTTCTGAAGTTCAGACATCAAAATGTTATATTTTGCTAACCATATGAGCCAATATAATCATATGCCAAATCTTTACTCTTTGACAGTCCACGGATTAGGCAAAATATCTTGGAAATTTTAAGTAAGAATCTTTACATTGAGGTGCTATGGTCGGTCCCTTCTGTTATTATATTTTCTCCAGTTCTTCTATCTAAGCAAGAGCCTGGCTATTTTTCATGAATGCCAGCCTGTGAACAACGATCTTTGAATTTTAAAAGTTAGTGTATTTCTTTGAGGTGGCTTTTTCAAATATTAAACTCTCTCTACATTAAAAACAAAAGTGTTCCTCCCTCTCTCACAGAAAGCAAAGAGTTATCTACAGGTTTTTCCACTAAAAAAAAAAAACAAAATGAGATACAGTTTTGTATTTAAAAGTAAGTGTTTGAGACTTTGCATTTTAGATGTAGCTTTATTGAAAGGGCTGACATTAAACAAATTGCATATTTGGGTATTTTTACCTCCCTCCTCTCCCCAACCTCAAATTACCTGGTTTAATTGCAGCATTATCTGTTATATTAAAGATTTTAACTGTCTGTTTCGGCGGCAATCCAAGTTCCCGGTAAAATTCCAATATGGATGTAGCTTTCTAGAGGAAAAGCAGCACATATAAGTAATACATTGAATATTAAAAGTGGAATTGAATGCATGGAGATCTAAACCAAGTTAACACCCCAGAAAATAAATCAAAGCATACCTTATTCCTTAATGAACAAAGGGCACCCAATTCCCCTTATTTAAGGGAGGTGAGATTTATAGCTATATTTTATTACATCTCTTTGAATAATCTTACTACTTAGATTCCAACCATGTACATAGTGTTCAAATATAGCACACTGGGAAAGACCTCTGTTCTGCAGGAAAATAAAGAGTTGTGCTCATATTTAAATTCTGACTGTCTGAATTAAGAACCCAAACCCCGAAAAATCAACTCTCTGCCTATTCTGCACTTATTCTAAACTGGAAGAAAACACGGTATGTTACATTTAAATGTTATGACCACAAACTTCAGAATCTCAAATGTGGCCTGGTTATATCTAGAGATACCTACATATCTCTGGTTAAATCATTTTCACACTCTATAAGGAAACTAAGTCACATCCTTTTCTAAAATCTTCAGCACTGTTTCCTCTTCCTCCCTTTGAGTTGATCAAATAAAAGAATTAAGAGAACTTCTCCATGCTTTTACCAAATCAAATTGTCTATACCAGCACTAATATATTAACAGTACTATCCTCCCACCCCACTCTAGGTTACACATGAGATGCACATGGAGAGCTTCTAGAAAATGCCAACGGCAAGGGCCCTCTGCTTAGAGATTGTAATTTCACTGTCTAGTGTGGGGTCTAGGCATTGCTAATTTTCAAGCTCCTCACATGATTTCTATGTCAAACTGGGGCTGGAAATCATGCTGACAGATGAGCTCTCCATACTTTTATTAAAAGCACTAATTCCCACCCCTTCTCACCTATTCAATGGTTTCCTCCTGAAATTGTCCCCACTCTCTTCTAAGAAATCTTCATTTTTTCCCCCTTTCTACTGGAACTTCCTATCACTATATATAACATGTCACAATAATTCACATATTAAAACAAACTTTTTCTTGACCACATATTCTTTAGCTAATTTTTCTGTTCCCCCTTACAGCAAAGCTCCTGGAAAGACTTGCCAAGTCTACTTTCTCTCCTCCCATTCTGTGAACCCAGTTTAATCAGCGCTTTCAGCTCCTAGCACTCAATGCAAAGTGCTTGTCATTCACCAAGGATCTCCATATGGTCAACCACACTGGTTGATACTCATTTTACTGAATCTACCAGCAATGCTTAACACAGGTGACCACTCTCTCCATGGAAGACTTTCTCTTGGCTTCCAGTTACTACTCTCTCGGTTCTCATATATGTGAATGTCTGCACATCTCTAACTTCAATTCCAAATTCTACTTTGAACTATACATTCACATGTCCAACTGCCAAGTCATTATCTCCACTTCAATGTCATATAGAAACTTAAGCTTAACGTGTCTAAAACTGAACTCAACTCCCTTCACCAAGCCTGCCCTTCCCAGGCCTTCTTCCAAATCTCAATAAAAAAGGCAACTCCATAATGCTGCCGTATAGGTCAAAAATCTTATGGTCACCCTTGATTCTTTTCTTCTTCACATTCCACGTCCCATTCATCAGCAATTCCTCCAGACTATTTAAAAATACAGCCCACGCCAACCACTTACCACCCCATCCCAATGTCAACCTCATCCATTATCTTCTGCCTGGATTATTTCAATAGCCTCCAAACTGGTCTCCAAGCTTCCACCCTTCCGACTCTCTAGTCTGTTCTCAATTCACAGGCTGGCATTATCATTTTAGAACTCAAGCCATATCATATATCTACAGTGGCTTCTACTTCTTACAGAATCAAGTGCTAAGTCCTTACCATGGTTTAAAATGTTCTACACAATCTGACCTCATCTTTTACTCTCCTCCTGACTCACCCTGCTTCAGAAAAAATGCACTCCCTTATTGGCCCAAGAACACATCAAACACTGGCCTCAAGACCTTTGCGCATCCTATTGCCTCTGTCTAGAATGCTTTTCTGCCATATTTTTGCATGACTGGCTCCCTTACTTATTCAGGTATCAAAATATCAACTTACCTTGTCTAATTACTCAATCTGAAATAGCACCATTTTTTGTCACTTATCCCCTCAGCCTACTTTTATTAAAGCATATTATTTTATTAATACCAGTTTTTTAGGCATACCAGGAAGCTTCCGAGAAAAATCCTTTATATTTTTAGTATTACCCTTCAAAGCATTTATCTCCATGTGTCATGATACACATTTTTTACTGTTTCTATGTCAGCAGTACCCAACCTTTTCGGTACCAGGGACTGGTTTCATGGAAGACCATTTTTCCACAGACCAGTGGAGGCAGCAAGAGGGATGGTTTCAGAATGAAACTGTTCCACCTCAGATTATCAGGCATTAGAGTCTCATAAGGAGCATGCAACCTAGATCCCTCGCATGCACAGCTCCTATAGGGTTTGCGCTCCTATAAGAATCTAACGCTGCCACTGATCTGACTGACAGGAGGTAGAGCTCAGGTGGTAACTAATGCTCACTCACCTGCCATTCACCTCCTGCTGTGCAGTCCCATTCCTAACAGGCCACAGAGCAGTCTACAGCCCGGGGGATGGGGACCCCTGTTCTATGTAACAGCCTCCCCATTTCACCCCTAAACCTACCCAAATCTAAGCTTCCTGAAAGCAGAGACTTGCTTTAGTTGCTGCTATATCCCCAGCTCCTGGTAGATCCTGCTGTCTGCTCTCCACTCCTGCCTTCTGTCCTGCTATTGTAAATATCACTACAACCAGTGTCACTAAAAACAAAACCTATGGACATCTTATTTTCTTATAATTCCTGGGTCTTCCCCCCACCTTAATTCTTAAGACTCGATATAGATTGCTATAGGACTTGACAAAAAAGTTATGCCACTTTTTATTTCCTGATGTGAAGAGTGCCTCTTTCATCACAATATAACATAGTACATCTATTTTCCTGCTGTTCGCTCTCCCTCAACTTTCTAACCATAAATGAAGAACCCGCAGGCCCCCAATGGCTATGTTACTCTATGTATGCTTTCCTGAATCTGTCTGCACCACTCTCTTCATCTGTGATCTCCTCCCTACCCTGCATCTCCAAAGCTTCAAAGTTGAGGAAGAGGGAACAGCAGGTAGATGTATCTGTGCTCGTTTTATTCTGGTGAAAGAGGCACTCTTCACACTGGGAAATATAAGTACATGTCTCTAGTACTAAATTCAGTTATATTTCCTATCCAGATCCCTCTCTGAGCAGCCTTACCAGAGCACATTGCTCCTTTGTCTATGCCAACACTAGACACTGGAGTATCTCAAGTGTATCTACTCAAATGTTGGTCAGCATGCTGACCTGTGAGCACCTGGATGGTAAAGGCTGTTTTTTATTCATTTGTGTCTCTAACTTTACAGCTAAGCACAGTGGCAAGTTAGACAATAAAGAAGTGGGCTAAACCAACGATGAAAAGAAACAGAAGATAAAGGACAGGCAACCATCTGGGTATAAAGTTTGTCTAACTCTTCCCACTTTTCTACTCTTCTGCTCCATCAGTTCTTGGAACACGACGTTACTGTGGCCTCAATCTTCAGGTCTAGTTACTGTAAAAGTATAGGCCTAAGAGATATATCATGACTTGCTCTGAGGATGAACAAATCAGCAAGAAACTATTATAAAACCAAACCAATAGTAATTGTAATTTTCAAAAAGCAAGAATAGCAGCAACTAAAAAACCCTAACCAACTCAAGATGACACTGATAATAACAAAGTATCCTTCCCCCAAATTCCAATGAAGTGCCTGCAGAGTCAGACTTGTTTGTAGAATATAATATGTGAATACTTAGCAAACTTTAGTTACTTGTTCAGTTTAAAATGTAAACCATTAGTACTTATAACTTACTCAGTTGCCATAGTTGACATGAAATTGGGTGGCACTGGCCTGTAAGCACAGTTTAATTTTTGGATCAGTCTACAACTTACCAGGAATCCCCCTGGGGCTCTCCAGTGGAGCCTACAACAAATGCCGAGAAGCTCTACCTTGATGTCCACTGAAGACTGTTCTATACCTCACAAGAGTTCTCTCAAGAAGCTATCCTTTCCTCCACAAGAGTGATAACACAAATTCATTCCAATCATTCTCTATTATTTTATTTCCTACACACTGAAATTAACACTAACACCCAACACCACTATTATCAAGTCCCCTGCTTTTCATCTTCAATCATACTCACTTCTGCAACAAGAGCAAACACAAAATTTTCATTTAACAGTATGGCTCCTTTAAATTATTTTCCTGATGTATAAAATTCAGATTTATTAAATTTTAGAATGGACTTCAAGTTTATTTTTGACATTCGCCTATTCCACGTGATTTTAAAAGCATATTATTTTGTTAATGCCAGCTTTTTAAGCATATCTGGAAGCTTCTGAGGAAAATCCTTTACTATTCTAATAATACAAAACAGACAATATATATAAACATTTCATCCTAAGTAACTTTTTAGACTAAACCATAAATAGAACCAAGGTAAAACATACTTCTTGATTATCATCCAATTTCACTAATAGTAAATACTTTTTTCTTTTAAAATCAAAATATTATAAAACTAATTAGGTCTCAGTCAGGAGGAAAACCAAATGCTCAAGCAGAGTTAAAACCGAAGCAGTGTAAAAGACTTTTTTCTTTTTTTCAAACTTCTAAATAAGTAAATGATTTCAAAAGGCAATTTAAAAGACTGACAGTACTGTCACACTTGGATAATCCCATCTATGAGGTTGCATTCTTTTCCCCCACTTCAAAGTTCTCTGCAATTATCCTTCCCACAATGAAAATGCCTCTCCTCCTAAGATGAATTGATTTAATCAATGTTTAAGGCCACTTAACTTCCTCATTCAAAAACACTATGTACTACCTCAGTTTTTATTTATAATAAGGTACAAAACAAAAAGGCAACGTAGCCTAATTTCTTGGAGGCATAAATTCTTTACAGATTAAAAGAAAACAGTTCTAACACTATTATAAAGTGATTTAACTTCCAAATGTTTAGATATATGAAATTTTATATTCATAGGTCTTCGTTTTTTAAAAAATCCTCTATAATCAATCAATTTGCATTTTTTCCTGAGAGCTATAATATGGAAGTCTGGATACTTTTAGTTTCAAAAATCTTTGTTTTCAAACAAAAATGATGTATTTACAAAGAATTCTAAAACTTCATTTTCACATTTCATTTTGAAGAAAGGTCATTTTATAGACAAAGCTTTTTCTTGTTATTGTAATAAATGTCATCTGGACTTAGAAATTTTGTATCTTGAAGAAATTTTATATCTTGAAGAAAGAAGGTCCTTCACAGTACTTTCTATGCTAGAGAAGTGAAGTTTTCAAAGTTTACGTAAATTAAGTGGGTCAAAATCCACCACAACATTAGAACACAACATCCAAATCACCCTGCTGTGCTATGTAACCACTGAAGAGAATAAAGCTATCAGAATAAGCTAAAGAGAAAAAAATGTGTGAACAGCCTCGACTATGAAATGCAACACCTATCATTCTGTAATATTAATTATTAGTACTGTTATAGTAATACTATTAGTATTACTTTCATAAAATTTTGATTATAACACATCTTTATCACTAAGTAAAATAGAATAAATTGAGCTCCCATGTACTTTTTTCCTCCAAAGTTGTTTTTTCTTGAGAATTAAAATATTCAGAGAACCAGTGTGAGACTTTCAGAACTGGAAGATAATTCAGAGACCATCAAGTACTATTCCTTGTTTTTATGGGTAAGAAAATAGATGTTCAAAAGGTGAGTATAGGGGACCTAAAGGTAGAAATCAGGATTAGAACTCAACTTTTCTGATCCCACATCACTTGTTTTCTCACTACCTCATATTTCAGAGGAAGCAATCTTCACAGACCTGGCTGGGGCAGAAGGGATTACCCTAGCATGCTTGATTTACAAATATCAAGGCCATGAAGGCATCAATTTACAAAACTTGTAATGAAAATGAAGATGATGATGCTAGTCATTACAAAAACACAGAAGTACAATCAAGTAGAAAACAGTGGCATCTATCAAACCAAAGAATTACTCATATGAAGGCTGGTACATAATAAATTTTTAAAAAGTCAAACACTTTTGATTTTTTTAAAAAGTTCCCATAAATATCTCATTGTACTCTATAATTACTACGGAGTTATGTGAAACCCAAATTTGTTAGTCAATAAACTGTTAAGAATAGCAGGACAGATATTATGACAAAGCTTTAAAGAAAAATAAATGGAGTATGCTACCATAATATTCAAAAATAGCTAACTTCTCTAACACGAAACAAAATAAACCATGTCACAGATTTCAGTGATTTCCACCACCACTTATTGACTAATCAGTATTTCTCACCATTTATAGAACTATGATTTCCTGTGAACATCTCAAACATCTTTCCTCCAAAGCTTCCCTTTTCCTTGTTCCTATCCCAGAGTATGCAATCAGCACTGACCTAGTTGTGTCCTCCCACCCAGTCCTTTCCAATCCCTGCCCCTTCCAATCTCAATGCAACTGCCTTGCTTCTAAAGGCTCTTATCAACTCTCCCCTGATCTCTTAAAACAATCTCCTAAAAACTCTTTCCTCCTATCAGATTTTTAAAATTTTAGTTAACTAATTTAACAATCTGAACAAGTTACTGACCTAGTTAAAGAATTCAGAAAGCACCTCAAAGTTCGTAAGATGAAGTCTAAACCTCACACACTACCTTGATAGCTGCAGCTTCACCACCCTCCCAACACTGGCCCAGGCCTGCACACTAAAATGCAGCCACATTACACTTCTCTCCCCAAGCACACATGCTCTTCCATGTCGTCTCTGCTTCTGCAGAGGCCATTCTCTCTGGCATGCCTGTAACACCCATTTTCCTTTCTGTTCTCCCTGTGAAACCTCCTGGGATTTTCCCTGGCAGAATTGGCTGTCTCCGGTTCTGTGCTCCTTGGATTTATAATATTGTACTGGGATGGCTGGTTTATTTGTGTAACTTCCTCACTAGCTTGAGCTCCCAGTGGGTAGATATCAAGACACAGTTAAGTAAGGCTCTGGTGTCTGTCGCTCTACCTTTTACCAGTGGGGTGACTTTGAATGAGTTAGTTAACTGCGTTAGCCTCAGAGGCTGAAAAGTTTATATAAAGTAACAAATGAAAAAAGCGTAATGCTTATGCACGTGGCATGTAATAAATGTTCAATAAAAGTTAACTATCAGAAAATAGAGTAGTTAGTAGGATAAACACCTGATAGTTGTGACAGTCAGAGAGTATGGGTTGTATCCTAATTTCTGCCTTGTTCATTTCATAAACAGTTTACAATGAAAAAAAAGTTTGTCTTAGAGATAAGCAATGTGTTCTAGTAAACCTAAAGATGTTTACTGAAAACCATCACCATTTTGAGAAAGGTTTTCTGGTTTTAGTTATTCAATACAGGATACTCATTGGGCAGCTTTTCCAAACTTAAACTACAAACTCAGTACTCTACTTAAAAAAAAAATGCTTTATTAAAAAAAATCTGATTTGGGTTCTTACACAGCTTTCTCCCAAACACTGAAAGCTCCTTCCAGAATACACAAAATTAATTTCCACATGCTCTTGGTGTCGAGTTAAGACAATTTTCCATAGGAAGAAAGTGAAATGAAACATAAAACAATAACAAAATAACCAAATCTACTGAGTGTCTGTTATATTCCAAGCACATCTGAAAAACCTAATTTAATCCTTGTGATAAATCTATTAGGTATGTAGTATTTTTGTTCCCATTGTACAGATATACAAGCACTACAGCTTAGAGAGGTAAAATTACTTGTTCCAGATTCAGGGAGAGGTATTAGAACAAACTCAAGAGTCTCCAAGACTCCTGGGCAAAATGGCTGTGCCAGAATGCCTCCCCCAAATACACAATTTACCTCACAAACAAATGCAAGTTTGTGGCTGTGGAACAATCTCAAAACATAAACTCATCCAGATTTGAAACTGATGAAAAATGCAGTATTCTAGCTATGAAAATACATCCTTACACGAAAACGTGATACAGTTTTTCCTCCTACAGACAGGGTTGCCATTTTTCCATTACAGTTTTCCTTTGACGTATATTTTAAGACATGACAGTCTTGTACCTAAAAAAACAAACATAAAAAAACTAAGCATGTGCCAATATATATTTTAACATTACAAACCAGCCACATTGAGACCTTAGGACAAATAGGAATTCCCTACAGTTACTTACCTCATCTCTCCTCTAACACCAACCACAATCTTAAAAATATAAATTAAAAAAAAAATGATTAAATACGCACTTTGGGAGGCCGAGGCGGGCAGCTCATGAGGTCAGGGGATCGAGACCATCCTGGCTAACACGGTGAAACCCCATCTCTACTAAAAATACAAAAAATTAGCCGGGCATGCTGGTGGGCGCCTATAGTCCCAGCTACTCGGGAGGCTGAGGCAGAAGAATGGCGTGAACCCAGGAGGCGGAGCTTGCAGTAAGCCAAGATTGCGCCACTGCACTCCAGCCTGGGGGACAGAGCAAGACTCCGTCTCAAAAAAAAAAAAAAAAAAGATTAAATACATACAGAAAAGAACATATACAACAAAATGAGTATAAAAAAAATATACATGTAACCACTACCCAGCTCAAGAAGTAGAATCCCAAAAGCCCGTGTGTGTCTCTTCCCAATCACCTCCTCATCTTTTTACCCAAAAGCAGGAGTTCTCAAAAGTATGGTCACCAGACAAGCAGTGTCAGGATTCCCTGGGAACTTAATAAAGACGCTGATTCTCAGGCCTCAATCCAGACCTACTGAATCAGAATCTTTGTGTTTTATAAGACCTCTAAGTGATCCTGAGGTTCACTAAAGTTTGAGAAGCACTGCCCTAGAAATAACTCTTGACATTTATGGTAACTATTTACTTTTCTTTATAATTACTATATTGGAAAGTATTGCCTGCTTTAAACTTTATATAAATGGAATCAGATTTTATGCATTTTATGTACTCTTCCATGTCTTACTTCACTTAACATATTTGTAAGGTTCATCTATATTGTGTGTAGCTCTATTCTGTTCATTTTCATTGCTGTACAACATTTCATTATGTGAATATAACATGATTTGTTTACCTGTTCTACTGTGGACAGAGACTTGGGTTATTTCTAGTTTGTTGGCGTTAAGTGTGATGCTGCTGCTCAAGTTTTCTAGTAATACTTGGAAGTGGAATTGCTAGACTACAGGCTAACTTGTCTTAATTTTGCCACATAATGCTAAAGTGTTTTCCAAAATGGTTTTGTACCAATTTACAATCCCACCAGCCATTACTGAAAGCCCCCTGCCCCCGCCAGTTTCTTCAGAGTTCACAAAACTATTGTCTTATACTTGATCATTCAGAGCCAATAATAATTTGCAAAGGATCTACAGACTCTTTGAGCCTTATTAGCACTCTAAGCACTTAGGTGCATGAGCTGTTACCTTACATCACCTGTATCATTACTTGCCTAAGACTAAGCCCCAAGATCAACTGAGTTGTTCAAAGTGATTGGGGGAGTGATGATCTCTTACCAGTATCTTTCTATAATAATAATAATAATAATAACAATGATAATGATAAAGACAATAGTAGCTAATATTTAGTGGACACTTAACATTGTTTCAAGTGCCTGACATTTATCATCTTGTGCAATCGACACAATAACCTTTTGAAGTAGGTCACAATTATTTCTTTTACAGAATAGAGTATCTTTTACAGATGAGGCACAGTACTCCAAGGAACACACTAGTAAGTGGCAGAATCAAGATTGCAACTCAGGTATTCTGGTCTCAGGACACACATTCTTACCCACTAGACTATAGCTTACCTTAGTGAACAAAATACAGCCTCACCAGACAAGAGTATTATATTCTGTTAGCAAAAAGATCAAAACTGTAATCTGGAGTTGAAAGAACTCCATAAAAGGAAACAAAATGGGATTAAGATTTTTTTCCAATTATGAAGTAAACAAGGGGATCTGTAAAAGGCTAGGTTATACTTAAAAAAAAAAATTCATTGCTCCAGTTATCCCAATACCAGTATCAGAAGGCCACTGCTCAGGCAAGAGTGAGAACATTCCTGAAACCACCATAAGTTCTTTAATACTATTTATGTTCAACATTACCCCTTTCTTCACCATACAGTTCCATGTTTCAGGACACAAATAGTTCTTGTTAAGGTTTGCACAAACAGATCTTGAAACACATAGATATCTCTTACGTCTTCTGTTTCTCTCTTACCTGAAGTAATGTGACCACATGCTTTTGACCATCCTTGGTCCATAAAGGCATCATGCCCAGCTTCAAGGCAATAAGACCAACTCTAAAGGAACCTGGCAATTAAAACCAAAGCAATGTGAACAAAAGCTTTTGCAACATTCACCAACATTATGAAATCGTTTTTCCTAAAATCAGGTTTCCGTATGAGGAGCAGGCACATAAGAAATATGCTAATATATTCACAGAGTAAAATAGGACTGTTCTTTACAGATATAAGTGCCTTCAACCATGCCTGGCATGACATATTGGTGCTCAATAAATATTTGTAAAATGAACAAACATAAATATATGAAATAAAGAAAACAGATAAGTTAGATATATTCTGGTTTTAAATAATGGCATTCATCTAGGGCATGATAAATCCATCATTTTGCTTTCCTAGTATCAATTCTTACCCAACTTTATTCATTAGAAAACATCTATCACTCAAACTCTGAGAAGTTAGCTGAGGCTATAGAGATGCCACAACTGGTCATACATTGCTAAAATATGTCAGTCTACAACAAGACACTTAGATTCTTTGCATAAACTGGTAAAGTTGCCTCACTAAGAAGTTTTGATAACTATCCAATTCGACTGTCACAATAAACCCTAACCAGGGACCACACACTTAATAGAAAAGGCCTTATTCCTCTTGGTCTGGCCACACATGGGTTTAGCATCCTCCTAGACACAAAGAGCTGATTCAGCGGTTATGCTTCCCAAATCTACAGTGCTAGAGCATCCCAACTGAACATCCATGCAACACATTACAATTTACATCATACTCTTCCAGCCTTTCTTTCCTGACTTATATTCTTTTTAGCTGAAGTAAACAAGAGAATCTATGCAGAATGATTCTCCCTTCACCTATAAAACAGCTTCTCAAGGAGGTCTTTATTATCATCAGACATTCACTAAAACTAGACTAGGAGGTTGGAAATAAACATGCAAAACAAACCACAATAAAACACACGCAGCACATGAAAAATAAATTCAAGAAATGATAAATTATCAGGTAGTCACTATGATTTTAAATGTGTCCAGCCATACAGTAATTAGGAAATGAGAGCTCATCAAATACAAAATAATCACCTGGTTCCCAAGGATGTATAGGCCATGGTTCATCTTTCAGAGGACATAGTTTACTTGCTAATTGGGCTTTATCTTCATCAGAGACCAACTGCTTAATGAACGGGACATTTTCTTCAGAAAGATGCTCATCCCACCATGTACCACTCTTTCCATGAAGACCTCTAACAAAAAGCCAGATGTGTGTTCTATAAAAAGAAAAAATAAATAAAACCAAACCACAATTTAAAAACTTCCTCCACTTAATATAGAAAAGGGAAGTCACAAATTGGAAAGTGTAGGCAGGGCCTTGGGAAAGGGCTTGGATTCTGTATACCTTTTTTTCAGGTCTCCAACCTTTTCCTCACTCCCCACATTCCTTCGGATAAGGCTCACATTTAAACTGTTAGTCGTTACCCTGGAGAAAAAAATTCATCTTCTCCTCGCAGATAAACAGATTCCCCAAAAAACAGTCCTACCTATAGACATGAAAAGCCACTAACCCATTTGGAAGTGTACCTTAATAGTTTTACATTCAGTGGAGGTGGCAGAAGGTGGCATGTTGATCTTTGTCTAACAAGCTCACCTCCTCCCTGCAATGACATGGCCTAGGTTCAGAGAAGTGAAGAAACTGGGTGTGCAAAGTTAAAAGATCCACAAAAGGCATGACCTCTGAACAGGTGAACGTACCAAGAAAGACCTTAGTGGGCGGAGGTCAGGAAGAAGGGGTGTAATTCTTGCATGGAGGGTCAGAACAGAAGTAAAGCTTTCTGCAGTCTACTCTCCTTTTGTAGTCAGATAAATTCAGGCTAGATTCCTAATTTTCCACTTATTAGTTGAGTGACTTTGGGCAAATTAACTCACCTCCCTAACCTTCAGTTTTATCTGTAAACCTTATGATAGCAGTTTGCTCCCGTGAGGCTACATAAGGCACCTAATACACTTAGCAGAGCGCTTAGTACCTGGCAAACGCTCACTAATTGTAAGATATGATTGCTGTTAATAGCGTTCGCTGCTAGTGGCTGGCTCATAAGCGTTTTTTAAAAATCACCACTTCAATCCCCTTAGAACGTGCTTCCTTAGGTTAACGGCCCTTATTCTTCTGTGTCCCACGTCTCAACAGAGCCCCTTCCTCCTCCACCCAGGGGAGGCCCAACTGCACCAGGCCATTCCACTGCTTCAGGACGCAACTGTGCAGGTAGGACACCCTCACACCTTCCTACCTGTTCCCCTGGCCCAGGGCAGCACCCAGGCCGTCCCCGAGTCGACCCAGCACCTGGGCGCCGACCTGCGTCAGCAGCCTCCAACCCGGCATGGATTAGCCCGGGAAGACTCGACTCACGACTTCCGGGCGCCCTGCCGCTCTGCTTTCAGGGAGTCCCCACGCCACCGCCACGTGGACGCAGTAGCCGTGGGGAAGTTTTCGCAATGGCCGCCGGAACGGTCGCCGGCCGATGCTCTCCGCGACGGAAAGAAAGCCGCCGGACCCACTTCCGGTGCGTTTTACAATGAACTCCGGGCACTCGAGTCGCTCCCCGGAAACTATAGTTCCGCTTCCACCGTTGTCCTACTTTGGATCTGAGTTGGAGTAGGTAGGGGTGGGAAGGGACTGACTCGCCTCTCCAGGGGTAAAATAAAAGGGATGTTCAGAGTTTCAACTTTAGAAGAATAAGGACAGACTTCCTGAGGACGCTAAGGAAAATGAAGACACTTCTGAATAGTGCCCGTTGTGAGGCAATGCATTATGCTAAGCAGCGCTTCATAATCCTATATTTGTTAATCATAAAAAACGGTCCTGAAAGGAAGTATTTATTTTTCTATTATAAATGAGGAAACTGACTCAGAATTTAGGTGCTGGTCCAAAACAACACATCTGGCAGAGGAGCAGAGTTGGCACTGAAACAGGGTTGGCATGTGTTATCAATAGACTACACCCATAGAAATGATGTATGCCTTCTAGGGCTGGATCATAAAACATATTGTTACTTCAGTTTTTGTCTCTTAGATTGCTCCCTGTGGAGAAAGCTAGCCTTCATTTCCTGCAGACACTCAAACAGCTCTGCAGAGAGGAACATATAAAGAGGAATCAACTAGCCAGTCATGACTGAGCCACCTAGGAAGTGGATCCACCAGTCCTCGGCTGCAACTCATGGAGACGTTAAGCCTGAATCTCCCAGCCAGGCCGCTCATGAATTACTGACTAGGAGAAATTGCCAGAGAAAATAAATGATTACTGTTTTTTTGAGTCATTAAGCTTTAGGGTAATTTGTTTTGCAGTAATAGATTGCTAATACACCTTCTGCACAAAAAATCCCCTGTCTTGGGTTCCAGATCTAGCCTAATAACCATGTATGTGACTAGGACATTTATTCTTCTACTAATTCCCTTATTTGTCAGATTACTGTTTGTAGAAATTTGGAAATAAGAACTTTAAAGTGTAGCTATTTCAACCTTCTCTTTTTACTAGAGATCTGGCTATCTTGGTTTAACAGGTCCAGACAATGGTCAATTCCCGGCCATTACTTGGACTTTAGTGGGCTAAAAAATCTTTGCTTTGCTTGTCCATTCATTCCACTCATTGCTGTTGCAGTTACCTTAGACACTTTTCAATAATATTTTGGACCTTGAAGGAAAAACTACATCTCTTCATTCTAGCCATGCTGCCTGGCTTCCCAGATACTTAAGGATGGCTCTTCATTGAACAAACATGTTTTGAGGTGTGCTACATGCAAGAAGTTGAGAATAAGAAGATTTCTGTACTACTGCCAATAACTAACATTTCTTATCCATATAGTGTGCTAGAGTATGTGCTCAGCATTGTGGAAGCCCATAAGCCAAGGCTACTAGAAGAGAACGTGAACTCATACAAAGTCGAGTTTAATTAGCTTGATGCAGCAAAAGACAGCATATGTCTGAGGATGTTTCCAAAAGAGTGACCTGGGAGGGGCTTGAAATGAAATTTGGACTTAAGGCTGAGTGATTTTAAAGTGGCATCAGAGAAGCAGGAACTTGTTTTAGAATGGGTGCTGTCAAGAAGAAAGGACAGTTCAGCAATTGGATATCTTGATAGTCTTTGTTCTAGAGACAGGAAGAACAGAGAGGAAGTGGGCATGATGTTCATAAGAAAGCAGGAATCACTCAGAATAAGGAACTGTTAGTCATTTTGCAGCAGTGGTGTGGCCTACAGTACGGTCTGTAAGAAATATTGTAATGATGGGCTGGGCGTGGTGGCTCAGCACTTTGGGATGCCAAGGCGGGTGGATCACGAGGTCAGGAGATTGAGACCATCCTGGCTGACATGGTGAAACCCCTTCTCTACTAAAAATACAAAAAAAAATTAGCCGGGCGTAGTGGCGGGTGCCTGTAGTCCCAGCTACTCAGGAGGCTGAGGCAGGAGAATGGTGTGAACCTGGGAGGCGCAGCTTGCAGTGAGCGAGATTGAGCCACTGCACTCCAGCCTGGGTGACAGAGCAAGACTCCGTCTCAAAAAAAAAAAAAAGAAATATTGTATTGATGTTCTGCTATAAACATTGCACTCCAGTTACTAATAGTATTCATTTTTACTCTCTCAGTGTATTTTCTCGCTTGATTGTTATGACAATCTGCTGTGACAATAGTATAATTATTTGGAGCTTACAGTTAAGAAAATAGGCATACAGAGATTACATAACTGAAATAAAATCACCCAGCTATTAACTGGTACCAAAGACTGTGACCATAGATAGAGCTTATGCTTTTAGACATTTTGTTTCTTTGGCTCTCTATGACAAATATGTCACTACTCTTGCCTTGCAATTTCTTTAAGGCTAAAGAGGAAAATCGGTAAGTAAACATATCACACGCAGTGGTCAGTGAGGATTGAAGAGGTAGCCATTTGGTCTAACCTTTTCCCATAGTACCAAATATCTACTAGTCCATAAGGAGGACCTTGACAGCAGGCACCACCGCTGAACTGAATCAAAGTAAAACATGGTTTGTCTGCTGTTGTAAAAAATGTGTCTCCTGATTGCCAGCCAGGGCTGAGTGGTGTCATACTTGATTTAGTCACTGTAATATGCTGCTGACAGTTACTAGGCCCAGTTGTCAAGGGACCCAGCCTAGGCTTTTCTAGGGCAGTCAGGCACTGACCTAGAGCTTCCTGTTATTTCTGATGTCATCCTTCAGACACTGCCTTAGACCCTGAAACTGTAATGCCATTTTGCCTCTCTAAGATTTCAATTCCTTATTGGAACGAAGATAACTTGCACTTTCTCTTTTTAGTGCTACAGTTCTATAACTCTTACTCCGCTAATTCAGACCAACAGATGATCTCATAAACCTTCTCTTATTAAATAAAACATTAGGAATAGATTCATTTTTGAATTACTAAAGCCATGTTCAATACAAGAGAATCATCATAGAAGGAGCAGATTTCAAAGCAAGAGTTCACTGGAAATAATCTTTTATATGTGTTCCTGCCATTAGGCTCTACCATTAGCTCTTATAATGTTTGTGATATATCCTGTATAGTTGGATTATTGCAAGATGGTAAATTTTGTGTTGGGTAATTTCCACTTTAGTATTCATTTATGCTGTCTCTTAGTTTATAACATACCTTATATTTGAAATTAGAAATCTTTTAAACAATGAGTTTGGATTTACTAAGTTATCCTTTTTTTCTCCATTTTTCTCAAGTTGTGAGAATCTAGCATATTTTAAAATCAGTAAAGATGTTATGAAAGTGAGTCAAGCATTCAATGGGGATATAGATAAAATAAACTTTAAGAGATTTTTGAACTTTAAGATTTCATTGCTGGCTGAAATAGAAAATTTGAAAGGCTGTATTGCAAAATCCACAGATACTCATTCAGTAAGAGAATGAATTCTGCTTCAATGTCCTTCAGTAAGGCCAAATCACAATTTGTAACTTTAATATATTGCTTTTAAAACATAATTTTTATTTGTAAATTCCCAAGTAAGCCCACAGACTTTAGGGTTCCAAGAGATGATCAGAATTAAAATTCATTTGGCTTGAAGAAAGCCTTTAAAAAATAGAAAAAAGCAGTATGGCCATGTAGTAATCTGGGTTTAAGGTTTCAAAATTTAATGTAATTATACTAATGTCCATTTTTTAAAGTTCTTTGATTACTTAGAAAAAATATTAGCAACAGACAATGTAGCATCACATGCCAGGGAACCAATGCTTTTCAAAAGGACATCTCTTCCTCCCTGGTCTTCCTCCCAATGCCAGTGTAGTTTTGATGGCCAGAGTATAGCTCCAAACCAGTGGATACTCTAGCCACCTAGAATCATAATCAGGATTACCCCTCTGAGCCTTACAGATACAGAATCTGGAGAAATTCTAAAGACTGAGTTCATTTAGGATTTTGATTCCACTTAGAGGAGGCCTAGGGGTTCCCTGAAAAATGATAAATAACTAACATTTGCATTGCTTTTGCTAAGTGGCAGACACTGATCTATGTGCTTTCCATATATTAACTTATTTAATCCTCACCTGTGAAGTGGGTACTGTTAGTCTCATCCCCATTTTACAAATATGGAAACTGAGGCACAGAGACGATGAGCAGGTCATTCAAGTGCACGAACTTTACATTTGTTAAGTAAGTGGTGGAGACAGGAGTTGAGGCCAGGCAGGCTGTCTAGAGTCCAAGCGCTTAACTGATCTGCTGTACTGCCTCTTTCCTTAGAAGAGAAAGCTGCATAGCACATTATTGGAACACTCAGCTTAGCATCCAGAGGATACCCCAGACCAGCAAAGATTGATGATGATAGTGCTAAGCCTGCATCTTTAGGCGTCTCATCAGTCTAGATCAGAATCAGTCGGTCTCAAGAGAGAATGATGAGGCCGAACTGCTGGAGATATTCACCCATTCAATTCCTATGCAGCCTCATTGGAGGCTTTTCAGAGCCCACGTGATGTTGAAAGCCTGTGATTCTCAACCCTGAATGTGTACAAGATTTACCTGGGAATCTTGCTAAAATGCGGAACCTGATTCATCAGGTCTAGGGTGGGATCTAAGAGTCTGCATTTCTAAGAAGCTCAAGATGATGTCAGTGCTGACCACATTTTGGGTAGCAGCATTCTAAAAATGGCTGTGAACTCAGAGCCAAGAGACTTGGGATTCAATCTCAGGTCTAAACTTAACTAGCAGTGCGACACAGAGTAAATCACTTCACCTCTCTGCCTGTTCATCTGTCCAGCTGAGGCCCCTTCTAGTCTTCTAAGTGAAAGTCCTTCTGGAAGGTAGAAAACAATAGTTATATTATTCTTTCTTTTTTTTTTTCTTTTTTGTAAAGATGGAGTCTCGCTCTGTCACCAGGCTGGAGTGCAGAGTCTCACTCTGTCACCAGGCTGGAGTGCAGTGGCGTGATCAAGGCTCACTGCAACCTCCGCCTCCTGGGTTCAAGCAATTGTCCGCCTCAGCATACCAAGTAGCTGAGTTTACAGGGGCCCGCCACCATGCCCGGCTAATTTTTGTATTTTTTTTTTTTTAAGTAGAGACAGGTTTCACCATGTTGGCCAAGATGTTCTTGATCTCTTGACTTCGTGATCCACCTGCCTCAGCCTCCTAAGTGCTGGGATTACAGGTGTCAGCCACTGCGCCCAGCCACAATAGTCACATTATTCTAAATGTTTACGTCCTAATTCTTGAAATCTGTAAATGTGCTTTATTACGTGACAAAAGCGACTTTGCAGATGTAATTAGAGTTTTGAACCTTGAGATGTGGAGATTATACTAGATTATCTGGGTGGGCCCAATGTAATTACATGAGTCCTTAAAATCTGAGAACATTTCTGGCTGTGGTGAGAAATGTAACAACGGAGGAAGGGTAAGATAAATGCAATGTAAAAAGAATCAACCTAACAGTGTTTACCTGGAAGATGGAAGAAGGGGTCCACAAGCCAAGGAATGCAGTGACCTCTAGAAGCTAGAAAAGGCAAGGAAATATATTCTCCTGTAGGAGCTCCAGAATAGAATGCAACCCTGCAGACACCTTCATAGTAGCCCAGTGAGACTTGTGTCAAACTTTTGACCCCTAGAATTGTCAAATAACAAATTTGTGTTGTTTAAGCCATTTAGCTTTGGGTACTTTGTTATAGCAGAAATGGAAAACTATTATAGACAATTAAGCCCAAAGTTCAAAATGCTGGTAACTCATATAGCAAACAGAATTTGATTTTGGAATATTTTGAGATATAACATCAAGATTTTAAGAGAAACTGTTCTATTTTCTTTATTTAGTTTTGCTTACCTTTTTTTTTTTTTTCTTAGAGATGGGGTCTTGCTCTGTCACCTAGGCTGGAGTGCAGTAGCATGATATGGCTCACTGCAGCCTCAAACTTGTGGGCTTAAGCGATCCTCCTGCCTGCCTTCTGAGTAGCTAGGACTACAGGTGAGTGCCACCATGCCTGGCTAAATTTTTCATTTTTTTGTAGAGACAGGGTCTTGCTGTGTTGTCCAGGCTGGACTGAAACTCCTGGCCTCATGCAATCCTCCTGCTTTAGCCTCCCAAAGTGCTAGGATTACAGGCATGAGCCATCACACCCAGCCAGTATTCTATTTTCTAGTTTCCTTTGGCAGTCTAAAAAAATCATTATTAGTATGAGTAAGACCCCAAAAGCAAATGCAATAAAAATAAAAATAAATAAATGGGACCTAATTTAACTAAAAAGCTTCTGTACAGAAAAAGAAATCATCATCAGGGTAAACAGAATGTCACACACATCCGTGTGAAGACAGTCCACCAAACAGGCTTTGTGTGAGCAACAACGCTGTTTATTTCACTTGGATGCAGGCAGACTGAGTCCGAAAAAGGAGTCAGCAAAGGGTGGTGGGATTATCATTAGTTCTTATAGGTTTGGGATAGGCGTACAAAGTACATTCTTAAGAGCAGGGGAGAATATTACAAAGTACCATCTTAAGGGGGGAGGGGAGAATATTACAAAGTACCTTCTTAAGGGCGGGGAGGGGAGGTTATAGCGTATCAGTTAGGGTGGGGCAGGAAAAAATCACAATGGTGGAATGTCATCAGTTCAGGCTATTTTCACTTCTTTTGTGGATCTTCAGTTGCTTCAGGCCATCTGGATGTATACATGCAGGTCATAGGGGATATGATGGCTACGTTTGGGCTCAGAGGCCTGACATTCCTGTCTTCTTATATTAATAAGAAAAACAAAACGAAATAGTCGTGAAGTGTTGGGGCGGTGAAAATTTTTGGGGGTGGTATGGAGAGATAATGGATGATGTTTATCAGGGCTGCTTCGAGCAGGATTAGGGGTATTGTGGGAACCTAGAGTGGGAGAGATTAAACTGAAGAAAGATTTTGGGGTAGAAGGTGATATTGTGGGGTTGTTAGAAGGAGCATTTGTCATACAGAATGATTGGTGATGGCCTGGATGCATTTTTTTATGAATTGAGAAGCTAAGCGGAAGACACAAGGTCCAAATAAGAGAAGGGGAAAAAGAGGTATTAAAGGACTAAGAATTGGGAGGACCCAGGACATCCAAATAGAGAGTGCCCAAGGGGGTTCAGCATAATTATTTGCTTAGTGGCGAGTTTTTGGGCTCTATCCTTGAGTTTTTTTATGTTGTCATATACCAGGCCAGATTGATTTAGGTAAAGAAAAAAAAAAAAACACTCTTCATTTAAAAATATATACAGTCCTCCTTTTTCAGCAGTGGGTAAATCGAGGCCTTGGCAATTTTGGAGGAAAGACAAATGCAAAGCCAGCAATTGTTTGTTGAAGAAGGATTAGAAATGGCTAGGAGAGAGTGAGTAAGAGTGATAGTGTGGTGGAGATAGCTGGGGAGAGGTAGAGGGTAGCATAAGAATGAGGACTAGAATAAGAGTGAGTATAAAAGTAAGGAATAGGACTTCATCAGGGTGAAAGTATTGGAGTGTGTTCTGTCAGCAAAGATCATCTATCCACTCCAAGAGGGAGTCAAGAGTGGCAGATTGGGAATAGATTTTCACAATGGAAAGGAAATGAGAGGTTTTAAGAGGTGGGCTAATGGCTTGTAACCTACAAGGAAGAGGTTATGAAATGATGACAGAATACAATGGGCCTATGAGGCTGGAAGGAGATATATATATATTTTTTGGTCTAAGAACCATCTGCCTTGAGTAGAGAGGGATTGATAGGTGGAAACTTCATTTGGAGAGTAAATAAGAGTGACCAATGAGAAGGAGAAAAACTGGCCATGAGGCACAGAAGTTGGAAGCTAGCTGCTTCTTTAGCTACCTTATCAGCATAAGTGTTGCCCTGAGTGATCAGATCTGATGCCTTTTGATGGTCCTTGCAGTGAATGACTCCAGCTTCCTTTGGAAGTAAAGCAGCTTTGAGAAGAGTTTTTATTAAAGAGGCATTAATGATGGAGGACCCTTGCGTAGTGAGGAAACCTCTTTCAGCCCATATAACAGCATGGTGGTGCAGGATATGGAAAACATATTTAGAGTCAGTATAAATATTGATGCATAATCCCTTTGCAAGAGTGAGGGCCTGAGTTAAGGCAATGAGTTCAGCTTGCTGAGAGGTAGTGGAGGGGAGCAGAGCAGTAGCCTCAATGATACATGTGGAAGATACTATAGCATAGCCTGCCTTTGCTGGTGAGTGGCAATTAGGCCTGGTGGAACTGCCATTAATAAACCAAGTGTGATTAGGGAGAGGAACAGGAAAGAAGGAAATTGGGGAAATGGAGTGAATGCCAGGTGGATCAGAGATATACAGTCATGGGGGTCAGGTGTGGTATCAGGAATAATGTGGGGGCCAGCCTAAAACAGTAAGGTCAAGTTGTTTGGACAGAAAGGCTACAGGACATGATCCCAGCTCTTGTGTAAGAATTCCGACTACACAGCCCTGAACTTTGGCTGTGTGTAATGAAAAAGGGTTGGGATGAGTTAGGGAGAGCTAGTGTGAGAGCAGCTTTTAGGGCTGTTTTTAAGGAATGGAAAGAGGGGTGGAGAAAGGATTTAGGATTTATGGGGTCGGCTAGGTTTCCCTTTGTGAGTTTATATAACAGTTTTGTTAGGATGGCAAAACCAGGTATCCAAAGGCGAAAGTATCCAACCATGCCCAGGAAGGAAAGGGGTTGTTGTTTTGTAGAAGGGATTGGGGTTTGGGAGATTGGTCAGACACAATCAGCAGGGAGAGCACATGTGTTTTTATGAAGAATTATGTTGAGATTGGTAACAGATAAGGAAGAAATTTGGGCTTTGGAGGGGGATATGCGATATCCCTTTGAAAATAGATGTTGGAGAAGCAGGAGGGTGTCCTGTTGAGAAGATTTGTAGGGGCGGGGCTATAAAGTAGAAGGTCATCAAAATATTGAATAAGGTGAGAAGCAGATGAATGGAAAGAAAGTAAATCATGAGAAAGTGCTTGACTGAAATAATGGGGGCTGTTCCTGAAGCCTTGAGGCAGTACATCCCAGGTAAGTTGCTGAGGCTGATGGGTGTCAGGGTCAGTCCAAGTGAAAGCAAAGAGAGGCTGGGTGAAGGGTGCAAAGGAATAGTAAAGAAAGCATCTTGGAGATCCAGAACAGAATATATGGGTTTGGCACTATAGGATGGATGAGAAGGACAATTTGATTAATAAGGTGAAGATCCTGAACCAGCCTTTAAGACTTGTCTGGTTTTTGGACAGGCAGGATAGGGGAGTTTTAAGAGGTTTAGAAGCCTGGCCATCAATACCTGCAACAGTTATGGAGGCAAGAGAAACAGGGCCCTTGAAAAGAAGGTAATGTGGAGTGGATAGCCTCCATATTGATTAAGAAGGGGACGGACTTACCCTCCACTGTAAGATTTACCCAAAGTGTCCATGATGGTCCAGGAGGCTTCCAAGGTGATGGGGCAGTGTCAGTCTTCAGCCGCTAAGCCGAGAAGATCTGAGAAGGAGTCAGTCAGAAAGTCTTGGGCCAGAGTTCCAGGGGCTCTGGGAGTGGCTGTTGGGTGAGTTGGACAGTCCAATTTCCAGTGGGGTCCTGCACAGATGGGACATGGCTTAGGAGGAATCTGGGGCTGCAGGCATTCCTTGGCTCAGTGGCCAGATTGCCAGCACTTAAAGCAAGATCCTGGGGGAGGAAGTCCTGAAGGAATGCCTGACTGCTGTGGCTTAGGCGTTTTGAGGTTCTTGTGTGCTGGAGATGTGGCTGGGGTTTCTCTCACAGCAGAGGCAAGTAATTGCAACTCTTCTCTATTATTGTACACCTTGAAGGTGAGGTTAAGTCCTGTTGTGGGGTTTGAGGGACAAAATCTAATTTTTGGAGCTTTATTTAATGTCAGAAGTGGATTGGGTAATAAAATGCATATTGAGAATAAGACGACCTTCTGACCTTTTAGGGTCTAGGCTGTAAAGCGTCTCAGGGTTGCTGCCAAACGAGTCATGAACTGGGCTGGGTTTTTATATTTGATGAAAAAGAGCCTAAATGCTAACTGACTTGGAAGAGGTCAGATAAAGAAAAAGGAGCATTAACCTTGACTATGCCTTTAGCTCCAGCCACCTTTTTAATAGGAAATTTTGGGGCATGTTGGGGAGGGCTAGTCATGGAAGGAAACTGTAAGCCAGATCAGATGTGAGGAGGGGAGGTGATAGAAGGATTATAGGGTGGGGGAGCAGAGGCTGAGGAAGAATTGGAGCCTGATTCAGCCTTGCAGGAAGTGACCTGAGGAGGAGTCTGGGGAGGAGGGGAGAGGTCAGATGGGTCAGTAGAAAAGGAAGATTGAAAAGACTCAGTGATGCTTGGGGTTGGGACTGAGGGAACAGGTGAGAGGGAAAGAAGGAGGATTTGGGATGAGTCACATTGGGATCAGAGACTAGGGAGGGAACGAAGTGTGAAAAATGCCTGGATGTAAGGCACCTCAGACCATTTGCCCATTTTTTGACAAAAATTATCTAGGTCTTATAGGATGCAGAAAATGAAAGTGCCATTTTCTGGCCATTTAGAGCCATTATCAAGTTTGTATGAGGGCCAAGTGGAGTTGCAGAAGAAAATAAAGCATTTAGGTTTTAGGTCAGTTGTGAGTTGAAGAGGTTTTAAGTTTTTGAGAACATAGGCTAAGGGAGAAGAGGGAGGAATGGAAAGTGGAAGGTTGCCCATATTGAAGGAGACAAGCCCAGAGAAAAGAGAGGGTAGAGACATGAAAGCACAGGTAAAGACAGGAAAGCACCACTTTCCTGCTTGCCCCCTAGGAAAGTGGTGCTTGCCACTAAGGGTGAAGGATCAAGGCAGGCATCCCTGCGGTGATCAGACACCTCTGAAATGTGGGTGAATAATCAAGCAGGTGTCCCCACAGTGATTAAACACCAAGGGAAGACTGTCTTCCCAAGTCCGTGACCAGTGCCGGAGTTTTGAGTTCATGGATAAAATGCGTCTCCTCTGTCTCTACCAGAAAAGGAATGGAATTGAAATTAAGAGAAGGGAGAGATTGAAGGATGGCGCCAAGATTGAAAGGAGAAAGAGGTTCAGGGATAGTGAGAGAGGTTGGAGAAGAGAGTAAAAAGAGGCCACTTACCCAATTTAAAATTGGTGAGATGTTCCTTGGGCTGGTTGGTCTGAGGACCTGAGGTCATAGGTGGATCTTTCTGACAGAGCAAAGAGCAGGAGGACAGGGGATTGATCTCCCAAAGGAGGTCCCCCGATCCGAGTTACGACACCAAATGTCACAGGGGATATGGTGGCATAGCTTGGGCTCAGAGGCCTGACACAGACAGCCCACAGATGGAAGAAAATATTTGTAAACCTTATATCCAATAAAGGACTAATATCCACGATCTACAAGAAACTTGTTGGGAACAAGGTCCCCAAAATCTGGCCATAAACTGACCCCAAAACTGGCCATAAACAAAATCTCTGCAGCACTGTGACATGTTCACGATGGCCATAATGCCCACGCTGGAAGGTGATGGGCTTACCGGAATGAGGGCAAGGAACACCTGGCTCGCCCAGGGCGGAAAACCACTTAAAGGCATTCTTAAGCCACAAACAATAGCATGAGAGATCTGTGCCTTAAGTACATGTTCCTGCTGCAGTTAACTAGCCCAACCTATTCCCTTAATTCGGCCAATCCCTTCATTTCCCATAAGGGATACTTTTAGTTAATTTAATATCTATAGAAACAATGCTAATGACTGGCTTGCTGCTAATAAATACGTGGGTAAATATCTGTTCGAGGCTCTCAGCTCTGAAGGCTGTGAGACCCCTGATTTTGCACTTCACACCTCTATATTTCTGTGTGTGTGTCTTTAATTCCTCTAGCACCACTGGGTTAGGGTCTCCCCAACTGAGCTGGTCTTGGCAAAACTCAAACAAATCATCAAGAAAAAACAACAGATAATCCCATCAAAAAGTGGGCAAATGTGACTCCAAACTATACTACAAGGCTATAGTTACCGAAAGAGCATGGTACTGGTACCAAAACAGAGATATAGACCAATGAAACAGAACAGAGCCCTCAGAAATAATACCACACATCTACAACCATCTGATCTTTGACAAACCTGACAACAACAAGAAATGGGGAAAGGATTCCCTATTTAACAAATGGTGCTGGGAAAACTGGCTAGCCATATGTAGAAAGCTGAAACTGGATCCCTTCCTTATACCTTATACAAAAATTAATTCAAGATGGATCAAAAACTTAAATGTTAGACCTAAAACCATAAAAACCCTAGAAGAAAACCTAGGCACTACCTTTCAGGACATAGGCATGGGCAAGGACTTCATGACTAAAACACTAAAAGCAATGGCAACAAAAGCCAAAATTGACAAATGGGATCTAATTAAACTAAAGAGCTTCTGCACAGCAAAAGAAACTACCATCAGAGTGAACAGGCAACCTACAGAATGAGAGAAAATTTTTGCAATCTACTCATCTGACAAAGGGCTAATATCCAGAATCTACAATGAACTCAAACAAATTTACAGGAAAAAAACAAACAACCCCATCAACAAGTGGGCAAAGGATATGAACAGACACTTCTCAAAAGAAGACATTTATGCAGCCAACAGACACATGAAAAAATGCTCATCATCACTGGCCATCAGAGAAATGCAAATCAAAACCACAATGAGATACCATCTCACCCCAGTTAGAATGGTGATCATTAAAAAGTCAGGAAACAACAGGTGCTAGAGAGGATGTGGAAAAATAGGAACACTTTTACACGGTTGGTGGGATTGTAAACTGGTTCAACCATTGTGGAAGACAGTGTGGCAATTCCTCAAGGATCTAGAACCAGAAATACCATTTGACCCAGCCATCCCATTACTGGGTATATACCCAAAGGATTATAAATCACGCTGCAATAAAGACACATGCACACGTATGTTTATTGCAGCACTATTCACAATAGCAAAGACTTGGAACCAACCCATGTGTCCATCAGTGATAAGACTGGATTAAGAAAATGTGGCACATATACATCATGGAATACTATGTAGCCATAAAAAAGGATGAGTTCATGTCCTTTGTAGGGACATGGATGAAGCTGGAAACCATCATTCTCAGCAAACTATCGCAAGGACAAAAAAACAAACACCGCCATGTTCTCACTCATAGGTGGGAATTGAACAATGAGAACACTTGGACACAGGAAGGGGAACATCACACACCGGGGCCTGTCGTAGGGTGGGGGTAGGGGGTAGGGATAGCATTAGGAGAGATACCTAATGTAAATGACGAGTTAATGGGTGCAGTACACCAACATGGCACATGTATACATATGTAACAAACCTGCACGTTGTGCACATATACCCTAGAACTTAACGTATAATAAAAAAAGATTTTAAAAAGGGACCAAATGACATGAAGAGACATTTATCAAAACAAGATATACAAATGGCCAACAAAAAATATGAAAATATGTTTAACATCACTAATCATCAGATAAATGCAAATGAAAACCACAATCAGATATCTCCATACCCCAGCCAGAGTGGCCATTATTAAAAAGTCAAAAAACAGTACATATTGGCATGGATGTGGTGAAAAGTGAATATTTATACACTACTGGTGGGAAGGTAAACTAGTATAACTTCTATGGAAAACAGTATGGAGAATTCCTAAAGAACTAAAAATAGATTTACCATTGAATCCAACAGTCCCACTAGTGGGTATCTACCCAAGAGAAGCCATTATATCAAGGAGACACCTGCATGCATATGTTTATTATGGCACAATTCACAATTGCAATTATCAACCAATGAATGGATAAAGAAAATTTGGTATATATGCACCATGGAATACTACTCAGACATTTAAAAAAGAATTTAATAATGTCTTTTGCAGAAACTTGGATGGAGCTGTAGATCATAATTCTAAGTGAAGTAACCCAGGGGTGGAAAACCAAATACTGTATGTTCTTAATTATAAGTGGGAACTAAGCTATGGGTACATAAAGGCAGACAGAAGGTATAATGGACTTTAGGGGCTCACAAGGGAGAAGGTGAGTTGGCAGTGAGGGATTAAAAAAACTACACATTGGTTACAATGTACACTACACAGGGGAAGGATGCACTAAAATCTCAGACTTCACCGCTGTACAGTTCATCCATGTAACCATAAACCACTAGTACCCCAAAAGCTGTTGAAATGTAAAAAATAATTTTTGGTAAGAAGGCTTATATCCTTTAAAAATCCAAATTAATGATCAGTTGCATTATTTTGTACATCCATATATTAAAAATACTCGATTGCATATCAACTGTGAAATATACAGTTTTTAGTAGTAGGTGCTTGACAAATATTGTTTAAATAATCAAATGAATTTGAATCACACTTCACTCAATGTAGAAGATAAAATAACAATGATAATACCTGTTATTTATTGGGCATTTTATATGTCAGGTAATTGGCTCAGAATAGACACCATCAAAGTTTCTCCTGACAATAATGATAGATATGTTCACTATTTTACATATGTGAGTGCATGTCAGTTAAAGAGTAAGCAACTTGGCCAGGTGCGGTGGCTTACACCTGTAATCCTAGCACTTTGGGAGGCTGAGGTGGGTGAATCACCTGAGGTCAGGAGTTCAAGACCAGCCTGACCAATATGGAGCAACCCATCTCTATTAAAAATACAAAAATTAGCCGAGTGTGGTGGCAGGCACCTGTAATCCCAGCTACTTGGGAGGCTGAGGCAGGAGAATTGCTTGAACCCAGGGGGTGGAGGTTGCAGTGAGCCAAGGTCGTGCCATTGCACTCCAGCCTGGGCAACAAGAGTGAAAGAAAGGTAAGCAACTTGAACACTTAGCTAATAGGTAGCACAGGAAATTCAAAACTAGGTTTGTCTGGCTTTAAAATCTCCAATCAGTCTCCCATTTTTCTTCTACTCTAGAGCATCAAGACAAAAATCTCAGTCTTCGAGGAACTCACAGTGTAGCAGAAAAGACAAAGGAGGTAAACAGGAGGAGGTAAATGCCAAAGCAGAGATGTATGTACAAAATTTGGTGTTTGGGTTCCCAGGGCAAGCTAGCCAAGAGAACCAGATTTCCTTTGGTGTGACCTAGCCTTGAGAGTCACGTAGTATCACTTGACTTCAGTCACAAGCTGGCCCATATTTAAGGGGAAGAAACACAGACCCACCCCTGAATGTGAACATGGCAAAGCCACATTGTAAGAAGAACACGTGGATGGAAGATTGTTGCAGCCATCTTTAGAACCACAAGCACCATGCATATGTCCATGTGAAATAATGAAGTTGCATCTAGGTAGTTGCAGGGATTGACCAATTCTGACTATCAAGAGTTTAACACTTGAACCATTTAGCCTGACAGTTCCTTGCATCTGATGTCCCTCCTTCTCACACCACCTCTCCAATTCTCCCTCATCTGCAAGGCCTGCCTTAGGCCTGCCCCCTCCATGAGGACTTTCTCATAATCAATAGCCCTGGCTGTTAGCTCCCCCGTTTCTTAGCAATTATTGTGTGGGGTGTTTTTACCTTGTGAAAAAGCTTCAGGCTATGTCTGTCTGGCTTACAGGAGAAAAAATAAGCTTTATTCCATATTTTCTTGTGCTACCCAGTGTAGCTTTTGGATAAAAAACTAGTGTGTCCTCCCTTCAAAGGCCAGGCTTGAAGAATTGTATATGCCTAAAAGGATATGGGGACTTGACTATGATCCAGCGTCAAAGCACAGTCTGGGACCGAAGGGGAGATTTACCATCAAACAGGGTGAGCCGCTGACATTGAGCTCCCTTTCCACTGTGCCTGTGACCCCCAGTGGCAAGGACTGGGCAGCTGATGTGGGTCCAGTAGGAGGAATGGACAAGCTGCAAGGGGGAGAAAGGGCACTGCTAGCTTTCAGGGGTCACGCGGTGACAGTGGTCCCTCCGTTTGTGGTATTAGACTCCAACCAGGCCTTTCAGGATCGTCATGGCAACTTACCCATCTGTGCCGCTGAGCTGAGACGAGACAGGATTCCCTTAGTAACCAAGGAACCCGGGAAATGATGCTTAAAATAATTCTTTATGCCCAGGCAGAAATAAATGCCTTTGCAGTTTTAGTAACCATGAAGCATCGTGGGGCACGGCTTTCACTGTCCCTTTATTTCAAAATGGAACAAAATGGCTTTTTAGAGTGGGAATTTCCAACCTAGGTCCAAATGTATCCTTGCTTCACAAAGCACGCATCCCGCTGAAGCGAATGAGCAACACACCTGAGTTTCTGAGACGAGCTTCTGGTCACAATTATATAAATTACCTTGAAATAGACCAGGTGCTTTCTGGGTGAAATCACTGTGCTTCATCTAATCTCTTTTTTATTTCCTATTAAAGTCTCAGCCAGTCTCTCAGTAGGGCAAACAGTTATGCTTGGCAAGAGTTTAACACTTGAACCATTTAGCCTTGCATCTGATGTCCCTCCTTGCTCACACCACCTCTCCAATTCTCCCTCATCTGCAAGGCCTGCCTTAGGCCTGCCCCCTCCATGAAGACTTTCTCATAATCAATAGCCCTGGCTGTTAGCTCCCCTCTTTTCTTAGCAATTATTGTGGTGTGTGTGTGTGTATGTGTGTATAATATATATATTTATATTCTTGCATGGTATAATTCTCTTTTATTATAAGTAGTGAGAAGCCTCAAGCTTCTAAATCATGGCTTCTCAATTAAATTGCAAACTCTGTAAAGGCAGAGTCGTAGGATATGGTTGTTTGGCCTTTGCAGGAACCCCGTATTTATAATAAGAGCTCCAGAAACACTTGGAAGTCTTAGAAGTGATGGTTGCAGATGCGTGTACTTTGTGCATATACTAACAACTGACCTGTTCATGTTGAAAGGGTGACTTTCATGGTATGTGAATTATACTTCAATAACAAAAAACTCAAAAATATGTGGAAATCTGGTATGAAATACTGAGAAAGTAGCCAGAATTACCATACCAGCAGGAGTAGAGGCAACCCCAGAACTATGACTTGGGTGAAAAGGCCTGAACTTGGGTTACCAAACATCTGGCAAAAGGAAGAGTTTGTGTCTTGCCCATCGGCATGCTTCTGCCTCCTCCACCAGCAACGTTAGCAGAAGCAGAGGGCTTAATATTGATATACTCATATAATAGCCAAGAGCTTTTTTTTTTTTAAAAATGTCAGGTCTTGGTTCAAATCCTAAATCCTATTTTTGTCACTATTTCTATGCATCTCGGGGAATCACTTAGTTTCTCAGTTTCTCTGAGCATCCTCATCTTTAAAGTATGATAAAAAATACTTCCTTCACAAGGTAACAGTACAGATTAAAGGAAATAATGTATATAAAGTGCTCAACACAGTACCTGGCACATAGTAAGAACTAAAATAATGCTGACTACAATTGTTAATAATAATATTTATATTCACTTTCTGTTAGGTATTATAATCATTATAAAAAAATCTCCATACATCCTTTTCTAACTTTCTCATTGATGTTTTTAGCATGAATAATTCATCTTGATGTAATCATGCAAGACTCCTAAGAAGATGTTAGGAGACCCTGTCGTCATTCTTTTGGCCTCTAGTGTCCTTTATCTTCACGTTTGCTGGCTTCCTTTTACTACTATGGAAATACAACATATGCAAAAGTAGTGTTTTCGCTGTTTAAAAACATCGTCAGCAGCATCATCATCATTAACTGCACCAGGAAGCCATGACTCCTTTCTGGACAAGGTGCACTTGCCTGTCATCCTTCCATCTCTTTCTTCCTCCTTGAAGTTCACAATCCCCAGTCCAGGAGCATTGCAGAGAATGCCAGGTGTGTCTGCAGACTTGACTTTAAAAGAAAACAAGTTCCTTCAAGTGAGTTCATCATGATGGGAATGATAATTTGTTTGAGAGAATGTGTGTTCTTTGGCAAAAGAACTCCTGTTATACCATGACAGTAATAATAGCAGTAATAAAATCACCAATAATAAATTTACTTTTGAATTTATTTATGTAGTGTCTGGTGTTATGCTAAATGTTTTTCAAATATTATTTCATTTCACTCCCACAACAATCTATGAGGAAAGTACAGTGGTTGGAGAGGTTAGGTAAGTTGTCCAAGACAACATATCTAGAAACATCCCTCGTGAAGCCATTTACCTAGTACAACCTGGTTTAGACCCAAGGTCTCCTAATTCACGTTCTTATTATTTCCACTTCATGTGATCTTCGGCCTTTGAGCTTGCTGTTTTGGGAGACTGAAAGCAGAATTCTTTATAAAATGTCTCCTTGCTTAAGTTATGGCCAGAAAGGAAGGGGAAAATAATTTAAAAAATGAAACATCAATTAGATTGGAAATGTTCACATGTAAAATGTCATTATGAGTAGGCAAGTCCTTGGCAAAAAGAAGCCTGTGACTTGGTCAGAGAAGAAAATAAAATATATCAACATTGGTTCTAAGGGAAATAGTCTTCGTCATCTAAACTGGACACTTTCTCCCATGAGTACAGGTGAATGTCCCAACAATGGGCACATGGGAGGTCTCAAGCAGAAAAAAGGTGCTGGTTGCAGTGGGTACTTTCTCGGGCTTTAAAGCACAGTGGTCTTCTGAGGAAGAAAATGAAGCCAGCATGGGGGACAAGAAGCCATTCTCCCTCAAACCCTCAGTTCCCCCCATCAAACTTCCAGCAAACTTAGAAAACACCATAGTCACTGTGTCCTTCCTGCTTCTAGGAATATGAGATTTTTTTTTTACTCGCCGCATTGTATTATGCATATAAGTGCGAATCATCTTATTCCAAATCCTGAAATAAAATATATAAGGAGCCATTATATAATGCACACCAGGGAAATAGTAAGGAGCGGTCAATAGAAAATATTGGGAAGGCACACAGTGGGTTTCCCAGAGATGGAGGAGAGGAGGACACTATAATGGTCTGTCCTTTTGCCTTTTCTCTGCAGTGGCAACTCAAATGATTTGATCTAGGCTACAGCAAATTGAATCGCCTCTGTCTCTTTTCCATCTCATGTAAGAAAGTGAAGTAGAGGTTGGTGATTGGGCAATATTTTTGCCTTCTTCAACAAATATCCAAGCACCTCTGTGTTCCAAATCCTATGTGCATCTGCTGTCTACATGCTATCTGCTAGGTATGTGCTTAGTCCCATGGGGAAATCAAAGATGAACCTGTTCTCCAAGGTTCTAGGGCAGAATGCTTAGAATAAAATATTAGATTAGCAATATCATCATATTAATTTAGATACTCCTTTTTGCCATAAGGGTTCAAGGACCAGAAAGGAGGTCATGGGAATGAGTTCCCTTTGTGGCTGGTGGGGTAGAGGAGGAATGGCCGTGCAGCACTGCCTCTGTCTACCTCTGCCCCACTATATTTCTCTCTGCCAAAAGCCAAGCTATATTAGTCAGAAATCTTTAATTGCAAGAAACAAAAGTCCAACTTCAACTGAATTAAATGAAAAGAAAATTCATAGGCGTTTGTGGCTGAAAATTTCAATGGTAGATCTCACTTTAGGCAATGCTGGATCCAGAGCCCAACTGAGGTCATCAGGATGCTATCTTGTTCTTTTTTCAATTTTATCTCTTATGTTCTGCTTTCTTCTGTTTTGGCCTCATTTCCATGAGGTGGCAGGATGGCCTCCTGCACACTCAGATTCCTATTCTCACAGTGTAGTAACACCAAAGGAGTTCTATTCTCCTAAGAGCTCCAGCAAAATAATCCAAGCCCAAAAGTCCTAGGTTTGAATTATTTGGCCTGGCTCAGGTCAAACATTTATCAATGAGCTAGTCACTATATTGAGGGCCATGAAATGCTATAGGTTTTTGCATTTTTTCAGCTTGCTTTATTTATTTATGTATTGCCAGGCTTTTGCCTTCTAGGCTGTACAACTTGCCCATTATGCTATAAATAATGACTTACAGACACCTTTATGATGTGCCATACATTGATAAAACACTTTAAAGATATTATCTTCTTAAGTACTCACAAGAACTCTTAAGAGGTAGATAATATTGTCTTCATTTTACAAATAAGAAACCTGAAGGCCAGAGAGGTTAACTAAATTTACACATTCTCTGGGGAATCTGTTTCTGCCTGGCACCAAAATTCTTGGTCATAGTCATAATGATTCTGCCTTCTTTTGGAGTATCAGAACAGCTTGTTATCCATTCTTGCTAGAATAGACAAATGTACTTTCTAGGATGGGCTGAGATCTGCAGGAAAAAAATAAAGACTAAATCCTACAGGTGAGGCAGCTCATGTGGGGCAGCTCAGGTAAGCTCATTTTGATCCTAAAGATACTAAAAACAAAACATAGACAGAATAGGATGGTAATTTCTGAGCTGTGGCTATAATTTAATGATATTTTTAGTCACTTTCAATTCATTTGCTTAATAAATTCTAAATGAATTAGTTTAGATTATGAAATTATTTTCTCAGTCTAATTCAGTTCCTGTGGGTATAGATATTTTTAATATCCCACACTCCATTCCACCTGGGTTTGACATTTGGGGCTCTGATTGCTTTCCATGATGCAGGGATTGCAATCCCAGTGGATCCCAGCATTGCATTGCCAAGGATTACCTCTGGGTTGTTAATGAATGCAGGCAAGTCCTTTTTCGCATTTTTACGTTACTTGGAAAAATGATTCAATATGCAAGAGTGAAGAAAAAAATCTTCCTCTTGAAATATACCAAAACTGTTCATCACCAGTAAAAGAAATTCTTGTCTTAGAAACTACTCTGGCTATCAGGATGGGAACATTAATGGGGAAGCGGTGTCTGCCCACCTTAGAGTAAGCCCTGCCAAACTCAGGCGTGCTTTCAAATTTTGTAAAAGTGAATATATATATAACATATATATATAATATATATGTTATATATATGCATGTATGTTCTATATACCTAAAAGAACATTGTATAGTATAAGATACCATTATATTTTTGAATCTATTTTTTCCCTCATAAATTCCTGGGCAACACTAGAGAAATTATTTCAGAGCTTGAAGCCATATTTACTTTTTAGGAAAAAGCATTTTTTGTTCCATCAACAAGGCTGGAGTTTTAGAATCCTGCAATGTTCTCAGGAGTCACAAACAGGAATGGAATGGCAGCCTGATGCACCTTTATGAATTTACACTGGGGTTTTAAAATTAGAAAACACTGTACATTTAATAAAATAAGAAATGCCTACAAAACTTCAATGTTTCTGAGTAAACTTGATTATTACATTATACATACTAAAGACCCAAAAAGGTCAGGATCCCACACACAGTTATGAATACCAACATTTCTTTGTGATGCTCTGTATAACTGCAAATGGCAGGAGAACCTTTAAATTAGCAATATGAAGAAGGCTTAGATGCATTTTGACACTGAAGAAGAAAGGATAATGGAATTGCAGGGATAAATTTGTCTTATTATTGGCAACTATGAAATTTTTAAAATCAAACCTTTGTAAATGTTTAATGAGATTTTTCTTTTCTCCTGAGTTATTAAATTAACAATGTATTTTATAGCCCATGACTTCTTACAGCAAACACAGGATTCAGTTTTATGTTTATCTCTTTTGCATCATAATTTCCTTTGTTCACTACAAGTTTTCGGGAAAGCTTTGTTAAACACTACTTTCTGTTCTTGGTTGCACTTTGGAGGATTAAGCAAGGAAAATGTGTCCATGGTGGTATCAGGGGTGGTGGGTGTGGGGTATGATTTAAAGAAAAATGCAGCCACCTAGAAATCTGTTAATGTGATACAAGGGCAGGAGATAATTAGCAGAGGAACCTGGAGCCACATCCAAAGTGAGAGGTGAGGATGGGTTGGGAGGGGACCCAGGTGAGTGACTGGGTGGCATGCTAATCTAATAAACTGGGGTATTACAACATTTTATTGTGTGTTATTTAAGTTGACGTGAAATTCACATAACATAACCTATATAACATAAAATTAGTCATTTTAAAGTGGAAAATTTAGTGACAGTAAATTCAAAATGTTGTGAGCCACCACCTCTATCTAGCTCCAACAAAATACCCCAATAGGATGATAACATTGCTGTCGGGATATTTTGTTGGAAGGCTGGAGAAACTTGGGGGACATCTGAATTACATAATTGCATTGCATAAACCTTGGGAAACTGGTCACATTTTCTTGTATTATAAGCTTGTTGTACTTAATAATGTTTGCCTCAAAATCTTGGTGCTAAACTGAGAATTTTGGTGTAATAACAGTTAATGCACCAGAATTTGATTTGTGCTTACCAGCTATATTTCTTTCTTTCTTTTTTTTTTTTTTGAGACAGTCTCACTCTGTTGCCAGGCTGGAGTGCAGTGGTGTGATCTCTCGGCTCACTGCAACCTCCACCTCCCAGGTTCAGGTGATTCTCCTGCCTCAGCCTCCCAAGTAGCTGGGACTACAGGCGCCCACTACCACATCCAGCTAATTTTTATATTTTTAGTAGAGATGGGGTTTCACCATGTTGCCAGGGTGGCCTCGATCTTTTCGGCCTCCCAAAGTGCTGGGCCAGCTATATTTCCTAAAAAACTGCACTGAGGGTCTATTGTAAGTGGTTCCCCTCCCACCAGAAGGATGACTTCTCTTACAGATTTATTTCTGCATGCTGTAATCACATATTGGGCACTAAATAGGGTCTCAGTTTAAAGGTAAGACAGGGCTCTGTTCTCTGGGAGAAACTGAGGTACTAGGTGGGGAGAAAAGTTCTGACAGAGGTATGCACAGGTAAAAAGGGAATCCACAAGGTAAATATTTAGTTTAATCTAGGGTAGGGAAGAGGGCTTTTTTTCTTTTCTTTTTTTTTTTTTTTCGAGACGGAGTCTCGCTCTGTCACCCAGCCTGGAGTGCAGTGGCACGATTTTGGCTCACTGCAACGTCTGCCTCCCAGGTTCAAGCGATTCTCCCACCTCAGCCTCCCGAGTAGCTAGGATTACAGGTGTGCACTACCATGCTTGGCTAATTTTTGTATTTTTAGTAGAAATGGGGTTTCATCATGTTGGCCAGGTTGGTTTCTAACTCCTGACCTCAGGTGATCTGCCCACCTTGGCCTCCCAAAGTGCTGGGATTACAGGCATGAGCCACCGTGCCAGGCCTAGGAGGGCTTCTGAGAGGAGTTGACATGTGAGCTGAGTCTCCCAAGATAAGTAGACATTAACTGGGTGAAGGGGTGGGATAGGGGAAACAACAAACCAATGTGAAGAGTTTGTTAGCAGTGTAGGGTGGGGTGGGGTGGCTAAAAGTGGGCAGAAAAAGTGTGCAAGGATCAGGATGAAAGTCAGATGCATGTTATGTTCAAGGTCATATTCAAAAATTAGGATTTCATTCTGAAGTTGGTGGGGAACCACTAAAGAATTTTAGGCAGGGCAATGAGATGCTTAGATTTATTTCCTAACTACCACTGTGGCAGCAGTATGGAGAGCAGATTGGATGAAGGTAATACGGATTACAGAAACCAGTTAGGAAAATCTTTTACATTCTAGACAAGAGGGGATAAGGTTAGAATAAGTCAGGAGCAGTGGCTATACAAAGAAGTGTAAAAATGATGACAGTAGGAGTTGAGTGGAGGAGATGGCAAGTTGAGTGGAGGAGGCGGCAGTGGGGCCCCGGATCAGGTGCCTCCATGGCAGGCTCTGAAGAGCTGGGGCTCCGGGAAGACACGCTGAGGGTCCTAGCTGCCTTCCTTAGGCGTGGTGAGACTGCTGGGTCTCCTGTTCCAAATCCACCTAGAAGCCCTGCCCAGGAAGAGCCAACAGACTTCCTGAGCCGCCTTCGAAGATGTCTTCCCTGCTCCCTGGGGCGAGGAGCAGCCCCTTCTGAGTCCCCTCGGCCTTGCTCTCTGCCCATCCGCCCCTGCTATGGTTCAGAGCCTGGCCCAGCTACTCCAGACTTCTATGCCTTGGTGGCCCAGCGGCTGGAACAGCAAGAGCAACTGAAATCTCCGCCTAGCCCTGCTGGCCTCGGACCCCGCCCTGCGCAGCAAGCGGATCGGCCTGGCCTCCGGCTCTTTTGCCCGCCTGGTGGAGCTGTTCTGTAGCCGGGAGGACAGCTCTCGCCCAAGCCGAGCATGCCCCGGGCCCCCGCCTCCTTCCCAGGAGCCCCTGGCCCTGGCCATGGAGCTGAGCCGGCGCGTGGCCGAGCTGGGGGACACCCGGGCCGGACTCAGCGTGGAGCACGCGCACAGCCTCACGCCCTGGATCCAGGCCCACGGGGGCTGGGTGAGCCGCTGAAGCCTCTCTCTCCCGGCCTCACTTTACCTGACTGTCATGTGATAGAGGAGGGGCGGCAACTTCTTAGGTTCCTCTCAGACCTCCGGTATTCTCCCAGCTCCGCTGCGTTCGTTCTGTGGTGAGCCCTTGCTGTATGCTAGGACTGCAGCCATGAGTGTGGACGCTATGCCTGGCGTCAACGACTGGGTACGCTAATACTGTGAGCGTGAAACCAGTGACTGAAGTTACTCAGGGAGAGGCCGGACGAGGTGGCTCATGCCTGTAATCCCAGCACTTTTGGAGGCCGAGGCAGGAGAATTGTTTGAGGCCAGGAGTTCAAGACCAGCCTGGACAACATAGTAAGACCCCATCTCTACAAAAATTGAAAATAATTAGCCGGGGTCGGGCACGGTGGCTCACACCTGTAATCCCAGCACTTTGGGAGGCCGAGGCAGGTGGATCACCTGAGGTCAGGAGTTTGAGACCAGCCTGGCCAACGCGGTGAAACCCCGTCTCCACTAAAAAAATACATAAATTAGCCGGGTGCGGTGGCAGGTGCCTGTAATCCCAGCTACTCGGGAGATTGAGGCATGAGAATCGCTTGAACCTGGGAGGCAGAGATTGCAGTGAGCTGAGATCATGTCACTGCACTCCAGCCTGGGCGATAGAGTGAGACTGTGTCTCAACAAAATAATATAATAATAAAAACCGGGTGTGGTGGCTTACGCCTGTAATCCCAGCACTTTGGGAGTCTGAGGTGGGTGGATTACTTGAGGTCAGGAGTTTGAGACTAGCCTGACCATGGTGACACCCAGTCTCTACTAAAAATACAAAATTAGCCGGGCATGCCTGTAATCTCAGCTAAGGAGGCTGAGGCAAGAGAATTGCTTGAACCTGGGAGGCAGAGGTTGTAGTGAGCCGAGATTGCGCCACTGCACTCCAGCCTGGGCAACAAGAGTGTAACTGTGTCTCAAAAAATAAATAAAAATTTTAAAAATTAATAACGAAAAAATGATGGCAGTAATAATAGCAAATGTCACAATATACCGAGTAGTGTGGCAAATGCCAGGTGTCATAGATGTTGTGTTTTGCAACCCAGATCTCCCCATTCAGGCTTGAGAATTTATTCTTCCAGTTGCTGAGACCCAGAGGCTCAACTTTTCTGAAATTTCCTTAGTTGAAAAGAGATGCTTTGACCAAAACCAACCCTTCTTTTGAGGTATCTGCTGGCTTATCTATGATGGGGTATAAAGGCCAGGCCCCTTTTCCCCAGCTTGGGATCACTTCAAAGGGCTGCCCCTTCAAAGCTTCTTATGGGATCAGAGTGCCACTTCCTTTTCTTTCCTTCTGCCGTTCATGATCCTGATAATACTCCCTTAATAGTCTATCTGCATTCTAATCTTGATCTTAGAGTTTGCTTTTCAGGGAATACAACCTCCAGACATTGTTCTAAGGTGCTTGCATACATTATCTGAAATCGCAGCAATTTGTCAAAGTAGGAATCATTCTCCCTCTTCTACAGATGAGGAAGTTGAGGCTCAGAGATACCATCCCACTCTTAAATAGCAGAGATTGGATTTGAATTCATATTGTTTTGGCTTGAAAACACCAGGTATTTTCACATACCATGCTCAAGAGGAAGGCACTGAGTCAAGACAGGATTAGAGAGTAGAAGTTTTTTAAGGAGGGATTTGATTGTCTATTTCATGTGGAGGGCAAGGAAGGGGATGATGATAAACATGGTTGACTGGCTTGATTGTTCTTCTCACCTGTGTCCTTACCTCTCTTCCTACACCACTACTCTACTTTCAATGTTTGAGAACATCTTCGTGAGAAAGTCCACAAATAGTAAATGTCTTAAGTGTTAAGGCATATATAATATGTCTAATGGGATCCCAAAGTCCTAGAGTCAGAGGGCAGCTCTAGGCTGTGAGCTCCTCCAGGAGCAGGGACCAAATGTTTTTATCTCTGCCTCTCTCACTTTAACTCCCATCCCCCTAGTTCTCACCCCAAGCCTAGTGCAAGGTTGGTGCTTATCAAGTGGGGTAGACTAAAAAACGGGAGGTATTCAAGCAGATTTAGAATAACCTCTCCTAGGCAAGGTCTAGAATCAGCAGTATTTTTTAACACCACTCCTTGACTTGGTCTGTATTTTTCTTCTATTACCATGGGAAGCCTTTTTACGATTCTTGAACAACCCACATTTACTCTAAGAATCATCTAGTAATATTTTGCATTTCTTTTGTGGTAGGCAGAATGGCCCCCCAAATAAGTCCAAGCCCTAGTCCCTGGAACCCATAAACATGTTCTGTTTATGGGTTTATGACTTGAATGATATAATTATGGTTACAGAGCTTAGGATCTTGGATTGTCTGGGTGGGCCAATCTAATCATAAACCCTTAAAAGCGGAAAACTTTCTTTGGCTGGAGTCAGTGAAATACAGCAGAAAAAGAAGTTAGAGTCAATGTTTGAGAAGGACACATCAGTGCTGGAGGGGGCCCCATGGAGAGCGTGAGAGGGAATGTGAGAAGCCCTTCAGAGTAAAGATTGTGTCTGCCCCCACCCCACCATCCCTGACACTGCCCTCCCCTCTACTTTCTTGCCCAGCTGATAGCCAGCAAGAAAACAGGGACTTCATTTCTGCAACTGCAACCAACAACCCGAGTGAGCTTGGAAGCAGATTCTTTCCAGAGCATCTAGTAAGGAACACAGCCCTACTGACACCTTGATTTCAGCCTTATGAGACTTTAAGCAGAGGATGCACCTGAGTCTTCTTGGATTTCTGACCTATAGAAACAGTGAGATTATCAATGTGTGTTGTTTTTACACACTAAGTTTGTAGATGTGTTATGCAGAAATAGCAAACAAATACAACTTTGGCAAGTAGGCTATAAAAAGCAGTTCTCAGAGTGAGGTCCCTGAGACTCTTTCAGGGGGTCTCTGAGGTAAAAACTATTTTCATAATAACATTAAAATGTTTTTCACCTTTTTCTCTATATTGACACTGGCATCAATGGTGCAAAAGCGATGGTGGGTAAAACTGTTGGGGCTTTAGCTCACATCAAGAAAGTGGCACCACACGGTACTAGTGTTCCCTGTATTTTTCACCATCATCACACACTTGAAGAAAAAACATACAGTTTTACTTAACACTGTTCCTGGTGCAGTAGGAAAATTATTATTTTTATTAAATTTTGACCCGTGAGTTCATGTTTTTCAAATGCTGGGAGACAAATTGCAAAGCACCAGAAAGTACTTTTGCTGCATTTTAACCTAAAATGGTTGCCTCAAGGAAACGCATACATGCCATTGTGTTTGGAGCTGATCTAGCTGCTTTTTTTCCTCATAGAACATCATTTTTACTTGTAAAATGACTGACAGATAAGCCAGAGCTATTCAGACTTGGGAGATATTTTCTTAAAAATGATTGAAGTGAGCCTGTCACTTCAAGAAAAACAACTGACAGTATTTGTTGGCAATGATAACATTTGAGCTTCCTAACAAAGATTAGAGTTTTGGAAAGCCTGAACCTGCCACCATAATTTGACAAGTTCTCCATACTTAAAGACTGTCTGGTGAGATCAGCAGTGATATTGTACAGCAATAGAAAATGCAGGGTTTTTTGATATTATAAAATAAACTGTGCAAGCATTTGGAACATCTAAATAGCTGAGTGGATCAATATTTTCTGAATGCCCAGTACGTGATGCTACAAAATAGTGCATGGGTAAAAGAACCATTGAAAATGCTAGGACAATTTTATTGATATGATTTCATATTCTACATTGCAACTAACCTTTAAAAAACTACCACTTGTTGAGTTTGGATGTGGTAAAAAGAAGGACAATTACCTGAAAAAGCTAAAAATAGCTCTCCTCTTTCCAACTACATATCCACGTGAGGCCAGGTTTTCAACATTGTACTTTAACCAAAACATCATTTCACAACACATTGAATACAGAAGCAGATATAAGAATCTGGCAATCTTTTATTAAACAAGGCACTAAAGATTTGAAAAATTATAAAGCAATGCTGCACTTCTCACTGACTATTTTTTGGTTTTGAAAGTATAGTTTGTTATGAAAGTATTTTATTTATGTTATCATGTAATGGGTCTATTATTGCTATTTAAATAAATTAATAAATATATTCCATTTCCAGTTTCAATTCCTAATATAGCAAATGTTAATAAATATAAACCACAGAAATAAAGCCTCTTTAGGGTCTTCAAGAATTTTAAAGTGTGTATATTATCTATTGAGACCCAGTGGAGAGCAGGCCATACACAGATATAACTCAGTGGTTCCAAATTTGCACACAGAGCAAACATAAGCCCAGAGGTAGTTTTCATTTGACTTGCACAGATTGGTTCTTGCAATTTTTTTTTTTAGACTGAGTCTTGCCCTGCCCTGTCACCCAGGCTGGAGTGCAGTAGTGCGATCTCGGCTCACTGCTACCTCTGCCTCAGGTTCAAGCGGTTCTCCTGCCTCAACCCCCTGGGGAGCTGGGATTACAGGCATGCACCACCGCACCCGGCTAACTTTTGTATTTTAGTAGAGATGTGGTTTCACCATGTTGGCCAGGCTGGTCTCGACCTCCTGACCTCAGGTGATCCGCCTGCCTCGGCCTCCCAAACTGCTGGGATTACAGGTGTGAACCACGGCACCCAGCCAGCTCTTGTCTTTTTAAACAGTTACTGAATTTTAAATGAGCTTTCAATATTTATAGATCAGTAGGTTTTATGTGAAATACCATGTTTTTCAGTTTTCTTAAAAAACTGGATGGGCTGGCTGCATTAGGTCCAAATTCTTGCATGGCCCCTGGACCTGGGTAGCAGCTGCCTTCTGGACACATGCGTTCCAGTTTCCCTCCATTCTTCTTACTTTACTCTTTATGTCCCTCTGTTAAAACCTGTTTTTTTCTTAGTTATTCCTATGGCTTGCGCAGCTCTTGGAAGCATCTGTATTTGTAATGTCCAACCTAAATGGTCTCCTTGATGGCAAGAAGTTGGGGAGACCTGGTTGTGGCTTGAGAATTTTCTATTGCTTTCAGGGAGGGATGTTGTACATCACGAGACACCAAGTGCCCAAAACAACAATCTGAGATCATCAGATGAGACAGATCTTTCTGAATTTGGGAGCAAAGGATATTTTAAGGCTAATTTCTCTCAAATTTCCTAATAATCTGCTGCTTGATATGGCAAATGAATGAGTATAGTGCAAGAAGGATAGCCGAAATGGGGATTATACAATGAGTTTGGGTTTAGGAGCCAGAGTATCCATATTTAAATCCTGGCTCTGAACTTCCATAGCTGTGCTATCCTGGCAAGCTATCTAATCTCTCTGTGTCTCAGTTTCCTCATCTGCAAAGTAAGGCTATTAATACTACCGATCTCACGAGGATGTTGGGAGGATTAAATGAGATAGTACATTACAAGCACTTAGAACAGTGCCTGGCACACAGTAACCTTTTGTTATGAACTGAATATTAGTGTCCCTCCAAAATTCATATATGAAGCCCTACCCCTCAATGTGATGGTATGAAGAGGTGGGGACTTTTGAAGATAATTAGGCTTAGATGAGGTCATGAGGGTGGGATCCTTGTGATGAGATTAGTGCCCTTATAAGAAGAGACCAGAAAGCTAGCTCTCTCTCTCTATCATGATAGGACATAGTAAGAAGGTGGCTGTCTGCAAGCCAGAGGTGAGCTCTCACCAGGAGCCAAATTGACTTGTACTTTGATCTTTGACTTTCCAGACTTCAGAACTGTGAGAAGTAAATTTCTGTTGTTTAAGCTACCCAGTTTATGGTATTTTGTTATAGCAACTTGATCTGACTAAGACACCCTTCAATAATTCATAGATATTATTTTTATTGTTCTTTTGAGATGAACTTGAGTCTGACTGTGAAAAGGAAAGTAAACTGCCTTAAGGTTCTGCCAGGCCAACTGCACTCTGTCCTCTCTGCCCCATCTCACAGACTCCAGGAATCCTGACATGAGTGTAGAGATCCTAACAGATCTTTGTGAATGACAGGGTGCATCATTTAATTGATAGACACAAACACTTAACCTACCTGTGAAATCTACAGTGGATTAAAGATTGATCATAAGGCATATTAACAAGACTATTCATTCATTTATTTATTTTATTAGTCATCTCTGTATTTATTAAATGTCTATTGAGTGTTTACTGTGTTCCAGGTATATAGACATGTAAGTTCATGTCTTGGTTTGGGGTTAGATATAATCACCAGATATTTCTGTAATATTGCACCTAAATATTTTAATTTCTTGTTTATTAGAAGCAGTGATCCATGTTTCCATTGGACTGTGAAAGAGCTACTTCTACTCTGAGGCCACATTGCCTACATGAAATAAATTATTGTTAGGAAATTGCCTTGAAAAGAGAAACAAGACCACAACTCTTAGAAGAATTCTGTAAGTACCCAATTTATTAATAAAACAATATAGCTTAAATATTTATGATTTTTTCAGTCATACAATTTTACCATCATTCCCAAAATGTTGTGCATTTGGTGACATGTATTTGCAAGATTAGGATCTATAATTATAACTCTGGAAATCATACAAGGCATTTTATTTGCTTGTTAATACTGCTCCCCTCTTCAAACAAACAACAAATTTTGCCTTGTGATTTACTTCTTCATCTCTCTGACCAAAAATAAACTCCACTTTGTGCCTTTTATGCTTGCAAAAACACTTGCCTGTTTCCCTGCAAGAAGATTATACAAGTTAAACATTCGTCCTTTTGGTTCCAGACTGGCCAGCTTATATTGAAACAAAACACCTCGACCCCAGACAATAATTCCAGGCATTTCTGCTTATAGAATTTGTTCTCAGAAGTGATAGAAAGGAGGCAAGAAATTCCCACACTAAGCTCAAAGGTCAACTTAGTGGACCAGATATCGGGAGCTGTACTGCATAGCCATTTGCCATGTGTAAGTTTCTATTGTTGTGGTTCCAGTGAAGACGCTCTGAGGTCACTTCTAGGGATTGACACCATCCATGCAGTGGTGTGTGATGCCACTTTTAAGAGGGCAAGGACTGGCCAGGAGGAGCACTTTCTAGTCTTATCTAAGGAAGAGGTGTGAGTATAAAGCAGCGAGACTGATTTGAGGTGTGCAGCTTCTGGAATCAGTCTCATTACTTTCTACTGTCACCTCTGGAGACAGGCAGGACTTTTGTGCTACTGTCAGGAAGAGGTGCCATTCTCAAGCAGACTAGAAGCCACGCTATTTTTGATGGTCTCCATCATGACACCCTAAAGTCTAGATCCTCACTCCTCTTGGTATAGTCCAGGGACTGCATTAGCATCACCTGGGACCTAGTTAAAGATGCAGAATCTTGGGTCCCACACAGACCTATGTATCACAATCTGAATTTTAATAAGACTCTCAGGTGATTTGTGTACACAGTATGAAGTATGAGAGGTGCTGGGCTAGATGACCCAGACTTACCTCAAAAAGACTCACCTCAGAAAGAAGAAGTAAATAAACCTCTTCTTTAGTAGAGAGACCATTCTCAGCAGGGAGGAATTAGAGATAACAACTGCAAAAACCATGTGGGTTTTTCTTTTTTTATTTTAAACATGCAAAATACAGTCCATGCATCTGCCATTTTAAAAAGTCTCTCATCCTATAGCAGATAAAACCAAGTATATTTTGTCTATCAACGTTCAGTAAATGTTTCAAAATGCTTTAGAGTGTAAAGATAAGAAATTTAGCAAAATTTCAACAAACCTGTATAAAAAACGGATACAGATACCATTTTATTTCAAGGCGACATGCTGTAATGTAAATAGTAAGTTATTATTATCTGTATTTCTTTGTAAAAAGTTAACAATACAAGGGTTTAACAGATCCAGGCCTCAGGGCTACACATGCAAAAAAAATTGTCAGATAGTTAAAAATCACCAAAACGTGCTATTTTTAAATGTGTATATGTTGTTGTTTTTTTAAAGTACAGGAGTAGTAGAAGTATTAAATATGAAATATTAGCAGGAATAGTATTTCAGAACTCTGTAAAACTGTGTGGGGAGTTCATGGTGCTAGTGTTCTGGAAGATTCATACATTTCTGATGAACATTTTGGTTTAATTCCTTTGCCATTGTAATAGTCCACAACTTGGTTTGGGACTTCAGCCAGCACGCTCTTTGCCAGGGCAGCTGGAGATGCCTGCAGGGAAGAAGAAATCATCATGACATTGGCTTCTGGTCAAGGAATCAGACTCAACCTAAAAGATTTGAGTCCTGCTCTGGGCAGCTAAGTTTCATTCACTTTCATTCATTCATTATTTGTCAAGGGTCTACTTCAAGCAATAGTTGTCAGATTGTTGGAAAATGGACCTTTAATTTCATTATTATATATTTTTATGCCTGTCTCAAACTATAAAACTATTTACATCTGAAGACGAGTAAAAGTTGGATGGGAGAATGAATTGTTCTGCAGTTTTATTTCTAATTTTCACTCAATTTTAGACACTTATTTATGTTCCAGGTGCCACACTAGGGTTTGAGGGTCTGTGGTTCTTGCCTCAGGAAGGCTGTAATCACGAGGGGAACTAGGCATGGCCAATATTAACTATGAGGTAGAATATGACACATGCTATAGAGCAGCAGTGTCACATTACATGGGAGCTTATTAGCAATGTAGACTCAGACCCAACTCAGAGCTACTGAATCACAATCTGCCTTTTAACTTGACGCTCTAGTGATTCATATGCATATTAAAATTTGAGAAGCTCTTCTCTAGAGAATCACAAACAGTGAGGCCAGGGCATAAAAAACATAGAGACTAACTTATCTTGGAGGCTTCTAAGAGGAGGTGGCTTTTAAGCTGAGCATATTTTAATACATAGAGAAGGGGTAGGGGAATGGCATTTGACCATCATAGGCATAGTGAGTTACCTGATGGAGCTGAAGGAAGTGTATATGGCAGGTGGGGGATGAGGGGGTTTAGGGGTAGTTGCAGGATTGGTTGGGCATTTGGTTGGAAAATTGGCTTGAGACCAGGTGATGGAGAGTCTTGAATACCACACTAATTCATTTAGCCTTTATTCTATCAGCCTTATGGATCTACTGCATGATTTTGGGGTAGGGGCACAGGAGGACCATGTGATTTATGGTGATGATTCTGTAGCAGAGAAAGGTTGAAGCTGATATCATACATGGACTCTGGAGTCATGTAGAGCTGGGCTTTACTCCTGGCTCTGGCATTTAGTATTAACTGTACAACCCCTGGGCAAGCAATTTCAATGGCCTGAGCCTCATTATTAACTATTATTGAAGAGATTGAAAACTTGAGGCAGACTTAACAAGTGTTTGAGATTCCAAAAGAAAGAGGGCTGGACTGAATACCATGTGACCTGGTTTTCAGTTCTTTCTTTTCTATGTGGCTTGCCACTTGGCCATTTAACTTTACTAAGCCCCGCTGTTCTTAGAGGCAAAAGAGAAAAGAAAAATAATTCACTCTATCTCACAGAGTCTCAAAATAAGAGACATGTATCTTTTAAGCAATCTGAAAACACTGTAAAGAGTTTTTCTCAAGTGATCTTTCACATTTTGAAGATGTCATAGCATGATGGACATTTGTGATCTACAGATATCCCTTTATTTTATAAATAACTGCTCAGGGTTGTGTGTTAGACCATGGTCCATGTGTATACTGGGGCAGACACAAAAGTCATTTATACCCTTTCCTCCCTGGCTGTTTCTCATACAAAGGTTAGAAAGTCAAATCCTTGATTTTCCAGCTTCCTTTACATCTAGGGATAACAATATGACCCAATTCCATCCTTTGAGATATAAGTGAAAATTTCCTGGGGGAGGTTTTTTGGAAAGCTTTTCTCTCCTGGTTAAAAGTTAAAAGACTTTTTCCTTGTGAAAAGTCTTCAACAATACAAGAGTTTAACAGATTCTGGACTCGGCTACACATGCAAAAAAATTTTCAGATAATTAAAAATCACCAAAATGTGCTATTTTTAAAGGTGTATGTATTTTTTTAAGTACAGGAGTAGTAAAAGTATTAAATATGAAATATTAGCAGGAGTAGTATTTCGGAACTCTGTAAAAGTGTGTGGAGGTAATGGTGCTAGTGTTCTGGAAGACTTGTACATTTTTTCTTTTCGTTTTTTTTTTTTTTTTTTGAGATGGAGTCTCACTATGTCACCCAGGCTGGAGTGCAGTGGTGCGATCTCAGCTCACTGTAACCTCCGCTTCCCGGATTCAAGCAATTCTCCTGCTTCAGCCTCCAGAGTAGTTGAGATTACAGGTGCCCACCACCGTGCCCAGCTAATTTTATATTTTTAGTAGACATGGGGTTTCACCATATTGGCCAGGCTGGTCTTGAACTCCTGACCTCATGTGATCCGCCCGCCTCAGCATCTCAAAGTCCTGAGATTACAGGCGTGAGCCACCGCACCCAGCCTTGAAGACTTGTACATTTCTGATGAACATTTTGGTTTAATCCCTTTGCCATTGTAATAGTCCAGGACTTAGTTTGGGACTTCAGCCAACATGCTCTGGACACAGTTGGCCCTATGTCCCTTTCCTCTTCCTTTCTATCTTGAAATAGAATGTGATTACTGGAGCTATAGCAACCATTTTATCATTATGTAGGAAGAGCAAAGGGAATCACAATGTGCTGGCTCTGACACTATTGAATCACTGACTCCAGCAGCAATGAGCCCCTAACTTCTAGCTACATGAGAAAAATACGTTCTATTTGTATAATCCAGGGTTTCTCAATCTTGACACTATTGACATTTGGGGCTGAATAATTCTTTGTGTGGGGGACTGTCCGGTGCACTGCAGGAAGTTTAGCAGCATCCTTGGCCTCTACCCACTAGATATGAATAGAAGCCCCATATTTGTTATATGTCAGATATTCCAAAATGTTTCCTGGGGCATAATGTTACCCTTGGTTAAAAACCATTTATGTAATCCCTGTAAGATGGATTTACTGTTGCTTGCAGCAAAAAATATTCCTAAACCAGGCTGTCAAATAGATCTTCCTCTGATGATGGTAATATTCTATATCTGTGCTGTCCAGTATGGGAGTTCTTAGTCTCACGCAACTATTGAGTCCTTGAAATAAGGCAAGTCTGACTGAGGAACTGAGTTTGAAATTTTATTTTCTTTTAATGAACTTAAACGTAAGTAGCTACATGTGGTTAGTGGCTACCATATTGGACAGCATTGTTCCCAAAGGATCCCCCATCCCCTTGCATATCTGTGCTGGCAAGCAAATAAGGCTTTGGGGATATGTATTGGGTGGGAAAGGGTCAAGAATATGAATGAAGCTGGTAATAACAGTAATAAAAGCTTTATTTATTAACCACCTACATGGACCAGGCACTATCTTAAGCTTTATATAGACAACACCTTATCTTTGCAATGCATGTATCATTTACCTCATTTTATAGATGAAAGTCTGTGGCATGGAGAGGTTAAATAACTTGCCCAGAGTCACAAAGCTTAAAGCATATGATAGTTTGAGTGTGTCTCCTAAATTAATGTGCTGGAAAGTTAATGATCAATGCAACAGGGTTGGGAAGTGGGGCCTCATAAGAGGTCAGTATCATGGGAGCAAGTTAGTTATCATGGGAGTGGGTTGTTATAAAAGAGTCTGCCCCTTGTGCTTTCCTTCTCCTTGTGTCTTACATGTTTGCTTCTGCCTTCCATACTTCTGCCATGAGATGACCCTTGTAGGTGCTGGTGCTATGCTTTTGGACTTCCCAGACTCCAAAACCATGAGCCAAATAAACTTCTGTTCTTTATCCAGTCTATGATGTTCTGTTATATGAGCAGGAAAAAAGACCATAACATAACTTGTGCCCTGTAAACTCTAAAGTTCTGAGTTATCATGCAGAGCAGAAAAAGAGAGGCAATTCATGAGTTAATGGCTTACATAAAATGATTTAAGCTGCTACCTTCCCTTTTATTTATGGCTTATTGAATTCAAAGTAGATTAGTTTGGGTAATGAAATGGCTTTCAAAATCTAATTTGAAATCCATGAAGATAAGATGGGTGAGTATGCGCCTGGTGTTCTTCCTTGGTCATTCACAGAGCAGCCAGAGAATCTGTGTAGCACAGAGACTGTGAGCAGCACCCTACTTCCTTGCTCTGCCCCGAGCATTCCTCTTGTTGACAATGTCCCCAAAATTCCCTGCTCTTCAAGGCTCTGTCTTTCCTCAAACACTTAACTTAAGCTGTAAGCCTTTTCCCATGGCTACTTCTCTCTGCTTTGAGGTCCTGTAACAACATTTTAATTCTTCTCAACCACCCACAGGTTGCTTAGCATGTGATTTTTCTGCTAATACCTTTCTCCCAGTCATGCAATTCTCCAGTAAATGTCTTGAGGCGTGGATCCATGGTTCTATCATTTCATTGTGGTCCTAGTGACTAGCATGTGCCTTGCACAGAACAAGCATTCTGTAAGTGTTTTGGGGAAGAGGAGGAGACTTGAGGGTAGAGGTTAGAACCTTTCATAGTTCAGTGACATTGTGTCAGCACACAAGTGTGTGTGGGGAAGTGGGGAGGTGGGGGATGCAGAGGGGAGAGAGGGTGATTTGGGGAAGTTAATGAATCTCCTAGAGAGTGAACTCTTTGATCCTGCTGCACTATGCAAAGTTATCACTGGTATTCAGTGATGTGTCTATCTATTTTGTCTGTCTGAAAAGAAGACAGCATTAAAATCAGGAAGAACACCCTTTCCTCCATCTTAGACACCTAGGGAGAAACTAGCTTCATTAATGAACATAATTGCAGCAAATTTAGCCTGCTCTAGCTCATCCGTCTGTAAAGAATACTACTTCTTTTTGACTCTACTCCTTGCTGTCCATAGGCAGACAACTTTAGGGCTTAGTGCATCTCTTTCATTAATGAGTACCTTTATTTGAAAATCTCTTCCTAGGGAAACTTGAGGATGGCATATAACAATACAATTACCCCTCATCCACATGCACAGCCCTGGGAGCTTGTGGGAAGATTGACTGCTGTTGCTGTTACTTAGAAACTCTCTCTGTACTCAACTCTGTAGCCAGGGATTGGTTTTCTGCTCCTTCAGTGATTTTAATTACACTGCAGCCCTCCTTAAAAGTAGAGTAGTAATTGTGTGGCAGTACAGTTATGAACAATACCTCATCATCCAAGGAGCCTTGGAATGTGCAGTTACTTCCCTATGAAGTCTGGGCAGGTCATGAAATATAGAGTTCAGCTGAGGCTGCTGAGCTGGTGATCTATCTGAATTCTTATTTTAAAGCCTGTCCAAAGAAGGTGGCACAACAAACAGCAATTTCTGAAGAGCATATGCTAAAGGCTCTCACACTAGGACTGGTACCAGGATTACAGTCAAGTATGTATGGGGGTGGGAGGATGGATGGATCATTGTTTTGATGATCCATTTAGCTTTCCACCTCTCATCTGCAATTTCCTTACACAGTATAGGTGAGATTCCAGTGTGAACCCAAATTGGGAGTCAGATGTGTCTGGATATATCTGATAAACTCAGTATGAAGAATGTCAGGGATTCATTTGAATGAGTTTTTGACTGGAGGAGAAAGGCTTTACCAAATAAGGTTGAAGTGGAGGGGATGGCATCCTGCCTGACCCAAATAACTGATTTGAGCCCTATGCAGGGAGGGACTGCAGTGGAAGTTAATGAAGATACTTTCCAGCAGGGGTCTTTGAGATGTGGAGACACATCTCACTGCATTAATGACTCAGGTGACAGAGGGGACTCGGTAGCATGGAAAGGAGAGGATTCTCTTCTTTTCCAAGGAGACCACAGATAAGCTTCACGGTACTGAAGGTTCTGAAGATTCCCTGTTGCCAGGGCAGCTCAAGTTTAGTCACCAGTCCTGGGGATGGTATTGTTGGCATCTGCAGCAGTGCAGAGGGCAAGGCCTCAGTGGAAAGTAGGGGCTGGGCATATGCTCTGCTCTTGGGTGGCTTTCACAAGAAGCACAAAACAAAAAACACAAAGGCTATCCAGTAATACCCAAGTTACCCCCACAGGCGCCTAGACACAGCTAGGATACTCTAGAGGGGTCTTCAGGACTACCATTAGCCCCAAGGGAGGCTTTTATGAATTCAAGATGTCCTTCTGGGTGATTACAGCTCAATAGGTGCAGGGATTTGTGGAAATTTAAAAAATTCTCCTTCCTCCATGGACACAATGTATCAAAACCTGGGAAGGTGGAAAAATTGTTACTGAGCATTTTTTCTATGTCATACTAGAGCATTGTCTATTGGTTCTGCCTCAAGGCCCTTGGGGAATGCAATGCTGCTTGCCTGACTTACTATTTCTTACTGGTAAGAGCCCAAGACTGTAAAGTTAGGTATTAATTTATAGAAAACTGATAGCAGGCGATTTCTGGCCCATAGAGAGGGCAATTCAAAGATTACTTTTTTTTTTTTTTTTAACCCTCTTGGTCATTAATCAGTTTTCAATCTACCTTAGCAAACTTATTCAGCATTTTTTCCCACTGACTTTAACTGTCTTATTTATTTACTTTTTTTGAGACCAAGTCTCACTCTCATCACCCAGGCTGGAGTGCAGTGGTGTGATCTCGGCTCACTGCAACCTCCACCTCCCTGGTTCAAGTGATTCTCATGCCTCAGCCTCCCGAGTAGCTGGGATTACAGGCGCCTGCCACCACGCCCAGCTAATTTTTGTATTTTTAGTAGAGATGGAGTTTTACCATGTTGGCCAGGCTGGTCTCAAACTCCTGACCTCAGGCGATCCACCCACCTTGGCCTCCCAAAGTGCTGGGATTACAGGGGTGAGCCACTGCGCCCAGCCTTATATACTCTTTTGAACTAACTTTATCATCTTGTTTTGAAGGAGTTAAATAAATTTTTGATGCTGCTTACTATATTTTTTATAGAGGATTTAGGTTTCTATCATTTTGGAAATATACTTTGCCAAGGCAAACACAGACTTCTGCCAGGCCACATAGCTTGACAAGCAAAACATAAGCTGCATTTCAGTTTCTGCTTGGTACTTTGGGCAGGCACCTTTAGGCAGGGAACAAGCTGCCCATCTGTAGGCAGTCCTAGATGCACTAGAGATCCTAAATTATATGAATTATAGGGCAAGCATCAGTGAAATTTTGCCTACAATAGTTAGCATGGCTCCTGATCTGTAACTCAATTTATAATTTTTTTCTCCAAAGAGTCATGCTCTATATATCCTTGTTGTGGGAGATGACGTGGCCCAGGAAGGGATAGCTAAGCCAGGTCATCTCCCACAGCAAGGGTATGTACAGCATAGCTGGTGTTGCTTCAAGAATGGTGGATCACCATAAACATTGGTGGACAAATGTGGGAGGTGAGCATGCTTTGGTTCTGCTCTTCCATGAAAAGTGCCCCAATGTGTATATGCATACGTGTTTGAAGTTCCTGAAGGGCACGAACTGGACGATGTCTCGAAGAACAGGCTCTCCCTTGGGTGACCTCAGAATCCCATCATCACCATCCAGCATCTGCATGTCACTGAAGTCAGCGTTCCCTACTCCCACGATGATGACTGACATGGGGAGGTGGGAGGCATGGACAATGGCCTCCCGGGTGTCGGCCATGTCTGTGATAACACCATCTGTCAGGATCAGCAGGATGAAGTATTGCTGCAGTCAGATGCCCCACGATGATGGGGGGGTGAAGAGGTGAGGGAGACAAGGACAATACAATACCAGTTAGACACCCAGGTGGCCTCACTGCACATTGACCAAAGCAACAGTGATGACAGACATTTTTTGAGTGTGCTGATAGTCCTAAAGGCTTAGGGTTCTGATGAATGGAGCTTAAAGGTAGGCATGGCAATTATAGCTTAATTATAATAACTACCTCACTGACAGTTACAAAGAAAGAGCAGCAGGCCAAGAGTTAGGAGGACAGGCTTCAAAGCCTCATTCTGTGAGACCCTGGGACGATCCCTTAACTCGTCTGTGTCTGAGCGTCTTCATTTCTCAAATGAGGGGTGGGACCCAATAATTTATATGATCTTCTTTACTTGAAGATATTTAAAAATCTAAAGCTATGACATCCAATACAATGATGACTAACCCCATGAGACTACTCAGCCCTTGAAATGTGGCTAGAGCAAGTGACGAACTGAATTTTATATTTTATTTAATTGTAATGAATTTAAATTTAACATTAAAATTGGATAGCCAATTCAGTTATTAGAAACATTTTAAGTATGTTTGGAACAACTTCAGTAGATTAATCTACTTTTTCTTTCTTTGTAACTGTCAGTGAGGTAGTTATTAAAATTAAGCTGTAACTATAAAATCTAAACAAAGATCAAGTATTTATGATAACTTAGCATCCAAATTGATATGCTGTAAGTATGAAATACATGTGGATTTTGAAGACTTATTACACAAAATAGAATGCAAATTATTTCATTAATAATTTTTTTATATGGAGTACATGCTAAAATGACAATATGTTGGCTATGTTGGGTTAAATAAAATATATAATTAAAATGGATTTCTCTGTTTCTTTTTACTTTTTAAAATACAGTTACCGAAGAATTTAAAACTGTATACATAACTCGTGTTATATTTCCACTGGATGGCACTAGTCTAAAGTCCTGCTATAAGAGGGTCAGGGTTGCAGTCTCTCCCTCTGAAGGCCATGTGCCACAAAGGTGGCAGCTCTTCTCCAGGCACACTTGCAGAAGGTTGCAGTGCTCCCATGGCTTCCTGCTTTAAGTCCTGACTTCTGGCCTGCAGCCTGCCTGGCCCCTTTCCATCTGGAAAGCTGGAAGATGACTCAGCAGAGATGGGAATTGGAGGAAAGGTGCTGTACTCAGCAGCACAGGGAAGCCTTGGAAAGTGCTCTGGGGCCTGGAGAAGGATGACCCATTGGAGGTCATCACTATTTTTAGTCAACATGAGAGGCATCATGATGGCCTTTACTGGTAAGAGGAAAGAGAAGCAGATTAGTCAGATGCAGCTCAGGCTAAACAGAAAAGAACTTTCAATATAATCCTGCAAGATGCCCAACATTTATAGGTAGTAAGTGTGAGATTAAGCCATTCCACGTTACCATACTTCAAAGGAGAAAGATTGGATAGAAGAGTGACATTTTGAAAACATCTGGTTTTGAGAATCATATACTTAATGTTGCAAATAGTTTGGTAGTACTAAAGAATTTCATTTTTTTTCTGTGAGCCTGAAAAAATGTTTTAAATGAAAAATGTAAGCTGGAGGTAGGTGAACTTCACACTGTGATGAAGATAGCCACATGTTCTGAATGCTTTTCATACAGTCTAATGTAAAGGCTAATTCTGTTCCATGTCCATTAACTAACCACTCACCCCTAGTCCTAGCTGAATTCCCAGTTTGTTTTTCAGATTCATTCAAGTTGTATGTTTCCTTCTATGTCTGTATTTTCTGAGTTGTATATGTTCACAAGGAAGTTGGCTTGAGAGTTTAGAGAAGGCTTTCAGTAGGATGAAGTGATGGGGGCGGTAGGGAGGTGCAGAGAGAAGTGGCAGAAAGAGGCAATGTTGGTGGTTTGGGGATGGAGGGAAGGAGTATAGGACATACCAGAATCATAAGTCACCCTCTCTGGAGTGCACCTGGAAGACCAGGGCAGGTGGCACATCCAAAAAGAGACTACTTCTGATTCATGAGCAGGTGGGCCCTCGAGTGAATCACACTTCTGTGTCTCCTACCTTTATCCTCTACCTTCCCCTAACTCCTGTCTGATCTGATCTTAGAGTTCAGTGGATGAATCTCCCCTACCTGATAAATGCCTTAAAAAATAAAACAACCTGATAGTTATACTACCACATTGAGAAACTTTAGAGTCGTAATGTTCTACAGCAGAGGTCAGGAAACTATTTTTTGTCAAGGGACATTAATAAGTATTTTAGGCTTTGTAGACCATAATGGTCTCTGTCACAACTACCTAACACTGCCACTGTAGTGTGAAAACAGCCATAGACAATATTTAAAATGAATGGGAGAGGCTGTGTTCCAATAATATTTTATTTACGGACACTGATTTTTAATGTCACAAAATCTTCATATGTCACAAAATACAAATATTATTCTACTTTTGATTTTTTCAACAATTAAAAAATCTAAAAACCATTCTCAGCTTGCAAGCCATTGAAAAACAGTTTAGTTTAGTTATAGTTTATTGACTGCTGATCTAAACTAGGGGTTCTTAACCTGTCTCCATGGACTACTGCAAGATTTAAGGCAGTCTGTAAACTTGGGGTAAATTACATTTTTATTTTCACTAATCTCTAAGTAAAATTTATCATTTTTTCACTATAAGTGTAATCAACAAATCAAATTAATATTAGTTCTACTTGTGGCTTAGTTATTAATAAAAAAACATATTTTCCTGTTATATTACAGTACCTACATATATTTCAATGTATTATTTATGTTTAACACAACTTAGAAATTACAGAATTATTAGACAAACTACTGGTTCTCATAATTTAAAATGTAAATACAGAAGCATTTTATTACTGTATTTATGATGTCTCCATCTTCCTTTTAAAAAATATTTTGCTAACTGCATTTCAATATAATTGGTTTACTTTATAATATGGGTCTTATGTTGTACATTAAAAAATACTTCTGGCTGGGTGCAGTGGCTCACGCCTGTAATCCCAGCACTTTGGAAGGCCTAGGTGGGCGGATCATGAGGTCAGGAGATCAAGACCATCTTGGCCAACATGGTGAAACCCTGTCTCTACTAAAAATACAAAAATTGGCTGGGCGTGGTGGCATGTGCCTGTAATCCCAGCTACTCGGGAGGCTAAGGCAGGAGAATCATTTGAACTAGGGAGTCAGAGGTTGCAGTGAGCTGCCAGTGCACTCCAGCCTGGCAACAGAGCAAGACTCCATCTCAAAACAAAACACAAAAAACCACACACACAAAAAAACACAAAAAACCACTTCTGAGAAAGGATCTATGAACTTTATCAGCTGCTAAAGGGGTTTGTGGAACAAAAAGTTTAAGAACTCCTGGTCTGAAGAGATTGTCAGGATTCTGGAATCTGATCCTGCCAGGTTTAATCTAGCTAAAGGCACTAGGCTGTAGACTGCAGGATCGAAACCTGATAGAAATTTCCAATAAAGCAAACAATAACAGTTCCTTCTAAAGTCAGACTGGGAAAATGCTCATGGATGAAATATTATAGTCTTTGAATATACTTGAGGTCCTGTTTAGATAAAGAGGGGCATTTTTTACCTGGAAGAGTTCCACAAAATCAAGGGGAAAATCCTACAGCAACAGACTCCCTGGCACAGCTTGCCAAAGATGTTCAACTTTATGACCCTTAGAGATAACAAGGGACTCTGGACCACAGACTTTTCAAAGAACAGGAGAAACCTCTGGGGAAAAGCTTATGTTCTTGGTCTATAGGGGTAATTTATATGGAGATGTGTGGGTTGGATGCTTCTTACTTGTAGTCCCATTTAATGACCTGTCCTTTCATTGCAGACCCAGCTATCCCTGAGGGAGTGAGTGATGGCCAAAAACTCATGCTGTTCTATATCAGCCTGAAATCCAGACCTTTGTTAGTTCTGTTCTCTTTTTAGCCATGTGAATCCTGGTACCCCAGAGGGGATGAGATCATCCAATTTTTAAACTGGGCCCCAGGGAGCCCTTAGGGATGCCTTGGATGCTCTTGAGGATAAGGGAGCTAAAGAGAATGGACAAGTTTCTGACTCTACTCCTTAGACCAAATTTGGCAAGAATAGTGTATTTTTTAAGTCTATTTTATATGTTGAGTTTCTAAGCAAGTTATCATTTGAAGAATTGGTTCTGGTGCTGAAAAAAGGTTAAAAAATAAAATAAAATAATGGTCACATCCAAACCTTATTCCTAAATCTTGCGTCTATGAAGGTTCAAATTTGCTCCAAGACCTCTGTGGTCAGAAAGAGATGCATTTGGGGAAGCCTTGCAGGGCCCATGCACTGGTGGAAATGTTGGTCTATAATCCTGAGAAGTGTTGGTGGTTAGCCAGATGCATTGGCTCATGCCTATAACCCCAGAACGTTGGGAGGCTAAAGAAGGAGGATTGTTTGAGCCCAGGAGTTTGAGACCAGCCTGGGCAACATAGCAAGACCCCATCTCTACAAAAAATATGAAAATTAGCTGGGCGTGGTGGCACATGCCTTTGGTCCCAGCTATTTGGGAGGCTGGGGCCAGAGGATTGCTTCAGCCCAAAAGGTTCAAAGCTGTAGTGAACCATGATTGTGCCCCTGCACTTCAGCTTGGGTGATAGACCAAGACCCTGTCTCAAAAAAAAAAAAAAAAAAAAACAAAAAACTAATAGTGTTCATGGCTTCTGAAAAGAAGAGGAAAAATGAGCAGAGAGGAGTCATGATTTTCTTAGCTTTCACACCTGGAAAAGACTTGGCTTGGATTAAATTCTCAGCATTACTGCTGGACAAGATCTCAGCTTACAGAGTGTCTCTGCCCAGCATAAAGGCTAATATATCCACAGTTTTATATATTCACTATTCTAAAGTAATTATTTGAAGTAATACACACTTAGCTCCCCAGGGTCTCCAGTCCTTTTCATAGTCAAACCACTGGTTAGTGATTTCAAGAACATGATGTAATAAACAGAGGAGATGAGAGAACATGCCCCACAGATCAGACCCATTTGTTTCTTATGGATAGCTATGGGTCACCTGATGGATGTTGTGTAGCAGATTGAAACTGTGGTCAACTATGTTAGTAAAAGGACATGGAAAAATTATGAGTCTAAAACAAAATTTTGCTTCAAACTTCCTATTCCCTTGTAGGAATTGCTCATGTCACTCAATGACCCAAGCCCGGAGTAGCTGAAGATGATAATGAGATGTATGGAAGGGCCAGTGGACTGAACCAAAGACATGCAGTGACTGTTGTTCTCTCTAGGGACCTTGGGAATTTGGATCTTTTCAAGTAGGAGAGACTTCAAATTATAATGAAAACAGGAACACTGTATTTTCTGGTATACAAGATGTGCAATATTTAAGATACACACCAGTTTTACAAAAGAAAATGTGAAGTACTTTTCATCATATATAAATATGAAAAGTGGAGTGGCTTTATATGCATTCTTTAAGTAGTATTTATTAAGCATGTACTGTGTGCAGGCATTGTTTTGTGTACTAGGGATATACTAGTGAACAAGTCTTATTGTAGAGCTTCCATATGAAAGTAGAGAGACATAAAATATACAGGTTAGTAGATGCACCTAAAATATTTCAGATGATGATGGGTACTAAGAAGAAAAGTAAAGCTGAGCCATGGTGTGGGTGGGTGGGTTGGCTATTTTAGATAAGGTAGCCAGGGGGAACTTTCAGAGGGGTTGAGAGTTGAGCAGAGATGTTAACACAGTCAGAGAATGGATCATATGGAGGTTTGGGTGAGAGAAACCCTGGCAGGGGAACAGTAAGTGAAAAGGCCTCAAGGTGGGAATATATTTGGTGTGTTTGTGGAACAGCAAGAAGGTCAGTGTGGCTGAAATATAGGGAGCGAAAGAGAAAGTCATAAGAATTAAGATCAGAGAGGTAGGCAGAGATTAGATCCTATAATGTCTTCTAAGCCATATCAGGGAATTTAGATTTTACTCCAAGTATGATGAGAAGTATTAGAGAATTTAGAACAAAGGAATGCTGCAATACTAATTATATTTTTAAAAGATCAATCTGGTTTCTGCATGGAGTGCAGATTATAAGTGGGAAAAAGTTAAGGACAGTAGCTAAAGGGCAAAGCAGAGTCAAGGGGGAGATATTAACTTAAAGCAGGAGATATTATTGAATGAGTACTTGTTAATGGGAATGAGTCTTCAGTACAAAGGGAAGTAGAAAAGAAAACAATAGATGATAGGAGAAAGAGCGAGACTATAACTGCAGAGTCAAAGTTCCTGGATAATTCAGAGATGTGCTCAAGTACACAAAAGAAGATGTTGACATGAGGTAGGAGCATGGTCCTCCATCCATTCTAACATGAAGGAAGGCTGAGAACATGAAGACAGTGCAAGAAGGTTAGATGAATTGATGTAAGAAGATAAGGGAGTAGTATTTTTTTAAATAAAAACTCAGTACCCAGGATAAAATTACAGAGCAAACTTCAGACATTGGTAATATTCCACTAAATCTGGAAAAAATCATAAAGCTAAAAAGACATGTATTAATGTTATTAAAATAAATACAGAAGTTATTATGGTAATATATTTACTTCTAAAATATTAGGGGCAAAACTCAAACTCTGGTCTTGGTTTGCATTTTTCTTAAGAAAAGCAATAGAATATGAAACCAATTTTTGCTGTGATGTTTTGTGCTGCTGCGCTTTACCACCAGGAGGCAGAATCATCCATTGTTTTACTTCCGTGGTGCTTTGCTTCCATCTGTAGTATGGGTACCTTAAAAAGCAAGCTTATTTTTAAACCTTTCTTTTTTCTTTTCAAGGACAGGAGGTGGATATGACATACTTTAGTGAATATAGTAGCTTCCATTGTTGAGTTTCTCCTGTGTTCAGACAATGTGGTAGACATTTGACATGTGTCACCTCTTAGCCTCACAACCCAGCAAAGATGGGTTTGATTATCCCCATGTTTCAGATGTCAAGACTGAGGATAGGAGGAGGTTAAGTCATTTGTCCAAATTCACACAGGTAGAAGTGTTGGAATTTATTGTCAGAGTGAGATGGGTCTTACGGCCAATATCCAGGTGAGGAAGAGTAAGCTCCCCTTAGGAGGCAAATAGCCCCCTCCTTACCGATGCCTCCTTGGTGTTAGTTTCCTCTGACGCTGACTTGGCAACCTTCTGGATGATGGGGGCAATGTTGGTGGGACCGTAGAGTTGGAGCTTAGGAAGACAGCTCTGATAGGCTTCCACAACTCCTTGAATTCCTGAGGTGAAATTGGCAAAGATCAACAGCTCCAGAGTCACTCCAAATATATTTATAGCCAAACACACACAAAAGTAAAGCATTAAATATCCCAAATAGTCCTTATCAACATCATGTTTATGTTCTTAAGATAAAAAGGAATACTACATTGCTAGTGTTGCTGTCTCCTTCCCCACTGAAATCATTCTCCTCTTTAAAAGCTAAAGTCAAAAGCAACGATTTCCACAAAATTTTCCCTAATATCCTACTTTATATATAAGATTTCATTCGCTCCTCATAGCATAATGAAATAGATGTTATACCCATTTTATAGGTGAAGAAACAGAGGCTTAGAGATGTTCAATGATCTGCCCTGGGTCACATAGCAAGTGTGTTCAAGACTCAGGATTTAAACTTGGGTCTGCCTGGCTCTAAGCACTGTGTTCTTAGCCACTAGCAAGCTAGCTTCAATGTTGCACTTGTTTCCACACGATCTTGTTGACTCTAGTGGATACTACCCGTGCCCTCTGTAAGAGTCAGGAGTTCCCATGACCATCTCTCCAGATGTTATACTCTGCGGGCAGGAATCATGACTTACTTATTTTTTGTATTTCCCCAAAGAGCTTGAGGCAGTATCGAGCAAATGTAATGCTCACCAAGTGTGTGATGAATGAGCAAAGTGGCTGATATACTCATCTCCTGGGCACTGAGTACAGATAAGTGATGGTTATCATCACGGACAACCCCTCATTTAAAGGGGGGCTTCCATCCTGAGGCCATATGAGCCCAGGAAATAGAAAAGGATGGGACTCTGCCAGGAGAGGCAGTCCTATCTATACAGCTTCTCCTAGTACTTGATACATCTTGACTGTACATTTCATGTTATCATTCTGATCCCACAGCAATAATCTCATTACAAATGATTTTTATTCAAATGGCTCCTCTTGTTGTCTGTGCCTGTGTTATCGCTTGCCTTCCCCTATTCAGCTCATCCTTCTATCCCTTTCTATTCTGAAATAGCACGTGAGTCCTGTTTTTGGCCAGAGGGATCCACACAATTCCCTCCTGAGATTATTCTCCATAACCGCCATGCACTGCAAAATAGCTCTTGGGTATTTTAGATGAGCAAGTTCTGTTCTATTCTGCCCTTACATACATGCTCCCAACCTCACTGGCAATCCTGCACCCACTTGGCCCTGCCCCAAAGCCTATCATTCTAAAGACAGATGCCAAGTCATTTTGCAGTCTGGTTCTGAAGTTAAGTGATGCTGAATAGAAGCTCCTTATGTTTTTTTGGTTCTTGAGCTTTTGCCTAAGATAAGCAAGTTTGATTTCCTCTTGAAAAGTATCAGGCAGATGAATTCTAAGAGTATAAAACAGGTGAATACCAGGGTTTATATTTCATTCTGCTGTGGGGGAAACCACTCTTACAGTTGCAGAATGGGGGTGGTTGGGGACGAGGAAAGTCTAATCCATAATAAACTGAGGATGAAGAATACATTAGTGGAAAAAATGGCAGAATGGAGATTGGGTCTTGGAGGTTACTGTGTTCAGACTCAATGGTATTGATATCATATTCTTGGCCATTAACTGCTAGATGCCTTACACACTCTACTGGATCTGAATTAATCCTGATTTAGCCTCCTTCCTCCTTGGCAAGAAGAGAGAGATATGGACATTTCTAATGCAAAAATGTCTTATGATCTTCATAGCAACATAGGTACTTGGCTCTGTTAGAAAACAGAAAAAATCATTCTAGAACAAAATTTATTATAATAATTGTTATCATAGTTTCAATATCATTATTTTGTGAAATCATGTCGGAGAATTCTGGCTGGAAACAATGGAACATGAACCAGAACCTTTGAGCAGGCTTTCTCTGGCACAAAGCCATGATGCTGCTTGTTCAAACTCGCTGAGGCCATGTCCTTGGCCGATATGCCGAAAGTGGGAAATGATTTCCATGTTCCCCCCTCTCCTTATATCGGCACAGAGATGAAGTTGTGAAAAAAAAAAAAAAACACTTGATGAAAATTCGGAAAACAGAAAGAGGGATATTGTATCACTGCCTACCAGGTGAAGTTTCATTTATTATTATTATTATTATTATTATTATTATGGCCCAAGGAATCCCAGACTGGGATCAACATTATTGCCATACACTCAAGACCACCTCTTCTGCATTCTGTCTTTTCCAGTTCTTATTTTCCTGCTCTGTTATCATGGCTTTCTCTTGCCTGTGGAGTAGCATGGTTTATGTTGATACAGAAAGCAGAGATGCTGCGGACAATCGTAACTAATATGCTACACCAGCAGAGATGAACTAAAATGGGAAAGCTGCAAAGGGAAGGACTGTGACACTGGCTTTCTTTCACGTTGTGCTTTACCTGCACATTCTGGGTTGTCTTCATTAAAGTTGATTGCAAAGTCATGAGAGACCTAGACACCGATTAAAATTTAAAAAACAGGAAGAAAGAAGAATTACAACTTTAATCCAGTAAGAAGGCACTGGGGTTTAGAGTTTGCAAACAAATGCCCATTACATTCATTATGTGTTAAGCAGCAGGAACCATTTCAAGCCTTTACACAATCAATATGAGATGGAGGGTGAATTCTAAGCTCCCTGTGGAGTTGAGGTGACAGGAATATTTTCTAGAATCAGATAAATGCTGTCAGGAGGGGAGAATAAGGCTTATAAAAAAATCCAAGAAAAGATTTCAGAAAGATCACTTCGAATAGCTGCTAGTTAGAACTGGCCAGAGACTGGAGGCTTAGATTTGGCTGAGCTCTATTTGGACCCAGTGATTAAAACAAAAATAAAAACAAAAAAACTCAATAACCCAAGCTGTCTGCTGAAGATAGCGATGGTTATAAAAGCTTCAGCTAAGCAGTTGACACTTAAGAATCATTAACATGATATGCAGAACTACAGGGCAGGAGGATTTTCACATACCTACAGGTAAAACACTGCACTCTACTTTTGGAAACATAATAAAGTAATATACTTTGTAATATTTCAACACAAATTCCTCTACCTGGCAGAACCTATGCACAAGGTCAAATAACATATTGCTTACTTTTTTCTTTCCGAAAACCTGATAAAACAAGATAGATGTTCTGGCATCTGGACATTTTTGTTGAATCATTTGGTATTTTATGGAGAATTTCATTTCAAAGGATATTTCCAAGCTCTGACTCTTTTGGGTATCCATAAATTAGGTCACTGTGTTAAAAGACACCTGTTTTCTTAGTGGGAGGTGATCGGTGATGCTCTCAGTGCTTATCCTAGTCCCTTGCTCTTAGCACTTCCAGGTAAGCCAGCTGACTTCAGTCATCTTATTTGCTTTGTTTACCTTAAGTTTTTTCTTGGCCTCCAGGGCCTGCCTTGCTTGCCCAAGTGACAGGCTAAAAGTGACCCTTGGGAGTAATCAGTAATTAACAGGAGGTGATGTATACATACCCCAGCTCCCTTATCCCTTGGGGTCCATGTGTGCTGTATATTGTCTCCTAGGGTTCTTCAGCAGAGTTAAGCACCAGTTGCCAACAGCGGTAACTGACTTGATAATATACTCTGTGCTGACTTCCACTTCCCAACCTCTATTGTGGTTTCCCTCACCTTTTAAATAAACTATTTGCATCCAAACCCTTGTCTCAAGATCTGTTTCTGAGAAAGTGCAAACTAAGAAAGAGAGGTGCTTGTGTTTCAGTTTCAATGCATACTTTCAGATTTTGTCCTAAGAAGTAAATTGTGGCAACCTTGTAAACTCTCCTGGGGGCACCTGAGCTGCTCAAATCATCAGTGCTTGTCTGAGGAATGGGAGAAATTAGGGGACCAGAAATGGGGAAATGTGAGAGATGCCTATTGAAACAAGAATAACCAGGGGATTTTGCTGACAGGAAGGATGGAGTTAGGGGATCAAGTGAACAAGAGGACTTCAGAAAACAGCAAGAAAGATTAGTTACTCCAGGAAGGGAACCAAAAAGATGTCATTAGTGAGAAAAACGTATGGTGCATAGCTCTGTCCTCAGCCCTGTTGGGCCAACCTGAGGCTGGAAGACCACCTGGTGGGGATGTGGTGAAAACTCAAGAATCCCTGGGTAGTTGGGCTGATGGCTATTGAGCTATTCAGCAGCTCTATGAAGAAAGTGGGCATTCACCTGTTTACATTCCCGATTTGAAGGGGCCTATATCTCCTCAGCTCCAGCTTATTTTTGTATAGGTCATCTTTTAATCTTAGTGTTGCCAGGCCTTTCAGGTTTTCAAGAGAAACCAGAAATCTGACATTTTATATATGCAATTGCTGAATTCGGTTTTTAAAAGTGTGTCAAATATAACATATTTGTAGCCTGAATAATGTCTATAGGCCACCAGTTGATAACTCTTATTCTATATTCTTTCTCTCCACAAGCTGTATTTCTAATAAATGCTTCTAGAATTATGTAGCTATGCCCAGCAGAAAGGCCAGTGTGGAATACAAGGCAAGAAAGAAGGAGAACAGGTCAGGGAGACAAGCGATTCCATCCACTATTCACTCTAGGAGCAACAGAGATATTGATTTCCTCTTTCAAAAAGGATACCTAAGGGGAAAGCCCTTTATATGATGGCTCTAGTGAGGGAGCAAATGTCAGCATCTACCTCCTCACCTGTGGCTCAGACACAGCCAGTAAAAGAGAAATTGAGGATTGGGCAGTGTTGTTTGTACTTAGCTCAGACCTCAGAGGCACTGGTAAGGTGGAGGCTGGGAGAGGTACCCTGCTGTCTCTCCAAGGCCCTGTCCACCTAGTGGGCATGAGTTCTCTGTGGAGAATGTTCTACAGGAGCATCTAGAATATCACAGTAGTGTCTCAGCCTCACTACAGTGCAAATTTATCTACACACAATCTTTGCCTTTTTTCTGTCATGAGAAATCATTATCAAAACCAAATAGGATTCCAACGTCTTCAGAAGAACATTTCAGCTTCCCAATTCTCTAAGTCATAATAGTTCTTTCTTCAAAACTTCTCTGTGTCTCCCATACAAGACTTGGACTCGGAGACTTGGGATAAGAAAGTTTGTAGACTCCATTGTCACGGACTTTCCCAGTTGGCATTGCCAATAGAATTCTATTTCCTAGGGGATATACGAGTGGATAGGTTCTGAGCCCCTGGAGATCAACTTCTTGAGTGTTTTCTCAGACTCTGACCACATTTATAAGAAACTAAACAATGAAACTCTTCATCTGGACCTCTGAGAAGACCCATCCAAAATACCAGGAGATAGGGTTTCATCAAGAGACGGGCCCTGGCGAGTTAATCTCACTGATTCTGAAGACAATTTCTGACTCTTTAGGCCCTACTGACATAGTTAGGTCAGAGTCAGGAGTGTGAGACTGCTGCAAAGAAGAGCCAAGTTATCCTTTGACCACAGTGAAGTGGAAGAAGATCCCATCTCCACTCACTCACCGTGTACTCTGGAGGTATCCTGGCGCCAAACCCAAAGGCAGGGAACATTTTGTCACTGAAACCAAAATGAAGAAAAGAAAAAACAAGAAGTTGCTTCATTTATTCATTTAATGAGAAAGAAAAACATTAACCTACATTACTAGGTTGCTAGGCCATGTTGCTATGCCAGTGCTGACTCATGCTTCTTGATTGTCTGTGGTGATGGGGGTAGCAATAGCATGGATAATTAAAATCAAGAAACAGCCCCTTAAGTTCATTACAGTCATTAGTCTACAACTTCCTCCCTTAATTTTTTTGCTAGATTCTATACTAAGAAATAAAATGGCCCTACCCTTTCATCAATGGCCTCCACTTCAACTTTCAACTTTGTTTCCTTTGAAAAGTGACCATGAACTAGGTAACTGTTATGGTTGACTGTGTTAGAACCTTTTGTATGTATCATCTTTTAAAATACTTACAGGGAGAGATTGTTATTCCCCTTCTGCAGGTGGGGAAATGCCTTGAGAGGTAAAGTGACTTGCCCAAGATCATGCCACTAATTAGAGCTAGAGTTCAAATACAGATAAGACTGAATCCAAATGGATATTAAAAAGCAATGGGGCCAGGTGCAGTGGCTCACTCCTGTAATCCCAGAACTTTGGGAGGCCGAGGTGGGTAGATCACTTGAGGCCAGGAGTTCAAGACCAGTCTGGCCAACATGGAGAAACCCCATCTCTACTAAAAATACAAAAATTAGCTGGGCATGGTGGTGCACTCCTGTAATCCCAGCTACTCAGGGGGCTGAGGCATAAGAGAATTGCTTGAACCCTGGAGGCGGAGGCTGCAGTGAGCTAAGACTGCACCATTGCACTCCAGCCTGGGTAATAGACCAAGACTCTATCTCAAAAGCAAAAAACAAGCAGTGGAAAGCTTGTAAGTTTGGCTAATTTGACAGAGCTTGGTTCCCTCTACATGACTCATTGTGCCCACCACCTTATCACACACAAGCGGTGATAAGTTGCTTACATGTCTTTTCTTGTTTTTTGAACTCAAAGAGACCCTGTCTTTGGTATTAAAATCTTTATATCTCCAGTGTCCTCTGCCTCAACTGCCCCCTGCCCCACCATTTATTATAGAACTTGTCATGGAATGTGTGCTCAATAGTTAATGAGTACATGATCCATGAATTTTAATTATTAAAATGTGGCTATGAAAAGAAGGGAGGATTCTTGTGAAAACCTGAGAGAATCACTTACATATCCTTTGGTTTGAGTTATCTTATGCACACTGGAGTTTCTCTCTTAATTATTCATTCACATATATTGGATCTTAACTCTAACTTTACTGTACTATAGTTGACAGGATGGGGAAGAGAATAATTAACATTTATTGATGCATACAATGTACCAGCCCCCTGCTAGATGATGTATCTATTTATTAAATTCTCACACAATCCTGGAAGCTTCACCTACTTATTATTCCCATTTTACAGGTAAATAGAGCCTCAGAAAGGCTAAGTGGCCTATGGTGATTACCAAGGAGAATTGTGTGATTCCCAAGCCCATACCTTTCTGTTATACCATTATAATTTAATGATTATGTATAGTATTAAATGTGATTTTCTGCTAGTACTTCCAGTAATCTGGCCCCCTGCCTAGACAACAAATAAGACCCTCTTTAATCGAATAGTTGTGCTGTCGGGTGGCTGTCGCCATAGGGCTCTTGGCAAGGACATGTCCTTCTCATGTCATCTACCTTTTATTTCTTCTCCCATTAAGAAATTAACTGAGATTTGTTCTTTGGAACAATTCCTACATTTCACTGTTCTTGGTATATTCAGTCAATTCAGGTTAGGGCTCACTGTCCTAAACATCTATAAGGAAAAAGGGATGAGCCCCACTAATCCCCAGGCTGACAGAAAAGTCAAAGTAGCAAAGCTAGATTCTCATTTATCACCACCTGACTGATTAAGAGCTCATTACTAGCCAATGATGGTTTTGACAAAACTTTACCAAAACATAGCCAATTGTATCGAATTTGGGGTTAGGGGCTGGGAGATACAAGGAAGCTGGAATTCTTTGAAATCGAAGTCTAAATTCTCCAGAAAATCACCAACTCCCACTTCTCCTCACTGTTGGGTCAATCCAGGCTTTGTGGTGCATTGCATCTAGCAGGTATTAGATAAGGTATTAATGTGGGTAAATAGAGACTCACAACAGCTTATGAAGGATTAGCTATAGATAGGAGAAGATATACTTCTGGGTCCTTGGACATACTGAAATACTTTGCCTCAGCAATTCCTTAAACAAAACAAGCATGGGTAGGTGTGAGAAGAGATCTGTGCGGGGGATTTTAGGGTACTTTCTAGTTAAGCCTGAAGTAAGGCTTTTCTGGGTGGAGGATGGATCCTGGTCCTTCACACTCAAGGATGACCCAGAAGTCAAAATAGAGAAACTGGGAGTCTCCACACCCTTATTTTCTTTTTTTGATGAGTTTAGGAGGGGTAAGCTCTAACATTCCATCCATTTCTAATCCCTATGGTGTTCTAGCATTAATGATATTCCTTTGATACTTTCTAAGCCACTTTTGGGGATTCAATGTTTGCTGAGCATGATGCACTGTTATGTAATCGAGTTTCAAGAGTAGGAAGGTAGGGAAAATGCCTCACCTACAAGGGGAATAATTAATGAGCCAGGAGGGATAAATTCTCTGAACTTAGCCACCAGAAAGCCTCTAACTAATAAACACACTAAAGAAAAAGTTTTAAGCCTAAGCACAATGGATTTAAACATCCATTATTTCTGTTTTAAAATAAAACTAGGCAGAGAAGAGTCTTATTATACAAGAAGTAAAAGAAAGCAAGTTGAACACAAAAGAAAGCATCTGTATACTAACGCTTTAAGAATTCAAGATTGGATCCACTCAGCACCCAGCAAAGGGCCATTTAGCAACTGCTGGGAAAATGATTGACAAAGACAGACAATCTGGAAAATTGAGGGGTATATTACCACATGGGTAAAGGCAATCTTTCTTATAACCAGAATAAAATAGTATAAAATACAATAAAAAAAAAACCTTACGTGCTTCAATGATAATGAGTAAGCTGTCCTGACCTTCTTAGGGAATGACTATTGTCAAATGACCTCCAGATGGAAGATTTATTTTTAACCACCATTTTCTCCTTTCTGTTGAAGATTTTGAGATAAATCAAAACATTAACAAACGTAAAGAAAAATTACTGTATCCATAAGGAAATAAAGCTCACAGCAATATGGCATCTCAGGGCACCTAGACATTTAATAAAAACTGTTCTCTGAAGCAGAGGTCTTAAAACTGGGGTACCTGGAAATGCAAAGCACTTCTGGGGATATGAGGACATGGCTTTTTTTTTTTTTTTAAAGGGAAATCAGTATTCAGTTCCTCTACATCCATATGTATTTTTTGCTGAAATTGATATTCTGGAAATGCCTGTGATGGAGAGACCTGTTCTCCATTCATACCTTCCCTTTCACGTATCCTTCTCTTTTACCTATTCTGAATCTTAACCATCATAGTCCATTGCTCCAGAGTGTGAAAACTCTGTAGCATCATATACAAGAAGAATAATTCTAAACATGAATGATTCACTAGGGGAAAAAATCCTTTTGCAAGTCAGGTAGTTGCCAAGTTTTGCTTTAAATAAATTTTGGCAGGTGCTGATGTCAGCTGGTAGTTCATTGAAGAAAACGTTTTGATGATTGGCCATTATGTAATTTTTTTTGGTATATAACTTAAACTTGAAAGAATTGAGTAATACTGCTAGTCAAGTTATTTATTTCCATACACTTATTTATAAGAACAGGTTTTCTTAGTATTTACATTGATGATAAGAGCAAAAAACTGAGTTAGAATTGATGCTCGACTCTCCCATTCTAGTAATAGGTAGCACTCATCCACAGGTCTATAAACAAATTGGAAAAATACCCCATTATCTGTTTCAGTAAGAGCTGATTTCTGATAGGTTTTTATAGGCAAAAATTACACTGAAATTTCTAGTACATTTATGTTCTTTTGATCAATTATGCACTAGTAATAATTGTAATAAAAACTCAGATTTTAAAAAATACTTTGAATCTTTTCATCTTAGAAATTTTTAGAAACTAAAAAATTTTAAATTTATAATTTTATTACAGAAATATACAGTGATTATAACAGAATTTCAAACCAATTTTATTAAGATACATTAGGATAAAATTTTGGAGGGAAGAGAATGGAAATATAAGTTGATGAAAAGGAAGAAACAATTACAATTCTCAACTCACATTGAAGAGCTTGCTCATTTTTTACAAAATGGATGATGGTGGATATCAAATAGTTATGGCATTTAGATTCCACTTGACTCAGTCACAAGAGTTATGTAAGAGTTTTATTATAAAATGTCCAAACTTACAACACATTAGAATTTTCATTCTTTATCACTATATAAACTCATGATGAAAAATGTCAGATTTCAGTGAAAAAATGTGACAGCTATACATTTTAATATTTTTTTTAAAAGTACATGAGCAAAAATATTTTAAAGATCATTGGTCCAAAGTGAACTTTAGAACTGACACAGTAGTTCTGTCTCCCTTTGTGTTCAGATCATTTTTGAAACGTAAATCTAGGGTATTAAAGATAATAACCTCTGACATTTATTGAGTATTTATAAAGGTAGAACCTGTGTTAGCCAGCTGCTTTATATCTAATCCTTATAACTGCTCTGCAAGGGAAGTGATACATCTTCAATTTACAATGAAGAAAACCAAGGCCCATAGAATGCAAATCTTATGACAACAGAGGTAGCAGAGCTGGGGTTTGAGCCCCGGTCTAACTGTCACCAGTTCCCCATGCTCTCTCTATCATCCCTGTTGATTCCGTCCTCATAGAAGGCTTGTCTGGTCTAATGATTCAGAAAAAGGAGAACAAATCCATCCACATTCTAATAACAACAAAGCTGAAGGCCAAATTCTGATCAACCCAGAAATTATCATCCCCAGGACTCCCTCCTTGACTACCCCTCTTCCCACAAAGGACAGAGTTAGCCCTTCCCTCTTTTATACAGTTCCCATCCCGACACAGGGCAACACTTCCCCGGCCATGCTGGGCTGTAATTTATTTACACGTGTTTCTGCCCAATGAGATTGTGGGCTACTTGGGGAAAAATTGTGCTTCATTAATTTTTCTGTCTTTACAGCTTCCCATGAGGTGTTTGGGGCTTAAATAGATGCTGCATAGGACCTTAGCCATTGCATCTGAGCCATCTCTCATGATTTAACACTGGGTCTCAACCCTGGATACCTAGCAGGATAAAGAATTCTAATTTCCAGGATGCACACCAGAGAGTTAAATCAGAGATTCTGGGGTGGGGTGCAGGTATCGTCACATTTTAAGGCTTTTCGAATGGCTTCAATGTACAGCCAAGGCTGAGGACCACTGACTGGTGTAGAGTGGACAAGGTAGCACGTGATTTGAACTGTCTTCTCATCACTAAGCAACTGCTCTACACTTGAAAATACCTGTCAGATTGGGTTTCAGTTCTAACTTTGTCTTCTCATACCATAACTAGTACATCATGGAGAAATGCTGCCTTGGTTTCTGATATCTGTCTCATTCTGTGATAGACACTTCCATAAAATGGCAATCCATATTTCCAAGAAATGTACACATTCAGTTTCTGTACTGTCTTGATAGCAGATAGACCATGCTTTTTATTAGAGAACATTTCAGGTTTTCAGAGACCCATATCCCTGCTGGCCCCAAGGAAAAGATGTCACCTTGGCTTTGAGCAGACTAGGGAGACCAGGATACAGGAGCTGGAGAAGTGCTACAACTTGAGCTTGTGTGGGCCTGTGTGTGTGCGCACATACATGCGTGTGTGTTTTTGTGTGTGTGTACAAGTAGTTGTGCTGGGGTGGGTGGTCAAAGGCAGAGGAAATGAGCAGCACCATCTCTTTCAGAGGCTGAAGGACAGAACAGGCAGGCAGGCTTGAGGACAAGCTGTCTGCGGGAAGCTTTCCTTCAAGGCCATCCTGAAAAGAGTTTTATGCATCTCTCAAGCTGTTCTACCTCATGGATCACCTCATAATGACCTGGTAGCAATGACTGTACAAGGCAAAAAGAAAACTCTTGGCTGCCAGAGGCTGGGAGGAATTTCTAAGGCTCATGGGGATTAGAAACCTCTGTGTCACTGCAGGAGGGGGAACAATGCCTTCTGTCAGTTTTTATTCAAGTGTTTCATTTTGAGCCCCAACCACACTGACTTTGATGTGAGAATAAATTAATTCCAGAGCCCCGACTTGAAATTTCCTGACTCTGCCTGTCTATTGTCTATCCACCCACACAAAAGAGAAACAGCGGAACCTTGTCAGTTTTCAAGTGAGCAGCTTGCAATACACATTCTTCTAGGGAGCTTTTTAAAAGGAGCATTGGAGTTTTTCAATCCTCCTTCTTCTTCCTTAAGTATTTGCCCATTTTAATGTTGAGCTGCTTTCTTTATAGCTTCACTGAGCTGTAGAAATTTGATTTTCTTGGTCAGTTGGGGATGATAATGTCAATCTTACTCTATTAAAATTTTTAAAACAATCACCTATGATGATTCTTCATGTAACTCTTAAGGTTTCATATCTTATATCTTATTTTTATATTGAATCTGCATTTTTGAGGGAACAAAAAATGCTCCCCAGACTTTGTCTGGCTCACAAAGGGATAAAAGCTTTACAAGATATACATGCCACTCCGACTATAGTCTCTGCATTTTGCATGTGAGGCAATCAGGAAATGGAGACATTCAGCAGCTTCTTCCAGATCATCCACTAAATCTGCTGCAGAACTATAATAAGGGCTCTGAGGCTTACTATCTTCATTTCTAGAAAACCCATCAGTCTTCTCTTTGTAATTTATTATGAGACTGCTTTCTTCCCCGCAGATTCAGAGTTAACTTTTTAATTAAGCATCTACTCTTTGACGTTTGTGTTAAGTGCATTTACCTACTTTATCTTTTGCGAGCATTTCAAGATTGAAAAGTTGAGAATCCTGAAGATACTCTCCCCCTTCTTGTCTCTCAATATGTGCACACATTATTATACTAGATTACTAATGTGTGTATGCATCTGTGTGTGTGACATAAAGAAGGAAGAAAATTCTTGTTTTTGTGTCTTGGGGAAGTTTGGAGAAGTTTCCAATGTAGTGGATGCAATTGGCCAGTCTTTTCTCTCCCTGGTGGAAATCTTCATATGATATAAACCTCTCTAGGAACCCCCTCACCCACTGCCTGCACTGGGGCTTGAAGAAATCAGTGTTGAAATTCAAGTTATCTTCATAGTCAATACCTCAAGATTAAGTATAAGAGGTGTTTTTCCAAAAAGATAATTTAAAATAACTATTGACTTCTTTCCTGGATGTACAGGAGAGGAATTATCAGCAAGGGCCTGAGTGTTTAAAGCTCTTTGATTTTACTGGACGTGTTCATTCATTCCCCAACTGGCTTTGTACTACATTTGAGTTACTGGTGATGACCAAGCTGAATCCAGAGACACAGGCAGGCAGGAGATTGACTGCACCTTTCCCATTGCCCTGTCCTATTAGTTTCTCTGTACATTCTAGTCCTTAAAATGTGTCAGTTCCCATGGTGTGGAGGATAACAGGTTTTTAGTATGATTATCACCAATTATGACGCTAGAAAGAACAGAAATCATGCCATCTTACAAAATTCCTCTGAAACCTAAAGGATGGAGTTGCTTTCTTTATTTTCCTGGTTTGAAAGGTCAATTTGTTGCTGCTCATTACTAACTAGACTTGGTTTACAATCACACCAGGGAGTTAACTGAGATTTACACATATTTATATTTACATTGGTTTCACTTCAAAAAGCTTTCCTTATGCATGCACCTAAATTCCTTTACTTCATTCTAAAACTACTGGAAAGGCAGAATACATTCAGTTTAATGTAATTTATGTAAGATACTCCTTACAGGGAATTTTCTTGGTAGGAAAGGTCAATATTTATCATCAAGTAAGAATAAATAGAACATTGATTTGATCTTAAAATCATGTTTTCTATATACATACATGCAAACATACACACGCAACTGGCTACTTACATGTGCCACACCCTCTGCTGAAGTTACCAGTAGCTTTTGAGGTCAGTGAAGCATAGTGATTACAGGCTAAGCTGCGGAGTGGGTAGACCTGGGCTCAAGTCCTGCCTCTGGCTACGTGATAGTGCACAAATTACTTAACCTCCTGTACAGTATTCCCTTCTTTTAAGGAATACATACTATATAAGGGTTAATGTGAGGATCAGATGTAATAATGTCTAATAGACCTGTGCTTCTACAACTCTAAAGTATACACAAATCATCTGGGGATCTTGTTAAATGCAGATTCAAATTCAGTAGGTTAAGAATGCTGCTAGTGCATAAGCAATTTTGAGTAGCAAGGCACAGGCTAAGACTTCACAAAATGGAAACCAAAATTGCTATCCAATCATCTTGCAAGTCAATTGAGAGAAGAAGGCTGAGAAAGGATTTGTTTGGTGACCAGCGTGAGCAAGGTACAAACTTAGTTTTTCTAGTACAGAGGGAATGAAACTTTTGAAGTCACTATATAAGGAGCTACTAGACTTAATTTCCACTTTCTGCCCAGGATCAGCCAAAGACCATCTGAACCCACATGAGAGATGATAAGGCTCCAAATGTCCTGAAGCCTCTTACCTGTCATAGTCTTGGCAAATCTCCCCCACAGCTACCAAAGCTTTCAGATACTCATTGGGTTGGTAAGGGTGGATGTAGTGCAAGGAACAGCTGTTCCTGGGGTCCCCGTTTGAGGCAGTGAAATCTATAGCTACCTAAAAGAGAAAAATACAAGAAAAGGTAAATTTAAAGTGGATGCATCTCCTAAGAATTGTGATCAGTCATGAGAGAGACCTGGCCTCGGGTCAAAAACAGTAGCACATTACATACCCTGCCAATAAAGAAAGAGAATAAACTAATTTGCTTGAAAAACTAGTTATTAACTTGGTTGAGGCCATTTCTGCAGTCTTCAGTCTCCCTTCCCACCAGTGCACTCTCTTCTCTCTGTTTAATAGGAACTTGAGATTGACATAGATCAGAAAGCCCAGATGCTGTTGATCCATCTCACCAGGCAGCAAGAGTAAGGATAGAATATCTGCCCTCCAATTTCACAGTTCACTAAGAAAAGACTTCTACACTCCCTGGGCAGAACAATTCCATGTACGCAGCATAGGTAAGATCCCTTAAAACCAAATTCTGTGTTAAAGATACAGTCTTCATACCAAAGCCATTGTCATGTTTCCATGAGTGGCCAGATGCAGAGAGATGTGTTAGAGTGGTTATAACAAATTTTCTGGAAGGAGCAGCTCCGTGTAAGGCATTCAGTATTTTGGTTCTCATTCATGTAAGAACTTCTGCGTACAACAAAGGGGATGCCTGAATGTTATCGCATTGTGAGTGGGAAGTGGAGAAGGGAAATCTGTCTTGCCACCAACTAGTCATTTATCCTTCAACTTCTCAAATTTCTTCTGACCCCCAGTATCATAATCATGTAAGTAAACGTTGAGTCACTGAACACTTCTTAATAACAAAAGAAAGAACAAAAAATGCTTAAGCCAGAGGGTGTTAAAATGAGAAGAAACATTTCTTCTAATTTCCAACATCACCACCATCTAAATAAAAGTTAACCCAGCAAAAATCTCTTTAAAAATGCCACTTAAGCTTCGAGGGAAGAAGGTTAAAATAAAGTCATACGGGAAGAAAGAAATGTTTATGTTGCATAATTCCATTTCCTTCTGGGGTAGAGTAGAATACATTCATTGGCTTACTATGCCCGAAAGGCTCTATTTTTTCATATGATCTTGGGAATCATAATGGGAAATGTTATTTGTGTTATATTTGGTAAATTTCATTACAACAAATAACTGGAATGCACCATTGGATCTAGGAAGGTGGAACATTATTTCTGAAAGGATAGAGAACACATGCCATGTGTGTGTTTGTGTTTCTTAAGGTATAAGTTGATGGGGAAAAAAATGTTAGTCACATCTGATATTGTACCCTGCAATCAAATCAAAGTGACTAGGAAAGAAAAGCAATAGGCTAACATTAATTCATTTATAGGCTTTTTTCTTTTCTTTCATGAAATTATGTGTTCATCTCTGTTATTTTTTTCTTTTTCTTCCTTGCCTCTCCGCAGAACTATGTCAAAAACTTAGGTAGGATTCAAACTCTGTTTTCAGAATACCCAGATTTCTTAAAATCAGGGGATGCCTACTGATAAATGCTAGTACTAACAGTATGTTAAAAAAAAAAAAAAAGGTTATCTGAAGAAAAATTGCAGTTCTTCCCTGAACCTTAGATTCCCTTACTTTGGATAACAAAGGAAAGAAGAGAGAAATAATCTCTGTGTCAGGCACTGTGCTAACTGTGTGTGACACAGAGGGCATGATATTACTTCATTTATATGCATGATATTACTTCATTTTCATGTGACATAGGGTAAGAGGACTTGGAGTTGGGTTTAAATCCAAGTCTATATGGTTCCTTTCTACTTTTTCCATTACGCCATCATACATCCAGGAGAACATGTATGTCTATGACCAAAACACCAGGACTTCTCATGGGTATAATTATTCCAATTAAAAAATGGAGATTTGGCCTGGAGGTAGGGAGACTTGCTAGGAGGCAACCATGGTAATTTGGGGAAGAATTGCCTTGAATAAACTCTTCGTGACCAAAATGGGTGTAAAAGTTAAGAAAAAGAAAACTGAAATGTGTGTGTATGTATGTTTGTACACACAATAGTGAGAGGATTGTTACTGAGGATGACTGGAGGTAACCTAGGGAGACCAATAAAGTCCAGTGTCTTCTGGGACAGGTTTATCCTGAAGGTGAGAGCCAACCCACCGCAAAAAAAAAAGGAAGACCATAGGTGAGGCCCTTTTAATCAAGGACTACAATGAAAAGCTGGTGGGAGGGAGGAACCTACGTGCATTTTCTGAACAAGTAGGAGGTGAAAAGCACCTCAGGATCCACCAATGAGGCCTCAACAAGATAGAGATCCAAACTCATGCAGATAATTCCAGGAAAATTTCTGAGAGGAGCACTCCAGAGATGTTTGAGAGACAATGTTTGAGAAAATCATATCTTTGGGGCCCTCCTGGGTTTACCAAGCTCAACTCACAGACACCATTCTCAGCCTTTTACTCCTAATGGGACATGTTTAAGGGATAATGGCACCTTGCACAGGTGTACATAGTGTTTAAAAGGTAAAAGTAATGCTGGGAAGGCCAGATGTAAAGCCACCCCTTTCTCTTCCACTGAGGAAAGCATGTTAGTACTCCAGGGAATTCTAGAGAGTGTGAAGATGTTGTTATGGAGATTACCTTGATTCTGCTTTAATTTATCTAAAAAGTGAATCATTGGCAGGTGTTGCTACTTTACTATTAATAACAAGCACCTTGTGGCCCACCTCACTTCTATTCATGATGCCTTCCATCATGGGTCACCACCTCCTTACCTCTGAAGGCATCATGCTTCTGCCTCTTGATACTAAAGTTAACAATCTGTCCCATGTGCTGGTTGCCTGACTGAAACTCCTGAAGTGTTAAGGGTGTTCTGTGATGACAAAAACATGCTGGTGTCTTGATATAAAACTAGACAATGAAATCGGGTTATATAGGCCAGAGGAAAAAAATCCATAAAGAAAAATGGCTGCTCAAGAAACATTCCTAGGCATTGGCAAAATTCTCCTACCATGCAGGCACCTAGTGGCAGCATCTGAGCCAGAGTATATCACCTGGATGAATATGTTATATCTAGATAAGTGTGTGTAATGTCTGGACAAGCATACATAGATTGTGGCAACAATATATTTTAAAATAATAGAAAAAAAACATATCAGAGCTGGAGATGGGGTGAGGCAAAAAGAAGTGCCTAGTTTGTAAAACCCAAGGAGGCACTCACTCTCAGCAGACCCTATACTTGCAAAATCCGCAGAGTGAGAGTCTCCTTAAATTTTGCACCCCAGGTACGTCTCTTGCTTTACCTCCAATACTGACCCTACTATGTCATTTTCATTCCTATCAACTCTTCATTGTCAGGCTTGGAATAATTTTCTTATGCTTAACTAGGGTGGGGCAAAGATGATGGTGAGAAGGAAAGAGTGATTGAAGAAAGTAAGGATAGAAAATGAATAGGATTTTGTGACCACTTGAATGAGGAGTTGGATGTCAGTTAGGGAAAGGGAATGGCCAGGTTTTGAGGGGACAGAAGAGAATAATATATTTTGAAGATAATGAAACAAGGTACAGGCTAATGCTAGAAGTTTAGTATTGGGCTGCCTGTTCTTGGTGCTACTATTTAAACATTCAAACATGCCTGGTGGAAATTTTACTATTTCTTTTCAGTCAGGCCTCTAGGGTTTCCACTTTTCCCATGGCAATGGCCCCTACGTCTATGACAACGAGAGAGGCCACTTCATCTCAGGAGATTCTCATATAGACCTAGGGGAGGGTATGAACTTAAAAATTAACTGATGAAAAAGGAAATAGGCTTATGATTCTTACCATATAGCCCATTTTATAGTTCTCATGGTTTAATAAAAAAATTTTATCATGTGACTAGACAGCAATGGACAGTGTTAAGTAAGAGTCAGCTAAAATATTTTCATTTTTATTTTCTGGAAAGTAGTGGTTCCTAAAACCTCATTTATGAAGCTGGAGATAAAATATCTATCTTCAGGGGGTGGTCTTCCACCAAGAATTCTCTGTGCTCTTTAAAGTTAGCATTAGTAGAAAGAGAGCAGAGTGAAAGGTTGGGTTTATTTTAGAAAGCAACAGGGAGGCAGTGAAAGATGGGATTAAGTTGAGAAATAAAAGCAAGAAAATGACTGAAAAATGTCAGTATGTGGAGGTGGCTACTGATGCCTGGTTTTCTGAATACCGGTGAGCTCGCAGAGCCACCACGTTTTCATTTCCTGATAGGAAGCATTTATGGAAACCTGTGGTTCTGGTATGTGCTCCAATCTTCTCTGCAGGCAGCACAAGAACAGGTGCCCAGTGCTTTTTCCTTCTGCCCAGGAAGCCACTGCTCATTATTAAGCAGAGCTGTGGAGCAGCTTTGCAAACCTTGTAAAGTAAGAATGCAAAATGCTCCCTCCATGACACCAAGTCCCCAGTGTGTGGAGCTGTTCCTGGGAAAAGGCTGGTTGCAAAAGATGAGCATCTTTCTTTGGGCATTTTTAGATTCTTACATGAAACAACCCCGCTCCTCAGATCCCTTCCCTTCATCTGCCAAACAGGTCATTTGTGAACCTTCTCAACGTTTTCTAAGGGAAGCTGCTGTGTAACAAGCTCTGGTTAGTTGTACCTGCAGTCTACCTTTGGGACCACATTCTTGGGGAGCTTTCTTTCTTTTCTTTTTAAATAGCTGTGTACAATTTGGACCTATACAATGAACCTTGTAGGTGGACATACTGTTTGGTCTGGACCATTTCTTAAATAATGTTACATTTTTATTCTTTTCTATTTTCAGAAAACTTTCTAAGAGGGCAGTTAAATAGGAAAATAGGGAAAGTCACCTAAACTTACTTGGTTCATTTTCTGGAAATGGCAAAGTATTTGCCTCTTTAACCCATTGTACCCTGGCTTTGCATAGGAATTCAGTAAGCAGGGCTCACTAAGCAGTAAGCAGACTCGAAGGTCTACACCAGAGTAGATCAGTGTTCAATCTGGGACGTAAAATAAAGATTTAAAAATGTAAACTGGGCCACAGTGTGGACATAGGATGCCCTAAATGTTTTAGGGTTAGAAAAGATTTCCTGAGACTGGGTGCGGTGGCTCACACTTATAATCCCAGTGCTTTGGGAGGCTGAGATGAAAGGATAACTTGAGGCCAGGAGTTTGAGACCAGCCTGGGCAACACAGCTGGACCCTGTCTCTACAAAAATTTGTTTTAAAAAGTAGCCAGTGTGGTAGCACATGGTTGTAGTCCCAGCTACTCAGGAGGCTGAGGCAAGAGCATCACTTGAGCTCAGGAGTTTAAGGTTACAGTGAGCTTCCAGTGTGCTACTGCACTGCACTCTGGGAAACAGAGTGAGACCCTGTTTCAAAAAACAAAAAAAAAAAAAAAAAAAGAAGAAGAAGAAAGGAAGAAAGAAAGAAAGAAAGAGAGAAAGAAAGAAAGAAAGAAAAAGATTTCTTGAGAGGACCTTTAATGAGTGATCTAAATTTTTAGGTTTGAAGGTCAGTCTGGGAGAAGTTGCATTCAGCAGCTTATTATATTACTAAAATATAAACTATAGCCAGAGGTAAGAGAAAGCAATATTATCTTCAATTTTTAAAAATGACACAAAAGAAATGTCCGTTTAAAATTAATAAGAAAAAAATATCACTCACCATGCCACTAGGCTGGTAAGTCATATTTTATTTTTCTTTCCTCTCTAGGTATTTTTTATATATATAGTTGTAATCATAGAGTAACTCTGCTTTACATTTTTGTAACACTATGTCATAAACATGACCTCATGTTATTATCTAAACCTTAGAATTATAATTTAAATAGGCTTTATCATAGTCAATACTAAATAACTAAATACTATGATACTAAATATCATAGTATTTAAAGGAATACTGTAATTTACGTAGCCATTACCTTATTATTAGACATTTAGGTTGCTGACAGAGTGCCTGTGTAAAAATCTGTGTTACAATGAACATTTTTGAGCATATGAAAAAGCAATAACCTTCAAAAAAAACCTTTGATTTTTCTACCATTTTTTCTTTTCAAATACCGTACGGCATCTGTCTATTTTGTGTTATCTATAACTTTGTATTTTGTGTGTGAAATTCTAGCATCTGGTTTTATTTTTAGCTGCTCTACCATGTGCCAAACCCAATCTCTCACCCTGTGGTCTGTTTCACCTCCACCCACCTCCTCAAAGACTGCAATACTAGTTGCTCTAGAGTTCTTATGACTTAAGGATTCATGTGAGGTACAAGGACTGTCTTCAGGAGTGCCCTTGACCTCCCAAAATTGCATGCAAAACTGGATGTGTGCACTTCCCAGTAAGAGGCTATAGATCATGTATCAAATTCTCAAGTGTTCAGGTGACCAAAAAAGAATAAGAATCATTGACTGTCTAGGGCTCTTTTTAGCATCATTTATCTCTTTCCTTCCACTGGGCTGTTACCTCTGCTTATAGTCTGATTCTAGCTTAAAATCTCTTCTCTTTTAATCTTGAAATTGCCATCCTCCTTGTACCTCTTGCCTTCCCTTCACTGTTAACTTTCTTGAATGAATACTTATACCTGCTGTGTTCACTTCCTTACCTTCTGTTTACACTCTAACTCCTGGGTCTCACCTATCTCGTTATGCTGAAGTTGCTCTTTTGAAGATGATACACACCTACCTACTCATCATGTTGTTCTTCACCTTCTGACTTCTCTTTAGCATGCAAGATTGTTGCCCTTGATCCTTAACCTTAGCTTTTTCCTCCTGGGCATCTGAGTTACTGCCTCCCCTTGGGCCTTCTTCTCCTCTGGCATTTCTTCTCTTAACTCTTTGCCCCTCTTTCCTCTGCTGCCAGATAGAGGTCCTCTACAATTTCTTGTCATCAGGCCCCTTTTCCTTCTATATTCTTCTCTTGGGACATCTCATCCAGAGCCACATACATGTAGCTCCTGACTCTCCACTGAAACCTAGGTCCATATTTATAAGTACCATCTCCACTGGGATACCTGAAAGTACCTCCAACGTGTCCAAAGCCAAATTCATCATCTTGCCTACAGCTGCTGTTGCCTCGCATATTTCCCTGACCAGGTCCACTATGCTCTGTCAGTCAGGCACAAAAGCTTTGATTGCTTTCAGTCTTCTCATTGTATTCTAGGCAGAGGCTTAGTGCTTCTCTTTCCACAGTACCTCTCCTGCTGCTGCCACCCTTGTTTAGCTTCTTTTTACCTGGTACCAGGCCTGTGGCAGTGGGCTTCCATCTCTGCTTGCTTCATCTCTCATTCCCCCGTCACCACCATCAAACACTCCCAGGTTTACTTGTCGAAAGCATGTGCCTGTTGCTTCAAGGCCCTTGTCAATATCCTTTTGAACATGCATTATCCACCAAATTACCTCAAAATTCAAAGCCCTTCAAGTTCTGACCCCAAACTGCTTCCCCAATACTCCCCTAAATACATCCTGTTTATTCATTTTCCTAATTAAGGTTTTAGTATTTATAATTAGAATATAGTGGTGCATAAATACTTAATTTATGGGGGATGCTTTTTAAAGCAAAACCCCAATATCCTGTTTATTTATCCAATTTGTTCTTTTTTCTAAATCTAACCTCCCTTTGAAGGTTTAGGGTTCAATTATTGCAATTCAGCAAAAGTATTTTGAGCAGCTTAGCAGCTGAGGAGAAAGATGCCCCCATCTTTAACACTCTTAAGATTGAACCAGAAGCACCAGCATCTATGGAAGATACAAAGGCTTTCTCCTAGCCCCTGCTTATATTTTGTATTGGTCAGAGCCACTACAGGCAACAAAAAGTCCACTCAAAAGGTGATTGAGGAAGTTTAATAAAGGGACAATTCGCAAACATGTGGAAAAAGTTAATGGAAACTGACCAGAAAGAGTGGGAGGGAGCAGTTACTAGAATTCAGTAAGAGGAGTATCTTCAGGACAGGGCACCTGACAGGAACTGTGACCTTCTGTCAGGAAGAAGGTCACTGCCAAACCACAGCCTAGCAGGCAGGCAGCTAGAGAAATAAATATTTCAAGTTCTCTCACCTCCTATTCTTTGATCTCTGATGGGTGCCTCTCGTTGGTCAAATCCAACCAAAAGCTAAGAGCTGGAGAGCTTGGGTGGTGCATCCAAGGAGGCTTGCTTCCTGGGGCACAGAAGGGAGAGTGGAGAAGGATGGAAAGTGGCTCTAGCGGAGGAAATGGAGAACATCCAGAACTTTATGTCACCTCTGGTGCTTGAAGGCCTTTCTCCAGGGAGACAAAAAGTTTGTGTTGGCTAAAGCTCCCTGGTTGCTCAGGAGCCAAGGGTCACATAATGTGCCAATGGGGGTTTTTGCCTCTGAAAGCCTCTGAGGTATAATTACTGCAATGAAACATCCCTTTTCTCTCTCTCCTCTGCCCATCTCCATGCCAGGAAACCTTCCTCTCTTCACTTCTCATCTCTCTGCCACTTCCTTTTCATGTTGCCAGATGGTTTCAGTAAAATAACCAGGCAGATAATAAACACTTACAGACCAAATTAAATAAGACACGATACTTTTTTCTTAACGATTTGCATTACAGCTTATAATTTAAATTAAGTTGCACCACTTGAGCAATAAAACATTTATAATGAGAAAGCTGACTTAATTTTGGAAGAAAATGACATAGAAGTGACTGGTATGTTTCCTTTAGTAGAACACTGGGAATAGAATACCTAGCAATTCTCTTCTGAGTCCCCAACCTGAAACCCTACAGGAGGAAGGGCTGTGGGGAGGAACTATTGTTGGCTGCCCCCTTCTCCTCAGCATTCATCTGTACATTCTCCTCTTCTCATTCCTTGCTCCAGACTGCTCTCCTCACTCACACCTCCCACAGGTCTATCAGTTTACACTGGAGGGCATGGGGAGCTGCAACTGGGGTGTTGTTGGTGACAAACACTGAAGTGGCACTCTCAGTGGGGGAAGGTCAGCAGACTGAGAAAGGAGGGGAGAACAAGGCAGGGCACAGGGATATCTGAAAGTCAGGATGTGGAGCTGGGAACCCTTTAGGTTGGGGTTCAGCACCTAATTTTTGTTGGGGCTGATTCTTTGCAGCACAATTTGAAGGGCAGAGCAAGCCCCTGAAGGTTGAATACAGAGTTGTTCAAGAGCATGGGATCTACAAAATCTAAACCAGACTGAAATCAATAGAGCTTTCCCTTGAAAAGCTATAAATAGTTTCCTGAAATCACGTTTTTGCCTAAGATCTTGGGAAACTATTTCCAGTAGCTCTCCTTTATGACATTGCTTGCTTCCATACTTCCATATGGGTATGCTCAGAGCAGCAATGAGCCCGCAGGACAGCTAGAGTTAGATGTGTATCCTCAGCGAACATGCTTGCTACCTTCTGTATGTGACAGTGTGAATGTAGGAAGGCTTGCTGGCTGTGCATTAGAGAATCTTAGACTTTAAAGAGGTGACCAAACTCTAAAATTTGCTCCTGTCAGTGTTCAGAAATAAATGCACAATACCCCAAGTTTAGGAAGGACATAGGTATACCTCCCTGAGATTAGGGCAGAGGATACTTCCCTAGCTAAGGAGAAGCTAGTTTAGTAAATGACCATTTATCTCGTCCTTTGAGACTCCTTTTAGTCCTTTGAGCACCATCTTCCTTGGTTCCAGGAATATATTGGTCCTGTCTACTCTCTTGGGCCCAAAGCTTGACTAAAAATTTAAACCCATTTTCTTTCCTTTTTTCAAATGACTGAGCCAGTCAGGGAGCTGAACAGGGCTGAGCTTCGTTAGTACATTTCTGTAAGATGAGAAATAAATGCTGTACAAGTTACATCTCTCTTGTTTACGTCCACATTGCTCTCCAAAGGGTTCTAGCACATCTGTCTTTTGCCATCTGGGGATTCTTTTTCTGGAAGTCACATCTGACCAAACCTAGGAGGATTTTGAATATTAAGTCAGTGAAAGTCAGTTGTTCCAGTGCAGATGGACTTACAACCTTGACCTACCCAGGCACTTTAAAAAGACTCAGCCTACCCAGTCAAATATACATCAGGGATGTGTAAATCCCAAGGGCACACAAATTACATACAGGGGATGATCCTTGATCCATTCACTGAGTCTAGACACCCACTCTACTTCTCAACGTTGACCTAGGCCTGGTTCTCCGATCTTTGGAATTCATCTTTTCATTGCCTAATGAACTGTTTGTATGGCTTACTCTTGGTCCCGACTACTAGGTATGACATTGGTGCTGTGGTCTAGTCACATGAACACAACCATGGCATCTGCCTTGGCTCAGTGGAACTTACTTGCATGGCTTACTTCCTTTCAATTTTTCTCACCAGGTGATGGAATCTGACAGGCTACACTGCTTCATGCCTCACATAGTTACTGAAGAAATGGGAAGCGTTAGGAGGATTTCCTAGACCACCTGAGGTTGAGTGGCATAAATTTCCTGATATGATGCTGAAAACTATACTTATTAAAGAAAACAGAAGTGTGAACACATTTCAAAAACACGATACCATATGCTTCAACAATGAGACTTGAACAAAGCTGCCTGAAGGTTTTAATAAGCTTTTGTCTCCTTATCCCCCAAACCTAGTGCCACCCCTCGTCTCTTGATTCCTGAATAAGAATCAAGGAATCAACATGAAAACAACTTACTGTAAACTGGATTTGGCAGCCACCCATGATGTAGTCCAAGAAAGAATGCATCTTGTGAATCTGCATAGGAGGGGAGAGGAAACTGGGTTAATAACAGCACAGTCTATTTCCTGATATATTGGAGGCCTAAAGGTTGGTGACTGATAGGCTGCTAAACCAGAGGAAAGGGCAGACAGACATCATTGAAAAAAGATGGGTCAGTTAAGTTTGTTCTGTTAAAGGAGAGAAGGAAAGCAATATCAATACAGATGGGCCTATGAATGCTGCCAATATCCATCCATTGCTCCCCTCTATTATGGTTTATGCAAATTTTAATCAGCTTATGCCTCTGAAGTGAGACTAAAACTATATTTTCAAGTGTCACTACTGTTTTGAAATCAATGATGTCTCACACTTGACTTCAGTCTTGCCTCCCTGTGTCTAAGTCCCAGTCCTGGTGACATTCTTAATATGCAGGTAATTTAGATAGGCAGTTTTAAAATACCATTAGCTGAGAAGGTAATTTACTGACAATTTCCAGTTAGTTAAATTCTTCCCCTGCCATGAACAACAATGACTAACATTTATTGGGCATTACTGAATGACAGGTACTTAACATCTTTTACCTCATTTAATTCTCAGAACAATCCTGTGAAGGTGGTACAACTATTATTATTGTACCCTGTTTATAGATGAGGAAATTAAGGTCAAGATCACAATGCTAATAAATGGTAGAGTGGAGACTCAAATGATGCAAGTCTGGGTTACATACTCTGTCCTTTTGACCTCTACGCTGGAAGTCAGTATGGTTGTTGCGTTATGCCAACTGCCATCATCTGTGTTGTCAAGTATCTTAGGGATTTCTGGTCTTAATTTACATTTCTTTGTGATTTTGTTGCTTGGCTTGGCTCTTGGTGATATTCATGTATTCGTTTATTCAACAATTATTTATTGAATACTCACTGTGCACTACATTCTAGGACTACAGTGATTAGAAAAACACATACAGTACTTACAGTCTGGATCCTTCTACCTGGACAGCCAGTAACTGTAATTTTTGACTGTCACTTCTCAGATTCCATCTAATGCTCAGGAAACTTCTTAGAGACTGACCCAAAAAATCAGTGTTGGTCTCTCTAGATACCACCTCCAGGTGGCACACATCTATTGGCATACTTTTCTTAGAATTGATGTTCACTTGGCCTCTAAATAGTGCTTACTTTTGGTGTCCTGATGGTAATGCTTTGCCTGATAGTTGGGACACTGTGCTACTGTGTCTGCATATCAAGGAAATAAGAACTTGAAAGTGAGCAAAATTACAGTGCTTCTAAGCACTGAACTCTAAGAGCAACTCATGGAAGAAAAAAAAAATTGTGTGTACACAGTCACCTTAAGGAGAAAGATAACCATTGAATCTAGATCTTTTCTCCTGCTTCTTTGAGCACAAGGATAGTCACATAACTGTTTAGAATGTACCCAGGATTTGATTTGTACAGTTATGATAAGATGCCTGACATGGAGACAGATGTCTGTATCTGTAAGAAGAGTTTATTGCTCACAGTTCTTCAAAGGATAGGAGGCATGTTATGCCACACAGGAAGGTCACATGGGGAAGCACCAGGATAGGTCAGGAAGCAAAAGCAATGAAGGGAAAGCATGGGCAAACCATTTACTGTGTGTTTTTTTTTTTTCATAGGAAGGAGTGGGCGAGGCAGGGTAAGCAGCTAAGCAGGCCTAGGATTGGATAGTTTGAACGATTTCAGCAGGTTTTGAAATCTATCAAAACCATGTGAGTGGTTTCTAGTTATGTGAGACCTGACCCTAGGGGCATATAAGGTGGGAGAACATTGGCTTGGTGTGTGAGAGTTTGGTAAGGGAGGTGATTAGGGGTTTGAACTAAAAAATGATTGGTTTGTATATCAAAGGCATGCTAAAAGGCAGGTTGTTTGCTGTCTGTAGGAATTAGCTAACACTGGGAGAGTAGTCCCTCTTAGGTTCATAAGGCCCAAAGTTGTCAAAGCATCAAAAAATATTGAAAAAAAAAGATTAATACAATGGCCAGTCATAAGACATTATCCCCTAGTCCCAGCAATTGGTGTAAAGGGTAGGGATATGACCCAAAGCAGACCAATTACTCTTTTCCTTCACTATCTTGTTATGTAAGGATATGATCCTGTATATATACATATTAGGTTCCTTCTAATATGTTAGGAAACATATATCTACGTATGTATACACACACATAAACACACACATACACACACGTATACATATATACAATCATGTGTCATTTAATGATGGAAATACATTCTGAGAAATACACTGTTAGGTGATTTTATCATTGCGTGAACATCATAGAGTATACTTACACAAACCTAGGTGGTATATCCCACTATACACCTAGGCTATGTGGTATAGCCTATTGTTCCTAGGCCACAAGCCTGTACATCATGTTATTGTACTGAATATTGTAAGCAACTGTAACACAACTGTAAGTCTTTGTGTATCTAAACATATCTAAACATAAAAAGGCACAGTAAAAATATGGTATAAAATATAATAAATGGCACACCTGTATAGAGAAGTTACCATGAATGGAGCCTGCAGGACTAGAAGTTGCTCTGAGTGAGTCAGTGAGTGAGAGGTGAGTGAATGTGAAGGCCTAGACTATTACTATACACTGCTGTAGACCTTATAAACACTTAAGCTACACTGAATTTATTTAAAAAATAAAGTAATTGCATTACAATGGCTATGAGTCACTAGGTGATAGGAATTTTTCACCTCCATTATAATCTTATGGGAGTACTGTCATATCGGTGGTCCATCATTGACAAAATGTTATTACGCAGAGCATGACTGTATATATACATAAATACATGTATATACAACTGCTCCTGGACTTACAGTGGGGTTACATGCTAATAAGCCCTTCATAAGTTCAAAAAATTATAAGTTGAGTCATCGTAAATTGGGGACCATCTGGGTGTGTGTATACACACAGACACACATATGTATAGGTGTATCTTCTTTTATTGTACCTCACTTTATTGAGCTTTATATTTTTTACAGATTGAAGGTTTCTGACAACATTGCATTGAGCAATACTATTGGTGCCATTTTCCCAACAGTATGTGCTCGCTTTGTGTCTGTCACATTTTGGTAATTGTAATATTTCCAACTTTTTCATTATTATTGTATCTATTATGGTGATCTGTGATCAGTTATCTTTGATGTTACTGTTGTAATTATTTTGGGGTGCTATGAACCAAGCCCACATAAGATGGTGAACTTAATTGATAAGTGTCGTGTGTGTTCTCACTGCTCCACCAACTGGCCATTCCTTCATGTCTCTCCCTCTCCTTGGGTCTCCCTATCCCCTGAGACACTACTCTATTGAAATGAGGCCAGTTAATAACCCTACAATGGCCTCTAAGTGTTCAAGTGAAAGGAAGAGTCATGCATCTCTTACTTAAAATTAAAAGCTAGAAATGATTAAACTTAGTGAGGAAGGCATGTCAGTAGCTGAGGTAGGCCAAAAGTTAGGCCTCTTGCACCAAACAGCCAAGTTGTGAATGCAAAGTAAAAGTTCTTGAAATTAAAACAGTGAATATACAAATGATAAGGAAGTGAAATAGGCTTACTGCTTATGTGAAGGAAGTTTTAGTGGTTTAGATAAAAGATCAAACCAGATACATCATTCCCTTAAGCTAAAACCTAATCTAGAGCAAAGCCCTAACTCACTTCAATTCTATGAAGGCTGAGAGAGGTGAGGAAGATGCAGAAGAAAAGTTTGAAGCTAGCAGAGGAGGTTGGTTCATGAGGTTTAAGGAAAAACTGTCTCTGTAACATAAAAGTGTAAGGTAAAGCAGCAAATGCTGATGGAAAAGCTGCCACAATTTATCCAGAAGATCCAGCTAAAATAATTTGATGAAGGTTACTACACTAAACAACGGATTTTCATTGTAGAACAAGGAAGAAGAAGATGCCATCAGGACTTTCCTGGCTAGAGAGGAGAAGTCACTGCCTGGCTTCAAGTCTTCAAAAGGCAGGCTTACTTTCTTATTAGGGGCCATTGCAGCTGGTGACTTTAAGTGGAAGCCAATGTTCATTTACCATTTCAAAAATTCTAGCACTCTTAACAATTATGCTATATCTACTCTGCCCATGCTCTACAAATGGAAGAGCAAAGCCTGGATGGCATCACATCTGTTTACAGCATGATTTACTGGATATTTCGAGTCTACTCAGAAAAAAAGGTTCCTTTCAAAATGTTACAGTTCATTGACAATAGACCTAGTCACCCAAAAGCTCTGATGGAGATGTGCAAGGGGTTTTATCGTTGTTTTCATGACTGCTAACACAATATCCTATTCTGCACCCCATGAATCTAGGGGTAATTTCAACTTTCAAGTCTTCTTATTTAAGAAATACATTTCATAAGGTTATAACTATCATTATGGTAGTTTTTCTGATAGATCTCAGAAAAGTAAATTGAAAACTTTCTGGAAAAGATTCATGATTCTAGATGCCTTTAAGAACATTCATGAGTCATGGGAGGAGGTTGAAATATCAACACTAATAGGAGTTTGGAAGAAGTAGATTTTAACCCTCTAGGATGACCTTGAGGAGTTCAAAACTTCAGTGGTGGGACAAACTGGAGATGTGGTAGAAATAGCAAGGGAACCGGAATTATAAGTGGAGCCTGAAGATGTGGCTGAATTGCTACAACTGATAAAACTTGAATGGATGAGGAGTTACTTCTCATGGATAAACAAAGAAAGTGGTTTCTTGAATCTGCTCCTGGTGAAGATGCTGTGAACACTGTTGAAATGACAAGAAATAATTTAGAATATTCCCTAAATTTAGTTGATAAAGCAGAGGCAGGGTGTGAGAGGATTAACTCCATTTTTGAAAGAAGTTCTGCCATGGGCAAAATGCTATCAGACAGCATCACATGCTACAGAGAAATCTTTCATTAAAGGAGGAGTCAATTAATGAGAAACTTCATTGTTGTCTTATTTTTAAAAGTTACCTCAGCCACCCCAACTTTCAGCAATTACCACCATGATCAGTCAGCAACCATCAATATCCAGATAAGACCCTCCACCAGCAAAAAGATTATGACTTACTCAAGGCTCATATGACTGTTACATTTTTTAGCAATAAGGTATTTTTAAATTAAAGTATGTACATTTTTAGACATAATGCTATTGTATACTTAATAGACTACAGTATAGTGTAAACATAACTTTTATATGCACTGGGAAATGAAAGAATGTGTATGACTTGCTTTATTGCATTGGTTTGGAATAGAACCCAAAATATCCCTGACATTGGCCTCTATACATATACATATACATATACACATATATGTATGCCTGTATACACACACACACACACACACACACAACATGCACACACATCAATCATCTGGATAGCAATTGAGTCCTGTATGGAGGACTCAGAGACACGTGGGTTAAAATCTCAGCTCTTAAATTTACTACTTGTGTGACTCTGAGCTAGGTACATAACCTCAATTGAAAGTAGACATCTCAGGGTTGTGGTAAGAGTTAAACAGAGTTTATTATAGTTATTTTTGCATAGTAAGTACTCAACTAGTGTCAGCATCACTCCCAGATTTGAGTTAAGAAGTTTAATTATTAGCACATGTGATTCTCTGCAAAGTTGTAGCCCCTCTGGAAGGAATTCTTAAGCCCTTTAATCTTTGCCTGTTGTCTTGTTTTTATGGTACGCTTTCAGTATGAATAAGGTACCACATATAAAACACTGGACAGGCTGGGCATGGTGGGTCATGCCTGTAATCCCAGCACTTTGGGAGGCTGAGGCAGGCGGATCATGAGGTCAGGAGATCAAGACCATCCTGGCTAACATGGTGAAACCCCATCTCTACTAAAAATAGAAAAAATTAGCTGGGCGTGGTGGCGGGCACCTGTAGTCCCAGCTAGTTGGGAGGCTGAGGCAGAAGAATCACTTGAACCTGGGTGGCAGAGGTTGCAGTGAGCCGATATCGCACCACTGCACTCCAGCCTGGGTGACAGAGCAAAACTCTGTCTCAAAACAAAGCAAACAAACAAAACCAAAACCAAACCAAACAAAACAAAACAACCACTGGACACTGTGAAGGGCACATAGTAGGTGTTCTAGAAATGTTGGCTTCCCCATTTGGAGATCTCCCTCTAGCACTGCTCTGGGCAGAGATGATCCTAACCTATCAGCGGAACTCTCCTGTCTTTGGGGCAGGACTGTCCCTGGGGAGAGGACAGTGACACTGCACTGCCACAGCTCCATGACCACCCATGCTTACATTTCTCATTTTATGTTCTTTAATACATGACTTTTTAATTTTTATTTTAAAAGATCACATCTTTTTGATACTCTTTTCCTCTGACCACACCACCTGAACTCTTCCTCTCAGATAGCCCTAGCTTCATACTCCTGGAAGAGAGGGTTGTGTACATACCTTGCACAGATTCAGAATCACAGTGCCTGAGTTCTTGTAATTCTTCTTCTTGGCTTTGTACTTGGGATTGATGCACTCCCACTGCACCTGAAAGAAGGGTCATAGCATGAGAATCTGTTCAGGAAAAAGCTGAGTCTTTCAATAAGGCCAAGCTCCTAGGTGCTGCTGAGGACAAACTGAACTGGAGGGCTGACAAATAGTCTCTAGGTGGTAACTCTTGCATCTAGAGGAGCAATAGGGGGAGTGGTTGAGAGTGAGACTCACTGTCAGACTTCTAGGTTTGAACCCCAGCAACTCCGCTTCCCTCCTTATGTGACTTTTGGCAAGTTACTTGATTGCTCTATGTCTTGAATGTCTTCTCTGCAAAATGGAGCTTATAATTATACTCTATCTCATAGGATTATTGTGAAGACTGATTAATCCTTGTAATAAATTTAGAACAGGGCCTGGCACATGTCAATGCTTACTATTAATATGGTCAAATAAAGCAGTACAGGGAAGAAGAAATCTGCAGGAACACAGTTGAGTGATGACCAAGTACTAAGGCTTACTGCCTGAGAATTGACTCAAAAGGTTAGGAATAGTGAATGCTGGCTAGAGAAATTTACTAGGGACAATAATAAATTAACATAGAACTTCATGGAGAACTAAAATAATGGATTGGCTTATGTCCCAAAAGTGACACAGTAGATCTCCAAAGGGGCCTTTTTGAAGGATAAGATCAGAGCCACAGGAGTGGCTGGGAATTAAGGAGTCAGCTGGGAACTAAGGGGAATAGGTCTCCAGCCTACAGAAGATTTAATGGGACAAAACCAATGGTGAATCAAATATCCAAGAGTTGTTGAATGTTCCTGCCCACCAACCTATGAAAGCTGAATCTCTGGATTTCTACTCAAGAGACAAAATTTCACTACCTGAGAATTAGAAGTGTCTGAAAATGAAGTAGTTTCTGAGGCAGGTGCAAATGGATAGGCTGATATAGCAGTGGCCTCCCATAATCTATTCCTCTCAGTGTCCATGCATTTGTGTAGCTCCCTCCCACAATGATGAGGCATTTAGTCACATGACTCATTTTGGCCAATGGGACATTAGCAAATGTGATATAAGCAGAGGCTTGAAAAGCACCTGTGTATTGGGGCTGGCTCCTCTCTTGCTTCTGGGAAGTTTTCAGGGCCATATTAAAAAGCCTACAATGGTCTCCAGGAGGATAAAAGTATACCTGGAGAAATATCCTGGCCATCCTGGCTGCTGAGGCACAAATGCATGAGTGAGTTCTGTTGGCACCACGTGGAGCACTATGTGAAGCAGAGAAGAATTCAGCCAATACTGCCAACCCAGCGAATGTTGAGTACATAGTGATTGTTGTTTTCAGCCAGGAAATTTTGGGCTAATTTTTTCACTCAGCAACAGATAACTGATACTGTAGTTTCTCATCACTGGAAGGTGCCAGCAGGACTGGGCAACTACATAGGATTTGGAGGAGGGAGATCTTATACCAGTGAAGAGTCCTCTATGACTCCTTCAAAATATGGAATTCTTGGGTGAAAGAAAGAAAGAAGAAAACATTCAAAGCAGAATCTAAAATCAGACCCCTAGCCTTGTTTTTGTCATTTAAAGGCCTAATCTCCTAATCTGTCCATAATGAATGTTGTCTTTCTTTCCTCCCTCAGATTTTCTTCTCATTTACTCTCCAAGTGGGTAGAACTTGATAAACAAGAATTATAGTCCATCTCAAAGTAGATTTAGTATTTCTGGACAAAAGAGCCCAAGTTCCTCCCAAACCTATCAAAACTGATATTGTCTTTTGCCCCAAAGCTTCCTCTAATATTTCAGTAAAACAGGTGGTTTAGGGATTTACCAAACAGTTGGAAAGAAAAGACACTAAAATTAGCTGTGCCATTTTTTGTCATTCTCAATGATTTCTATTAATCTCAATTTCTTCTATCAAGCAGGATATATTGAGTTAAAGATTTTGAATTCTATTAAAAATTATAGTGATCATCCATGAAAAGTCTACTCACTTCCTTCTCAGGCTAAGATGAGCAAGTATGGGTTGGCTTAGTCAGGAGAGGGCTCCAAGGAAGTTGAATCAAACCCGTAGATACTTGGGGTCCTTGTACTTGTGAGGTGGGTAGGGGGTCCTGATGGACCAGATCTAAATAGTTGCATCTGTCTTGGGATGAAGTTGGCATATAACTATGGGCTATGCACTTTACTTTCCCAATCCCATTTAACTCTCCCCACAGCCCACTTTGACAGATGGAAGATGAGGCTCAGAGAAGAGAAAGAACTTTCCCAGGTCATACAGGTAGTAACTGGTAGACCTGGGATTCACACCCACATCAGTCTCATTCCAAAGCCTGCACTATTAACCACAATGCCTTCTTCTAGAAGGTCTTGGAGTAGCTCTCCTATTCTTGCAAGTATCCCCTTTGGCCACCCCAAACTAAGGATACTTATAAATGTTATTCAAGAATTAATCAATGTTAATTAAGAATTTACCCTGTACCTATAGAATCATAACTCCCACAGGAAAAGGAAAGTTGAAAGATGTTCTCTCCTCTTTTTTTCTCTGATGCTACATACTGAGATTCCTCAGGGTTCGAGCCTCCTGTACCTTCTCTTCAGTCCCCTCTCCCTAGGTGTACTCATCCATTCTCTTGATTTTAAATGTCCTCTCTTAGTTGATGGCTCCTAAAATATATTTACGGGTAAACCTCTCCTCTGAGTACCAGTTTTTGAAACCAAATTTTGAAAACTTCCTCATAAACTGGACCTCGCTACCACAATTCTTCCTTACCTCAGGAAATGGCACAATTTAATAATCTATCCTTGAGTCAACCATTTCCTCCTTCCCTTACTCCCTATATCCAAGCCTTCAACAAACCTTGTAGCTCGTATCTCCAAAATATGTCTAAGTCTCTCCAATTTATCTATCTCTATGACTAGTTCCTTAATCCAAGTCATTATCACCTCTTATCTATAGTGGTAGCCTCCTAACAGATCTCCCTTGTCTCTCTTTAATTATCTACACAGTAGCAAAAGTAATATTTTAAAAAATTAAAACCAATCATGTCATTCTCTAGCTAGAACACTTTGCAGCACTGTCCAGTAGAATTTTCTCAATAATTGGAATATTCTGAATCTGCACTATCAAATATAGTAGCCACCAGCCACATGAGACTATTGAGTATTTGAAATGTGGCTAGCATGACTGAGGAACTTAACTTGTTATTTAATTTTATTTTAATTAATTTAAATTTAAATAGCCACATGTAGCTAGTGGCTAATGTATAGGAAAGCACAGCTTGCACATGCTCTTATCACATTTAGAAGAATCTGCTTTTCCTGGCCTCTGCCTCTATATCTGACCACATCCTATGAATGGTTCTTTCACTCTCTGCTTCAGAAACACTGGTCTTTTTCCAGGTCCTCAATCACACCAAGCTCAGCCCTCCCTCTGTACTTTGCACTACTATTCCTTTTACTTCAAATGCGTTTCTCTCACTCATTACATATTGGCTTCTTTTTAATCATTAAGGGGCCTCAACTTAAATGTCAGATTATCTTTTCTATATGCACACTTTTATAATGAAACTGGTTTAGTTTTGTAATAGCATTTGTCAAAAATTGTAGTTGCATTTTAACTTTTTAAATTTGTGTTTACATTCTATCCTGACTCCCACCAATCTGTAAGCTTCAGAAGGGCAGGGACCATGTCAGCATTGTTAGTCATGGTGCATTTAGAGCCTGTCACAGTGCTTGGAATTTACTAGGTGCTACTCGATAAATATCGTAGAAACAATAAATAAGAGAATATTTCCCACTGTATAACTACACCAAAAGAGTGGCTGGGTAGTTAAACTAAAGTTTTTCTGGTAGCTCAGTGATTCAGAAAAGCACATTAGCATATGGTCCATTTCCTCAGTGGAACTTAAACGATTTCTCTCTGTTTGAAAGCATTAGGTTTTGGTATATTTCATTTATGATATGTGTTACATTCTTACTTTTAATATTTAATTAATAAGATGAAATATTTCCCATATTTACTGCTTGGACTATTTCTATTCATAGAAGTGGATAAGGCAAAACTTTATAAAACTTTTTAGAACTCTAGCAGGTGGTATGAATGCTATCACTGATTTAGCAGCTAAATAGGACTAGTTCTGCATATTCAATAGAGCAATATTCTCTAGCTATATTCCTTGTTATCTTGGGAATGACTTTGCTTATAATTTAGTGTTGGTTTTAACTGTGGCTCTGAAACTCTGCATCCTGGCTTGTGGGTGATGGTCTCTGGGTGTTTGACAAGTTTCTTGTAATGCTGAGTACCTAACAGAGCATTTACAGCAGGTTTTGCAGGAACTAAGTGGAAAGCTGTCATTGTTTCCATTGAGTTTCCAGACCAAAAGTATGTGTTCAACAAATGGTATCATTCAGATTAAGTTTCTGACTCTAAAAAAATGTTAGTTCATTTCCATCCAGTCTGACTGTATCCTGACCTTACATATGAGAGAGCTGAAAAATGAGTTGAGGCATCTCTAATTAGCACTTCTGATCAGAACAGGCACAGAGTATTATCTCTAAAGAAAAAGACTTTCTCAAAAGCACTGAGCCCTCTGCTTTCACTCCTTTCTGCTCCATGAGGACAGTGAACTCCAGAGTAAGAACGGCAGGTGTCTTGGGTTGAGTTCCCCAAGAAGCAAATTTGAGGCAAGAATATAAGTGCAAGTAGGCCATCTGGGAGGTGATACCAGGAAGCATGAATAGAGGAGTGAGAAATTAGATAGAAGAGGCATCCCAGAAAGGGTGCATTATCAAGTCAGTTACCACTGTGGATAACTAGGGCCTGCTGGAGAACTCTGGGAAACTGTATAGAGCATACACCTCAGAGTTTTGCCAACTGAAGGGCAAGGGAGCTGGGGTATTTATATCCCAACTTCCATTAGTTATTTGTTGAGGGCTACCTCCTGTTACATCTCCTTCCACACTTCTATCTTGCTTTTGGGCATGGATAAAACAGGCTCCAGCAGATAGAGAAATCCGCCAGGCAAAGAGGTATTTCAGCTGGAAATTGGGCAGGTGAACAATAAACAGGTAAAAGGAGAAGTTGCATGATTTGGGCCCAGATGACTTTCTATCTCTATCTATCTGTCTATCTGTCTGTCTGTCTGTCTGTCTGTCTGTCTGTCTGTCTAGATATTATATGATATGAAAGTGTGTGTATCTGAGGGAAACACAGAAGGGGTTTGGGTTTCTGTGTGGGACAGTGTGTCTTAGTGGTATGTGGTAGTGCTTGTGTACAGGTCTTGGCATCAAATGTGTAAGAGTAAAATGATGGAACTAGAAGAAAACCTGGTACCTATATGAAAATTTGGAGGATTCAAATAATTTCTCCAAGGCATGAAAGTATTATTAATGTCACCAAATCATGGAAATATAGACCTAGAAGGAATACTACTGTTAATAGCAGATATTTTGGAAATGCTAGCTATGTGCTAGGTGCTCTGCTATCACCTAGGATTGTCTCATTTAATCTTCACAAAATTCTATGAGGTAGGTACAATTATCACTCATGTTTTTAGATGAGCAAAATGAGGCATGGAGAGATTAAGTCACTTTTTCAGGGCTACACAGGTAAAGGAAGTTAGAAATACTCTCATCTAACCTTTCTGTTTTACTAATGGAGAAACTGTAACGTTTGGGGTCAGTGTCTTTTCCAAGCACACACAATTGCTTTGGGTTGGGCTAGTTCTAGAATCTAGATACTCACATCCTACCATGCTCCCTTCTTATCACACTTAATCATACATTGATGTTTTGCCTCTCGCTGTTTCATTGGTAGCTGTGTTCTAAGGATGCATCATACCGACTGGAGGCAAAACCAAAAGTGGTTGACCATGTACCTGTTTCCCTTCCATTGCTCCTCTCATCTCCTTGAATGTCGAGGTGAATTCTCCAATGAAGTCATGCTTGCCATTGGAGTCCCAGTCCCATACTATGCACTGTAAGAGAAAACAATTATCTTTCTTAAAAAATTAAGAATGTAGCCACAGCAGCTGAAGGCAATGTTAACTTTAGGAGAAAGAGTAGATGAAAGATGTTTGGTCTGGAACCAAAGCCTGGGAGTCTAAGATTGGAGCATGTGGGATGTAATTCTGGTTTCTATAGCCCTTTACTTGGACTTTTTGCAATCTGCAAATGGCCCTGTGATGCAGCAGTAACTACAATGATCTGCCCATTTTTCAGATAAGGCCAGTAAGACCCAAGGGAGATAAGTGACTTGCCAAAGGGACCTTCTAGTGAATGAAAACCTGGGACTTGAAGGCAGGTGCCCTGCTTCCAATTCCAGTACTCTTTTAGGCATAGCAGGTAGCCTCCCTGGTTTACATTGGCATTAGGTGCCTGAGTCCATCTATATAGCTTTCACAATGGCAGCTCCTGCTTCATGATTTGAATGGGGCCATATTAATCACATTTTTCTTTTTCTATTTTTTTTTCTGAAGGCAAAATAGCAACGACAACACAAATTATTAGGAAGGCAAAAAATCTTTAAACGTACCTATGTGAAAAATGGTTGGAAAATAGTGCACAGACAATACCAGATATTTACCACACTGGTAAATATTATGCACCCATCACACACAAGATGCAACCATTCACTTCTAACAAAAGGGCTAAATATTCAGCTCTCGAGTGATACTTTTTAGAGTGACTAGACTGAATCAGCAGCAATCCCTGTGCTTGGTCACACATCTAAGTGAAGAGGAGGTCTCCACGTATTCCCAGGGTGGAGGCTGGATTGGAGTCTTCAGCACTTTAGATATCATTTCTACATCTTAAGCCAAAGATTTGCAGGAAAGAAGCTCAGACCTCAAATAAGATCAAGGCAGCAAAGGGGACCTTTTGCTCAGAGGTTTTCCTTGGAATATTGGGGATCTAAGAGGCAGCTTAGTTCTTCTTCAGGGCGCAGATCCCACTGGCCAGTCTTGCCTGAAAAATCTGACTTGGTAATCTGTTCCCAGATCCTGCAGGATGCCTCATAGATCTATAATATGATCTGTCTAAAATGAAACATTGTTTCCCCCTAAATTTATTCCTACTCATTTATTTTCTGTCACAGTGAATTGCATCAACACTCATTCAGTTGCTACAAACAGAAAACTGGGCATCATTCCTGATATTCCTCTTTCCACCCACCCTCCCACATCAGGTCCTCTCCATTCTGTCTCCTAACTATGGCTTGACTCCAGCACTTCTGTCTATTCCTACTGCTCCTTCTCATCTGCATTACTACAACAGTCTCCCAGCTTGTCTCCTTGTCTCACTTGTACTCCTATCCCCCTTATAACCCACTAATTATGTTAATTCCCTGCTTAAAATCAAAATGTATATAGGCTAGCAGGTCTTCCAAGGTCTTTCATGATCTGACTCCCTCAGTACTCCCAAATTCACCGTTTATGATCCATGCTTACTGTATTAGTCAGGGTTCTCCAGAGGGACAGAACTAATAGGATATATGTATATATGAAAAGATGTTTATTGGGGAGAATTGGCTCGCACAATTACAAGGCAAAGTCCCATCGTGTTAGGCCATCTGCAAGCTGGGAAGCCAGTAGTGACTCAGTTCAAGTCTGAAAGCCTCAAAACCCGGGAAACTCACAGTGCAGGCTTCAGTCTGTGGCTGAAGGTCTGAGAGCCCCCAGGAAGCCACTGACGCAAGTCCTAGAGTCCAAAGGCCAAAGAATCTGGATTCTGATGTCCAAGGGCAGAAAGAGTGGAAGGAAGCATCCGGCACAGGAAAAAGAAGCAAATCAGAAGACTCGGCAGGCAAGCAAGGTTATAACACCTTCTTCCACCTGCTTTGTTCTAGCCGTGCTAGCAGCCGATTGGATAGTGCCCACCCATGTTGAGGGTGAGTCTTCCTCTCTCAGTCCACTGACTCAAATGGCAGTCTCCTCTGGCAATACCCTCAGAGACATACCCAGAAACAAGACTTTTCCAGCTGCCTAGGCATCCTTCAATCCAATCAGGTTGACCCCTAATATTAACCCTCACACTTACAGTCTTTGAAAGTTTCTCTAAAATGGGGTCGGTAGGAATGAAAAACATTTGCAATGACCTTTTTAAGACATCAAGAAAAACTAATTTCTCAGCTTCTGCTATCTCTTTAAATATGGAGGATTTGGCAGATAATTATTTTGCCTAAGAAATATTAAGAAGCCCTTTGGTTAGGAAGGAGAATTCATTAGAATAAATAAGAATGGAAGAGATTAAGACAAAAGGAGCTACATTTCTCTGCTGAAAAAGGTAATGGTCAAGTTGAATTTTCTCTTTCATAACAACTAGAGACACAGAGGTGGGACCAAGACATGAGAACTGAGAAGAAATTAGGGTGGGTTTCCTCAGGGGGCTGAAGATGGACCCAAGTTTGGGGTGGGAGGAGGGGAGAGATAGGCAAGGAATTTTGGAAACTATGATGTCTAATTTTCAAGGTGAGATTATTTATATACGTCACCCTTCCATTCCCCTCTCCCAATTTGCCCTTCTTCCATTAACCCCAAGACTCCAGCAAATCTGCTACCCATAACATCATTATGCTGATGGTGACTTGGAGAATAAAGGAGAGGGGCTGTGTCCATGTTGTGGGGACAAAGCAGACCAGAGAGCAGTGTGAGATGGCCCACTGCAATGACCAAGAACTGAATGGGGAGCAGGACTGTGGAGAGACAGTTTGACAGGTAAATCTAGGGGTGGAACTCTACAGAAATACTGTGGAGCAGTGGAGCTCCACGGAAATACCATGGCTGTTCTGCCAACCTGAGTCCCTAAGTGAGGGTAGTGCAGAACTCTCAGATGACCTATGTGTGGGTAAGAAATAAGCCTTTGTTGTTTTCAGCCACTGAGATTACTGCAGCATAACTTAGTCTAAGAACCATCCAAGTACTTAAAGTACTATCGTGGGAATAGGCATTACAATTTATTTTTTTCTGATTCCAAAAGTAGGAAAAACAGAATTTTAAGAGGTTACAAAGAAATAACAAAGGAAGTATTTTCCAATAAACCTGTACCAAACAAAAGAATCTGTTTGTTAAAAAGTGTTTTATTGCTGGAAATGTTCAAGCAGAAACTGCAGGACCACATGCAAAAAATGTAGTAAAGTCAAGCAGACAGTTATGGAAAATTTGGTGGGATGTTTTTAAACTTTCTTCTAATTCAGAGATGCTAAGATTAGTTCTAGTCGCAAAGGATACAAAATGAAGTCAATGAAAGGCTTAGCTCATTCTGCTTGAAATGCTATGCAATGCAATGTAGCTTTGATAGGAGTGATGGGAAGCCCTTTAATTCAAGGTAGGATGAAGTTCTACCTCATTTTTCAATGAACAGTGGAACAAGTAAATGATTCAGTAATTTGGAAAATCACTCAGGATGTGCACTGTGATCATCACATTGTAGAACACTGAATTGATCTGCTGTTACCATCAGATATTTTTCTCTCTTTGTGCCAGCCCCTCCTTATTGACCCTGGCATTCACACACTCCTTACCTGGAGAAAGGAGCAGAAGAAATCTTGCTGGGCTTAGACATAGAAAGAGGAAGAAGAGTGGTTTCTGGGACCTTGTATTTGAGGCTCATAACTTTGCCTGATAGTAAGTACAGCTCGCTGAATGCCTGCATCTGACATCAGATACTTAGTCTTTTACCTTTGGAAGGAGCAAATAAAAAGGCAAAGGAGGCAGAAGCAAATAAAAGAAAAGAAGTGGGAGCAACTTTTTTTTAACACTACCCTGAAATGGGAAACAGCAGGAGTTCCCTTCTTTAGCGGACAGGGCACACATCCCATTCACCCCTTCATTGCCCTCCATTAGATTTTCCATCATGCTTTGGTGAATTACTGTTCCCCCTTAAGCTGCCAACCTCAAGTCTTTAAGATGTTTGCAATGTGCTCTCTGGCTGGGGCAGAAAGGGAGTGACCAGCAGGCCTCCCTGAGCTGGAGGATGAGTCAGGCTTGGCAGAACTCCATCAGGGGCCTCTCAGCAGCAGGCAGTGCTGCTTATAGGGGTCTCTTTCTTCAATCAGCTAGCATTCCTCATCAGGGCAGTTGCAGAATTTTATTTTGACCTTTCTGAGAAGGGATCCCAAAGGAAGAAAGACACAGTGAAACAGACAAATAAAAACACTGTCTTTCCTTCTCTCCCTGGCGTGAAGCTGGCTTATGACAGCTCTGATGCAGCTGACAGAGGAACGCATCTTGGTGAAAAGTAAACAGATCAACCACCCTGCAGAAAAACTGAGACAGAGGCAGAGTCCTTGGTGTGAATCAATAAGAAGGCCTTGACACATCTGTGAGAGCATAGCACCTCAAAACTATCACAAGCCAGAAAACCTTCTCAGGTTCTTACATCTCACAGAGCAGTTTAGGTATAATATCTTTAAAAATGCATAAGCTTGACAGATAGTCTAATTAACCCCCTCCTTTTACAGAAAAGAAAATTGATGACAGATAAGTGACTTCTGCCAGTTCACCCAGTACAGGGTGGACTAAAATCTGGTTTTCGTACCTCCTTGATTTCATCACTACCACACAAACACAAATTATAATAGTTAAAAAGTATATAGTACATACTATGTGCCAGACATTGTTCAGAGCACTTCATACATATTAACTCCCTTAATCCACAGAACAACTTATTGTATGCTTATTTTACAGATGAGGAAACTGAGGCACAGAAAGATGAAGGAACTTTCCTGAAACTACACAACTAACACTAGGTAATCCTTGAAATAAAGGAAGTTAAGCATCATAGCTTGTCTTAACTGAGCATCTTTTATAAACCCAGGCCATTTGTGTTTATGGTCTTTAATTCTTTACAATAACCATGACATGACAATATTATTACTATTTACAGGTTAACTGCCATTCACAGGTGCAATTTACAGGCTTGGAAAGGGAATGTGACTTGACTAGACACCTGGTAAGTGACAAAAGTGGATCTGAACCCAGGTGTCTAATGTCATAGCTGATATACATATATATGTGTGTGTATATACACATATATATGTATATATATTTGTTACTGTTGTTGTTATGCCATGCTACCTCTTAATAGAAGCAGGAACTTAGAATCAAGGTCTCATGAGTCTGCTCTGTGTAAAATCCCCATTCTTTGATTGAAACTGTAAACTACTAGAATCCTCTAAGGTTTAGTGAGCACACCAAACAGTACAGAGGAAGAACCTGCTCACTGTTTCCACACAAAAGGATGCAAAGGCAAGTAGTCTGTGCATTGTCCCTGGGGTCCTCAGCTCTGTCTGTAGAATGCATGGATAAGTGGGTCTGAGGGATCGGGTTACTCCCTCCTACTCTTGTTTTATGATTGCCTTGAACCCATTAAAAGAAATATGCTATGCCAACTTATTGTACACTAGCTTTTTGTGATGGTCAGCTTCATGTGTCAACAAGGCTATCTGGCTAGCAGTTCCCAGTTATTCAATCAAACAACAATCTATTTTATATATGTGGTTAAACATTTTATAATCAGTTTACTTTAAAGTAAAGAAGGTTTTGTGGTTACATATGAATTTTAGGATTGCTTTTTCCATTTCTGTAAAAAATGCCTTTGAGATTTTAATGGAGATAACTTCAAATCTATAGATTACTTCTGTAGTACGGACATTTGAACACTAAGTCTTTCAATTCATGAACATGAAAGGTCTTTCCATTTATTTGTGTATTCTTTGATTTCTTTCATCAGTATTTTGTAGTTTTCAGTGTAGAAGCCTTTCAACTCTTTGGTTAAGTCTATCCCTAAGTATTTTACTGTTCTTGATGCTATTGTAAAAGGAAGTATTTTCTTAATTTCCTTTTCAGATGGTTCATTGTAAATATATAGAAAGGTTACTAATTCTTATATATTGATTTTGTATCCTGCAACTTTATTTTATCCTGAATTACTTTATTAGATCTAATAGTTTATTTTCGTGAAGCCGTTAGGGTTTTGTACATATAGGATTATATCATTTGTAAACAGAGATAATTTTACTTCTTTCTGATTTGTTTGCCTTTTATTTTATCTTCCCTAATTGCTCTGGCTAGAATTTCCAGGACTATGGTTTTTTTTTTGTTTGTTTGTTTTGTTTTTTGATGGAGTCCTGCTCTTTTGCCAGGCTGGAGTGCAGTGGCATGATCTCGGCTCACTGCAACCTCTGCCTCCTGGGTTCAAGCGATTCTCCTGCCTCAGCCTCCCAAGTAGTTGGGACTACAGGCGCACACCACCATGCCCAGCTAATTTTTTTTTTTTTTTTTTTTTTTTTTTTTTTTTTTTTTAGTAGAGATGGGGTTTCACCATGTTGGCCAGGATGGTCTCGATCTCTTGACCTCGTAATCTGCCCGCCTCGGACTCCTAAAGTGCTGGGATTACAGGCGTGAGCCACCACGCCTGCCCGGCCTTCCAGGACTATGTTAAATGGAAATGATGAGAGTGGGCATACTTGTCTTCTTCCTGATCTTAGAGGAAAAGCTTTTAATTTTTTTACTATTGAGTATGATGTTAGCTGTGAGCTTGTCATAGATGGTCTTTATTATATTAAGGTACATTTCTTCTATACCTAGTTTGTTGAGTGATTTTATCATGAAATTGTATTAAATTTTGTCAACCCAGAATAGCCAAAATGATCTTGAGAAAGAAGAACAAATCTGGTGGCATCACATTTCCTGATTTTAAAATACATTACAAAGCTACAATAATTAAAATATTGTTTATTGGCATAAAGATAGGCAAATAGACCAATAGAACAGAATAGAGAGGCCAAAACCAAAACTATTCATATATATTCAACTGAACTTTGAGAAGGGTGTCAATAATACACAATGGGGAAATAATAGCTCTTCAACAAATTGTGTTGGGAAAACTAGATATTCACATAAAAAATGAAATTAGACCTATACCTTATATCACACACAAAAATCAGCTCAAAATGGATTAAAGACTGAAACATAAAACTTGAAACTATAAAGCTCCTAGAAGAATGCATAAGAATAAAGTCTTGACATTGGTCTTGGCCATTATTTATTGGATATAATGGTAAAAGCACAGGTAATAAAAGCAAAAATAGATAGGTAGGACTACATCAAACTAAAAAGCTTCTGCACAGAAAGGAAATAATCAACAGAATTAACGGGCAACCTATGGAATGGCATTAAATATTTCTAAACCATGTATCTCATAAAGGTTTAATTGTCTAAATAAACAAGAAACTCCTACAACTTAATAGCAAAACAAACAAAAAACTCAGTTAAAAAAATTGACATAAGACTTGGATAGGCATTTCTTATAGAAGGCATACAAATGGCCAGCAGGTGTATATGAAGGTGCTTGGCATCATTAATTATCAGAAAAATGCAAATCAAACTCCAGTGAGATACTACCTTACACCTGCTAAGGTGGCTATTATTTTTAAAAATGCACACACACAAAAGATAACAAGTATTGGTGAGGATGTGGAGAAATTGGAACCTTCGTACATTGTTGTTGGGAATATAAAATGGTGGAGCAGCTATGGAAAACAATATGGAGGTTCTTCAAAAAATTTAAAATAGAATTACCATATTATTCAGCAATCCCACACTGGGGTGGAAATACAAAAGAAGTGAAATCAGCATCTTGAACAGGATGTCTGCACTCTCAGGTTCATTGCAGCATTGTTCACAATAGCTGAGGTATGGTAATAACTTAAATATTCATTGATGAATGAATGGATAAAGTAAATGTGGTGCATATACATACAATGAAATATTATTCAGCCTTAAAAAAGAAGGAAATACTGCCATTTGTGACAACAGGGACCGTGTTAGTGTGTTCTTACATCATTATACTTGAGCCTGGGTAATTTACAAAGAAAAGAGGTTTAGGTTGTCTCATGGTTCTGCAAGCTATACAGAAAGCATGGTGCTGCCATCTGCTTCTGGTGAGGGCCTCAGGAAGCTTGCAATCATGGTGCAAGGTGAAGGGGAGCCAGCATGTAACACGGTGAGAGTAGGAGCATGAGAGAGTGAGGGAGGAGGAGCCAGACTCTTTAACAACCAGCTCTTGTGTGAACTCAAAGCAATAACTCACTCATTACAGCAAGAAGGGCACCAAGCTATTCAGGAAGACTCCACCCCTATGACCCAAACACCTCCCACCAAGCCCCATCTCCAACATTGGGAATCACGTTTCAGCATGAGATTGGGAAGGGATGAATATCCAAACCATATCAGGGGTGAGCGTGGAGAACATTATGTTAAGTGAACTAAACCAGTCATAGAAGGACAAATACTGCATGATTCCACTTAAATGAAGCATGTACAATAGTCAAACTGATAGAAGCAGAGAATACAATAGAGGTTGCCAGGGGCTGGAAGGTGGCGAACTGGGGAGTTGTTTAATAAGTATAAAGTTTTAGTCATGTTAGATGAATAAGTTCTAGACAGGTAATATACAACATAGTGCTTACAGTGAACAGTATAGTATTGTGCACTTCACAATTTGTTAAGTGAGTAGATCTCATGTTAAGTGTTCTAACAAACAAACAAACAAATAAATAAGTAAATTGATGCAAGGAAACTTTTGGAGGTGTTGGATATGTCAATCAGCTTGTGATGGTATCAGGTGTTTGCGTATGTCAAAAGTCATCAAATTGTGCACATTAAGTATGTGCAACTCTTTATACACCAACTATATTTCAAAAAAGCTGTTAAAAATTAAGTAAAGCAATTTTTTTTCAATAATCTGGATGGGCCTGATACAATTAATTGAAAAGCCTTAAAAGCAGCACTGAGGCTTTTCTGAAGGATAAATTCTGCCTGTGGACAGGATCTTTAGCTCCTGCCCTAAAATTTCCAGTCTGCCCTTCCTGATGGCCTGATATACAGATTTTGGACTTGCCTAGCCAGCCCCCCACAATAGCCAATTCCTTGCAATAAATCTCTTAATATATGTACATCCTTATTGTTCTGTTTCTTGGGAAGAACTCTGACTGATATAACTTTCTTCACCTCTTCCCTGGTTTTCATGTAGTTACATTCTGAAACGAGTTTTCAGTGACACTCAATTGGTCCTCTCATACTAAAATGCCAACATTTATTGAACACTCACTTTGTCCCAGGTGTTGTTGTAAGCATTTGTCATGCTCTGACTCATTTAATCTTCACAGTAATCCTCTCAGTGAGACATTATTATTATCATCCCTACTGAACAGATGAAGAAACTAAGAACAGAGGGGTTAACCAACTACTGCTGTTATAGAATATCCAAGATCAGAAAACCAAACACTGCAGGTTCTCACTCATAAGTAGGAGTTGAACAATGAAGACACATGGACACAGGGAGGGGAACATCACACATCGGGGCCTGTTGGGGGGTGGGGGGATGCTAGGAGAGGGATAACATTAGGAGAAATACCTAATGTAGATGACGGGTTGATGGGTGCAGCAAACCACCATAGCATGTGTATACCTATGTAACAAAACTGCACGTTCTGCACATGTAACCCGGAACTTAAAGTATAATAACAATTAAAAAAAGAATATCCAGGGTGTTGAAAATATGACTGACTTTGACATCAGAGTTCAAATGATCTGAATCTGATTCAGTTCCTGGTGGGCAGAAACCAGCTGTCCAAACTGTGATAATCAAATAACGTAACTGCTGCTGATCAGTGCACAATTCTCACAGTTAAAGGAAATATGTTCTTTTTCTCTTGGCTTTAAAATTTTTATTATGTCACAACTTATCATTTTTCCAGGTAAAGTAGAAATCTCTGTCAAATTTCTCCTGGCTCCTTAGTCATACCATGCTCTAAGCTTCTATGTAATCCATTTATATTTGCTTTAACATATTGCTAATTACATGGTAATCACTGGCTTGTGAGTATATCCACCACTTGAAGGACTTCTGATCACTGAGATTTTTATCAAGGTAGCATAGTTTTGGGGCACAAGTAAGAACTCAGATAAATGTTTGATGAGCAAACAAAAGAGGCCTTTCTCCCTGAGTTGAGTCTATGACAATTCTCTGAGTGTTTGGCCCTGTCTCTGCACTACAAGGGGAAGGGAAGGTATTGTAATAAACTGGTTAATTATTAAAGGAGGCAATCGAACTGAATAATATGCTTTAATGGTTGTTGACATGGGTTGTAGGCACAGGATCGAAGAGATGGGATTCTAGAAACAGCTTTAGGGATTGTAGAGGTTGCTGGGAGCTGGACAGCAGGAGACCTGAGTTCTATTTCAAGCTCTCAGGATAATGCTGTGAGACCTTGGGCAAGCTTCTCAACTCCTCCATGCCTCAGTTTCCTACTCTATAAAATATGTGTCTGGAAATGAGAATTGGAATGAATGCTCTCTGAGATCCTGTCCAAAATTCTCCAGTTATGTGGCATTGCATCTTTATCTCTTTTTCAATCTTTGTTCCAAAGCCTGGGATAATTATATTAAAGCAATAAAATTGTTAACTATCAATACCTGATGAACAATACTCCCTTTGTTTTCTTTTGTTAGGTATCATTATATCCCTTTGACAATTAAAAGTCACTTGTTTATTTTCTCATGGTGATCCTCACCAGAGGTCCATGAGATGGGAGGTTCCATTTTTTATAGAAGATGATCCTGAAATACAATAAAGCAACTGAAGGTGATTTATTCCAAAACACAGAGCTAGCAAGAATTGAATTAGGCCGTGAATCTGGCTTTATTTCTTCACATCCTGGGCCCTTTTCACTATACCACATATCTTCATAGTTTACTTCTGCTATGTACCTTTCCAATGGCACTTTTTCCTTTTTCCTTCTTTTGTTTTTAACCAACTAATTCTACGATGTCTAACCACATGGTATAAATATACATGTTTTAAAATTTCTCTTTGATAATAGACACTCTTTAAAATTCTCCCCCCCGCCAAAAAAAAATTACCCAAAGTGGTCAATGGAGGAGGAGCCTCACTGGGTTTACTTACAAAATGAATTTTAAATCCAGACCATCAAAATTAAAGGTCAATTGGGTCAGAAATGTAAAAAGCAAACTGTGTTCTCATACCACTCAGTCTAGACCAGTCTTCTAACTGTAGCTTTTAGGAAGTCAAGCAATACTTTATCATTTTATGGAGCTCTTAGGCAAATACTTATAATCATAGTTAGGTCCACCAATTATTAGGGATTTATGAGAATTTGGTCCATAATTTAGTATTTGGAATGATGTATTTCTTTAAAAATTCAGTGACAACATTTGACACAAAATTAGTTTAATGGTTTGTACAGGACTGTAAACATCTATGAAAATAATACCAAATATATATCTCAGCTTGTTTGGAGGTTGTGACTTGAATATGGGTAGATTTTGGCCAGTTGTGTACATGGGAAGAAGGGTCTAGTTCCCTTGATTATTGTCCCTTAATTTTATTGTGTTTTTCTCACTGTAGACTTGACAACAACCCTCTGACATCAACCTAGCTGCTAGGATGGGAGTTAAAAGAAAACCTTTTATTTACAACATGAACACTCTGATTTGGACTTCTGAATTTGGCAGTGCAGAATGCCAAATAAAATGAAATAGAACTCTTCCTACCAGAGGGCAGACCCTATAAGATGGCCATAAATAGGACCTAAATGAAGGAGAGAATTTCTTAAATCAAAATTACATAGATGTAATTCTAGAAGTGGTGATCTGGGCTGGGGCCTCAGTCATGTTCATCCCTTGTCTAGACTGGTGGGCAGGACTAGTGGAAATCTGTCTGTATAAGGGCCTGAGTATCTTCTGATGGACTCAACCTAAGGTGAGGTGAAAGTATGCTGGCAAGATGGGCCCAGGAAAAAAGAGCTGGATGCTGGAGGGGTGAGGCACAGCTAAGCAAAGTCTGGTGACAATTACTCAGGTTTGTCCCCAGGCTCTGTCCCCACAGACTCATGTCTCAGTTCTAGGGAGGTGGCTATAAATACAAAGCCAGCTTTAAAGAGTGTTTTTTCCCCAAACAGCAAGGAATATAATGACATGGGTCAAGAGAACAGAGGAAGTGATTTTGATGAAACAAGAGCCCCAGGAATCCAGTTTTGGGCATCCTGAGGGTTGATCTATATCTCTATGCAGTTGGGTTGTTTCTTGGGGGCTGAGGGTGAAAGGATGGTAGAAGTACCAGCATCTGGGATGTCCAGCAGCCATAGATGGCATTGATATTCACACACTAAGGTATCCATGCACCAAGGCAACAGCAAAGAGAGGAAATGGTGCTGGAATTTTTGGGATCCATGTAACATGACTCTCCCTGGTTTATGGGTTAATGCTTCATGTGAGCTTCTAATACAATGACAGTGAAGAAGGGCCCTTAGCTATTATTAGCCTCAAGGGTAGTACAAACAGGAGATGATGCATAGGAGAAGGGTATGGCATGATCCATGCCATGAAGTAGCCAAGTGACCTGTAGATGAATGTGTCCAAAGACCTCTTTGAAACTTGCAAGGAAATGATTGAAGGGTTAACTTTAAAAGGGGAGGGGAATCAGAAGTCTGCTTTGCTTGATGGAGCAAGACCAAGTAAAATGCAGGTCTTTCCACCAGTCTTTGTTTTAAGATCTATTATAAATATTGGGCATACCACCAGGTACAGGCTTCGTAAATGAGTTTGTGCACAGTCATCCACCACTCATTTTCCCTGCCTAGCCTATTCTCCCACTCTGACCCCAGCCTCGAGAGGAAACATGGAGCATCTAGGGCATAACATCTGCGTGGAGTGCTCTGTGCTATCTTGGGGTTATACCACCTTCCTTATTAGCAGCATGTGTCCAGACTAATAAGGCTTCCTCTAATCCTGAAACTCAGACCATATTATTTAGTAGAAGGGGCATCTCAAAGCATAAACTTCTTTTACAGACTTTGTCGCACCATTTACCTCTATGTGCTCCTTATATCTTGCTCTCTATCTGATTCTAGACTCTCTGGCTGTGGACTTTGCTACTTTTTCTTTTTCTTCTAAATCAGTTCTCAGTTTACATTCTGCATTTTCATTAATGCACTACATTTTCATTAATGGGGCAAAACTTCCTTTTCCAAAATCAGAGAATTGGTTAAAGAAGTCAATACCTTCAGGAGAGAGAACACTTTGATGGTGAAAGGGAACTTGGTAGTGCTCTGGTATGGTGGAAACAGCAGCATTCTTGGGGTCATTCAGAATTCAATTCAAATCTCCTCTGTTTCACTGGACAACTAGGTAATCATCCTCATATCACTTTGCCTTTGGCTACCCAGTTCATTCATCTCTATGGTGGGAATTACTTTTTGTTCTATTTGCCAGGTTGTTGCAAGGATTTATTATGTGCACAAGCACACATATACACACATACATTTTTTTTATCAACTACAATAGACTAGGAATTGAGCTGGCAAAGAGAATATAAAAATGCAAGAGAGTTTCATCCCTCAAGATGCTGATGATATAGTGCAGGTGATGGACGTGCAAATAAATAATAGTGATGCAGTGGAGGTGGCAAAAATGGAGGTTGCACCAAGGGTTGTCTGGGAGTGTTCACTGCAGTTAGTCAGGGAAGGCTTCCAAGAGCAAATAAAAACCTGGTAGTACCTGGTAAACAACATATGCAAGTATAACATTTCTTTATCTTATTTATACAGAAGAACAAATTACTAATATCAGACCCTCTTCTAAGCATAAGGTAAGGACAGGTAGAGCAGGAAAATTTGCTGGGAGCCTGAAGGGACAACCGGATGGTGTAGAGATACTTTCTCTACTCTCTTGTTCACATGATAGCCTGCACAGAATTGGAATGTAATCTGTCCAGTTAAGGCTCTCCTCTTCCCTGAGATTACATTCCCCAGAGATGGTGCAAGTATCTCAAAGCACTTCTCTATAGGACTTGTGCTATGCTTTGGTGAATGCCCTAGGAGATGCGGGGGATGTTGTAGAGAATCAAGGACAGACCTGGGAAGGCACAGATTTGGGTCCCAGTGTACCAGCTGTGAGACATTGGGCAGATCATTCTATTCCTCTGGGCCTCAGTCCTCAACTGTTAAAACACTAATTTGCATTGGAGGAACCACAATAAAAAGTTTTTATGCCTAAGAATTTAGTACACCTAAGAAGAGTTGTTAAATTTCAGATTTCCAGGACTTACCTCCAGAGATTCTGATTAACTTGTCTGGAGTGGGTTACAAGAATCTGCCTTTGAAGCAAGCAACTTGCTAATTTGGATGCATGTGGTCTCTGGACATATTCAGCAACACTACACAGAATACCCAGAAGTCTGTGGTTTGTGACTATGGTAGCAATTATGTCCTGGCTCCCACTGTGTTCTTCAATTCAACAGCAACAACAACAACAGAAAACCCATCCATAGAGAGAAAACAACAATCAAGGGCCTTCCTGTTGCCTTAAGATAATTCAATGCAGTATTGCTGTAAGTAGGCAAATACAGTCCTAAAATGTTACTACACTCACAAAAGCCAGACTAAGAAATGCCCAGGAGGAGATGGAAGGGCAATGGGTATGTTGGCTTTATCTTGTCAGTTCACACATCTCTGCTCTTCTGGATTGCAGCCAAGCTAGGGGACATTCCACAAGAAATATGTCACTCTTGGAAGCTTTCATTGGAGATTTATGGCTTTGGGAGGCTTGGTTAGCTCAGATAAGCCTCAGAGGCTCCCAAATGCTTGTCCAAACCTTTTAACTTCACACCTCACTACTCCTTAGGAGGACTGAAACTCCCATGGTTGTGTGGACAGAGTAAAGAGACAGGCTTTGACAGTGATTTATGCCCCAGGCTTTCAATGAGAACTCTGTCTTCATTATCAAAGTCATTCTGCACTGGTTCAACCTGTACCACTCTCTTCTACCAAATTTACAGGTGTAATATCTATGTGAGAACCAGTTATTTTATTTGGGGACTGATGGGTGGTTGGATTCAGGAAACTTTATTATGTGAATTGCAAATATGAACACAATTCCTAGTTAATGCATAGACACTCAATAATGCAGAATAGACCAGTTGGCTGTTGAGGTATGATGCATACTACTTTTAACATCTGATGAAGCACTGCTATAAAAAGTTCTGAAATTATAAGGATCTCTCCTTTACAATTTTTTTGGGTTTAGGACTCTCTGTCTCTATGACTTATATCTCCACCTGTCTGTATTTTCTAGACCTACTTTGGATGAGTTGGATCTGTTTCATAGCAGGAAGCAATCTTATTTGATGGTTTATTTTCACTCATTATCAAGTCTTTATTGAGTACCCACACTGCACTGTGTTGGGAAATGATATATGTGCAGTATATAGAAGAACAGCAAAAAAGATACATAAGTGCAATTTAAACAGCAATAAAGATGGGAAGATAGATGGACTAATCTCTATATAAATATTACAGTCCAGTGGTAAAAATAGACATTAATTATACTTGGAAAAAGTGAAAAATTAAAGTGGGCACCTAATAGGGACTCAATAAGTGTTGCTTGGATGAATGAATGAGTGAACAAAAGCAAAATGTGATGGATTTTTTATGCAAGAATCTTGGAGCACTTTTCACAAATGCTAAGTAAGTAATAAATCTCTTCAAATGTTTTAGAGTATCAGTAGGAAGTGATATAGAAATCCATATTTTATTTAGAATTTAGGTTAGGTACATAATTTGTAACTTCATAACCTTACAACCCCAGGGTTATAAGACAGAAAGGCTGTGCTAGTTCCAGAGCTCAAGAGGCTGAGTCACAGTATCTGCCATATGTGCTGTGAAACAAAACAGAAATCTGTCCACATCTCACATTGGAGAGACACCATGAGGAGACAGGCATTTTGAAGAAAGAGTCTCAGCATTCTGAAAAGATTTTCCTTTCAAATCCAATCAAGATTTACAAAAACAATTGTTCTGCATAGTCCTCAGTGGAAGAAGCATTGGTCAGAGAATGGCCATTATCTTTTTAAGATAGGATTCTTCATTCTCCAGGGGCTAAAGGCTGTCTTACCTGGAGAAAGAACTGGACTCAATATTCCTTAAATTCTTGTCCTATTCTTAAAATGATTTAGAAATCTAAGGATTTACGTTTTCTTTACTGGTGTCATTCCATCCATCAGTGGGATCACACTTGATCAACTTTGGAAGAGTAATTGCATCATACTTCTTATTAATAGAGCCCCACACTTCCAGATTTCTGTTCTATGTCACTGGATCCATTCTAGATGATAATGGCTCACCAAAGACAATTCTAACAGAAAGGGATTTTAGAAGGCAAACTCTAAAATCATTAATTTCTACTTAATATAGCTCTAACTCCAACAGATGTTGATCTTTCCACTGGAACATCAAACTAAACTTTTAAAATTGCAAAATCCTCATTTGATATGGGGGAAAGATTTCCTAACCTTATTGAAAAACATGAATTCCAGTTGCATGATGAGACCTGAGTAAATGCCTTTTGATTGACTGATTAGGGGTTGTGATGGTTAATACTGAGTGTCAACTTGATTGGGCTGAAGGATACAAAGTATTAATCCTGGGTGTGTCTGTGAGAGTGTTGCTAAAGGAGATTAACATTTGAGTCAGTGGGCTGGGAAAGGCAGACCCACCCTTAGTCTGGGTGGGCACCATCTAATCAGCTGCCAGCAAATATAAAGCAGACAGGAAAACATGAAAAGAGAGACTGGCCTAGCGTTCCAGCCTACATCTTTCCTGCCCTCGAACATCGGACTCCATGTTCTTCAGTTTTGGAACTCGGACTGGCTCTCCTTGCTCCTCAGCCTGCAGATGGCCTGTTGTGGGACCTTGTGATTGGGTGAGTTAATAAACTCCCCTTTATATATATATCTAGTCTATTAGTTCTGTCCCTCTAGAGAATCCTGACTAATACAGGGGTGATATGTGCAATGTGGGTTCCAAGTCTTGGCAGTCAGAGGTCACAACTTCCCAATTTTCTTGTAAAGTACCCTGTATAGGTGATGCCTAAGAAGTACATACCTTTTGTCATGTTAACCTATTTGCTGCTAATACAGACTGCATTTAAATTATTTCTGTGTGCCACTAAGTCATTGGCTAAGTCCTCTAAGTACATCTCATTTAATCCTACCAGTGTTGGTAACCACATTTTGAAGGACACTGAAGCCCAGGAATGCTAGGTAACTTTATTGAGATTATTAAGCTAGAAAGGAATGAAGTTAGAATTTTAATCTTATTCTCTTGCATGGCTCATTTATTCTTCTTTGAATGAATAGTTTTTGAGTGTCTGCTAAGTTTTATGTAACTTTCTGTGCACTGATTATATGAAAGCTGAGACAGAATGCTATTTTATTTATTTATTTATTTATTTATTTAATAATTTTAACTTTTATTTTAGGTGCAGCTTTGTTACATGGGGTATGAATGATTCTGTGGTCCAGGTAGTGAGCATTGTACCTAATGAGTAGTTTTTCAGCCCTTACCCTCTTCCTTCTCTCTCTAGTAGTCTCCAGTGTCTATTGTTCCCAACTTATAATCTATGTATTTCACTATTTTTATAAAGTCAATCCACCCCAGTATTTACTAAGCCCTAGAGCATTCCATAGAATTATTTGGTCAGAGTCATTCATTATGGACTCATATTTGTTCTGCAGGCAATTCAGTGTGAAATATTTTAAACAGAGAAATGACATGATCAGAGTAGCAATTTAGAAATACCACTCAGGCTGTTAAGTAGAGAATGAATGAAGTGGGAAGGGAAATAGAAGTCCAATGAGAGTTTGAAGTAAATCTGTGACACTGGAAAGATTATAAAGATATTAAGGAAGTGAAAACTATAAGTCTCAATATCTATGTAGATGTTGGAGTTGAGGGAGAAGAAAAGGAGGAAGAAGAAATTCAAGATTACTCCCCAAACTTTTGGTTAATGTCATTGAGCATACCATTCACCTACATGTGAATCACAGCAAGAACAGGTTTGAGGGCCAAGGAATAGTTTAATATTTGGCCATGAAAAGTCTCACATTCTTTGACTTCTAAGAAGTACCATAAGTCTCTGAACCCATGACAGGTAATCATCGTTTCTTCCAGCAAAATGCCTGTGTCTCTGTTTCTAAATGAGCCATGCTACTCATGGTGGTTTATTGATTGCTGTGATTTGATGCCTGGAGGCAACCTTCCGTTGGATCCCTGAGGAGGAAAAGGCACTTGAAGACCAGAAAAGAACAGATGATTCCATTTGTATAGCTTAATCAGTCTGCAAACCACAAATGGGCAATGTGGGATTTACTGACAGACAGGAGGAAGTCTTGGCACAGCCAGGCAACTTGATTACTATGTATTTCTAACTCACTTACTTGTTTCTCTTAATTATTGCCCAATGCAACCATCATAGGTGTTCAGGACTTGAAATTTTGTTTTAGAATGAGAGAACAATACAGATCCCAAAAGCATGGAGAAATTAGCTACTCCTAACCAATCATACATGAATGATCCACACAAAATAGTTTTGCTACTGCTATGTCCAAGCCAATTCTGGGTATTTATAATAGATTGGACTGACCACCCTCAGATAATGAAAAGACACTCAGACATCTAGCCAGATTCACACACGTGGTTCTGGACCCTCCGTTTTATCACTACTATTCATCTTGGTCCCTGCTCTGGTCTAGTGTCCACAACATTTCTTTGGGTTACTTGGGCTGAATGTCTAGTTTATCCTTGGGCACAAAATCATCAGGACATTTTAGGGCCTTGCCAATCCTTGGGATTCTCTCAGTCTTGGCTCCACTGGGCAACCATCATATCTGACCTGGGTCTGGATCCTGGGTTCTCCTCACTCCAGAATTGGCTGCTGGCTGGGACCTTATGTAGACTTACTCCAGCCACCCTCTAAATGTCTAGAAACCAAGTTTAAGATAATACAATATTTCTCTTTTTTCCTGAAATTTTGCTTAGTTATTCGTGACGTGATTTATTTCAGTTCCCAGAAGCTTATTTTCTGCATCACTTAGCCTTTCTGCATAGATTCAGCCATTTCTGGCCAATCTTTCCCTCACTGAGTTATGATGCTTAATTATCTAGTGTGAGAAAAACAGCTTGGAAGTTCCTCGATGAAACAAGAAAACCAAAAATTTGTACTAAGCTGTTAGCCTAACATTGCTACCACTGAAACTCTGTTTGTCAAAGAGAATCAATTCTCCTCCTCTAAACAATAATTATTACAGACAGACTTTTGGGTGGATCACTTTCCTGGGAGATAAAATGACTTGGTTCTTTGAGTCAGCCAGGAAGACATCCTTTTCCTTCCACCAAGATGGAGTCAGGCACACATTTGCAAGATGGACAAGCAGAGAGCTGAGATTTTGGCAGTGTTAAGCAGGGCCACTGACCTATCCCATCAGGCTTATTTCCCAAGTAATTGAACTTTTCTTCTCATTTCATCCCATCATTGGACAGACCAATAGATTTATTTGTCTTTGGAGAGATAAAACAGATCTTCTTTACCTGGAAGTTTAAACCCATCCATTATTCACTGATGGAAATGGCCCTCCTTTTAAAGTGGTCTCATCTATAACTACTTTGAGAGGCCAGCAACATTATTGGAACCTAATTAGAAATTTCTTCTGGCTATCATAACATTCAACGTATTTTCAAAGGTAGTTTTTGATAAATGGACCCAAGTTTCTATCTAAATTCCATTTTCCACATAAAGGTTATCATTTTTGAAAAAGCACACATCAAAATGTATTAATCCATATAGTGGCAAAGCATTTTAAAAGTTCATTTCAAAGAGCATCAGTACTATGGGAGGTTAATAGGTATTAATGAAAAATTAAAAAGGGCCAGATCCTCAAATACATTTGGATTACCCTGAGATGATACAAGTTAAACCATTTTTGCTATTGCAGAAACTCTCAGAGCCTTTGAAATGACAGTGTGCAATGCCTATTACTAGGAGGAGGTAAACCAGCCACCAAGGGTACAAAATTTAAGGAAGCAGTCATTCTTAGGGTATTACAAGTGCAGGGTTGCCGCTTGCATTAAGCTGACAGCAGCTGCTTCCTTAAATTTTGTATTCTATACATCTACTACATTGTCAATAATTGTTAAGATTAGGGCATAATATACAATCTTCCCCAACTTATTTGGCCAAGAAAGTAACTTGTTTATGTATCTGAATTTAGGTAAAACTCATAGTGACATTAGTGTCTTGTGAAAGAAGTTTGAGAAATAATTTTTTCATTCAATTAATGCTATATTTTGAGTGCCTACTATGTATAAAATAATGGCAAGACACCGGTAATATGGAAATGAAAATGAAAACTATCCCTTTCCTTAAAAACTTGGAACACAGTAGGGAAAGTCAGTTCAAATAAACCCACTACACAATTTAATAAGTGCTATGCTAGTGGTGCATTTAATGTGGAGTACGGTGGGTTTGGAGTGGATAGCAATCTGACTGAGCCAGGAGTTTGAGGAAAGCCAGTGAAGGACTTACAGTAGAATTGAGTGGGGAGGCTGAGTTGTGAAGGATGAATGCAATGAAGCCTGAAGTATGATAGGATATGGGTCTTCTAGGTACAAGGAGCAGCAAGTGTGTGCTAAATGCACTGAGATATGAGAACCCACAGTGTGCCTGGGGCACTGCACAGTGTTAGTTATGCCTGCTGAAATGGAGCCAAGGGGAGGAAGACAACTTTCATTGAAATCAACTGGCCTTAAGGAAAGGATACTCTAGGAGGTTGATAATAGTGGAGAACTGAGAGGAAGGGCAAGAACAGTGAAGGTTTGTATGAATATATGTGTATAAACAACCTTCATAAACCAATGTGTGACTAGAAGGGTATAGTAAACACATAATAAGAATCAACAGAACTAGGAAGAAGTCTAAAATCCCTACCATAGCTTGTAGAGCCCTGATGGTCTCTGCCTACTTCTCTAGCCTCATTCCACAACACTCCCCCACCTCCCTGACACCCCCATTTTCCTTCTCACTGTCAGGCTTCAACCACACAGGCATTCTTTCCTACTTATGTCAGGGCCTTGGCACATGCTCTTCCTTCTGCCTGGAATGCTTTTCTCTCCAACTTTTTCTAGATACTCCTCCTCCAATTTCAGATATCAGCCCAAATGTTCCTTCCTCAGGTATTCAGGCTAGATCTAGCTTGTTATAAACTTTATTCTATCCTTGTACTTTTCTTTCATTGCACAGTTGGGATCATATGTTTTCATGATTACTTGATTAATGTATATTTACCCCCAAAACTGTAAGCTAGCTCCATGGGGCTGCAACCACTTCTATTTAACTTACCATTTTATTCCCAACAGCTAACAAGGAACTTTGTATATTTTAGGTGCTTTACAAGTAATTGTTGAATGACCGACATGGTTGGTTAGCTATCCACCAAATATTTGTGCTTTCCAGTGTAGGGTTGTTGATGGATGGGTACATTTCCTAGCCATCTGACTAGACACCATCAAGGGAATGTGATGTGTTTCACCTCTGGACTAAAGTAGTTAGGAATGAGGTGTGCTCTCTCCATTCTCTTTTCCTATCCACCAGCTGGAGGTATGAGACTTTAGGCTTTAGAAGAAGGTGGGATGATAAAGACACAGGTGTTTAAAACCAGGATGCCTGAATCATTGTATGAAGACTGCCCAAGAAAAACTTGATTAGATTTTTTTGACTAAGAAACACATCTTCATTTTACTAAGCCACTGAGAATTTAGTTTTTAAAAAATACATGTTAAATGATACAGGTAAGGGAATAATGAAAGATTAAAATACAATCTAGATGTGATTGGAATGGAGCTGGTTCTCTAGCCCACATTAGCTAAGATTTTCAAGAACATTTAATAAAAACAAGCTAGTAATTAATATAAACATTATTGTTGCCATATTTGTGTTTGTTCAGGTTGACCATATAGTAAAATGGCTATAGCTTTCATTCCAGACCAGGAGTTTTATTATTCTCCCCTCATCTAGTTGATATAAGAGCCCCTACTGGACTGTTACAAATGAACTCTTGGGCTGCATGGACGATATCCAACTTTTACCGCCAAGAGTTTCATGCTCAGAATGAGTAAAGTAGGTTTGCATAATTCCTTTAAGAATAATGTTTTACCAAGATTCGTTTTTGTCTGAGTGTGTAATGTATTACACTAGTATAATACTTCCACCAAACAAACTTCCCCCTCTCCTTTCCTTTTTCCCTCCTTTCACAAATATTTTTTGAATACTAACCATGGGCCAGGTACTGTGCTAGTCACTGTAGATAAAATGATGAACAAGGCAGCCATTGTTTTTTCCATCACAAAGCCTATAATCTAGCAAGAAACACAGATAAGTAACTAAGCAACTACAATGCAGCATTGTAAATGCTATCTTAGAGAGTCTTCAGGGTGCTACAGGAACCCTTTGCAGGGCCAGTGAAGCAGATACTATCAATATGTTCTACTCATGTCACATTCAATTCCTTTATCATTTTGAGGCACACCACAGTTCCTGATGTCTTTTCTCTCTCAACACTCAGCACCTCAGCCTCTTTGTTGGAGGGCTGTCCTGAGGCTGCTAGATTGTTCTCCTTGAGTGTGCAGTACTGGAAGTGCTTGGAGAAATCCTTACCAGTGACTGACACACAGCAAGGTTTAAATGTTGTTCATTGAGACAACTGAGATGTGACTACACTGTTTTTAGATATCCCTGGCAGGATTGGGCCAAAATTCTCCTGAGATTTTGCTTTATATCCTACTTTTGCTTGTCTCCTTCTCCTCTCTGGTCCTAATTTTCCACTCTCCTATCAGTTATTTCTGGAAACGCTTTCACATGAATCCTTATTTCAGGGTTGCTTCTGGAGGACCTGACCTAAGATTGGCATCTTACTCAGTCCAGAAGGTCAGGGAAGACTTCTTGGAAGACATGCCATCTAAAACAATGACTGATGGAGGAATGGAATCATCCAAGTGTATGGGGAGTGGATGGAAGACAAGAGCATTCTAGGCAGGTGAACAGGACAATTCAAAGGCTCCTCCTGGAGAGGCCACAGTTGGGTGCAGGTTATCTCTTTAGAATCCATCTTAATTTTCCATTTCAGCAAGTTTTATGGTGAGCTCACATTTTCTTTAACCTTTATGTCCGTGATATAAAATTCCTGTTTTCTTATAATCAGCATTTATCAGGAGTCTTTTTTTAAAAAACAGAAAACAAAACATATTTTTTCCTCATTTACTAATAGATTCACTGCCTATAACAGTGTGAATAATGTGTTGGCCAAAGGAGAATGAGATAGCCCATTATACTTATTGATATAAATTATCCTTGATGAAGAAAGTCCATGTTCATCAATGCTGATATGACTGTGTCATCAATTTAATAGCTGAATGCTGAGGACCATTAAATTTATCACTATTTGCTATACCCTTATTTATAATAGTGCCCAAGAGTAATATGTAATTAACTTCATGACTGATTGACAAAGTAAACTGCAGGGTAATCAATCATATTGTATAAATGCTTGTCATTGGGCCACATGTGGAATATGGAGGTTGACTTGTGATGTTTCAGCACTTCCCTGTCTTGATTGTTGCTCTTGGCTGTTTAGATCTAAAGTCCCTATAAGTGTTGGACTTACTTATTTAAATAAGCTGGTTGCTACACCTTGAGATTCAGTCCAATCTTGCTGTCTAGCATGATCCTTAACCGATGTCCTTTGTGTGGGCATATGGAGGACCTCTCCCTTCCTCTTGATCTAGAATGTCTTTCTTTCTTTTAGATCTTCCCCATTCATAATTGTTTTCCTTTGCATACCAGCCCCTGCTTTCACTTAGTCTTTCTTCTGACATTTGTATTTAAAACTAGCAATTTGCACTCTCCTGCAATAGTTTCCCCTTACTGAAGTCATTTTGTAACTCTTCCTCCTCTCTCAGCTTGCCAGAAATGAGAAATGCCTATAAACTTCACCATGAGCAAGGATAAATGAGCCCAAGTCACGGTAAATAAGCCCAAGTCACGGTAAATGAGCCCAAGTCAGGTTTTCTCTCCAAGTATGGACTGTTTTGCAAAGCTTACAGTGACCCAGAAGGGTCAGCTTCTTTGCCTGTGATAGCTATTTGTAACTTTAGAAACTCCAGGTTTTGTGTGACCAAAAGGAAGACTAAGATAACTGTCATAATTCATTCCAGGAATAAAAATGGGCTGGGTGCAGTGGCTCATGCCTGTAATCTCAGCACTTTGGGAGGCCAAGGCAGGCAGATCACTTGAGGTCAGGAGTTCAAGACCAGCCTGGCCAACATGGTGAAACCCCATCTCTACTAGAAATATGAAAATTAGCCAGGCGTGGTGGCGGGCACCTGTAATCCCAGCTACTCAGGAGGCTGAGGCAGGAGAATCACTTGAATCCAGGAGGTGGAGGTTGCAGTGAGCTGAGATTGAGCCACTGCACTTCAGCCTTGGCAACAGAGTGAGACTGTGTGTCAAAAAAAAAAAAATACTAGTGTTTCTTTTGTGTGAATATTGAAGCTACTATGCAATAATCTAACATGGTTGCACATGGAAATTGGGCCTCTGTGGTTAGGTAAGGTTTTCCCTGAAGTGAAGAGGCCTTAATTCACATATTTGTCATGGAAGAGGAGTCAGATCCATAGAGTGGTGAAAGAGAGAATCCTGTACCTCTCTCTTGGCATCTCTCTCTTAGATCTAGACTAGGATGGCAAATACCGGGCACAGGCATTATCATTCATCCCCCGATTACTCCCTCTTTATCCTCTTATCTTCATCCATGCAAGACGTCACTAATCCATCATATAATTTCCTCACTGAGCTGAGATAAAACCTATGTTAGACTCCTCCTCAATCCAGCATGGCAGTTAGTTGTTGTCTATTGATCACAGCTGAAAAATAAAATTAAAACCTATTTCCTATTGTTGGTCTCCAGTCTGCTGAGTCAGGAGGCATGTATGTCTAGAACACACTGATGGTAGCATGTGTGCTAGGAGGAAAAGAACTACCTGAATGTCATTACCTTAGTCACTGCTGCAGAACTGCAAGCCCTGAAGAGGAAGTCGTATCTTGTAAACAAGATCATTCTAGTTTCATACAACTCCTAGATTTATTTTCTCTGTGTTATCTTCTGTCTTTCAGAGACATTTGGTTTGAATGATCTGGTCTTGTCACAGCTTGGCCACAGAGTACCCAGAGGAGTCCATGGTTGGGTCAGAGTTAAGTGGGAAGTTGAGTTACCTTGAAAACAGAGTACATCTGAGGCTGCTAATTAGTGAATAGTTTTAGCAATTCTGGGTCCTATAGTTGAGCTTCTTTTTCTTACCAGAAGTTCTTCCTCCTACTGACAACCTTAGTGAGCCTAAGTGAGATTACCATCTCATCTCTGTTTTTCACAAAACCATATATTTTTCATGGCAAGTCCTTCTAGTTTCTTGTGGCTTCACTAAAGCCCCAAATCAGGTAGCAGGTACCAAAGTCTTCTGATGACTCAAGACCCCAACATCCTATGGATAAAATGGTGATGATTTACTCAGCATGAGTTTCCAAGAGAGCCACAGGAATCTTGCCTTCTTTTCTTTCTGTCTTTACCTAGAAGTTCAGTTTTTATGATGCTCTCTGCAGCTTTGATCTATAAAGAGGGGCAAATTGGCAAATATGAGCCTTGCAAAATGTTGTTCATATTTGCAAATAACTACCTTGGCAGGCAGGTATGTGCTCTGTAAACCTAAGTATTGCTTTGGCATGTGAGTCAAAAGGGAATTTGTAAGCAACCTTTAGGCAGCTGCTCTTGGAGAATACAGCTTGGCCTGTAACCTAGTTCAGCTGAAAAATTTGAACACCTCATCACTGCTAAACAGACCATCACTCCCCTTTGTGTCTTTCTGGTCATGTACAGGTCATTTATTTGGCAGGTTCTGTCTAACTCCATTAATTGATGGCATCCAATTCATCCTTTGGTCCTGAGTCAGGATTCTACAAGATATTTTTTTAAGCCCAAACATCATTCCAACCAAAAAAAGGGGTACCAAAGAACAGTATTTAAGACGTATTTTTAAACTTAATTAAGAGTTTGGTGGATTGTCATTTGACCCAGTGGCTGGCCTGGCACTTGTTTGGATTCCTCACCAGCCCCGCATAGAGGAACATGAATCCATTTTTAGGCAAATGAGTTGTCTTGAGGATTTTATTGGTTTGTAGCCCAAGTCAGTGGGTAAGGGGTGGATCAAAAGGCAGAGAAATAAAAGACAGTGAGACTTACTGTGAAGGTATAGAATCCACTCTGCACATGTCCATACTATTGTTTTGTGATCTCATTCATTAAACCCAACATGTCCCCAGCATGTGCTCAGTAGGCTGTCAGGAAACATACTATGTACAAATGAGTTTAAAATCATGGTCACTGCCCTCAAGAAACCTGTCAAACAGCAGAGAAGATAAATACATGCTGGAAGAAGGTGAAAACCAAAGTGAAATTATGTGATAACTTACTAGGAACTGCAGAGAAAGGTTTGAGTGAAAGCAAAGGAGAGGGGTGATTTGTTGTGCATCCTTATTGGACATGAGAACAGTGTCTGATACTCATGTGTCTCTTTAACTTGTGCCAGGAAAAAAAGTAGGTGTTTAATAAATGCTTAATGGATGTAATTGAGAGACAATATAGACCATTTCCTGTAGGGAGTCATTTTTGAAGTAGGTCTGAAAGGAAATTTGGACTTGGGGTTGACAGAAGAAGTAGGAGAAAATTCTATGTAGGAAACTGAAGGAGATTAGACATGAGGTGGGGTGGGGGGCAGCCTGCTGAAGCAGAAGGGAAGGACAGAGAATGGTGAAAAAGAACCAATGTATATGGCATTCATCCTTAGGTAGGGCTTCCTCCCAGATTTGACCCTCACTCAGAACTAACTAGAGATACAATAGTTACCTTGTTCTTAATACTTGTTCTTAATATCTTAATACCTTGTTCAAGATGTCTTAATATCTTGTTTTTAATACTCTTGTTCTTAGCCAAGTTATGGGTATACTGCATTGTTCTCAGGGAAAATAGAGTCTCCCTGGGGTCTTAGGAAGCTCACACAAGTATCCTAGATCACTATTCTTAAACTTTAGTATGCACATAAATCACCTGGGGGGCTTGTTAAAACACAGATTTCTGGACCCACCCACAAAGTTTGTGATTCAGTAAGTTTGGAGTAAGGCCTGAGGATCTGCATTTTGAACAATCTCAGATGACGATATGCTATTCCTAGGACCATGGTTTGAGAACCACTGTCTCAGATAAATATACAGTTTCCTTTCCCTCATATTTGCACTGTTTACCAAGACATGGAGAGAATCAAATACCGTAAGATTGCTGTGATGACCAGAGCCTTTAAAAATGTTTGCTGAAGGCAGCTGATTCAATGGTGCTTGTATCAGGTGATATGAGATTTGTAGAGTAAAACTGCATTAATTTTCAATATTTAAACAATTAAACTATGGATGTTCCTATGGTAAATTGGGTGTTTGAAATTCAGAACATTTTTTTCCTCAGAGAAGTAACACTGTTGTAAATACAGTTGAGGTCTCCAGCTCATAGAAAAGCCCTGGTCTCATGGAATGTATCTAAAGCACTCAGTTCTGCAATAGATTATCACAGAAAATAATACCATAGCAATACCATTAGTTAAATAAAATGCAACCTTGAACATGTGCACTTCATTCTAACAGATGATGCTTAGAAGTTATGCCACCACTACACTTTGATAAAGTAAATTGTATTTTAACACATTAGGAACCTCACTAATTGAAGAACCCTTAGTCAATGAATAATAGAGTGGTATAGAATGAATTGTAAAATAATAACATGGTACATAAAAGTGTTCTTAAAACCTTTGCTTATGTGCTTTTTGAGTTGGAATTTATTTTTATAGATCATATGTTTTTTATAGGAAGAGAAGTTTGGTTTATATAGGCATCTCAGGCTCTATTATGACACTGACTTCGAACACTTTACTGGGCAGTCTAGGCTTTAGAACATCTGCATGCCCATAATCCCAGCTACTCAGGAGGCTGAGAGGCAGCAGAATTGCTTAAACCTTGGAGGCGGAGGTTGCGGTGAGCTGAGATGGCACCACTGCACTCCAGCCTGGGCAACAAGAGCAAAATCCCATCTCACACACACACACACACACACACACACACACACACACACACACACACACAAAAGAACATTTGCTACTCCACCCCCGCCACAGCCCCCTTCTGAGGGTTTCTCTCCATATAACTTGCTATAATGGTATCTCATGCCCATGCTCCCCTGGCCACAGGTGAAAGACGAAAAATGGGTACCTTGTTTAAGGACAACCAAGCTGTACATTGACCAGAGCCTATGAGGTGACTTGATGTAGAAGTTTTACTCATCATAAACAATGGAGACTAACTGAAACAATCAGAACTTGAGACAGAGAAAAAGAATAAAGCAGTTAGCTGTGGGAGTAGGAGCAACAGAATAGTGAAAACAATGTGATAGCTGAGTTGCCATAATGGTATAGCATGAGAATAAATGCGAACCTCTGCTGCCTAGGAGGTTAACCAGATGACCCAGTTGTTAGGGCTGCTCTGAATTCTGAAAGATTTTTCTGAGTCTTGAGCTATTTAATAAGGACTGTGAGCCCTGGCTCTTCAGCTCTTCCAGAAATCCTGGGAGTGTGGCCAGATTTCCTGTCTTTCCAATTTTTTCAGGTGAATTCTTATAAAATCTTCCCAAACTAGAGGTAACCCAAATTCCTTTCGATAAAAATAGCCTAACCAACATAAACTCCTATGAAAAGTTCCTAGTGACAGATTTGGCACATAGATGATGCTTCTTGGTCCCATTATCCTCAAACCTTCATTTCAGGTCTCTGAGCTAAGGTTTTCTGTGTGCTGAATTGGTATAGTATTTCTCTCCTCCTCTTGTTGATCCCTCCCAACTGATGAATCAGCATGGTAAAATCTGTACAGCTTCGAATTAATCAGAACTGAAGGCACATAAAAATGCAAGGAATTAAAGAACAGACAGAACATAAAAGAAAAAGGTATAGAGTGAGAGTCAAGGAGATCAGCTCTCACCACAAAGGAAAGCTCAAAGCCTTTGATGAACTGCACCTATAAATAACTATGAGCTCTGGCAATCCCTGTAAGGCTTTGGCCAAATGGTTCAGGTCCATCAGGGATAATGAGGGCTAGGGACATGCTGCTAACAAGCACAGCTGTAACACAGGCTAGAGGACAATGTGCTTCTGATTGTCACTTGTATGATGTAGATTTATAGGACCTGAGCTCTGTTCTGATGAATGCCCCAAGGAAGCTGGTATTCTTTGATTCATTAAACGGGAACTTACCTTGTCTTTTCTCTATTTGGTCTTAGGAATCATATCTTAGGTTAAGTGGTAATTTGGAGATCATTCCACTCTTACCCTCTAATTTTAAGGATCAGAAAACTAAGGTTGTGGAAGGGGAGATTACTTAACCAACACCACACAATTTATTCATGGTAGTATTGCTTTTAAAGCCTTGCTCTACCTGCTCTTAGCTCAGATGCAGTAAAAAATTCATCTTACTGACTTATTCAGTCACTTATTTTGTGGGGCTGTTTCTAATAGCTCTAATGCTGTCACATCCCTTTCTTATTTGATCCCCCCAACAACCCAGGCAGATGGGTAGAGATATTTTCATTTTACAGGTGAAGAAGCTAAAGTTCGGAAGTGAGGCCTCTTTTTTGGAAACTCAGATACTCTGATTTCTAATACAGACGCCTTTTCAATAAATAATTTATTTGAAAACAATGTGTAGACTAAAATTTGCAATAGAAATGCTGATCTTTATCATAACCCTCACTTTCTTCCCATGCCACACTCCCTGTGCTATAGCAGAGGCCCATCCTTAAGGACAAAGTCTTTTTTGTATCTTCAGTTTTCTGCACAACACGTTGCTATTATAGGAATTCTCCTCAAATTAAGTCATAATTTCCATTGGGTTATATTTGGGTTCCATTTGGAAGGTGGGAATTTTCTTTATTTCCAACAAACCATTTTCTCCATGGAGTGAAAGACTTTAATTCTGAGTCTTTGCTTGGTCACTGTGACCATTTTCTTCAGAGGGTTCTGTTTGACACCAATATTAACTCACCATCAGTCAAGTCATTCATTCATTCATTAATTCCTTCATTCATACATACTCCATTTCCAGAGCAGATGTGTGACAGATACTGTGTTAAATGCTGAAGACACACAGATAACAAGATGTGGTACCTGTTTTCCAGAAACTTACAATTTAGTGTGTATGGGGAGGTGAGCTCAGGGTATGGGAGACATCACTTCGGAACTGGGTATAAGATAACTACTGGAGATATAGGGAATGTCTCAAGAAATTCCTAGTGGGAGACTTTGGCTGACTATCCAAGGTGTGGGGGAGTGAATACTGGGGTAGTTTGGGAAGGCAGAGGCAGCTGTAAAAGCATAGAAAGGGATGCTTAACTCATTTTAAATGTATTTTTAATTGACAAATAATAATTGTGTACATTTATGAGGTATATTGTGATCGTTTGATCTATGTATACATTGTAGAAAGACTCAATCAAGCTAAGCAACATATTCATCACCTCACCAACTTATGACTTTTTGTGGGGAGAATATTACAAATCTATTCTTTTAGCAATTTTGAAGTATACAACACATTATTATTATTAACTGTGGACACAACTCATTTTCTTGCTTACTATCCTTTGGGCTACTGGAAATTGTATTAGTCCTTCAGTTTTCTACCTGTATGTTCCACAGTATCGGGGCTTTCTTGCAGCATTTCTAGGATATTTATGGAAAGAAAGTACAGTTTAAGGTAGAATGTGTTTTCTCTGCATTTGCTCTGACCTCCCAAAAACCTGTTCCATTACCACTCAAGATTAGGTGTTCAAGCCTGAAGTATTTGTTAGAGAAGGCATTTCACAATGCCTGGCATATCGATCAAAGCCATGTGTGTTCATACAGCATACACTGTTGAGGTGGGAGAAGCAGAGGTCCCCATTCCCAAGGAGAGAGACAGCATTGGCCCATGACTACCGGCTGACTGAGCAACATAGAGTGGTTCATATTTAAAGGCTTGTGTGTAACCCAAGGTTTAAGGACAACCTGTATTCATGGGGTGTTAGTCTAGGGATATTGTGGAAGGTTTTATGGAAAGCAATATGATGTGAGCTTTGAAGAACAGTGTGGCAGGTGAACAGGTAAAAAGCATAGTGGACAAACTTGTAAAGTTGTTGCCCATAGAGTAGGAGGAAAATGACCTGGTCAAGCAGAGAGCTTGCAAGGGAGCAATTGTTGGGGAAGGGGATATGATTGTAGGTAAAACAGGGAGGCAGATAAGGATATCTAGTTTGAAGACCTTAGGAAAGGAAAATCACAAAGGACTGGAAAAAGCCTAAATCCCCATGATAGTGTACAAGGTCTCACATGATTAAGCCCACTGTTTTCTTGTGAATGAGAGGAAGCTGTGTAGCAGGGAGAGCTCTGAAAGACTGTGTAATTACACGATGAAGCTGACAACTGGACAAATAGGGAAGGAAGGTCCTGGCACAGGACTTAGACAAGTGTTTCTGGTTGTCTTTCTGTGACATTTGCAGAGTCAGTCAGCATCCCTCAGCTGTGAAAACTATAATATGACAGGTATTATAATATAGGGAGAGACATGAAGGGCGGTAAGAGTAGATAATTCACAATTATTGAACTCTGGGCTTTGTGTGTGGTGAAATGCACACATGATTCCATTCAACTCTCCAAACAACCAATGAACTCTTCATTTTACAGGATCAGAGTAGCTAAGTAACTTTTCCAAGTTCATTGGCTTGAAAAATGTTCAGACAAAGGTGTGCCTGATTTCTAAGCCTGTCCTATTTCATCACGTCAGTTTTGCCCATCCTAGCCTAATAATGTCACTTTGGCGTATTTATTACACACTTAGATTCCAAAGCCCTTGCCAAGACTTAGAATAAGAATTTTAAGTGAGGTGCCTAGGAATCTGCATGTTTAATATACACCCTAGATGGTTAATATGATCAAGTCATTTTGGGGAATCCCTGCAATGTGTCACACTGCCTTGAGAAAAGGCATAAGGTTGGAGAGGAAAGGGGAGGGATGGAAAGAGATTAAGGAGGTAGAATTGACAGGACTTGACTGATTGCAGGAGAAGTGAAGCCTTCAGTCTCTGAATAGCATTTCTGTCTGAAGTTTTGTAAGTGTAAACCCCTGCCTAACAACAAAATCCTCCTCTAATTGGGCAAAAGTAGTGAGTGGCCATTCTGCCAGGCTCTCTTGGGTGTGAGCATCCCAGGAGAGTTTTAGCCAGGACACAGCAGCATGCTAGTGTGCTGCTCTGGTTGCATATGTTGGAGACGATTTTCATAACACTTATAGGTAAAAAGAAATGTAAAAGGTTTCTGGGAGAGAAGCCAACTATCATGTTCCTGTTTTCAGAACACAAAAATTGCTGTAATTGTTTGGTTAATTTAAAAAATAATGATGATGTATTGCAAGAAAATGATTTAAGGAGAGAGTTTCTTGGAGCAAGAAGTGATGTTAAGTGTTTAAAGGTTTTAAATTGACAAACTAGGCAACGGTAAATACTTTTACTTTTGGAACAGTGAGCCATTTTCCTTGAGCTCTTTGGGTCCTGAGTTACTCACCATGTTCAGCATAGATAAATGCTTTTTGTCCTTCAGTGAAGACACTGCTGATGGTAGGCAGAATAATGGTTCCTCAAGTATGTCCATACCCTTATCCCTGGGACCTGTGGATATGTTACTTTAAATAGCAAAAAGAACTTAACAAATGTAATTAAGTATTTTGAGACAAGAAGAGAAGCCCAGATTATCCAGGTGGGCCCAATATAATCACAAGAGTCCTTATAATAGAGGGCAGGTAAGTAAGAATCAAAGAAAGAGATGCAATAATGGAAGCAGAGGTCAGGGTGCTGTGATTGCTAGAAGGGCGTCACAGGCTAAGAAACGCAGGTAGCCTCTGGCAGCTGGAAAAGTAACAGCAATTGATTCTTTCCTAGAGTCTCCAGAGGAATGCAGCTCTGCTGACACCTGTTTTAGCCTAGAGAGACTAATTTTGGGTTTCTAATCTCCAGAACTATAAGATAATACATTTTCATTGCTTTAAGCCACCAATTTTATGGTAATTTTGTTACAGTAGCAATAGGAAACTCATAACACCATCATCAAGTGGCTTTTGTCTGTTATTTCCATGATGAGTAGGAAGGCTCTTGTATCCAAGAGGGATCCTTAGCAAAAACCAGCATGGAGGCAAAACTAAGACCCAAGTTCAAAGTTGATTGTGTTGACCTTGACTTAGCATGCATTTCTGGGTGAATAAGCCCTAATGTCTTCCTTTGACTCTGAGACCCATGGAGTTTCTGTTCCTTATAACTGCCAGTGACAATGTTCCACTTCACTGTGCCTTTCCTATGGTCATTTACTCTTTTTTTATTCTTTTTTAGACAGGGTCTCTTACTGTCATCCAGGCTGGAGTGCAGTGCCACAGTCATGGTTCACTGCAGCCTCAAACTCCTGGGCTCAAGTGATCCTCCTGCCTCAGCCTCTGGAGTAGCTAGGACCACAGATGTGCACCACCACACCTGGCTAATTAAAACTTTTTTTTGTAGAGACAGGACCTTGCTATATTGCCTAGGCTGGTCTTGAACTCCTGGCCTCAAGCAATCCTCCTGCCTAAGCCTCCCAGAGCACTGGGATTACAAGCATGAGCCACCATGCCCAGCCCTCTCTTACTTCTCTTAATGCTACCATGTCAGATATCCTCTAGGCCATTATCCCTCAGATATTGCAGGTTTTAGGGCCAGCTTTGGAGAATCTTCCCCATGAAACTTGTAGTCCATAAATCCTATTCTGAGGAAATTACAATAATTTTTACTAAAAATTATGCCATTAAATGGAATGTAGGCCAGGCACGGTGGCTCACACCTGTAATCTCAGCACTTTAGGAGGCCAAGGTGGGCAGATTGCTTGAGCTCAGGAGTTCGAGACCAGCCTGGGCAACGTGGCAAAACCCCATGTGTACAAAAAATACAAAAAAAAAAATGAGCTGGGCATGGTGGTGAATGCCTGTAGTTCCAGCTACTCAGGAGGTTGAGGTGAAAGAATGGCTTGAGCCCCAGAGGTGGAGACTGCAGTTGCAGGGAGCCGAGATTGTGCCACTGCACTCCAGCCTGGGCAACAAAGCCAGACCCTGTCTCAAAAAAAAAAAAAAAGAAAAGAAAAAAAGAAAAGAAATGTTCTTAGCTGTCACATTCCAATGTGTCTTTCCCTAATTGTAATCAATCAGCTTCTTAAGCCCATGTCTCCTGAGTCTCTGTAACCCAGAGACGGTTTATTATTTGTAAGCATTGGCCTCGTATAAGGATAGACCACTGGCTGTGGTCTGTTGTCTGGTTTCATCACTCTTGGGAACCTCCTTTTACCTCACTTATTTACTCCCAATTTTGATTTTAGGAAATGGAGTTAATCCCCTGCTGTAAACATGGTTTCATTTCTATACTACACTAGGAAGAATGGCAACTTAAGTTTGCTCAGTTATCAATAAATTAGAATGTTGATTACTCACACATGATCTTAAGATTGTTATACTATGAAACATATTGTGAATCCTATCCTAAAGTGTCCCTCACTTAAAAGTCTTGAAGGCCATCTCCTAGACTTAATAAACATGAACAGATGTAGGTTGACAGTCAGTAGCTGAGAGAGACATACTGAAGCAGAGCAGGCATTCAATGTGAAACAGTCTAGGAGCTACAGATAGATCCTGGAAAACTTGTTTAATATATGGGTGCCTAATTCTAGGAATATATATGCAACACCTGCTTATGGGAAAAAGTCTATTATGGGAAAAAGTCTATGTTGGCTTCTATGTATATGCACAGTGGGGAACAGTCCTATAATATAGGGAAGGGGGAAATAATTGACAGGAGAGGGTGGACACTTAGAGTAGGTCAAAAATGGTTGTCCTCTGCACAGTGGCAAAAGGGAGATAGCTGCAAGGCCCATACTGAAATCAAAGAGATCTGCCTCCACAGGAGTTTGCCGCTGTCCGTGATTCTGAAAGTACTGCCCTAGAACACAGAAGTTTATCATAGCTCAAGTTGGGTTTCATCAGTTTTTGTTGTTGTTGTTGTTGTTGTTCTGTTGCTTGGTAGCTGCATCAATAGGTGTCTAGAAGAGACAGAAGCATGATGCAAATTTTCCTTAAATGGAGACCAAATGCTATAGTTCATAGAGGACGGTAAGTACAAGGACAGAGGAGGGGCCAGGTATTTAATTGGAGACTACAAAGAGTTAATATGATAATTCTGTCTGCAATGTCTATAAAGTCCCCATTTCTACCTTTTGCTACACCATCAACTCTATTTTTATATCATCTTTTTATGTCACTAAACTCTACTGTAGTGACATACTTAAACTGAAAAAAAAAAACCCTGAACTTTTATTTTTATGCAACAAGACAGATGGAGTGTGCTGAAATGAAATCCATCATTGGGTGATGATTTTTGTTCAGGTTATGAAAACTTGTGATGGCTCCTGTGAGTAAACAATTTTAAATATTCCATCTCCCCTCCCTCCTCAAAAATAAAAAAATCTTGATGTGCAATTCTGGGCTACCCAGGTCTCCTCTTGCTGGGCTAGGAGCTGGCAGCAGTCACAAGAGTTTCTCAAATCACTCCTCTCAAGAACTGTCATTCTTGACTAGACTTCACTTCCTTACTCCTGGCAGTTGCTTCTTTATTTCTACTTGCAGTCCTCCCTCCTGAAATTGATTTATGCCTTAACAAAAAGCTAGTTCAAGCTTCTGTGTCAAGGCTGTTGTTATTCAAATCCTGGTGTGGAGCAGTGTGATCTGTGGATCAGCAGCATAGCGGTCACAACTGTGTTAAAATGCATATTCCCAGCTTCCATCCCAGACTTATTGAACCAAAATCTGCATTTAAACAAAATCCCCAGGTGATTTTATGCATATTAAAGTTTAAGAAGCACTGATTTAGGTGATAGCTAAACCAGTTCAGTTGGCTGAACTAGGAAGACCTGTTTCCAATGTTCTAAATCTGCTTGTTGGGCCTATTTATTCATTCAATAGGTAATGGGTATCTACGCTGTATGAGGCATTACCCGATATGGGTAAAACATATGGGTAAAACATAAAGAGAGTATAGCTCCTTTTCTCCTTATTTGTCATGGCAGTTGTTTACCACCTTGACCTGCCCTTTGGCTCTGGAAGGTCTGACCCTTCTTACCATCCTCCTTAGTTTTGGGTGCCTGGCCTTGCTTTACTCTCTGCTATTGGTGTCTTTCTGAGTTTTGTCTGTGAATTTGGATTTTGTTTCCTTTTGTTCTGCCATGACTCCACCTGGGTTTTCTGAGTCTGACTTGGCCATCTTTCTGACCATTGCTTATCTCACGCACCAAGTTTGCTGAGGCTGCTCAGACCCTGGCTCTCTTCCTTGTGACTGTGTCCCATTGCTACATATGCCCTTAGAACATAGCTTTCTCATTTTAACCATAAGATACTTATTTTCCTAACTGCTGATATCTGGGTCCGGGTTTCTAGGAATTGTGGCTTTCACCAGAAATTGCCAGGGTCATACCTTGGCATACCTTGGTATGTCATACCTTGGTAACCTGTCCTTGCACCAGAAAACACAGGACTTTATTTTCTTACCATGAAAAGTATACCCTTTTCCCCAGAGCCTTTTTTTGTCCCTTCCTCAATTTAACCATTTATTTTTACATAGCAGAATAATGAACCATACTAACAAATGGCTATATTTTCTAGAAAGCCTATTAACTTTCCATATTCTTTTCATTCTCTTTTATCACTAATGGAACTTACTATACATTGAGTTTCAACCCCAAATCCAAGTAGATTCAACTAATTTGAGAGACCTAGAACCTATAAATCTTAACATGGAGTAATTTTTCGGGAGGCAAACATTGCCTGTGCTTTCTAGTTTCTTCAGGGGAATAACGTTTCTCCTAAGACTGGTTCTATTTAAAACATGCTCTTTCCCTACACTCACATAGCACTTTACCAGGTGACTATTATCTGATTGGGTGCTACAAAAACTGTGAGGTCTCATGGGATGTATCATTGTTGCCTTGACCCCAGAACTGCACTTCTCATGCACAGAAGCTCATAGAGATATTTTCAAAATGGTGTTTTTAGCTTCTGGTCCTTACCCTATGCAAACAGAGCTCTAGTCCAGTTCATAAACAGGCCATGGCAGGTGCCATTCCATCCATCTAGGTTTGCCATCTCTTTCCTGCCAGAACTCTGACTGATACATCCATTATTAAGCCTTTCTCTCTCTTTGCACCTTGCCAGGGTCTCACATATACCTTATCCAATTCCTCCTTTTCTTATCTAAGCAAAAGTTAACAGTACAATTAACCACACTCCTCCCCTCAAACATCTATGGGGTCAAGGAACTATTATTTAAAGAAACATCCAAACTCTATTGCCCAATTAGTCCTTTCATCCCTTCTCCATTCTCTCTAAACAAACATTTATTAGGCCTCTATTATGTATCATAAATTATATTACCATATTTTATTGGCTTGAAGTCATTATTGATTGAAGGAAGCACCATTATTTCAGGTCCTACTATAAAGTTAAAAGCATCCAAAATTAGGAATTTAACAGGAGACTTCTACCTAATTCTGAGACATTATAGATTTACCCTTTGAGGGTAAGAGTAAATGAGAAGAAAAGCTCACTATGCAGAAAGGGACAGTAAGAAAATGTACATATATCAACTTTGGTATTGGCTAGAGACAGGAAAAAAAATCTCTTCCAAAAATTTGAACCAAAGCTGGTACAGTAGTGCCCATTTATCCATGAAGGATATGTTCTAAGACTTCCAGTGAATGCCTGAAGTCGTGGATAGAACTAAATCCTATATATTCTATGATTTTCTTTATATGTATCTATAAAGGTTAATTTATAAATTAGGCACAGTAAGAGATTCCCAAAAATAATCAATGCAGGCACACTTTGTTTTATTTTGCTTCTCAGATATTACATTTCTTACAAGTTGAAAGTTTGCAGCCACCCTGTTTTGAGTAAGTCTATCAGTGTCATTTTTCCAACAGGATGTGCTGCTTCATGTCTCTGCATGACATTTTGGTGATTATTGCAATATTTCAAACTTTCTCATTATTATTGTACCTATTATGGTGATCTGTGATCAGTGATCCTAATGTTACTATTGTAATTGTTTTGAGGTGCCACAAACTGTGTCCCTATAAGACAGTGAACTGAATTAATGTGTGGGTTCTGACTTCTCCGCCAACTGGCTATTCTCCCATCTCTCTCCCTTTTCTTGGGCCTTCCTGTTTCCTTAGATACAACAATATTGAAATTAGGCCAATATTGTTAATAACCCTAAAGTGGCCTCTAAATGTTCAAGAAAGGAAGAGTCGCATGTCTCTCACTTTAAATCAAAAGCTATTAAGCTTGGTGGGGAAGGCATGTCAAAAGCCTAAAGAGGCCAATAGCTAGGCCTATTGCAGCAAACACTTAGTCAAGTTGTTAATATAATAAACAAATTCTTGAAGAAAATTAAAAGTACTACTCTAGTGAACACATCAATGGTAAGAAAGCAAATGAGACTTTTTGCTGATAGGGAGAAAGTTTTAGTGGTTCGGATAAAAAATCAAACCAGTCACAACATTCCATTAAGCTAAAGCCCAATCCAGAGTAAGTCCCTAATTCTCTTCAATTCTCTGAAGGCTGAGAGAGGTGAGGAAGCTGCATAAGAAAAGTTTGAAGCTAGCAGAATTTGGTTCATGAGGTTTAAGGAAAGAAGCTGTCTCCATACCATAAAAGTATAAAGTGAAGCAGCAAGTGCTGATGGAGAAGCTAAAGCATGTAACCCAGAAGATCCAGCTATGATCATTGATGAAGATGGCTAGGCTAAACAACAAATTTTCGATATAGACAAAACAGTCTTATATTAAAAGTAGATGCCATCTAGGACTTTCTTAGCTAGAGAGGAGAAGTCAATGCCCGGCTTCAGATCTTTGAAAGACAGGCTGACTCACCTGGTGACTCTAAGTTGAAGTCCATGCTCACTGGCCACGCTGAAAATCTTAGGTTCCTTAAAAATTATGCTAAATTGCTGGGCACGGTGGCTTACGCCTGTAATGCCAGCACTTTGGGAGGCTGAGGTGGGTGGATCACGAGGTCAGGAGTTCAAGACCAGCCTGACCAACATGGTGAAACCCTGTCTCTACTAAAAACACAAAAATTAGCCGGGTGAGGTGGTGGGCACCTGTAATCCCAGCTACTCAGGAGACTGAGGCAGGAGAACTGCTTGAACCCGGGAGGCGGAGGTTGCAGTGAGCTGAGATTGTGCCACTGCACTCCAGCCTGGGTGACAGAGTGAGACTCCATCTCAAAAAAAAAAAAAAAAAGAAAAAAAGAAAAGAAAAAGAATTATGCTAAATCTACTCTACCTGTGTGCTATAAATGGAAGAATAAAGCCTGAATGGCATCATAATCATATCTGTTTATAGCGTGGCTTTCTGAAAGTTTAGAGTCCACTGTGAGACCCATTGCTCAGAAGTAGAATCCTTTCATAATATTACTGCTCATTGAAAATACACCTAGTCACCCAAAAGCTCTGATGAAGATGTACAAGGAGATTCATTGTTGTTTTTGTGTCTGCTAACACAACATCCATTCTGCAGCCCATGGATCAAGGTGTAATTTTGACTTTCCAGTCTTCTTATTTAAGGAATACGTTTTTTAAGGCTTACCTGCTATAGATAGTGCTCTGATGGATCTGGGCAAAGTAAATTGAAAATAGTTTGGAAAGGATTCATGACTCTAGATGCCTTAAGAACATTCATGATTCATGGGAGGAGGTCAAACTACAAGCATGAATAGGAGTTTGGAAGTTGATTTTAATGCTCAGGGGTGACTTTGAGGAATTCAAGACTTCAGTGGAGGAAGAAGCTGCAGATGTGGTAGAAATAGCAAAAGAACTAGAATTAGAAGTAGAACCTGAAGATGTGATTGAATTGCTGCAATTTCATAATAAAACTAACGGATGAGGAGTTGTTTCTTATGAATATCAAAGAATAGTTTCTTGAGATGAAATCTACTCCTGGTGAAGATTCCATAAACATTGTTGAAATGACAACAAGGAATTTAGATTATTATATAAAATTAGTTGATAAAGAAGTGACAGGGTTTGAGAGGATTAACTCCAATTTTGAAAGAAATTCAACCATGGGTAAAATGCTGTCAAACAGCATCACATGGTACAAATAAATCTTTCATGAAATAAAGAGTCAACGGGGCAAACTTAATCGTTATCTTATTTTAAGAAATTGCCACAGCCACCCCAATCTTAAGCGATCACCACTCTGATCAGTCAGCAGCCATCAATATTGAGGCAACATCCCAACACCCTCTGTATCAGTCCATATTCACACTGCTGATGAAGGCATACCCAAGACTGGGAAGAAAAAGAGGTTCAGTTGGACTTACAGTTCCACATGGCTGGGGAGGCCTCAGAATCATGGCGGGAGGTGAAAGGCACTTCTTACATGGTGGCAACAGAAGAAAATGAGAGGGAAGCAAAAGCAGAAACCCCTGATAAGCCCATCAGACCTCATGAGACTTATTCACTTTTTTTCTATTGATTGGAATAGTTTCAGAAGGAATGGTACCAGCTCCTCCTTGTACCTCTGGTAGAATTTGGCTCTGAATCTGTCTGGTCCTGGACTTTTTTTGGTTGGTAGGCTATTAATTATTGCCTCAATTTCAGAGCCTGTTATTGGTCTATTCAGGGATTCAACTTCTTCCTGGTTTAGTCTTGGGAGGGTGTATGTGTCCAGGAATTTATCCATTTCTTCTAGATTTTCTAGTTTATTTGCATAGAGGTGTTTATAGTATTCTCTGATGGTAGTTTGTATTTCTGTGGGATCAGTGGTGATATCCCCTTTATCATTTTTTATTGCATCTATTTGATTCTTCTCTCTTTTCTTCTTTATTAGTCTTGCTAGTGGTCTGTCAATTTTGTTGATCTTTTCAAAAAAAAAACCAGCTCCTGGATTCATTGATTTTTTGAAGGGTTTTTTGTGTCTCTATCTCCTTCAGTTCTGCTCTGATCTTAGTTATTTCTTGCCTTCTGCTAGCTTTTGGATGTGTTTGCTCTTGCTTCTCTAGTTCTTTTAATTGCGATGTTAGGGTGTCAATTTTAGATCTTTCCTGCTTTCTCTTGTGGGCATGTAGTGCTATAAATTTCCCTCTACACACTGCTTTAAATGTGTCCCAGAGATTCTGGTATGTTGTGTCTTTGCTCTCATTGGTTTCAAAGAACATCTTTATTTCTGCCTTCATTGAGACTTATTCACTATCACGAGAATAGCACGGGAAAGACTGGCCCCCATGATTCAATCACTTCCCCTTGGGTCCCTCCCACAGCATGTAGGAATTCTGGGAGATACAATTCAAGTTTAGATTTGGGAGGGGACACAGCCAAACCATATCACCCTCCACCAGCAAAAAGATTATGACTCACTGATGGATCAGATTATTATTGGCATTTTTCAGCAAGAATATTTTTAAATTAAGGTATGTACATCTTTTTTTTTAGACATAATGCTATTGCACACTTAATAAAGAACAGGATAGTGTAAACATAACTTTTTTTTTGACACAGAGTCTCACTCTGTTGCCTAGGCTGGAGTGCAGTGGGTGTGATCTTGGCTCACTGCACCCTCTGCTTCCCAGGTTCAAGCAATTCTCATACTTCAGTCTCTCAAGTAGCTGGGATTACAGGCATGCACCACCACGCTTGGCTAATTTTTGTATTTTTAGTAGAGATGGGGTTTTACCATGTTGGCCAGGCTGGTCTCGAACTCCTGGCCTCAAGTCATCTGACTACTTTGGCATCTGAAAGTGCTAGGATTACAGGTGGGAGCCACTGTGCCTGGTCAATAGTGTAAATATAACTTTTATTTGCACTGGAAAATCCCCAAATCTGTGTGACTCTCCTTATTGTGATATTCACTTTATTGCAGTAGTTTGGAACCAAACCCACAACATCTCTGAAGTATGCCTGTAATAGGCATTTGTGAATGTGGTCTCTCTCTCGTTCTCTCTCTCTCTCTCCCCCTCTTTCCTTCTCTTTCTCCCTCTCCCTTACCTCTCAAAATATCTTATTGTACTGTACTCATCCTTCTTCTTGTGATGATATGAGATGATAAAATTGCTATATGATGAGAAGAAGTGAGGTGAATGATGTAGGCATTGTGATTTAATGAAAAATGCCAGAAAAAAGCAGTTTATAAGTTTTAAATTGCATGTGTTCTGAGTAGCATGATGAAATCTCACGCTGTCCTGCAACACAGGATACGAATCATTCCCTTTGTCCATCTATTCTACCTGCCGGCTAGTCCCTTAGTGGCCATCTTGATGATCAGATCTACTGTCACAGTATCACACTGTTTTTGTACAAGTAACTGTTATTTTACTTAATCATAGCCCCAAAGGGCACGAGTAGTAATGTAACATTTTCAGACTGTGGCTGAACAATGGCAACTGGTACTCTGGAAAGAGAAACCACAGATAAGAGGGAACTACTGTACTCAGGGCCTCAGTCTGAACTCACTACTGGTGCAGTGAAAAAAATCTCAAACAGAAAATTTAATTTAAAGGAGTCTCAAGTTAGCCATTTCTCAAGTGAGTGGAAGAAACAAAGTTAAATCCTTCCTGTAAGAATTTGACTTGCACTTATGATGTCCATTAGGCCCACCACTAGACACATGTGGCTATTTAAATTTTAAACAATGAAAATAAAATAAAATTAAAAATTGACCTCTTTAGTTGCACCAGCCATATTTCAAGTGCTCAGGAGACATATGTGGCTAGGGGTGACCATATTGAATGGAACAGATATAGAATATTTCCATCACACAAAGTGTTCTTCTGGAGAGACTGACCAATAGCAATAGATTATAAGATGAAACCTGATTTCCAAGACATAAGAAGAATATGAATAAAATGTGTGTCTTAGACTCAATGAAATATAGTAGATGTAGAGATAGGGAGATAAAAACCTCTCTTTGGGGACTCAGCAGATAGGAGAATCAGGCTGCTGATTAGGACTACATCAGGGTACCCGGAAGTTCTAAATCATGGAGAATTCCTCTCCAGCCACCTCAGCTTTGAGAGAAGTCTGAAGCCACTTGGACTGTGAGCTCACTGTGTGTGACTAACTGGGGAATTAGCACGAAATCTCATTACTTGGATGACCTCCCAGGCCTTTACTTCTGTGGAAATTACAATTGCATGCAGAATGACATGTTTTCAGATATCTTTTTTCTCAGAATATGGCTACCCTTGACCTTTTAAAATTAAATCCATTTTTTATAAAGTCACCATAAAATCATTAGAGTTAATATAATCATTTTCTGAATCCCAAGAGAAGACAAAACCAGTTGAAATTCCAGAGTAAAATATTTTAAAGAGCAATTTTCTACGTCTTTAGCTTTCCCCAATCCAATCCCCATCCTTCGACATGTCTCTCTGGGGATTTTTGGTTTTGATTGAAAGTTTTGTATACAGTAGTTTTATGTGGGAAAGATACAGGGAACTTCAGTAGGCCTAGAAAATGGAGCTACTGGTTTGGGTTTGCACAGTTTCAAACCGAAAAAAGACTTAATAAACAATTCAATTCAACAATGAAATATTTAATTTAATGAGAAATTACTTCGTGACTCTCTATTTTTAAGTTGCTACCTGTTTTTCTCCTAGTTCAAGGTATTACCTTATACAGAAAACCTGAAATCATTAACATTTTTCTTTTTCTTCAGTTAATAATAAGGGATCATTGAAATATGGTCCCCATCACAAAGTGTATTTTAATGAGAGAATTGCCTCTTATAATACTAAATAGTATTTAGTATTGATAAAACATTGACATAGTAGTTTTTGTGTGGGGGAAAGGTAGGAGGGGTTGCAGGAGGAGAGAAACTGGAGATGAATGGGAGAGTTGTGGAAGGAGATTTTAGATTTTTTGAGGGCCTACTATGTGCCAGTTCTGTGATAGGTGCTTTACACATAATTCTTCCCTCTCCCCAACACTTTTTTTTTTTTTTTTTTTTTTTGAGACAGAGTCTCACTCTGTTGCCCGGGCTGGAGTGCAATGGCACGATCTTGGCTCACTGCAGCCTCTGCCTCCCGGGCGCAAGTGATTCTCCTGCCTCAGCCTCCTGAGTAGCTGGGATTACAGGTGTGCACCACCACACCTGGCTAATTTTTGTATTTTCAGTAGAGATGGGGTTTCACCATGTTGGCCAGGCTGGTCTCGAACTCCTGACCTCAGGTGATCCGCCCACCTTGGCCTCCTAAAGTGCTGGGATTACAGGCATGAGCCACTGTGCTCCGCCTCATTATTCCCATTATCTCATGCAACCCTATGAAGTAGATCATTACCTTCAGCTTATAAGGGAGGAAACTAAAACTCAGAGAGGCTAAGTACCTTGCCCTAAGTCACTCAGTCAGTAAGTAACAGAGTCAGACTTTTGCCAACACCACTCTGTTGAAATTACTCTTGTTAATATGGGGTCTTTTCAATTACCCCACAATGGTAAATTCAAAGAGCAATTTTCAGTCCTCATCTTTATTGATCTATCAACAACATTGACAAGGCTGATGAATTCCTCCTCCTTAATATACTGTAAATACTTGCCTTTCAGGACATAAGGCTATCCTGTTTTTTCCCCCAGTATTACTAGACACACACCTTAGAATTATTTGATAGATACTTCTCATCTCTTTGAACTCCTACTAAGGCATGCCCCAAAGCTGAGTCCTTGAGCACCTTTCCTTCTCTTACGCTCAGGCCTTAGGTCAGGTTTTCTCAGTCTTGGCACTGTTAACATTTAGGTCCTATAATTCTGTGTGGTAAGGGACTATCCTGAGCATTACAAGGTGTTTAGAAGCATCACTGGTGTCTACCCACTAGATGCCCATAGCACTTGCCCCAAGCACCCCAGCGGAGAACCATTGACCTAGATGATCCCGTATCTCTCCAGTCCAGACCTTTCCCCTGAACTGCTGTCTACTCTAACTCTCCATTTCTGGTGCCTAACATTTGGGTCTTCTACCTCAAACTTGATCCGCCTGCAGTCCTTCCCATCTCAGCTAATAGTATCTCTACCTTCCAGTTGCTCAGGCTAAGATTTCGCTCTCCTGCACTCCACATCAAATCTTTCAGGAAATCTTGTTGGTTTTACTTTCAAAATATATCCAGAATCTAATTCCATCTCAACATTTTCACCACTACCTCCCTAGTCCATTCCACCATCATTTCTTGCCTGAATTATTGCAATTAGCTTTCTGTCTGGTCTCTTTGCTTCCATCATTGCCTCTCTAAAATTTCATTCACCTCCTTACCCCACCCCCATCCCTACCACACTATAGGTACCCATTGTAAGGTAGAAGTACCTATTCTTCTGAAACACACAGAAATCTTTATAAAAGTTGACCTCTGGTTAGGACTAGACTAAAGAGCCAGTCTCAAAAGTCAAAGAAGCATATGAGGCAGACTATGTTCTGTGACTATTACTACTAAATAAAAACATTGATTTTTTTAAAACAACTGAATCTCCATTTAACTAAAAATTTTTTGAAAGTCTGCTGTCTAAATAACTCATAAGTGAAGACATAATAATAATGGAAACCAAAAATTACTTGGAACTAAGTGACAATAAAGATAAGTATTAGAATTTGTGTGATATGGCTAAAAGTGAGCCATCAATGAAAATTTAAAGCCTGAAACATTTGTATTCGTTATGAAGAAAGGCTAAAAATTGATAAGCCAAATGTTCAATGTAACATTTTTTTTTTTTAAAAAGAACAGAATAAAGCCAAAGAAAGGAGAAAGAAAGATAAAAATTAGCAGATGATTTTGGTTCACTCCCCTTTCCCTTCTTTATTTAGAATCATTGTTTTATAATATTATTTGTAAAGGCTGAAGAGGATTACATTATTTAAATTGTTCTACTGTTGTTGTTACTACTCACCTATGTTGGCCATTTCATTTATAAATATGAACATATATAATTATTTCCATAGAACAAATTTTTAAGAATAGAATTGTGGAGCTAAAAAAATGCACATGCTTAAGGCCTTTGATATATTTGGGGATTGGGATGGTTACCCATATTGACCTCAATTAATTTTGGAGATTATACTGCAACCCTTGGTACATTTAATAAAAATATGCTCTTATTCTTTATCTTACTATTTGTGTGATATAAAAATGTATCTTCACTCCCAACACACATATTTATCCTTCAGGTATTGGAAACACATTTAATAGTCATATAAACTGCATATGCTGAGCATCCATTCACTGACTTAATAGGCTTATAACATATAAATGCCAAGATTGGCAAATATTTTGCCAAAGCTTTATCCATAGGGAATCTAGATTAGAAATAATACTTCACTTTGAATAATTTCTTCAGGTATAGCTGTCAGAATCAATGAAGAAAGTAAGTATCAAACTCATTTATCAACACAATCCAATTCTGCAGAACATCAGCCAGCAAAATAATTCTAGAGACAATTAAACCTAGGTCTCCAGTTTAGAGGCCAGTAATATCCAGTAACTTCATAGTCTGTTCTTATTTGCTTACCTCCATTCTTGAAATGAATATTTTAGATTGGGTAAATATAGTTACTTCCACCTTGAACCTAACCAGACCTTCAATATTGTCATTCTTGAGTCTGACAATATCTCATAACTGGAAAGGAGATGAGAGGATAAGAAGGTAAAAACTGAAGCAATGTTCTTTCAGAATTCATGTGAGAAACTGTAAAGCTTAAAAAATTTTTAGTTATGTTTTAAAAGAGACTATCCTAGGTCTTATGTCATTACTTCATAAGCTGAAATCATCCTAAGTGGAAAATGGGGGGATTCAGTGTCTTTCCTTTTGGTCGAGGAAATTACCAAACACTTAAAAACATCTGAAGAAATAAGTTAATAACACATCAAATGGTACTCAGATGCAGTCACATATGATCTTTTAAAGTTCAAATTATTTCATTTATAGCTTATCCCTTTGAAAAACTTGATTATGACAGGTCTTTGATCGGTGACTTATTGCTCAATCATAAGGATCAAAAATAAATTTTGATTTTTGGAATGCTTTTGCATGATTTCTGTAGAAGAGCATTTGTATTTTCCACGATTTTTCTCAAATTTGGGTTCAGTAACCTCTTCCCACTTAAAATAGATTTCTAAGAGCTGAAGTTGTAAAAAGTCTCGGAAAACCTGCTGGTCATAGAATGACTTAACACCCATCATAAACAGAAGGCTCCTAACTTTGTCACACTATTCTAATAAATGATTTAGACATAATCACTTTTGGAGTGGTCCTAAAAGTGCCCTACTAATTTTTAAAAAGACTATTCTAGGTTTATCAGTTTCTAAGTTTTCTAAATACTATTCAAAAGTATACAATTACCTTTCTACTTAATCAACATTGTGTAAGATATTAGATCAATATATCTATTCCTATGCTGTCTAATAGGGTAGCCACTGGCCACATGCAGCTCTTTAAATGTAATGTCATTAAAATTAAATAAAATTAAAAACTCAATTCCTCTGCTTCCACTAGCCATATTTCAAGTACTCAATAGCAACACATGTCTTGTGGATAGCCCTATTGGACTGTGCCAATATTAAACATTCTGTTGAATGCAGAATAGGACATCACGAAAATTCTACTACACAGTGTTATCTGAGACACATCAATCTAATATCCTGCATACAGACCAAACGGGGGAGAGGGATGAAGATGGCAGATAGGAGGCAAGACTAGCTTGCAGCTCCTGCTTGGATAGACAGTGCAGTGTATGGAGACTTATACCGTGAACTTTTGCTCCAAGAACTACTGCAGGAACATACCAGTAAAGCCAAGAGAATCCACAGACCCTTTGAAGGAACTGGATCACTGCTGCAGGCTCCCTGAGATGCCAAAAAACTGTGACTCTGCTTGCTTATTGGCAGGGAGGCTTGTGATCTGGGGCAAGTTCTTAGCCCTGGTCACTGACTGCCTGGAAATAGACTTGGTGCTGTTGAGCGGGGTTGCTTGGTAAGTGTGAGACCGGCCTTTAGGATTGCAGGCTCCATGGAAGCAGGGTGAAGCCTGTGACTGCTATTTTTCCCCTATTTCTCTGGTGACCTGTTTGACTCAGCAGAGGCAGCCATAATCCCCCTAGGAATATAACTCCAATGGACTGGGAACCACACCCCCATCACCCACAGCAGCTGCAGCAAGCCCTGCCCAAAGAGAGGCTGAGCTCAGACACTACTATCCCTGCCCCCACCTAGTGGTCTTTCTCTACCTTCTGTGGTAGCTGAAGACAAAGGTCATAGTCTCTTGGAAGCTCTGTGGCCCTGCACACCACCTGAGAAACTTTAATACTTGACCAGGTGTCCCTAGGGCAAGTTTGCATCCTCCCTACAGGACCGCAGCTGATGCACCCTTGAAAGCGCGACCTCCTGGCTGGAGGCCAATCAACACAAAACCAGTGCACTAAACAAAAACACAACTAAGGACCCTGATAGAGTCCACTTCTCTCCCCTGCTACCTCCACCAGAGCAGGTGCTAGTATCCATGGCTGCAAGACCTGAAGATGAATCACATCACAGGGCTCTTTGCAGACAGTTCCCAGTACCAGTAAAGAGCCCAGTAGCTCTGCTGGGTGGCTAGACCCAGAAAAGCATAAACAATCACTACAGTTCAGCTCTCAGGAAGCTCCATTCCTAGGGGAAAAGGGAGAACAGCACATCAAGGGAGCACCCAGTGGGACAAAAGAATCTGAACAGCAGTCCTTGAATCCCAGATCTTCCCTCTGACATAGTCTACCCAAATGAGAAGGAACCAGAAAAACAATTCTGGTAATATGACAAAACAAGGTTCTTTAACACCCCCAAAAGATCATACTAGTTTAGCAGCAACAGATCCAAACCAAGCCAAAATCTCTGAATTGCCAGATAAAGAATTCAGAAGGTTGATTATCAAGCTAATCAAGGAGGCACCAGAGAAAGGTAAAGTCGAACTTAAAGAAATATAAAACATGATACAGGATATGAAAGGAAAATTCTTCAGTGAAATAGATAGCATAAATAGAAAACAACCACAACTTCTGGAAATCAATGAAATACTTAGAGTAATGCAAAATGCACTGGTAAGTCTCAGCAATAGAATCAAATGAGCAGAAGGAAGAATTTCAGAGCTCAAACACAAGACTTTCAAATTAACCCAATCCAACAAAGACAAAGAAAAAAAATTTTGTTAACGAACAAAGCCTCCAAGAAGTTTGGGACTATGTTAAATGTCCAAACCTAAGAATAATTGGTGTTCCCAAGGAAGAAGAGAAATCTAAAAGTTTGGAAAACATATCTGAGGGAATAATTGAGAAAAATTTTCCCAGCTTTGCTAGAGATCTATACATCCAAATACAAGAAACTCAACACCTGGGAAATTCATCACAAAAAGATCATCACCTAGGCACAGTCATCCAGTTATCTAAAGTCAAGATGAAGGAAAGAATATTAAGAACTGTGAGGCAAAAGCATCAGGTAACCTAAAAGGAAAGCCTATCAGATTAAGAGCAGATTTCCCAGCAGAAGCCCTACAAGCTAGAAGGGATTGGGGTCCTATTCTTAGCCTCCTTAAAGAAAAAAATTATCAGCCAAAATTTTGTATCCAATGAAATTAAGCTTAATAAATGAAGGAAAGATACAGCCTTTTCCAGACAAACAAATGCTGAGCTAATTTGCCACTACCAAGTTAGCACTACAAGAACTACAAAGGGAGTTCTAAATCTTGAAACAAATCCTTGAAATACACCAAAATAGAACCTCCTTAAACCATGAATCTCACAGGACCTATATAGCAATAACACAATGAAAAAAAAACCACAAGGTATTCAGGCCACAAATAGCATGATGAATAGAATAGTACCTCACATCTCAATACTAATATTGAATATAAATGGCCTAAATGTTCCACTTAAAAGATAGAGAATGGCAGAATGGATAAGAATTCACCAACCAAGTTTCTGCTGTCTTCAGGAGACTCACCTAACACAGAAGGACTCACATAAGCTTAAGGTAAAGGGGTGGAAAAAGATATTCCATGCAAATGGACACCAAAAGTGAGCAGGAATAGCTAAACTTGAAAGCAGCAGCAGTTAAAAAAGACAAAGAGGTGATAGTATAATGATAAAAGGACTAGTCCAACAGGCAAATATCACAATCCTAAATATATATGCACCTAACACTGGAGCTCCCAAAGTTACAAAACAATTACTCATACTAGACCTAAGAAATGAGACAGATGGCAACATATAGTGGGGGACTTTAATACTGCACTGACAGTGCTAGATAGGTCATCAAGACAGAAAGTCAACAAAGAAACAATGGACTTAACTATACCCTAAAACAAGTGTACTTAACAGATATTTACAGAACTTTCTACCCAACAACTGCAGAATATACATTCTATTTATCAGCACATGGAACATTCTCCAAGATAGACCGTATGATAGGCCCCAATACAAGTCTCAGTAAATTTAAGAAAATCAAAATTATATCAAGTACTCTCTCAGACCACAATGGAATAAAATTGGAACTCAACTCCAAAAGGAACTCTCAAAACGATGCAAATATGTGGAAATTAAATAGCCTGCTTCCAAATGATCAACAATGAAATCAATATGGAAATTAAAAAATTCCTTGAACTGAACAATAATAGTGGCACAACCTATCAAAACCTCTGGGATACAGCAAAAGCAGTGCTAAGAGGAAAGTTCATAGCATTAAATGCCACATCAAAAAGTCTGAAAGAGCACAAATAGACAAGCTAAGGTCACATCACATGGAACTGGAGAAACAAGAACAATCGAAATCCAAACCCAGCAGAAGATAATAAATAAGGAAGATCAGAGCACAACTAAATAAAACTAAAACAAACAAAAAATACAAAAGATAAATGAAACAAAAAGTTGGTTCTTTGAAAAGATAAATAAAACTGATGGACCATTAGTGAGATTAACCAAGAAAAGAAGAAAAAAGATCCAAATAAGCTCAATTAGAAAAAAATTGGTAGATATTACAACTGATACCACAGAAATACAAAACTATTCAAGGCTACTATGAACATCTTTACATGCATAAATTAGTAAAACTAGAGGAGATGGATAAATTCCTGGAAATATACAACCCTCCTAGATTAAACCCGGATGACATAGAATCTCTGAACAGATCCATAGCAAGCAGTGAGATTGAAATGGTAATAAAAAATTGTCAACAAAGAAGTCCAGGAGCAGATGGATTTGGACCTGAATTCTATCAGACATCCAAAGAAGAATTGGTACCAATTCTATTGACACTGTTCCAAAAGACAGAGAAAGAAGGAATCCTTCCTAAATCATTCTATGAAGCCAGCGTCACCCTAATACCAAAACCATGGAGGGATACAACAAAAAAGGGAAACTACAGACCAATATCCCTGATGAACATAGATGCAAAAATCTTCAACAAAATACTAGTGAACCAAATCCAATAGCATATCAAAAAAAGATAATTCACCATTATCAAGTGGGTTTCATACCAGGGATACGAGATGGTTTAACATACATAAGTCAATAAATGTGATACACCACATGAATAGAATTAAAAACAAAAATTACATGATTATCTCAATAGATGCAGAAAAAGCATTTGACAAAATCCAGTATCCCTTTATGATTAAAACCCTTGGCAAAAGCAGCATAGAAGGGACACATCTTAAGGTAATAAAAGCCATCTATGACAAATCCACAGCCAACATTATACTGAATGGGGAAAAGTTGAAAGCATTCTCCCTGGGAACTGGAACAAGACAAGGATGTCCACTTTCACCACTTTTATTCAACAAAGTACTGGAAGTCTTAGCCAGAGCAACCAGACAAGAGAAAGAAATAAAGGGCATCCAAATCAGTAAAGAGGAAGTCAAACTGTCACTGTTTGCAGATGATATGATTGTATACCTAGAAAACCCTATAGATGCATCCAAAAAGCTCCCAGAACTGGTAAATGAATTTGGCAAAGTTTCAGGATACAAAATTAATGGATACAAATCAGTAGCTCTGCTATACACCAGCAGTGACCAAGCTGAGAATCAAATAAAGAACTCAACCCCTTTCACAATAACTGAAAAAATAAAATAAAATACTTAGGAATATACCTAACCAAGGATGTGAAAGACTTCTACAAGGGAAACTACAAAACACTGCTGAAATAAACCATAGATGACACAAACAAATGGGAACACATCCGATGCTCATGGAAAGGTAGAATCAATATTGTGAAAATGACCATACTGCCAAAAGCGATCTACAAATTCAATGCAATTCCCATCAAAATACAACCACCATTCTTCACAGAACCAGAAAAAACAATCCTAAAATTCATATAGAACCAAAAAGGAGCCTGCATAGCCAAAACAAGGCTAAGCAAAAAGAACAAATCTGGAGGCATCATATTACCCAAGTTCAAAGTATACTATAAGGCCATAGTCACCAAAAAAGCATGGTACTAGTATAAAAATAGGCACACAGACACATGGAATAGAATAGAGAACCCAGAAATAAAGCCAAATATTTACAGCCAACTGACCTTTGACAAAGCAAACAAAAACATAAAGCAGGGAAAGGACACTTTATTCAACAAATGGTGCTGGGATAATTGGCAAGCCACATGCAGAAGAATGAAATTGGATCCTCGTCTCTCACCTTATACAAAAATCAACTCAAGATGGATCAGAGACTTAAAACTAAGACCTGAATCCATGAGGATTATAGAAGATAACATTGGGAAAACCCTTCTAGACACTGGCTTATGCAAAGACTTCATGACCAAGAACCCAAGAGCAAATGCAACAAAAATAAAGATAAATGGATGGGACTTAATTAAACCAAAAAGCTTCTGTACAGTAAAAGAAATAACCAGCAGAGTTACAAGCAACCCACAGAGTGGGAGAAAAATCTTCACAATCTATACATCTGACAAAGGACTAATATCCAAAATCTACAAAGTACTCAAACAAATCAGCAAGAAAAAAAAAATCCCATCAAAAAGTAGGCTAAGGACAGGAATAGACAATTCTCAAAAGAAGATATACAAATGGGTCCCAAGCATATGGAAAAATGCTCAACATCACTAAGTATCAGGGAAATGCAAATCAAAACAATGCAATGCAATACCGCCTCACATCTGCAAAAATGGCCATGATAAAAAAATAAAAATTGATTGATTTTGGCGTGGATGCAATGAAAAGGGAACACTTTTACACTAATAGTGGGAATGTAAACTAGTACAATCACTCTGGAAAACGGTGTGGAGATTCCTTAAAGAACTAAAAGTATCCTTTTGATCTAGCAATTCTACTACTAGGTATTTACCTAGAGGAAAAGCGTCATTATACAAAAAAGATACCTGTACATGCATGTTTATAGCAGCACAATTTGCAATTGCAAAAATATGGAACCAGCCCCAATACCCATCAATCAACCAGTGGATAAATTGTGGTATTTATATATACCATGGAATACTACTTAGCCATAACAAAGAACAAAATATTGGCATTCGCAGCAACCTGGATGGAATTGGAGGCTATCATTCGAAGTGAAGTAATTCAGGAATGGAAAACCAAACATCCTATGTTCTCATTCATATGTGGGAGCTAAGCTATGAGGGCGCTAAGGCATAAGAATAATACATTGGACTTTGGGGACTTGGGGGAAAGGGTGAGGGGTGGCGAGGAATAAAAGACTACACATTGGATACAGTGTATACTGCTCGAGTGATGGTTGATGCACCAAAATCTCAGAAATCACCACTAAAGAATTTATTCATGTAACCAAATGCCAGCTGTTCTCCCAAAATTTATTGAAATAAAAAATAAAAAAATTTAAAAAGACTAAATAGTGTTCAGAATATTCAAATATCTCCAGAGACCAGGAAGGTAATATACATGTGCAAAACAACATGGTGTAAGACTATAGAGAAATTTGATGTCAGCTGAATTGGACAGTAAAGAGTAAATGTTCCATCAATAGGAATACCTGCCTGCCTCTGGCAGCATCTCCCCTAAACTTTGTGCTCTTTTTTTCAGCCAGGCCCTGCAGAGCCCTAAGAACACTTCTGCTAATTTAAGTAAAACCTTGGACCTTGAAAAGTTATTATCTTACCTTGTCTTCCAGGTAAAATAATAGACTTAAAATTAAAGTCTACTTGTGAAATCCTAACACAATTTTATGCATTAATGGCTGATACGATTTGGCAGTTTCCCCACTCAAATGTTATCTTGAATTGTAGTTCCCATAATCCCCACGTGTCATGGGAAGGACCCAGTGGGAGGTAATTGAATCGTGGGGGCAGTTACCCCCATGCTGCTGTTCTCATAATAGTGAGAAAATTCTTATGACATCCGATGGTTTTATAAGGGGCTTTCCCCCCTTTGCTTGGCACTTCCCTTTGCCGCCATGTGAAGAAGGACATGCTTGCTTCCCTTTCTGTCATAATTGTAAGTTTCCTTTGGCCTCCCCAGCCCTGCAGAACTGTGAGTCAATTAAACATCTTTCCTTTATAAATAACCCTGTCTAGGATATTTCTTCATAGCATCATAGAATTGACTAATACAGTAAATTGGTACTACAGAGAGTGGGGTTCTGCTATAAAGATACCCCAAAATGTGGAAGCAGCTTTGGAACTGGGTAAAACGGGCAGAGATTGGAACAGTTTGGAGGGCTCAGAAGAAGACAGGAAGATGTGGGAAAGTTTGAAACTTCCTAGAGACTTGTTGAATGGCTTTGACCAAAATGGTGATAGGGATATGGACAATTAATTCCAGGCTGAGGTGGTCTCCGACGGAGATGAGGAACTTGTTGGGAACTGGAGTAAAGGTGATTTCTGCTATGCTTTAGCAAAGAGTTTGGTGGCATTTTGCCCTTGCCATAGAGATCTGTGGAACTTCAAACTTGAGAGAGATAATTTAGGGTATCTGGTGGAAGGTATCTGGATGTGAGTCATGGAGTCAAAGGGGATCATTTTGGAACTTTAAGGTTTAATGACTGCCCTTTTGGATTTTGGACTTGCATGGGGCTGGTAGCCCCTTTGTTTTAGCCAATTTCTCCCATTTGGATTGGGTGTATTTACCCAATGCCTGTACCCTCATTGCATCTAGGAAGTAACTAACTTGCTTTTGATTTTATAGGCTCATAGGCAAAAGGGATCAGATGAGACTTTGGACTTGGATTTTTGGGTTGATGCTGCAATGAGCTAAGATGTTGGGGGACTGTTGGAAAGGCATAATTGTGTTTTGAAATGTGAGGACATGAGATTTGGAAGGGGCCAGTGGTGGAATGATATAGTTTGGCTGTGTCGCCACCCAAATCTCATTTTGAATTGTAGTTTCCATAATCCCCATGTGTCATGGGAGGGACCTGGTGGGATATAATTGAATCATGGGGACTGTTACCTCCATGCTGCTGTTCTCATGATAATGAGTGAGTTCTCATGAGATCTGATGGTTTTATAAGGGGCTTTTCTCCCTTTGCTTGGCACTTCTCCTTGCTGCCGCCATGTGAAGAAGGACTTATTTGCCTCTCCTTCCACCACAATTGTAAGTTTTCTGAGGCCTCCCCAGCCCTGCAGAACAGTGACTCAATTAAACCTCTTTCCATATAAATCACCCAGTCTTGGTATTTCTTCATAGCAGCGTGAGAGTGGACTAATACAGTGCCCATTTAATAGCCTTTTGTAATTAAGGTACACACTTTTGGCATAGTCTGTACCATTGGTTCTCAAGCTTTAGCATGCATCACCCAGAGGGCTTGAATTTCTGCTTTAGTAGGTCTTAGGTGGAGCTTGATTGAGAATTTACATTTCTTTTTTTTTTGAGATGGAGTCTCGCTCTGTCGCCCAGGCTGGAGTGCAGTGGCATGATCTCGGCTCACTGCAAGCTCTGTCTCCTGGGTTCAAGCCATTCTCCTGCCTCAACCTCCCGAGTAGCTGGGACTACAGGTGCCTGCCACCATGCCTGGCTAGTTTTTTGTATTTTTATTGGAGACAGGGTTTCACCATGTTAACCAGGATGGTCTTGATCACCTGACCTCGTGATCTGCCTGCCTTGGCCTCCCAAAGTGCTGGGATTACAGGTGTGAGCCACCAGGCATGGCTGAGAATTTACATTTCTAACAAGTTCCCATGTGATGCTGACACTGCTGGTTAGGGGGATTACCTTTTGAAAAATACTACTTTATGTTTTTGCTAACAGTTATTTTCAGCTTAGTCCATTTTCCATGTCCAGATTTTAGATATGAATCACATTTATGCTTATACAAGAAGGGGCCATACATGCAAGAAGTGAAAAGATCACAGAATTAGGAATGAGAAGATCTTGCCTCTTACCTCAAGCAACTGATTGATTCTGTGACCTCAAGCAAGTCACTGTCATCCTCTGGGACTTACAGGAATGGAAAAGGTCTAAGAATGCTCTGGACTCTAGATAAAATTAGCAGGTACATAAGAGGAGCATAATCAAGGAAGGTGAAGGAAAGCTGGGCACAATCTAAAGTCCAAATGGCTTTCCAGTAGTGGTCAGAAGCAAAGAAACAGCAAGCAATTATTCCAACTGTAGATAATTTAATTGCAGGTCAATAAAATTTTCAGATAAGGAAGAGGAGACCAAGAGTAATGTCACACAAGCAAAAAGCTTCTGATGAACTGGAACTAGGAATTTACTGCCAACAGAGATGCTGGAGGTTCCAAACCATTGTTGCCTAGAAGTGAAAAACTGGAAAAACTTGGAAGACTGAAATGGTTCTGCAAACTGAAAGGATACAGGATGTCTTGAATTACATTGCTGTTATTGCCACTATCCATCTGTGATGTCCAGACTAACATTGTACCTACCTTGAAATGGGACTCATCCTTTAGAACAAAGAGCTGGAGTTAGTTATATATTTTTGAAGACCTCATTATAACTAGTTACAGATAATATCTCCACATCTTTTATGTTTGGCCATTTTTTTTTTTTTTGGAAACACTGACTCTCTGCAGGAGGGGCTGGTGCCTCAGAAAACACAAGTATGTTTCATTTCATCTGATGTCTCACCAACAAAACATCTTAATTATGTATCATAACATCTAATACAGGTCACTTTGGCCATGCATTTTGACTATTTATTATATGCTAAGTGTGTTGTTTTCATTTCCTCCTTTAATTCTTACAACTCTATGGGACAGGTACTATTTTATGCCCATTTTATTAATGATGGAGGTCCAGAGAAGTAAAGTATTTTAACTATAATCATATAAATTTTAAATGATCCAAAGTTTCAAATACAGAGTTTTGATAAAGTAAGCAATTCATTGATTTTTTTATTCTTTGAAGTCTCAAGAGCCTTTGTGGCAAATATCTGACTGCCCTGATTATGTGGCCCTGACTCCCAATAATGCATTTCTAAAATAACAGGTCCCTTAAAGGGATCCAAAGTCCTTTTTAGACTTTCTCACTTCCTCAAAAAAGGTAACTGAGAAGTGGCTAGGGGCAGGCATTACCATCTTTGTAGGTAATGTAGTTTAAGCACAGGAAGGTTATTTGTCTAAAGTCACAAAGAGGAGTTTCAGAATTGTGAGTGGAGCCCTCACCTTGACCTTGGAGAAAGGCTCAGGAGGCTCAAGAACCTATGCATGAAAGGCCTTGCTTTTCAACTGTTGCATAGTATCCAATTTCTAATGCAGGGGTTACTTTGTTCAGAAAGTGCTTAGAATCTTACTCTGTGATTCACTAAGGACACAAACTGCTGAAAAAAGTGACAAACTATACACAAACAGAAGGAAAATAATAGAAAATCTGTCATTTCGTACCAGTCTAGGATACTGAAGAGTTCTAGTCACATTTCTTTTAAAACATACAATGTACCAAGAATTAAGAGTTAGGCCAAAGGATTATTTTCCCCCTTCCACAGCAACATATTATTTTCTTCCTCTTCTGTAAAATGAATCAATATAAAAATATAATTTCCTGTTTTCATAACTTTCATTGAAATGACCTACTCTGTGAAACAAAGGAAATCCTTTCCCCTACATATAGGGAAAATACTCGCATACATATAGCAGAAAACGATATAGTTTTCTCACCACAGTGAGGAAAAGCTCACTATATATAGCAGAAAAACACAAGGTTGAATTCTGTCCTCTGGAAACCTCCTCAAAAAACCTCCCCCATGTTTCTAAGGTCCAAAACATGTTGCAGGGCTAAATTCAGAAAGAGAGAGTCCTGCTGAGGACAGTCACAGCGGACATTCTAAAATAAAGAGTGTAATTGGATTGTTTGTAACTCAAAGGGTAAATGCTTGAGGGGATGGATATCCCATTCTTCAAGATGTGCTTATATTACATTGCATGCCTGCAACAAAATATCTCATGAACCCCATAAATATTTACACCTACTATATAGCCACAAAAAATTAAAAATAAAAAACAATGCTAGGAATCAAATGAGCTGGTTGAAGAAAAAGAGATACATAAGCATGTCAGGATGAGGAAAAGCTCTGAAAAGTTCTAGGCATCCAGTGAGTACAGGTAGGTACCATCTCTGGTCTCTGTTGCTGCTAGGGAATATCTTTGTTACCTTGGAAATCATTGTGGATCATGCAGAGCATTTACTCACAGATGGTACCATTCTGTCATCTGAATCACCAGCCTCTAGTCTTGGGGAGCAGAGCAGAGATAGGGGAAGAGGGGCATTCTACTGTGCCTGCAGCTGTCTTATAGTTACTGTGCAGATTCAGAGGTAACTCTGAGGGGTAAAATAGCTCCTATCCACTGTCAAGATACTGCTTTGGCCAGGCAGAAGGTTCTATATTGCAAATCAGAGCTGAAGTGAAAGACGGAGCCTGAGAAATGCTAGTAAGCAAGCAGCCAACTGAAGCTTCCTGATTGTCATCTTTTAAGCCTTTCCTTTTAGAATACATAAGATATATCTCAATACCTGGAGACGCTGTGAGCCATCCCAGTAAATCTTACTGCCAAGGGTTACTGTAGAAACTGCCTTTGTTGATTTCTACAGACAGGACCAAGTTACCAGGAGAACCCCAAGAACTGTGTACCAGCTAGCGGAGAAGAGCATTGGCAAAGGAATGTAGGAGGTAGAAGGAAGAGAAGCCTGGTTATCAGATTCTACCTTTTGCCTGCCCTCCACCATCTCTAATCTTGCCATGTCCTTTCTTTACCTTTGCCCCATCTAATTGTCCAGGGAACAGATTTTTGGATCTAAGAATAGGGGCACATTGTCAGATTCATATGAAGATCCTAGAAGACGTTTGATTTTTAGCAAAAAGCATGGACTTTGGAGTTAGTTGGCCTAGGTTTGAATCTTGGTCCTGATCTTTCTAGTTACTTGATCTTGAGGCTCTCTGAGTAAAATGGCGATAACAAACCTACCCTGCATGGCTGATGGGAAAAAATTACTCAAAATAGAAACTGGAGAGGAATTTTGATTCTCTACTTTCCCTTTTACCCTTTCCCACCTGGTCTCTGGGCAATAACATTTCCTACCAAATTTATTGCTTAAATAAGTCTCCAAATGACTCCTTTGCTCTTTTATCCTCAATGTGACTGCATTTCAGGCCTCTTCATCTCTTGTCTGAACCACAGTAGCACTCTGTTTTTCTTCTCTTCTTCAAGTCCATGGAACCAGATTAACTATCAGAAATGCAGCTCTGACAATATCATTTTTCTCCCCCATCCCAGGATAGGTGCTCTAAGGATTTTTCATTCCCTATCATTTCTTCACTTAAAATTTAAAATAAGTCTGTGTGGCTGGGCATAGTGGTTTATGCCTGGAATCACAGCATTTTCAGAGGCAGAGGAGGAAAAACTGCTTGAGCCCAGAGTTCAAGGCCAGCCTGAGAAACATAGTGAAATCCTAACTCTACAAAAAACACAAAAATTAGCCAGGTGTGATGGCATGCATCTGTAGTCCCAGCTACTTGGGAGGCTGAAGGTGGGAGGACTGCTTGAGCCCAGGAAGCCAAGGCTGCAGTGAGCTGTGGTTGTGCCACAGCACTTCAGCCTGGGCAATAGAGCAAGACCCTGTCTCAAAATTAAATACATAAATAAATAATAAAAACCTATCTGCTTATTCATGGACATCAGCCTTCCCCATTACACTTTGAATGTCCTGATGATAGAGATATTCATCTCCATATCCTAAGAACCTAGCATGGTGCTTCATAGAGAGTAGGTCTTGAAAGAAGATTTATATATGACTGAAAGAATGATTACATATTTAATGTGATTAAAACAGATGGTACTTAAAAGATATTCAGCAATTACTTATAATTGTTAAAGAATAAATAGTTTAAATATTTGAAATTGACATGGTTCTGAAAATTCCAGCTCTGCTTCTTGATTATAAATTTTTTCATGTGGCTATCTTGGAATACAGTAGACAATCTAAGATTTGTAGAATGAATGAGTGAATAAGTGAATGAACCAACCCTATGAAATAAGGGCAGGTACTATTATCTCCATTTGATTACTAAAGAAAATGAGGCCCAGGGAGGGTGCTACTAAGCTCTGGACCATGCCCACAGAAGCCCAATTCCTGTAAGTAGGTGGAAGAAAAGTCCTGCCTGTCTTCCTGTCATTCCAGTTCAGCAAAAGTCTTTCTTATTAGAGGAAAATGGCCTCCAGCAAGGCAAGCATGGAAACCAAGCATTTTCCTCCTTAACTCTATGTCCCTGGGTTTGGTTAGTAATGAGTTTGCAAGACCTGAGACCTGGAAACACATGAACAACAGGTACTCGAATAGCTGTGCCCAGGTGAAAAATTTATTTGTGAAAAGCAGCAGCTTTTGGTACTTTGTTCCACAGTAGAATGAAAGGAAAGTCATATCAAATTGCTTCTCAGAATGACAAGCTCCATTAATATTGAAGCAGTCAACTGTTTGAACTTTATAGTCAGGTAACTTTACAGTCCTGATAGATGGTTCTCACACAGATTCTTCTCGTGTGTAAGTAACAGTGGAACACAGAACCCACTGTTGTCACTGAAGAGCTACAGGTCCTACAATGCATCAGTGCTGAAGTAGAAGAATTCAGGACAGTAAATTAGCAGAAACCCAGGAGAAAAAGCTAGTTCCTATTACAAGAGGCACCAGCAGGGGAGGGCGGCCATGTGGAAATAGTTTTATGTTGTGGCACACTATAGGGCCAGTTGGATGCGACAATCACAACAATAACAACAAAAGGAAGCTAGAAGAACTGGCTTTATTCTTTCTAATCTCCAGGCTGATGTTCAAGTCTCTTGCCTTTCACTTCTAACTGTGAGAGCTGGGGCAAGTCACTTAAGCCTGCTGAGTCTGTCACTTCACTCCCAAAGTGGTTACAGGAATATCAATTCTTATAGGGTTTGGAGGAAGATGAAACGAGATCTTGTGGGCAAAGGGCTAAAAGAGTGCATAAGGTATGCAAAACCTAAGGGGTACAAAAGACCCTCTATTGGTCTATTAGTTTTATATTGCTGTGTAATAATTTACCACACAATAATGGCCTAAAAGAAGGCCCATTTGTTATCTCACACTTTCTGTGTGTCAGGAGTTCAATTACACTGTGGCTGCGTTGTGTGCTTAGTATCTCACAAGGCTGAAATCTAGGTGTCAGGTAGGCTGCATTTTCATCTGAATGCTTGACTAGGGAAGGATCTGATTTCAAGCTCCCTCAGGTTATTGGCAGAATTTGTGGCTGTACTATTCACGGTGGCTTGTTTCTTAGAAGACAGATGCTGAGAGACAGAGTCTCTGTTGCTTGGAGTTTCTGACTTCAGGGAAAGCCTAGGCCATCTTTTAAAGGGCATATCTGATTAGGTAAGGCCCACTAGTATAACTGCCCTTTAATTAGGTATAATTCAAGTGATTAGGGATATTAATTACATCTTCACCTCTTCCATACAACCATATATGATATAAAAAATAATCACAAGAAAGATATCCCATCACCTTTGCCATATCTATTGCTTGGAGAGTTACAGATCCTGCCTACACTCAAGGAGAGGGAATTACACAAAAACATGACTACTAGAGGGTGAGAGTTATAGGGGCCACCCTAGGGTGTGACCATCATAATTTAGGTGAAGGAAGAAACTATAAGCACTTTCATCTGTATTATTTTTTAACCATAGCCTTTAAAAATTCTATTATTGCATAAAATTTAAAACATACATACTATATTAGTATAATAGTAAATGCTTGCAATTAGTAAAATGTGCCTACATTGAAGGGTGCTTTTATTGATAGAAATGCATAGTAAAAAATGGTAAACCATTTCAAACCACATCTCTTTTTCCCACTTTCTCTTCCCACCTTTGCTAGTTATCCATGATATCCTGTGTCAGTTACTTAATCTATGTCTCACTTTCTTCATCTGTAAAATGAGAATATTAATTCCTGTGCTATTTCCTAGGTGAGGCTCTGAAGAGAAAATGTTGAGGAAAGCATTAGAAAATAGATACAGTTTATAAAATGTAGGCAGAAAGGCAAAAGAGAGTTTTTATTACTTCTGACTTCAGACTCAGAAAAGCAAGAAAGAATCCTTCAAAAGGCCTTCCCTTTTCTTCCCATACATAATTTCTCCCACATATATGCAGGGTCCTCTTGAGATATTTTAAACACTATGGGGCTCTCTGAGCTTTTATTAAAAGCTTAGAAAAACCCTTGAGACCTCTTTTTCCCAACTGTCCACACCTAAGGGCACTTCACCTGAAATGTGTTGGGTGATATTAAATCTCAGGAAAGTCGTTGGTATTTCTTCTCTTCCTTTTTCCTTTCATTACTGAAGATGATAGATAAACACATCTACTATTTTGTTTTTCTCCTGCCTTAGAAGATCAATTGAACCTGTTTCCTCATTTAGCCTACATATCAGAATGGTAGTTTTGAGGAAGTTAGTGTGGCCTGACAGAAGAAACACAAGGCTTTAGGAAGCCTTAGGAGAAAGGACTTTAGAGTTAAACAGACCTGGGCTTCAGGTTCTTCCCTCAAGAGGTCTGCAAATATTCAGGAACTTACTCAACTCTCTGATTTTCAGTTTCCTTCTTTGTTAACCTTGCAATTTTGTTGTATGGACAGAGGGGATGGAATGTGGGGTAGTACCTGGCACAGTTCCTGGCACACAGTAGTTACACAATACTGTCTTAATGCTCTTTTCCCTTCTGTAAGTCCAGATCCAAGTTTTAGTCTGGCTTCTAATGAGCTGTGTGGTCCCGGGGAAGTAATTTTTTCTCTCTGGTTCTCAGTTTTTTTCACTGGGATGATAAAGTGGTTGGAATACCTTGAGGTCTCTATCACATGATTCTAAGGAGTCCTGGGCTTCAAATCCCCAACACCGGTATACCCAGTTCTACAGGATCCAGAACTTACATAGGCTTCTCCCATGCTTTCTTCGTTACTCAGATTGAGGATTGCTGTCATCATTTTTAGCTTACTTGTTTTAATAAATGGCTGATGAAATCATTGCCCATATGCTTTCCAAAGAAATTAGGTGCGGCTGCTAAGTCTCAAATACATACTTGATTACTGTGTAGTGTAGGTTGTCATTGCAGAATGAACAACAGAGCAAGGTAGTATATGATAAACTCATTTTAGAAAGCTAATAAAAACATAGAAGGACAGCAGCCTTCTCTATTAGTTTAGTTCATATCACCAAGTGATTTTCCTATTGCCAGGTTACTTTAAGCCTAAGTAGACACTGGAATTTAGGAGATTGTCACCAGGTACTAACCAAATTGATCTGTAGTCTATTTCTTAATGTTGTCTAATATCACTATACAAAAGTAGAATACACTTGCCCATACCGAGAAAACTCTCTAGGACTTTTAAAAATAATTATTTCCATTTTGAATTTTTAAACAGGAACTAGAAAGTTCTCAGCAAATATAACAAATTGGCATGCTTATTAAAAATGTGTGTGTGAATTTTAAACTATATATTATTAAGTTAGAAAATTAAAAGCCAATTTAAAAAAAATAAATAGCTTTATGATTTAACCACTGAGAAGAATATACTGTTATTAGATTGGTGTTTTTCCTTCTAGTCATACACACACGAGCACTTACATGCATGTACACACGCACACTTGCCATATATTTACTGACAACTCATATTTATGTCCCTGCTGAGTTCTCTTCTCTGAGAACCAAACTTATGTAGGCAACTGCCATGTTGTCCAACTGTCCTGGTTCACTCAGGACTAAGTGGTTTCCTGAGATGTGGGACTTCCAGTGCTAAATTTGATACAATCCTGGGCCAACTGCCCACTGTATAGTCTGTAGATGCCTTCAACTCAGCAAGTACAAAACTGAATTCATCTTTCTCATCCCAAACCTTTTGCCCCTTCAGTGGTCTGATTTTAAGGTATGGTACCATTTTTCATCCACGTGACCAATACAAGAATCAGGGTTAAGTCTTTCCTCTTCCTCTCTTTATATCCAAAGGTGATCTGGTACCAAGTTCTGGTCATCCCTGTTTAAAAATTAACTCACATGGATTACTGATATGACTTCTTTTTTTTTTTTTTTTTTTTTTGAGACGGAGTCTCGCTCTGTCCAGGCTGGAGTGCAGTGGTGCGATCTCGGCTCACTGCAAGCTCCGCCTCCCGGTTCACTCTGTTCTCCTGCCTCAGCCTCCCGAGTAGCTGGGACTAGAGGTTCTTGCCACCACGCCTGGCTAATTTTTTTGTATTTTTTTTAGTACAGATGGGGTTTCACCATGATAGCCAGGATGGTCTCGATCTACTGACCTCGTGATCTGCCCGCCTCGGCCTCCCAAAGTGCCGGGATTACAGGCGTGAGCCACCGTGCTTGGCCACTGATACGACTTCTAACCAGACCTCCTGCCTCCAGCCTTGCCCTCGTGCAATCCAAATTCTACAAAATAAGCAGAGTCCTAACCCCAGAAATCCAAATATGACCACATCACTTTTCTGCATAGAGGCCCTCAGCGCCTCCCATTGCTCTCAGGATAGAAATTAAAACTCCTTAACATGATCCAAATGTTCTGTTTACCTCACTAACCTTGTCATATTTTTTCCTGCCCTAGGTCTCCTCCCCAACACGTTAAAATGCTGCAGCATTCAGCCTATTAATCACAAACTTCCAGGTCTTTGCACGTGCGTTCAAGTTCCTGGCTTAGACGCTTGAAGTAGGAAGCCTACTCTGAAGCCTGTAAATATTTCATGGCCTTTCTATTATGTTTATGCAACTTACACGTCAGCAGAATTTTGTGACTGAAAAAGTCTTAAGAAACACTGAGAGATCTTGTATCAGACTAGGGGCTGTCTCCTTAATACCCTAAAGAAAAATCTAACAAGGGATTTAATGTTCTCAGTCTATTAAGTTAAGCAGTGGTTCTTTACTTTGACTGCACATTATAATCACCTTGGCTGCTTTTTAAATTTTCTGATGTTTTGGCCTTTATACTCAGAAATTCTATTTAACTGGTCTGAGGTGGGGTCTAGGTACCAGTGGTTTTTAAAGCTCCTCAGGTGATTCTAATATGAATCCAAGGTTGAGATCCACTGCCTTAGTTTTGCCACTGTGGTCCCACCTGGTATTTATACATTTATTTTTTTCCCTACCTAAGATTAGCTATGGGCTTCCTCATCTATTGTTTTTTTAAATCTTTTATTTTAGGTTGAGGGGTATGGGTGTGTTGTTATATAGGCAAACTTGTGTCATGCGGATTTTTGTACAGATTATTTTGTCACCCAGGTACTAAGCCTAGTACCAAATTTTTTTTTATTTTTTTCTGCTCCTGTACCCTCTACCCTCAGGTAGGCCCCAGTGTCTGTTGTTCCCCTCTTTGTGTCCACGTGTTCTCATCATTTAGCTTCCATTTATAAGTGAGAACATGCAGTATTTGGTTTTCTGTTTCTGTGTTAGTTTAAAGCCAGAATTCATTCATCTATTGTTAATCACAATCCAAATATCTCCCAGGAGAAGCATTCCTACTTGTGCACTGGGGCCAGCTTTAGCAACGGTGAAATTATATTCTGATGGCCATGTTTTCAAGTTCTGTTTTTGTTTCTCAACTGGCCCCAACTCAGGAAGGCATGCGATGAATTTTCACCCTTAAATCCAAACAAAGAAGGAGAGAGTAAAGATACAATTGACTAGAGTAGTGGTTCTCAACAAGGGTGATTTGGCAGTTTCTAGAGACATATTTTTTTATTACCACTGAAGGGGGCAGTGCCACTTGCAACTAGTGGATAGAGGCTCACTAACCATACTACAGTACCCAGTCCAGTCCCCCATTGCATAGAATTATCCAACTCCAAATGTCAATAGTGTTAATTTAAGAAGCAACTATTGAGAGATGACTCCAAAGCTTCCTTCTTGCCTTAAAACACTCTGGGAAAGAGTCTTTGAGTAATTGAATTGGAGTGCAGTGGGCAGATAAACTTGTTTTCATAAAAAAGGAACAGTGGATGCAGATATAGAGAAATTTTAAGGTTGAGATGGGTGAATTGAGGGAAATGTATTGTTGAAACTGTCTCTTGACTATTTCTTCTATATGAATCATGCTTTACGCATGAACTCTGAACCAGCAGCATCAGCATCATCTGGGAACTTGTCAGAAATGCAAGTCTTGGGCCCCACCCCAGACCTACTGAATCAGAGACTCTGGGGTTAGGACCCAATGATGTATGTTTCAACAAGCCTTCCTGGAGATTCTGATGTTGCTAAAGTTTGACGATATTATTCTAGATCATATGCTGACCTTGTCTTAAGGTCTGTTGTGGTTCGTTACATCATATGCCTTCAAGAGTCAGTTTGATTATTGGGAGTAGCAGGGGTGATTGCATTGTAAGAGAGCTTATGAAGAAGGTCAGCTAGTCTGCAGGGCAGATGAGCTAGAGGTAATGCTTCCTGACAAGTCCATTTAGTGATTTTACTCTTTCATGGGATAGCTGTCATGAAATGTTTTAAATACCGGTGCAATAAAGCATGCCGTGTGGTCAGCATAATGTTTGAGTAAAGTTAATTGCCACAGGAAATGAAACCGAAGTTGGGGGGCAGGGGGGTGGAGACAAGTAGGTTGTAGAAAAAGTTCTGAGGATCAGAATCCAAAGGATGCTCTTTCTTTTCTAACCCATTTTAAGACTTAATTGAATCCTGTTTGTTTGTCTCACTCACCCCACATCCCTCTTCTACTTTATTCTATTAAAAATCTCATTGCTTAAAGGTAAACCAGGATTTATCATTGTTAGTACTAGACTTGATCCTTGCTATTCTAGGAACTGTTCAAAGAAGCAAAGTACTAAACCATAAAATACGCCAGTGAAATAAAAAGGACCTGACATTTAGAAAATCCACAAGGCTGCTTTCTTTACCTTCCTTTTCTAAGATTTTAGGCCTCTTTCCCCTTCAAAAGCTATGTTGTGAGAACCAGATGTGGCCACAATACTGTTTCCTTTTCTTTTTTTTTTTTTTTTGTGACTTGCATTCCAGCCCCTCATTCCTGAAGGAGTGCTTTTCTCTGTTGGCTGCTTCATCCTCCAGACTCTTCCCTTCCTTCCTTTCCTTCTTCTAACTCCCTATGGCTGGTGGAGGGAAAGATATGTTTAAATTTAAGGAAAACAAATGTTAGGAGAAAATATGGTGACAAATGAGTAGCAATGGGATGTTCTCTGAGACATGACAATGAGGAAAGAAAGCTTCCATGATGAATGTAGACTTGTCTTAAATTAAAGGAAGTGTCCCAGGTCATAACTGATGTGATGGAAACATTAATCTAATTAACCTAATCACTAGCATCGATATATGTGGAGATAAGACTGAGTAGATAAGAGGGGTATTTTTCTAGGGGTCTTTAAAAGGTGAGACCAAATAGCAAAAAATCTGGTACAATGTCATCAATGGTATCGAGCTAATGTAACTATGGGCTTGTGTATATATCCATCCATCTATCTATCAATCCATCTATCCATCTATTCATTCTTTAAGCATACATTTATTAAGAATCTACTATATGCCAAGCACTGTTTTAGGGGCTGAGGATATAGAGGTGAATTACATAGGCCAGTTCCTTTCCCACGGACCTTGGCACTTATATTTCAGTAGAGGACTCAAACTATAAACATGTAAACAAATAAACAACGTAATCACAGATGGTGGTAAGTGCCATGAAGGAGACGGTGACTAGATGAAGAGTAACTGGAGGAATGTATGTATGAACAACGAAGTCTGGGAAGGCATCTCTGAGTGCTTCAGTTTTGAGTTGACACCTGAATGTTAAGAACATGCCAGCTATTCAGAGATGGGGAGGCAATAAAGAGGGACAGGTGGGAATTTCAGGCATATATCAGGATCTTCTAGAAATGTGAACTCAGGAGCTACTTGAGCCTGTTAAGAAAAATTATCCACAACCTGAAAACAAGTCCGAGAGTGTGACCGTAAGCCCTTTCAATGCCATACTTAATCATTATTTAACAGGCCCATCCAAGGATGATATATTTTCCTATAAGAATTTACCATTATTTGTTTCTGCTATTTACTATTTATTATTAATAATTGAGGGCTCAGGATCTGTAAAGTTATACATGTTAAACTTGTATATGATGCAATGATTTCCTTCTGGTGTAAAGATGACCCTGAAGTTTATGGTTTATTGCCCCTAAAGACATTAATTAATTTTGTATCTAGAAATTTTAGTCCTTTTTAAAGAAAAAGACTATGTAAACTAAATTATCCAAAATGCTCTTGGAGAACTTTTATCTTCTTATTGGTTACCTCATCAATTAATGAGTTGAATAAAATTTTTGATACATATTCATTTGATAGTTCAATGAGAGTCATACTTTTAACTTTTTGAAAATTATACATTGACAAGATATACCGTGGCTCACCTCAGGAATTGGGAGTCAGAGATCAGCTTTAATGAGTACATGAAAGCCTAGAATTATCTGTATTTTTTTTGAGAGGGAGTCTCACTCTGTCGCCAGGCTGGAGAGCAGTGGTGTGATCTCGACTCACTGCAACCTCCGACTCACTGGTTCAAGAGATTCTCCTGCCTCAGCCTCCTGAGGAGCTGGGATTACAGGCACGTGCCACCACGTCCAGCTAATTTTGTGTGTGTGTGTGTGTGTGTGTGTGTGTGTGTGTGTGTGTGTGTGTGTGTGTTTAGTAGAAACGGGGTTTCGCCATGTTGGCTAGGATTGTCTTAATCTCCTGACCTCGTGATCTGCCCACCTCGGCCTTCCAAAGTGCTGGGATTACAGGCGTGAGATACCGTGCCCGGCCGAATTATCTATATTTTTAAGATCAAGCACCTTATTAACTTAATCAGATGTTCCAGACTCTTGAGTCTTTCAGTCATAACTGCTGACCAGAGTAAACACTCTCCAGACTCCTCATGTGCCCTTGCCTTGATTTTTCTATGCTCACCAAATAACATATTTTGTTTGCTAATTCTGCTTCAAAAGTATTCAGGTATCAGGAAAGAGGTTCCCTGTATGGAGCTTGATAATTATAGTTCTTGCCAAATTTATTTATTTATATTTTATTTATTTTTGTTTTTTGTAAATTACTATGTTGGCCTCCTGGCTTATGCATCTGCCTTTTGCTGTGAGTCAGTTCTTCCAGGTCCCACTAAGTCTGAGTGATTGGACGAAGCTGAGTTCCTGTACCAGCAAAGAAGCTGGAGACTAGACCCAGTGAGACAGGGGACCCTGACTGGAGCCATGCAGCACGAGTGGCCTCTGTAGGCAACATGAGGAGGCATCTCTCCATCTCTACCTGGTTTCTCTCTAAATTGCATGGGGTGGATGTGGGATTGATGATCATTCTAACTTTCTTCTCTTTACTGGAATTGACCAAAAGTATTTATGCTCATTTTCAATGAGCTCAGGTTCCCGAGAAAGAACAATTCACACACTCTCAGAGAGAAAATAATTCGTTTCTTATCAGGTCAGTCAATTTGCTCTATCTTGATATTTGTTTTGTGTGCTCCACACAAAGTCCTCCTGGCCTTCCTTAATCTTTTTGGGAAGTATAAACACTGCAGACAGGTGGGGTCTTACAGGCACCATATCTTTGAGGAGATGCTGATACCTCCTCCAGCTCCTGAGAAGGAGGGCCTATGGGATTGTTCTGCCAAGCATCTAAGAAAGGGTCATTTCCCTTTGCTTCAAGGACTCTTTCTTTATGAAAGCTGACCTTCTTCCTAAGAGACAGGTCTCTTCATGTTTTATTTGATGATTCTACTGACAATGCTTTCCAGAAAAAAAGCCCAGGATGGCTGCGGATTGTGATGTTTTCATCTTTTTCAAACAACATTCTGGTTTAATGTTTAAAATGTGGGAGAGAAGCTGGATGCCCTGCAGAAACTGACTCAATGAAAAGGCATCTTGGGATGTCAATCCAGTTTGTGAAAACCTTCCGGTTGACAAGGCTAGGTTAAAAACAACATTTCCAAATGTGCAAAAATGAAAATTGAGATCTTGAGGCAACTTTTTCAGTTTCTGTGTGAACAAAGTAGTGGAATAAACTATAGAGTAACTCATATTAAAAATATTTTAAACTAAATAAACAATCAAGTAAGAGCAACCAGCATAACCAGTGTTACCAGAACACAGCATTATTTAAACAGAGTAGTGAGTCCTGTCAATTTGAATAATGACACAAAATTGCACTGGGGGATTCTCAGAATTTCTACTCAGAATAATCCTTCCCTTCATCATTAAGCAACTTTATCCACGTCCCGGTTTTCCCCAAGTATCTTCCCAGTAGCTGGTTAGCTATCCATTTTCAGTGCAGAAGGGGATGCAGATGGATTAAATAATGTGAGGAAACTGCTTCCAGTTGCAGCAATTGCAACTTATTTAGATGGACATTCTCTCTAGTAGGGAAATGTCCACCCAGATAATAAGAGGGCTACCTCTTTACTTTCAACTAGAGACCTCATCAGGGCACTGAATAGCATTCATCTGATACTTTTAGTTTTAGACTTGCAAAGTGTTTTCCAAAGATGACTTTTTCAAAAACATTTTTTAAAAAAATCAAAGACAGAGCATGACCATGGACAATTTTTTCAATAAAACAGTTTGGCCAGGTTGTACCATCTCTTTTGGCCTCTTCCCTCATAATGGTTGGGCAAGGAAGGACCGTACCCTTTGCATGCAAGGGTTTCCAAAAGGGAGGAATTTGGGAGTCAGAAAGAATCGCTTAGGAGCTGCCATACCCTCATCCCAGATTGCTGAGAGAACAAGAGCCATTATAGGTAAGGTATGCCAGCTTTAGGCAGGCATTAAATACTCTGTAGTACAATAATGTCAGGCAGTTGTTTCACAAGGAGTAGGTTCAAAGTCATGTTAACAGGAAGAAGGCTTTTTCTAAATTTAATTTTTCTTGTGGTAAAAGATACATAACATAAAATTTGCCATTTATTTTTAAATTTACAGCTCTGTGGCATTAAGTATATTCATATTGTATTTCAACGATTACCACCATCTTTGTCCAGAACTTTTCTGTTTTCCCCACTGAAACACTAACTCCCAAGATTCTTTTTAATGTAAGATCAGTTTATATGGTTTCTTGGAAACAAACAAGCAAACTAGCACTTGCTTTGGCAAGGTAGGCTCTCTTTTTAGATATTAAGGAAATCAGATCTAATTTTCACTAATGAAAAAGTTATTTTGACATTGAAGCACCTAGTGTTGACCCCATTTGTACAACAGCCCATTTCTTCCAATTTGGAGTCACTAAAGACTAGGCAGAGGAGGGGTCCCATTAGCATCATAGGCTTGACACATGAAGGGGCAGAATTTTCTTCTTGGTGGATGGGAAGGATGATGTGTTTTGAAGAAAAGGGGATGGGATACCAGAATGGGAGGACTGAAAATAAGAAGGAGGCTTGAAGAGAAAGAGAGGAGAGGTTGGGAAAGAATTGCTTTGGCCACATGTGGGTAGTGGCTACTCTTTTGAACAGTACAGATACAGAACATTTCCATCATCATGGAAAGTTTTATTGGACTTTAGGTTCTGGTATGGAGTTTAGGTTCCAGAGTCATGAAGACTTGATCCTTTCAATGCCACTGACTAGCTCTGTGAATTTAGGCTAGTTATTTAATCTTTGTTAGTCTCAGTTTTCCCATTTGCAAAATGAGGATAATAAGAGTGTCTCCCTGTGGAAGAGCCAGCCAATTCACCAAAAATCTGTTTCCTTCTATTTCTAGGCATCCTACTAGGCCACATTTCCTGGTTTCTCTTGCCATTTACTGTGGCTATGTGACTGAGTTCTACCCATTGGAATATAGGCAGCAATGCTAGATGTTGTTTTCAGCTAAAACTTTTAGAGAGAGGCCTCTTCATATTTTTTCCCCTTTTTCCTGATGGATACAAACAAAAATTAGTCCCTAAGATATGGATGAGCCACAAGACAGAAGCAACCTGAGTTACTGGATTACTTCATGAAGGAGAGGCAAACATTGATATAAAAGTTTTACCTTTGATTGTTATGTAAGCAAGAAATTAACTTCTATTACACAGGGGCTCTTTGTTACTGCAGCATTGCTTAACCTAGAACAATTACAGGGTTCAATGAGAAAATTTAATCAAAGTGCCCATCACAATGTCTGGTACCTGGTAAGTGCTCAGTAAATATTAGCTGTTTTTTAAATACTGAAGAGCACAAATTATAGAGCAGGAGAGACCCAGGTTTAAACTAAAGCGGTGTAAACTAAGCTCTGTAATTATAAGCAATTTGCGAAAACACAGGTTCTTAATTTCCTCACCTGTAATATAAGATGATAATGTTAATGAAAAGAAAGAATTATTAAAGTTGAGAGAATATGTAGTTTTTCTCTCAATTCAGAAGCCTGCATGATTTAACACTATTTGAGCTGGCTACTGCTTTTTCACGCTGCAGTATTGATTTCCGATTTCAGTAGAGGCAGCCTGCTGTACTCAGGGGTGCCATTTAGTTAAGTGGACTCAAGAATTCCTGTGCTATAGCTGATCCAATATAGAGACACCTCCATGAGTCTGCAATCAGGTAAGTTCCAGGACATTTAGGCAGACTGAACTATTGACAGGCACAAAATCAGCAGCTCTTGAGTCCAGAAGGCCATAAAGAAAGCACTTGAATCTGACCAGATCTCCAGAAAACTCAAGAGGACCATGAGCTATCCAAGGATTTTTTTTTTTCCTGTTACAAATATAAGGCACATAGAGAGGACGGTGAAATTGCTTTCAATTGCCTAGAAATGCCAGGTTCTTTGTTGCAGGTGTTTCCAACAATACTGAACATAGCAGTGGACTCCTCAATTCCAACTGCCTGTGTTTTGCACCAATAATCGTGAAATGTTGATGTAATTCATATCTAATGATTAAAGCCCTTTCTATGGGTTTGGGGGAATTATGGGGCTGAATTGGGATCAATGCCAAGGATTCAGATCTGGGGGTTGGAACTTGTCTTTTCCTTTCCAAGCAGTAAGAGCTAGAAGGTTTGCTAGAAAAAAATCAGCTTGAAACAGAAAGAAAACAAACATGCAATTAATTCTAAAAGATTAGAGGCAAAATAAGAGGCAAGTAGGGACCCAGGGGTTAAGAGTCACATGAGGCTGGGAATAAAGGGGGAAGTTCCGAGGCAAACTCTATGAATGGACTCAAATCCATTTGGCAGTAGTGTGTCAGTCTGGCTCAGAGAGGCCAAAGCAAAGACAGTGAATTTGTGGAGAAAATACAATTTCAATTGAAGATGGCCTGGTCACACATGAAATAAGAAAGATATGAATAGTTGGATGTAATCAAAAAACAGGTGTTAAGGATTTCTTATAGGAGGAAGAACAGAATGTATCCATACACATACACATATACATATACACTCAGCCTCACAGTAAGGCATCAGAAACCGTGCTGAACTACATAAGGGTGGTACCTGTAGTGAGTCAGCTAGGTTTGGAGAATCAGTAGAAAGACAGTATTTCTCTTTTTGCAATCTATCCATTTGACAAAGGTCTAATATCTGGAATCTATAAGGAACTTAAACAAATTTACAAGAAAAAAACAACCCCATCAAAACTGGGTGAAGGATATGAACAGGCACTTCTCCAAAGAAGACATTTATGCAGCCAAAAAACATATGAAGAAAAGCTCATCATCACTGGTCATTAGAGAAATACAAATCAAAACCACAATGAGATACCATCTCACACCAGTTAGAATGTTGATTATTAAAAAGTCAGGAAACAACAGATGCTGGTGAGGCTTGGAGAAATAGGAACACTTTTACACTGTTGGTGGGAGTGTAAATTAGTTCAACCATTGTGGAAGACAGTGTGGTGATTCCTCAAGGATCTAGAACCAGAAATACCATTTGACCCAGCAATCCTATTACAGGTATATACCCAAAGGATTATAAATCATTCTACTATAAAGACACATGCACACGTATGTTTATCACAGTACTATTTATAATAGCAAAGACTTGGAACCAACCCAAATGCCCATTAATGATAGACTGGATAAAGAAAATGTGGCACATATACACCATGGAATACTATGTAGCCATAAAGAAGAATGAGTTCATGTCCTTTGCAGGGACATGGATGAAGCGGGAAGCCATCATCCTCAGCAAACTAACACATGAACAGAAAACCAAACACCACATGTTCTCACTCATAAGTCGGAGTGGAAAAATGAGAAGACATGGACACAGGGAGGGGAACATCATACATCGGGGCCTGTCAGGGGGTGGGAGGCAAGGGGAGGGAGAGCATCAGGACAAATACCTAATGCATGTGGGACTGAAAACCCAGATGATAGGTTGATAAATGCAGCAAACCACCATAGCCCATGTATACCTACATAACAAACCTACACATTTTGCACATGTATCCTAGAACTTAAAGTAAAAAAACGTAAATTTAAAAAAATAATAAAGTAAAAAACTTAAAGGAAAAAAAAAGACAGTATTTCTCAATGTGTGTTTGGCAAATGGCCTGTACCAGCATTGTTTATGAAAATTGTTAAAATGAAGACTCCAGGACCACTGAGTGTGGGATTCTGATTTAACAGAGCACTTTTCTGATTGTCCAGGAATCCAGCTTTGGGGGTATCAGAAGGCAACTCAAGAACATGGCTGTTTTAAATCAACCAGGCATGGCAGCCTAAGATGGACGGCGCAAAGAACAAGCGAGATGAATCATGGGTGAAATGTCATTCAGGGGTTGCTTTAGACTTGTATTTGGGCCTCCTTTCACCCCTTAGTGGGTTCCTGGGTCTTACTCCCTTCTACTTTGACTTTGGGGACCTGCTTCTTCTTCTCTTCTGCCATTTCCTTTACTGCACCATGGGCTCAGTTAATAACCTGGGCCTCTCTCCTACATAAGGCATGGGGGCGAATTGATCCAGAACAACTGGTGCTATCACCTTAGTTTTCCCCTTCAAGGCAAATAGCTCCTATCAACCATACTCTGATGATGCTTGATGAACTTTGTGTAGGGGAAAGTATCCATGTTACTTGTGTGGTTTGGAAATTAGAGAAAGAGATAGAAAATGGCCCCATAATACATGTGATTAAATGGTCTCAGGGTGCTTATATGGTGTTTGTCAAGATTGTTCTGGCAAGACAGTTTTCCACAGTGCTAGGCATAATTGGGTTGTGAATAAATACTTGCTGATAGTACCCTCTCACCATTTTCTTCTCTAAGAACACCCTCTGGAAGAATCTATTCTGAACATCAACATTGCCTCCTAAAGAATATGTTCTGGGTATTAACAATATGTTGATCAAATCAAATAAAATGATTAATGCCATATTTCCTAGAATCTAAGAGGTACGTATTTCTGGGAGAGTAATTTATTTTCTTATAAATCATACATTGATAAGTAAGCATTGTGTTATAGTTTTATTGAGAGACTTTCCTTTAGTGTCTCAGACCTTATGAAATGTTACATATAGACAAATCTTCTGTTAAATATTAGCATAATGGTAAATAAATCATTCTGGTTGAAAAGGTCAAGAAATAGGCTTATCAGGATGATTTCTTTTCTAATAAGTATAATACAATAAAATAGAGGCAGTGCAATCTGATTAAAACAACATTGAATTTGATGTTTAACAACATGGGTTTTTGAGTCTCAGTTTCCTCATCTGTAAAATGAAGATAATGGAACCTACCTCACAATGTGGTTAGAAGTAAATGAAATTATGATATTTATAAGGGCCTTATAAACTCTAATATGCTTTAGAAATAATATATATTGAGTCTATCCTAGAATATGGCATGTCTAGGATGCCATAGAAAGTAGTAGTGTAATGCCTTTATGCAGTTCAGAAGACATTTTAGCATGTTGTGGTGTTATCTCTTGGGTTACCATAACTAGTAAAAATATGATCTGAATATTTAAGGTATTTAATTGTATTGAATATCATAGGTAATTAAGGCTCAGTAGACACGGCTGAGAAAGCACTGAGTGTTTGATACCTTTAGAGTTACATTAGAAAATGAATCCCAGCCAGGTGCATTGGCTCACGCATGTAATCCCAGCACTTTAGAAGGCTGAGGGAGAGGACTGCTTGAGCCCAGGAGTTTGAGACCAGCCTGGGCAACATAGCAAGACTCTGTCTCTACAGAAAAATTAATCTCTGCCAGAATTAATGGGGAAACACTATAGAATTTTCTACTATGTTCATGAATAAGACAAGGAGGCCCTCTACCTCCACTGCCATCTATCACATTGAGGGTATTAGAAGAAAAAAAGGGGTAAGGATAAAAACTATCTCCATTTTCAAGTAGTATGATTATATATTTGGAAAAAAACATGCTGGGCACCTATAATCCCAGCACTTTGGGAGACCATGGTGGGCAGATCACTTGAGGTCAGGTGTTTGAGACCAGCCTGGCCAACATGGTGAAACCCTGTCTCTACTAAAAATGTAAAAATTAGCTGGGTATGGTGGCACACGCCTGTAATCATAGCTACTCAGGAGGCCAAGGCAGGGAAATCACTTGAACCTGGGAGGCAGAGGTTGTAGTGAGCCTAGATTGCGCCACTGCACTCCAGCCTGGGCAACAGAGCAAGAGTCCATCTCAAAAACAAACAAACAAACAAACAAAAAACAGAAAGAAAAGAGAAAAAGAAAAAAAGTTAATGGGAAAATCACTATAAACAATAAAAGAACAAATATTAAAGAAAAAATTCGATGACCTTCATTTATGCAAACAATAGAGGTTCTAAGAGGTACATAGAAAATAAGAGAAAAAATATTAAGCACTCCTGCAAAACACAAAAGGAGACTTGAATGAATGAAAAGACATGCCATATTCTAGGATAGGAAGATTCAATATTATAAAGAGAAAATTCTGCCTAATTCACAAGTTAAATGCAATCTCAATAAAATATTATCAAGTTTTGGGTTTTTTTCTGGTATTAGATAAGTTGTTTATAAAGCTCAATGAAAAAAACAGGTAAAATATCCAGGAAAACCCTTAAGAAGGCAAGGAATACGGAAGTGGGTATGGCTAGCTGTACCAGGTATTAAAATATGCTACAAAACGTAGCATACAAAATATGCTACAAAATGAAGGTAAAAGGTAGAAGAGACAGGAATGGAAGTTAATCTTTTCTGAATATGCCCTGTTTTGCAGTTTTGACTTTGGAACCATGTAAACATTTAATATAATTATAAGGCAAAATTAAATTTGAAAAAATATCTAAAAATTGAAAACAAAATGAAACAAATGAACCTGACTGTTCCATGGGCTATAGGTCCACAGAGACCTTAAATACTATGGAGAGGAATGATTTTGAGAGACATTAAAATATGGCTCTGCATCCATAGAAATATATATGCAATGAAGAAAAATAATTGTAAAATTTCAAAATTGATTTAGGTCAAGAATTCATTCCAGAAAGCAAGGACGTTATTAAGCAAGGACGTTACTAAGTTTATATCAAAAGAATTCAAGAGCCAACTTGAAGAAGATTTTATTGGCCAAATATGGGACAACTTAAGATTTCAAAGGAATTATAATAACTGAAATAGATGGAAACACTGAAATATATTTAAAAAATCCATAAATTCTTAATAATACTGGGGCATTCTTGCCAGAAAACAGACCCTGAAATCTGATCAAGTTCTAAATATGCATTTATAGGAAACACAGAATGTGAGAAATGCTATGGGACAAACCAGCCTGGTTTCTTCACTAAGTAAATTACAGGGGGAAAAAAAAAGGGGAGCGAGAACGAACTGATTAAAGGAGGCTTCAGAGACATCTCAGTCAAATACAGTGCTTAGACCTTGTTTAAATCTTAAACAAATAGAAATAATTGTTTAATAAATGAGAGACTCTGGCAAACATAAACAATGGCAGAATATTTGGTGGCATTAAGGAAGTATAGTTAGCATTCTTAAGAATAATGTTTTATAGTTTTATTAATGGAAAGATTTATTATCTGTTAGCAATGTTAGCAATACATACTGAAGTATTTTCTGATGAGATGACAAGATGTTTGGGATAGGAACACAGTGTGACTTTCATTGGCACTTTTGCCTTCATGGGCCCCCTTTAACACAACAGATTTTCATGGACCCTAAAAAGTTCGTTGCTTTCTGATGCAAGAAAAAAAAATTAGAATATTTTAGTTAATCTTACGTGTTCATTCTCTTCTTCTGATTTTGAAAGAAATTAAAACATTTTCATAGGTTCTTGAGGAGTTTAACAAGGCTCCCAGGTGACTCTAATGTATAATAAGTTTGATGTACTATACCAGTGGTTCTTAACTGGCAGTGATTTTACACTCTAGAGAACATTTGGCAATGTCTGAATACACTTTTGATTTTCAGACTGACACAGGCAGCAGGGTGTGTGAGTGTGTATGTGACGGGGGTGAAATACTACTGGCATCTAGTAGCTAGGGTTGCTGTTAAGGATCCCACAGGCACAGGACAGCTCCCCACAGGAAAATCCAAACGTCAACAGTGCACGTGTGGAGAAACCCTGATCCTTCTCTCCCCCCTCCCTTCCTTCCTTTTTCTTTCTTCTTTTTTTCCTTCTTTTCCTGTATTCTTCCTTCTCACATTCTTTCTTTCTCTCCTCTATCATCTATCAATCAATCATCTATTTCCTTACCTCCTACTTATTTCTCTACAGGCAGCAGAGCACTCAGAAAGCCACAAAGTGTTCCTTTTCTGCATTTTTATTTATTCAATTACAGATGACCCTCTCCTTTTATCCTCCTCATAAAAAGTTTAATGACTCCTCATAAAAAGTAGATATATGGCTAAAGGAGGTATTATTTTATTTCTGGCCAAAGAGGGTCATTTACCTCCCTGGGAATAGGAGGGTGCTACTCAACGTGTAAGTGATAATTGCTATCCTATGCCTGAAGTCACAGCTCTTGGCCATTCTGCATAGGAGCTTCCACATGAAGGACCAAATAGCCAGGAATCCTGATTTTGGCTTGAAGGTTTCCAGTGGGGTTGAGGCTTGAAATATCTCAGTTCTTACAGAGATACCAGGTGCAACTCTGAGTTGCTCCTCAAGAACATGGAAGTGAACATGTCTGCTAAGAGTTCAACTGCAAAGCTCATACAGAATGGATTTAAGCAAAGACATATAAAGCAACCTTAAAGAGCTTGGGATTAACCAATCAGATGGGATTCTAACCTGACAGATCATATCAATGAACCAAAAAATTGTATCTGTCAGAAGGTTTGTGGGGCAAAAGTAGTGAGGAAAATGTAAAACGACTAAGGCAAACATCATCAGTGTCCAGCTACCCAGCTAACACTTTCCACGGGATTAGTTGTCCTGAGAAGTCAACATGAATGTTTAGTCTGCCTGATGGGCAGTAGAGGTGGGCACTCCTGGTTTTCAGAGTCTGAAGCCATTAACTGTCTCAGTTACCCAGTTCTGATTTCAGGCAATAACAGCAACCTTCTGATGATTGTCTTCTCTGTGGTTTGCCCACAAGAAAATGCCCTGGTGAAGCTGATATTACTGCTTGATGGTTGTGTTTTTCACTGAACATTAATCAATTGGCCTTTTAGTTTATAGGCACCAGTCTCCAGTAAATTTGCTTAGTTATCCTTAATTGGTTGAATCACCTCCGGGCCATTGACAACAAGGAACGTCTAGACTTTCAAGGTAGAGGAAAGGCCAGAGCATGGCCTATAAAAACATCTCCTGAAATCTGCTTCTGGCGTTCAGCCTACTGTCTTCCTTTGGTGACTTTGAATGCATATTTTCTTCCAACTTTTACATTCCCAAGGTGCTCAGAAAGCCTTCGTGATAGATTGAAAAAGTGGCCACGATACTTTGGAGCTTCTTCCACCAAGAGATGTAGTCTATCTCCTTACCTTTTAAATCTGTAATGACCATGTGACTTGCTTTGACCTAGACTGTGGAGGAAGTGACCTGTGTGAGTTCTGAGCCTAGGCCCTAAAGAGGTCTTATGGGGCTCTGTTCTTGCATTCTTAGAACCCTAAGTTCACTGTGTGTGTTAGTCCAAGCTGGCCTGGGGATGATGAGAGCCATATGGCCCCACCCCTCCTCTCATTCCAGACCACAGCCAGCCAACCTCCAGAAGCAGAACCACCCTCCTCTTGGGTAGCTGACCACAAATGCCTGAGAAAGTCCAGGCAAGATCAACAGAAGAATCACCTAGATTAGTTCATCCCAACTTGTCAGTACTCAGAATCATAAGCTAAATAAATGCTTCTAGTTCTAAGCTACTAAATTTTGCATTATTCTGTTATATAACAGTAGATAATTGATATGACACTATTTTCATTTTAATAACTCTCATTTATAACCTGAATTTATTGCCATGGTTTTGTCTTTCAGAAGACATGGGTTTTGCCTGTTGATATAACATAATTGGAATTGATTTTGGGCTTTCACATAAGCTTCAATGGCTCTAGAAGAAGAAATAGCCCTTGTTTCTTCCATCAAGATGCTAAAAGATGAGAGGGTTGGGTACAGTGTAAAGAAAATTTGGGGTTTGTCAATATTATTTTGAAAAGAAATAGGAAGATTAAATACTTTTTTAAAAAAATCACATTTCTTGGACACAGATTTCTGACCTTTAGCCGGCGGTCTGGGTCTCCGCTGCATAGAGAATTTACGGATACTTTGAATGATTTCCAGGCTGGGCTTAAGTTATTCATCACAACCTGGGAAAAGAAAGAGAGGAGTGGTGAGTGGGGGAGAAATGCTTGACATTTTCACATTTCCACATTAAAACTGCTTGAGAAACCATTGTGATGCTTATGAAAAGAACAATAGCCTGGAAGAGGTGCCTTAATAAAAACTTGATGTAGTAAATCTTTTAAGGGTACCCACTAAGCAGGTCATTATGCACAGAACTCCTGTGGTCACTGTCCTGTCTGTTGTTTCATGAATAATGCCAATAATATTTTCCAGCATGTGGATGCTGAGAATGATCCCTTCTATATCAAAAGGAGTTGAAATTAAGGATAGGGCTGCCTTTGCCCATTGATAGAGAATTCTCAGTTCTGTAGGACTGTCAGTCTTACGGTATAAATTCTCTTCTCTTGGGGTCAGCAAAGGTAAAGACTCTTACTGGGGTGAAGGGTATAGCAAGACAACTCTGCTGCTAAATAATTGGATGGTCTGGTAATCTGTGACCTTGAGTCACATCAGATTGCAAGTCAGAAGAAAAGTTTCTAGAAGAAAAATCCCAGGACCATACTTATACTAGCTTATCACCAACTCAATTAGAATATCCTGGAAAGGCGTGACAAGGCAGATCTTAAGATTATAAACTACATCTATAACATAGGGAAACCCTTTTAAAACCACTTTACTAATCACAAACTTGGCTAATCCTGGCCTAAGAATCTATATGAGTCAAATCTTATCTTGCCATAACTATGGTTCAAATAATTCAATTTGGTTCAGCATGTATGAGTAGCTGCTCTGTGCCTAGCATTGTACTGTGTACTTGAGGGCAGGGATTCCCAAAGTGTGGTTCCTGGACCAGCAGGAGCTGCATCACCTGGAAACTTCTTAAAAACACAAATTTCTAGTCCCCACCCAGAACTACTGACAGACACTCTGGAGGTGGGTCTCCTGGGTGATTCTGAGGCACAGAGTTTCAGAACCACTGCTCTAGGGGATATACAAATAAAGTTAAATGGAATTCTGTCATATTGATTTTTCTACTTAGGAAGTCTTTAGTTAGTGGAAATCTTGGAATTTTTTTTTTTTTTTTTTGAGATGGATTTTTGCTTTTGTTGCCCAGGCTGTAGTGCAATGGTGCAATCTTGGCTCACTACAACCTCTCCTGCATCAGCCTCCCAAGTGGCTGGGATTACAGGCATGTGCCACCACACCCAGCTAATTTTGTATTTTTAGTAGAGACAGGGTTTCTCCATGTTGGTCAGGCTGGTCTTGAACTACTGACCTCGGGTGATCCGCCCACCTCGGCCTCCTAGAGTGCTGGGATTACAAGCGTGAGCCACAGCACCCGACCTAGAATTTGTTTTTTAATTAATTATCTATCCAAATAACATAATTATTTTATAAGTGATTCCCTCTTCCACGGGATTCCTTAATATAACTAGATCCTAGACTCATTGTTAAATTTCTTCTAATGCATTGAAGTGGAGAAATAATGTTTCTGTGTGACTTTGTCATGTGTTCTAGTACTCTTAGGATGATTAAAATGATAGCAAGAAGGAGCATTAGGTAAAAAATTGTTTGGGTTAAAATAAATTTCCCAACTTTATATGAAAATGCTAAAAAGTGAAGATGTCTCATGCAACAGTTTTGAAAAACTCAATAGCAACTAGAAATTTCCTCTGAAGTTAAAATCTTTATGTGTGTGTATGTATGAGTGTACACGTGTGTGTGTATGTGTGTGTGTGTACGTGCAGGCTACACACAAGTGAACAGTTTTGCCTGGTATTTATTTTGTATCTACTGAGAAAGCAAGAGAAATCAATGTCATGTTGCTTCACTCATTGGAAAACCTTGCCATCATGTTCCTTGTGAAACTCTAGGAGCACCTCCCCATTAGAGTAAAGGGGGATATTATAGAAATTCTTGGGAACAGGAGAATTTACCAATATCAGTGAGAAGAATGCTCTCAGGAGCAGAGGAGAGGAGGTTCTGGAAGAAAAGTACAGCAATAGTCATCCTTTCAATTTTTTATTTTTTGGGCTGTTACCTCAAGAATTTATCCTTTATGTTAGAAACATTCCACTTATACTGTTTTGGTTATTATAAAATATGTAATAAATTATTGTTGACTATAGTCACCATATTGTTCTGTCAAATACTAGATCTTATTCATTCTAACTAGATATTTTGTACTCATTAACCATTATTACTTCCCTCCTCCCCTACTACCCTTCGCAGCCTCTGCTGTCCATCATTGTATTTTCTATCTCCATGAGTTCAGTTGTTTTAATATTTAATATTTAGCTCCCACAAATAAGTGAGAACATGTGAAGTTTGTCATTCTGTACTTAGCTTATTTTACTTAATATAAAGACCTCCAGTTTTATCCATGTTGTCACAAATGACAGAATTTTATTTGTACTTTTTAGAGTACAGAATAGTACTCCACTGCGTATATGTGCCACATTTTCTTTATTCATTCATCTATTGATAGACTTGTAGGTTGCTTCCAAATCTTAGCTATTATGAATAGTGCTGCAATAAATATGGGAGGGCAGATATCTCCTGTATATACTAATTTCCTTTCTTTTGGGTATATACCTAGCAGTGTGATTGCTGGGTCATATGGTTGTTCTATTTTTAATTTTTTGAGGAACCTCCAAACTGTTCTCCACAATGATTATACTAATTTACATTTCCACCAACAGTATATGACAGTTCCCTTTTCTCCGCATCCTTGCCAGTATTTATTATGGCCTTTTGAATTTATCCAAAAAAGTCAATATTAACTGAGGTGAGTGCTATCTCATTGCAGTTTTGTTTTGCATATCTCTGATGATCAGTGATGTTGAGCACCTTTTCACATATCTATATGCCATCTGTACGTCTTCTTTTGAGAAATGTTTATTCATATCTTTTGCCCGTTTCCAAATTGAATTATTAGATTTTTTTTCTCATAGAGTTGTTTGAGCTCCTTATATCTTTTGGTTATTAACCCCCTGTCAGATGGATAGTTGGCAAATATTTTCTCTCATTCTGTGGGTTTTCTCTTCACTTTTTTGATTGCTTCCTCTGCAGTGCAGAATTTTTTTTTAACTTGATGTGATCCCCTTTGTCCATTTTTGCTTGGTTGCTTGTGCTTGTGGGGTATTATTCAAGAAATCTTTACCCAGTCCAATGACTTAGAGAGTTTCCCTAATGTTCTTAATATTTTCACAGTTCGAAGTCTTAAATTTATGTCTTTAATCCATTTTGATTTTTGTATATGGTAAGAGATGGGGGTCTAGTTTCATTCTTCCACATATCGATATCCAGTTTTCCCAGCACCATTTATTCAAGAGACTATCCTTTCCATAATGTCTGTTCTTGGCACCTTTGTCAAAAATGAACTCAATGCATGTGTATGAATTTGTTTCTGGGTTCTCTATTCTGTTCCATGGGTTTATGTGTCTGCTTTTATGCCAGTACCGTGCTGTTTACTGTCACTTTGTAGTATAAATTGAAGTCAGGTAATGTGATTCCTCCAGTTTTGTTCTTTTTGCTTAGGATAGCTTTGGCTATTCTGGGTCTTTCATAGTTTCATATAAATTTTAGGATTGTGTTTTCTAGTTCTGTGAAGAATGTCATTGGTATTTTGATAAAGATTGCATTGAATCTGTAGATTGCTTTGGGTAGTATGCACATTTTAATATTAATTTTTCTAATCCCTGAACATGGAATATTTTTCCATTGTATTGTGTCCTCTTCAGTTTCTTTCATCAATATTTTACTGTTTTCATTGTAGAGATCTTTCACTTTTTTGGTTAAGTGAATTCCTTTTATTTGTAGCTATTATAAATGGGATTATTTTCATGATTTCTTTTTCAGATTGCTGCTGGGATATAGAAATGCCACTGATTTTTTATGTTGATTTTGTATCTGCAACTTTGCTGAGTTTATTAGTTTTAACAGTTTTCTGGTAGAGTCTTTAGGTTTTTCCAAATATAAGATTATATCATCTGCAAACAAGTATAAATTGACTTCTTCCTTTTCAATTTGAATGCCCTTTATTTCTTTCTCTTCTATGATTGCTCTAGCTAGGACTTCCATTTCCATGTTGAATAACAGTGATGAAAGTGGGCATCCTTGTCTTTTTCCAGATCTTAGAGGAAAGGCTTTCACTTTTTCCCAATTCAGCATGATACTAGCTGTGGGCTGTTGTATATGGCTTTTGTTGTGTTGACGTATGTTCCTTCTATACTCAGTTTTTTGCATTTTTTAAATCATGAAGGGATGTTGAATTGTATCAAATGCTTCTTCAGTATTAATTGAAATGAGCATATGATTTTTGTCCTTCATTCTGTTGGTATGATGTATCACATTGATTGATTTGCATATGTTAAACCATCCTTGCATCCCTGGGATAAATCCCTCTTGGTCATGATGCATGATCATTTTCATGTGTTGTTGAATTCCGTTTGCTAGGATTTCAGTGAGGATTTTTGTATCAATGTTCATCAGGGATATTGGCCTGCAGTTTTCTTTTTTTGATGTATCTTTGTATGGTTTTGATATCAGGGCAATACTGGCCTCATAGAATGAGTTTGGAAGTATTCCTTCCTCCTTTTTTAAAATAGTTCAGGTAGGATTGGTATTAGTTCTTTTTTAAATTCTACCAATATGTTTGGTAGAATTCAGCAGTGAAGCCATCAGTTTCCAGGCTTTTCTTTGCCAGGAGACATTTTATCATGACTCTGATCTTGTTATTTGATATTGATCTGTTCAAGTTTTGGCTTTCTTTATGGTTCAATCTTGGTAGATTGTATGGGTGTAAGAGTTTATCCATTTCTTCCAGGTTTTCCAATTTATTGGCATATAGTTGCTCATAGTAACCTCAATGATCCACTAATTTTCTGCAGTATTTGTTATAATGTCTTCAGATTTAATTTTATTTATTTGGGTATTCTGTCTTTTTTTTCTTAATCTGGCTAAAGTTTTATCAATTTTCTTTATCTTTTCAAAAAACTAACTTTTTGTTTTATTGATATTTTTTATTATTTTCTTCATTTAAATTTCATTTATTTCTGATTTAATCATTATTATTTAGTTTCTTCTACTAATTTTGGAGTTTTTTGGCTCTTCCTTTTCTGGTTCTTGGAGATACATTTCAGGTTATTTGAAACTTATCTACTTGTCTGATACAGGCATTTGTAGCTATCAACTTTCTTTTAAGTACTGTTTTCATATATTCCATAGGTTTTGGTATGTTTTATTTTCATATTCATTTGTTTTAAGAAATGTTTACATTTCCTTCTTAATTTCTTCATTGATCCACAGGTCATTCAGGAGCATATTGCTTGATTTCCATGTATTTGTACAGTTTCCAAAATCCCTCTTGTTATTGATTTCTAGTTTTATGCCATTGTCATCAGAGATGATACTTGATATTATTTCAATTTTTCTGAATATTTTAAGAGTAGTTTTGTGATCAAATATATGGTCTATCCTTGAGAATGGTCCATGTGCTGAAGAGAAGAATGCATCTTCTGCAGTCATTAGTTGAAATGTTCTGTAAATATCTATTAGGTCCATTTGGCCTATGGTGAAGATGAAGTCCAAGGTTTCTTTGTTGATTTTCTGACTGGATGATCTATCCAATGCTGAAAATGGGGTGTTGAAGTCTCCAGCTATTATTGTATTGAGGTCTATCTCTCTCCTTAGCTCTAATAATATTTTCTTTATATATCTGAGTGCTTCAGTATTGGGTGCACATATATTTACAACTGCTATATTCTCTCGCTGAATTAACCCCTTGATCATTATATAATTTTTTTCTCTTTTCATTGTTTTTGTCTTGAAATCTATTTTGTCTGATGTAAGTATAGTTACTCCTTCTCTTTTTGGGTTTCTATTTGCATGGGATATATTTTTCCATCCTTTTATTTTTAGTCTGTCTCTTTATAGGTAAAGTGTATTTTTTGTAGTCTAAATATCACTGGATCTTGTTTTTATCCATTCGGCAACCCTATGTCTTTTTATTGGAGTGTTTAGTCCCATTACATTCAATGTTATTATCGATAGGTAAGGGGTTACTCCTGCCATTAGGGTTTTTGTTTTCTGGTTGTTTTGTGGTCTTCTCTTCTTTCTTCTTCTTTCCTTCCTTCCTATGTTCCTTATAGTGAAGGTAATTTTTCCCTGGTTTATGTTTTTTTTAATTTATTGAGTTTTTTTGGGTGTATCTGTTGTTTTTCAATTTGAGGTTACCATGAGGCTTGCAAATATTATGTTATAACCTATTATTATTATTATTATTATTATTATTTGAGATGGAGTCTCATTCTGTTGTCCAGGCTGGAATGCAGTGGTACAACCTTAGCTCACTGCAACCTCCACCTCGTAGGTTCAAGCAATTCTGCTCCTTCAGCCTCCTTCCTAGTAGCTGGGATTACAGGCAAACACCACAATGCCTGGCTAATTTTTGTATTTTTAGTAGAGATGGGGTTTTACCATGTTGGCCAGGCTGGTGTCCAATTCCTGGTCTCAAGTGATCTGCCTGCTTTGGCCCCCCAAAGTCCTGGGATTACAGGTGTGAGCCACTGAGGCTGGCCCATTATTTTATTTATTTATTTTTAACTTCTAGTTTCAGGGGTACATGTGCAGGATGTGCAGGTTTGTTACATAGGTAAATGCGTTGAATGGGGGTTGGTTGTATAGATTATTTCATCACCCAGGTATTAAGCCTAGTATCCAATAGTTATTTTTCCTACTTCTCTCCCTCCTACCACCTTCTGCCCTCTGATAGGCCCCAGTGTGTGTTGTTTCCCTCTATATGTCCGTGTGTTCTCATAATTTAGCTCCCACTTATAAGTGAGAACATGCTGTATTTGGTCTTCTGTTCCTGCATTAGTTTACTAAGAATAATGGCCCCTAGCTCCATCCATGTCCTTGCAAAAACATGATCTCATTCTTTTTATGGCTGCATAGTATTCCATGGTGTATATGTACCACATTTTCTTTATCCAGTCTATAATTGATGGGCATTTGGGTTGATTCCATGTTTTTGTTATTGTGAATAGTGCTGCAGTGAACATACGTGTGCATGTATGTTTATAACAATGACTTATATTCCTTTGGGTATATATCCAGTAATGAGATTACTGGGTTGAATGATAGTTCTGTCTTGAGGTTTTTGAGGAATCACCACACTGTCTTCCACGATGGTTGAACTAATTTACACTCCCACCAACAGTGTAAAAGCATTCCTTTTTCTCCACTACCTCTCCGGCATCTGTTTTTTTTTTTACTTTTTATAGTAGCCATTCTGACTGGTGTGAGATGGTATCTCATTGTGGTTTTAATTTGCATTTCTCTAATGATCAATGATGTTGAGCTTTTTTTCATATGATTGTTGGCCACATGTATGTCTTCTTTTAAGAGGTGTCTGTTCATGTTCTTTACCCACTTATTTATTTATTTATTTATTATTATTATACTTTAAGTTTCAGGGTACCTTTGTCCACTTTTTAATGAGTTTTTTTTCTTGTAAATTTGTTTAAGTTCCTTATAGATGCTGGATATTAGACCTCATTCAGATGCATAGTTTGCAAAAATTTTCTCCCATTCTCTAGGTTGTCTATTTACCTGTTGATAGTTTCTTTTGCTGCATAGGAGCTCTTTAGTTTAATTAGATCCCATTTGTCAATTTTTGCTTTTGTTGCAATTGCTTTTGGCATCTTTATTATGAAATCTTTGCCCATGCTTATGTCCTAAATGGTATTGCCTAGGTTGTCTTCCGGGGTTTTTATAGTTTTGGGTTTTACATTTGAGTCTTTAATCCATCTTGAGTTAATTTTTCTTTATGGTGTAAAGATGGGGTCCAGTTTCAATCTTCTGCATATGACTAGCCAGTTATCCCAGCACAATTTATTGAATAGGGAGTCCTTTCCCCATTGCTTGTTTTTGTCAGGTTTGTTGAAGATCAGATAGTTGAAGGTGGGTGGTCATATTTCTGAGTTCTCTATTCTGTTCCATTGGTCTATGTGTCTGTTCTTATACCAGTACCATGCTGTTTTGGTGACTGTAGCCCTGTAATATAGCTTGAAATCAGGTAGCGTGATGCCTCCAGCTTTGTTCTTTTTGCTTTGGATTGCCTTGGTTATTTGGGCTCTTTTTGGGTTTCATATAAATTTTAAAATAGATTTTTCTAGTTCTGTGAAGAATGTCAGTGGTAGATTAATAGGAATAGCATTGAATGTATAAATTGCTTTGGGAATATTCCCATTTTAATGATATTGATTATTCCTATGCATGAGCATGGAATAATTTGCCATTTCTTTGTGTCATCTCTGATCTCTTTGAGTAGTGGTTTGTAGTTATCTTGGTAGATCTTTCAGTTTCCTTGTTAGCTGTATTTCTAGGCATGTCACTCTTTTTTTTTAGTAGCAATTGTGAATGGGAGTTCATCCATGATTTGGCTCTTGGCTTGACTGTTGTTGGTGTATAAGAATGGCAGCAATTTTTGCACATTGATTTTGTATTCTGAGACTTTACTGAAGTTGTTTATTAGCTTAAGAAGCTTTTGGGCTGAGACGATGGGGTTTTCTAGATATAGGATCATGTCATCTGCAAACAGGGATAGTTAGACTTCCTCTCTTCCTATTTGAATGCCCTTTATTTCTTTCTCTCGCCTGATTGCTCTGGCAAGAACTTCCAATATTATGTTGAATAGGAGTGGTGAGAGAGGGCATCTTTGTTCTGTGGCAGTTTTCAAGGGGAATACTTCCAGTTTTTTCCCATTCAGTATGGTGTTGGCTGTGGGTTTGTCATATATGGCTCTTATTATTTTGAGGTATGTTCCTTCAATACCCAGTTTATTGGGAGTTTTTAACATTAAGGAATGTTAAATGTTGTTGAAAGCCTTTTCTGCATCTATTGAGGTAATCTTGTGGTTTTTGTCTTTTGTTCTGTTTATGTGATGAATCACATTTATTGATTTGCCTACATTGAACCAACCTTGCATCCTGGGGATGAAGCCTCATGGTGGATAAGCTTTTTGATGTGTTGCTCTGGATTTGGTTTGCCAGTATTTTGCTGAAGATTTTTGCATCAATGTTCATCAAGGATATTGCCCTGAAGTTTTCTTTTTTTGTTGTTGTGTCTGTGCCAGCTTTTGTTATCAGGATGTTGCTGGCCCCACAGAATGAGTTAGGGAGGAGTCTCTCCTTTTCAATTTTTTGAAATAGTTTCAGTAGTAATGGTACCAACTATTTTTTGTGTATCTGGTAGAATTAAGCTTTGAATCTGTCTGGTCCTGGGCTTTGGTTGGTTGGTAGGCTATTTATTACTGCCTCTATTTCAAAACTCGTTATTGGTCTGTTCAGAGATTCTATTTCTTCCTAGTTCTGTCTTGAGAGAGTGTATCTGTCCAGGAATTTATTCATTGCTTCTAGATTTCCTAGTTTATGTGCATAGCGGTGTTTATAACATTCTCTGATGGTTGTTTGTAGTTCTGTGGGGTCAGTGGTAATATCCCTCTTATTATCTCTGATTGTGTTTATTTGAATCTTCTCTCTTTTCTTCTTTATTAGTATAGCTAGTGGTCTACTATAATATTATTTTAAAAAACCTGCTCCTGGATTCATCAATCTTTTGAATGGTTTTTCATCTCTCTATCTGTCTCCTTCAGTTCAGCTTTGATTTTGGTTATTTCTTGTCTTCTGCTAGCTTTGGGATTTGTTTGGTCTTGGTTCTCAAGTTCTTTCAGTTGTGATGTTAGGTTGTTAACTTGAGATCTTTCTAGCTTTTTGATTGGGCATTTTAGTGCTATAAATTTCCCTCTTAATACTGCTTTAACTGTGTCCCAGAGATTGTGGTATGTTGTGTCTTTGTGCTCATTAGTTTCAAAGAACTCCTTGATTTCTGCCTTAATTTCATTATTTACCCCAAAATCATTCAGGAACAGGTTATTCAATTTTTATGTAATTGTATGGCTTTGAGTGGATTTCTTAGTCTTGAGTTCTGATTTGATTGTGCTGTGGTCCAAGAAGCTGTTTTTATGATTTCAGTACTTTCTCATTTGCTGAGGAGTATTTTGCTTGAGATTATGTGATCAATTTTAGAGTAAGTGCCATGTGGTGGTGAGAAGAATGTATATTCTATTGTTTTGCATGGAGAGTTCTGTAGATATCTATCAGGTCCATTTGATCCAGTGCTGAGTTCAGGTCCTGAATATCTTTGTTAATTTTCTGTCTTGATAATTTGTTAATATTGTCTGTGGGGTGTTAAAGTCTCCCACTATTATTGTGTGGGAGTCTAAATCTCTTTGAAGGTCTCTAAAAACTTGCTATATGAATCAGGGTGCTCCTATGTTGGGTGCATACATATTTAGGATAGTTAGCTCTTCTCGCTGAATTAAAACTTTTACCATTATGTAATGGCTTTCTTTGCCTTTTTTGATCTTTGTTGGTTTAAAGTCTGTTTTGTTGGAAACTAGGATTGCAACCCCTGCCTTTTTTTTTTTTTTCCTTTTGCTTGGTAAATTTTCCTCCATCCCTTTATTTTGAGCCTATATGTGTCAAGAGACCTTGCATGTGAGATGTGTCTTTTGAAGACTACGTACCAAAACCCATTATTTTCAACTGACAACAACTCAACACTGATTACATAAAGAAACAGACAAACTAACAAACAAGCAAAGAAAAAATTAATAAAAACACTACACTTTAACTTTGTCCCCCAGCTTTTTAACTTTTTGTTTCTGTTTATATATTATTTTAATGACTCTGTCTTGAAAAGTTGTTGTAGTTAATATTTTTTAATTTCCTTTCATAGAAAGAAAATAAATAGAAAAATAAAAGTATTTCATTATACTTTCTTTCTAAGGGAGTGTTATGTCTTCTTTTCCCCACTGAAATGTATTTTATTTATTTAATTTTTTTATTTCTATAGGTTTTTGGGGGCAGGTGGTATTTGGTTACATGAGTGAGTTCTTTAGTGGTGATTTGTGAGATTTGGTGCACCCATCACCTGAGCAGTATACACTGCACTCAGTTTGTAGTCTTTTATCACTCAACCCCCTCCCACCCTTTCCCCTGCGTCCCCACAGTCCATAGCATCATTCTTATGCCTTTGTATCTTAGCTTAGCTACCACCTGTAAGTGAGAACATATAATATTTGGTTTTCCATTCCTGAGTTACTTCACTTAGAATAATAATCTCCAGTTCCATCCAGGTTGCTGTGAATGCCATTAATTCATTCCTTTTTATGGCTAAGTAGTATTCCATGGTATATAAATACCACAATTTCTTTATCCACTCATTGATTGATAGACATTTGGGCTGTTTCCATATTTTTGCAATTGCAAATTGTGCTGCTATAAACATGCGACCAGTTTATCTTTTACCCTTTCTACTCAAAATATTGGTAGTTTACACACCACAATTATAGCATTATAATATTCTGTGTTTTTCTGTGTATTTGCTATTACCAGTGAGTTTTGAACCTTCAGATGATTTCTTATTGCTCATTAATGTTGTGTTGTTTCAGATTGAAGAACTTCCTTTACAGTTCTGGTGTTAATGAAATCCCTCAGCTTTTGTTTGTCTAGGAAAGTCTTTATTTCTCTTTCATAATTAAGAATATTTTTGCTGGATATGCCATTCTAGGATACAAGTTTTTTCCCTCAGCACTTTAAATATGTTACACCACTCTCCCCTGGTCTTTAAGGTTTCTACTGAGAATTCTGCTGTCAGATGTATTAGAGCTGTATTGTACGTAATTTGTTTTTCTTTTCTCTTATTCCTTTTAGGATATTTTCTTTAGACCTTTGGGGGTTTGATTATTAACTGTCTTGAAGTCATCTTATTTGGGTTATATCTGTTTGGTGTTCTATAACCTTCTTGTACTTGAATGTTGATAACTTTCTCTAAGTTTGGGAAGTTCTCTCTTATTATCCCTTCGAATAAACTTTCCACCCTTATCTCTTTTTCTCCTTATACTTTATGGCCAATAACTCTTAGATTTGTCCTTTTGAGGCTATTTTCCTGATCTTGTAGACATGCTTCATTTTTAAACATTCTTTTTTCTCTTATCTCTTCTGATGGTCTGTTTTCAAATAGCCTATCTTCAAGCTAATTCTTTCTTCTGCTTGATCAATTCTGCTGTTAGGATAATCTGATACCTTATATAGTATGTCATTTGCATTTTTCAACTCCAGAATTTCTGCTTGATTTCTTACAATTATTTCAATCTCTTTGTTAAATTTATTTGATAGGCTTCTAAATTCCTTCTCTGTGTTATCTTGAATTTCATCAAGTTTCCTCAAAATAGCTATTTTGAATCCTCTATCTGAAAGGTCACATAACTCTTTTGTTCCAGGATTGGTCTCTGGTGCTTTATTTAGTTTGTTTGTTGAGGGCATGTTTTTGTGAATGGTCCTGATGCTTGTAGATATTCACCAGTGTATCTGGATATTGAAGATTTATATATTTATTGTAGTCTTTGCAGTCTGGGCTTGTTTGTACCATCCTTCTTGGGAAGGCTTTCCAGGTATTCAAAGGGATTTGGGTGTCGTGGTCTGTTTTTGGTCACTGTGACTGTATCTGCATTAGGGGGCATCCCAAGCTCAGTGATGCTAGGCTCTTTCAGACTTGTAGAGGTACAGTGGTGGTCTTGGATAAGATCTGGAAGAATTCCCTGGATCACCAGGTGGAAACCTTTCTCCTCTTCCTTTACTTTCTCCCAAACCAATGGAGTCTGTCTGTAATGAGCTGCCTGGAGTTGAAGGTGGGGTGACACGAGCACCACTGTGGCTGCCACCACTGGACTGCACTGGGTCAGATGTGAAGCCAGCATAGCACTGAGTCTCACCCAAGGCCTAGGATAACCGTGCTTGGCTACTACCTATGTTCACACAAGGCTCTAGTACTCTACAATCAGGAGATGGCAAAGTCAGCCAGGCTATGTCCTTCCCTTCATGTTAGTGAGTTCCTCCCAGTCCCAGGCAGGTCCAGAAATGCCATCTGGGAGCCAGAGCTTGGAGTCGGAAACCTTAGGACTCCACCTCATGCTCTATTCTACTGTGTTTGAGCTAGTACCCAAGCCGTAAGACAAAGTTTTTCCCACTCTTCCCTCCCCTTTCCACAAGCAGAGGAGCCTCTCCCTTGGCCACCACAACCCTAGGACCACAGCAAGTACTGCCTGCCTACCACCAACGTTCACTCAAGACCCAAATATTCACTAGTCAGTTTGTGGTGAATGCTCCCAGGCATAGGACTCTCTCTTCAGGGAAGTGGACTCCTCTCTTACCCAAAGCCAGTCCAGAAATGCTATGCAAGAGCCAAAGTCTTTAATCGGGGACCCCAAGAGCCCAATTGCTGCTCTATCTCACTGTGGCTGAGCTGGTACCTAAGTTGCAAAATCAAGTCCCCTCTACTTGTCCCTGTCCTTTGCTCAAGCAGAATATCTCCCAATAGCCACCATAGCTGGGAATGCACTGCATCACATCTAAAGCCACCATGTCTCTGTGTTTCACCCAAGGCCCATGGCGAGTACAGCCTGGCTACAATTGCTGATTATTTGGGGACCAAGAGATTTTTATTCAGAAGGTAATGGATCCTGCTTCCCTTCAAGGCAGTAGGCTTCCTTTTGGCCCAGGGTTTGTCTAGAAATGTCATCTCGGAGCTAGGGCCTGGAATGGGGACCTCAGGACTCTGCCTGGTGCCCTATTCTATTGTGGCTGAGATGGTATCCAAGTTGCAAGACAAAGTTATATTTATGCTTTCTTCTCCTCTCCTCAAGTGGGAGGGAGGAGTGTCTCCTGGAGCCGTGTGCTGCACTGCTTAGGGTATGGGGCACGCATTCCTTGGTGGTGCATGCACCTGAGGGGTGGTGCAGGCATTCCCTTGGTGACTTTGGCTGGTGTCTCACTAGGTTGCATACCCTCATAGCCCACTGGCTATGAGTCCAGCAGAGCACCAGTACTTGCCCAGGAATTGCAGTATTTGTGGCTTAGACTGCCTTTCAAATTTATTTGGGACCCCAGAGCCCTTCAGCCTGCAGTGGCAAAGATTGCCAGAACTCAGGTTTCTACTACTGATGTGAGTGATTCCCTCTGGCTAGGACTGGTTTAAATTCTTCCTCCACGGGCGCAGGATGAGTTGTGCCCAGTATTGCTTTCTACTGTGATGGGGCAGCACTGAGTTCCAGTGCAAGGTCCCATAATCACTGTCTCTTCCCCAAGCACACAGATTCTGTATCTGCACCACACAGCCACTACCAAGCGGATGAGGGAGGAGTAGTATCAACAATTCAAGACTGTCTTTCCTACCCTCTTCAGTGTCTCTCTCAGTGATAACGATGTTAAAACCAAGTACTGTGGTCATTCACCTGATGTTTGGTTCTTATGAAGGTGCTTTGTGTGTGTGTGTGGAGAGTTGTTTAATTTGGTGTTCTTATGGGGAGGATAATTAGAGGATGATTAGTGGAGGCTTCTATTTGGCCATCTTGCTCTATTTCCCTCAAAAGAAGTTTGTTTCACATAAGGAAACTTAACGGGTGAAAGACCTCTTTTGGTGGTGGTAATGAGATGCCATTCAGGGCAACTGTGCTAGCTGCACCTCAATTTATTCTTCATGGATTAAGTTCCAAAGAATTACATTGTTCTATAGCATGCAATAGACATACTATTTATATTTAACAGCATTTATTTATTTATTCTTTTATTAAACACATTTTATTAGATATCAATTTTGTATCAGATGATATCCACAGCTAGCCCATCCAAGGCTATTTAATTTTTGTCTATCATAACAATGACATGAAACATTCCCCTAACAACACCTGCAACTCTGTCACTTCAGGAAATTGAATTTCCAATGTGATGTTTTGGGGATATAGCAACCACACCATCACCTTATGAAAGTCATGGGGGTTTCTTTTTTTTTTTTCACTCTGCAAATGGTATGCAAGCATAACTGGGTCTTCTCTCAGCTCCAAGTAATTCAGCACAAGTATATCACTTCCTTCTTATCAATGTACCTCATGCCTACAAAATCCCTCTTGGACTGGCTTACAAGTAAAATAAAATGAAAAATGGAGATCGTGGTTAGTTGTTGAATGTGTGTGTGGTAGTGGGTAGTAGGGGGTAAGGTAATAAGAGATAAAGTTGGGGCCACTTGAAGAAAGAAGAGGAAGAGTGAGAAGGAGATACAACTAGACTAAGTGGCTGCTAAGAAAGATCAGGTGCTCATATGACAGGACTGACATCAGTGCAATGTATGTACTTTCCCTGGGGAAGCAGATTGACTTCCCAAATTACCATGAAGCTCAGAGTCAAACAACCTCAATTGAAACCTCAGTTCCATCCTTTGTTAGCTGTGAGACCTGGGAAAGTGACTTAACCTCCTTAAAGTTCAGTTTCTTCAACTGTAAAATGAGGGTCATCATCATCATCATCATGTGTAAGGAATTTTTGTGAGAAATAAAATTATGCATGTAAATAACAGTCTAATGCTTGGCACCTAGACGCCTAAACATCCTCATTAAATGATAGCTAGTATTTATACTTTTATTATGAATAAGTTGCTAATTGTCTGTTTTGAAAGTTAACAATAGAATTTGGGGTTAGAAAGGCTCTTCTGACAACTAAATTGAGGATTAAAAGTGAAAAAAAAAACAAGCTAAAAATGGCAGAACCTTCTTGAGGACACTGAAGATTTCAGGCCTTAGTTGATATCTACAGACATTAAGAAATAAAAGGAGGCTGGGCGCGGTGGCTCACGCCTGTAATCCCAGCACTTTGGGAGGCCGAGGCGGGTGGATCACGAGGTCAGGAGTTCAAGACCAGCCTGGCCAAGATGGTGAAACCCCATCTCTACTAAAAATACAAAAATTAGCTCGGCATGGTGGTGGGTGCCTCTAGTCCCAGCTACTCAGGAGGCTGAGGCAGAGAATTGTTTGAAGCTGGGAGGCGGCGGTTGCAGTGAACCAAGACTGCGCCACTGCACTCCAGCCTGGGTGACACAGCGAGACTCCACCTCAACAACAACAAAAAAAGGAGTTTCTCAAAACAAGTCAATTTATCATCATCTTAGGAGATAAGAGGGCATAGCTGAAGATGACTCTTACCTCAGTTCGGTGCACCAGCTGCTGAGTTGCATCATCATTCATACGAAAAATTTCCAGAAATGGGTCAGATTTACTGAAGAAATCCTAAAATAGATAAACATCAATGAATTGTTTTTCCTCCTGCATTTGATCTAGTCCTGATCAATCAGGAATATTTAATCAACAGGAAAACCCTCTTGATTTCCTATTTTTTATATGTGGAAGGGAGGCCATGCTTGTCCTATCTTCCTGCCCAGTTCTACTCAAACTCTCTTCTCTTTACCTGTGATGATGGGCCCCACCCTTTCTTCCTTTGATCCTCATCCCTGAGATCCACCCTTGGCTAGAATGGACTGCATCTGAAAGCTAAGTTCTTTGTAAAGTCAGTAGTTGGTTAGGTGAAATTCAAAGTATTCTTCAAAGATCAGTTCAAATTCCAGTTCTTTGAAAATCACTGTATCTGTTGTCTTAAATAGGTTCGTTATAGTTATTTTAATGCCTATGTAATGACTACAATGTCTGGATCACCTATAGGTCTGTTTTTATTATCTCTTTCTTAGTTCCACCTCTTGGTATGCTTGTTAATTTTTTATTAAATAGTAGACAATGTGTAATGAAGATTATGAAGGTTTTTACATGAGTCTGTAGCTTCTAGCAAGTGGTTATAATGGGAGAAGTCTCCTGAATCCAATTAGGATTAAGCTATTTAGAGGATGAATTTCTTCAAATGTCTTTAAAGCCCCTATCTATTTCTGATTTCCTTTACTCCTTGGGTATAGTCCTTAAAGGACCCTAACTGAAAACCTGAGTGTTCACGAGGGGTGTTCTTCCTTGACAAGTCTTCAATGCCAATTTTTATTTGTGAGAACCTCAAATGCTCTGTTTATTTTCATAATTTCTTAGCTCTAGGTTTTTGTTCAGTTTCTCTCTATGCTGCTTTTGCTAATTAGCAAACGCCTTGAGATGATAAGCCACTCATACTGTTGGACTACTTGTCTTCTCTGATGCACCTATGAGTCTTTATCCTTTGCTCTCTCAATAGCCCTGAACTTCAGTTTTTCTCCCCAGTCCCATGAGACCACCAAAAGCTCTGCTCAGTTTCTGTTTCTTAGTAGCTATTTTTTTAAACTAGGCTTCCCAGCCTTTCTATCCCCACTATTTTAGGAATCAGCCTTGAGGAATTCCCTTGAGTGGAAAATCTGCACAGAATGTCTTAAGCACCTCCATGGGTTTCTCTTCTGTCCAGTTTCTTGGCCCCTCAAATCTACACTGCCTCAGGACTCTCAAATACATGTCTCTTGTGTCTTTTCTAGTGTTTATATTTGTTTTTAGTGAGAGAGTGATGTAAAATAAATAAGTGCTTCATTGTTGGAAATGGAACCTATCTCTATCCCTTTTAAAAACTTGATTTTTACCCCCAGTAGGTTATAAATTCTCAAAGAGGAGAAACTTTATTTTCCTTTATATTTCTGCTATTTCCTCAGCATTTTCCATAGTGTCTAGATTTTAATAGTACATAGTGTTTATTGAATGAATGAATAAATACATAAATAAGTGAATGGATACCTGGTATAGGATAGGAGGCTATCTGAGCAAAAACCATATTCATCACCATCACATTTTTATTACGAATTTCACCAAGTAATTTTTTTCCAGAAATCTAGACTTTAGCAAAGTAGAATTAAGCCCATATTTGCCTTAAAAGTCATTTATTATTCCTAAATGTTAAGCAAGCCAGAGTCAAACTCGTTATTTTCCTTTGTTTGGTCTCTACTTCTAAATTTTTCCTTACTATCAATGTCTTTACCAGCCATCCTAGTCTTCAGCTCAGCAAAATATTTGTAGGACATATACTGATCACAGAGTTTTTGTGCTTGATGTTAAGATATAAGGACAGATAGAACCTGATCTCAGTCTTCCAAAGTACCATCTAGGTTGCTGGTAAGAAAAGTATACAAATAAATATAACCTAGGGCTAGGTATAAATGAGTGAATGAGTGAATGAATGAATGAAGGTATAAGGAGTATTGAGGGAAGAGAGGGGAGCTGATGAATTTTTAACAGACATAGAGGGGGATACCCCAAGTAATTTAATAAGACTATAGCCTAGGGAAGCATAGGGGAGGAATTGCAGACAATGCTGGCAAAGTTGGCCCCATGATGTGAAGGGCCTTAAATGCTCATCTGAAGTCTTTGCACTGGCCTGGACAGGCAGGGGGAATCATTGAAGGATTTTGAGCAGAAAAGCAATATAGTTGGCTCTGCAGTGAAGAATGTCAGTCTAGAAACTTTGTAGTATATGTTAGAAAGAGGAGATGAGAGGTGGGAATAACTATCTTCCGCTTTGCTTTCCTTCCCATGCAACCAGGAACCAAACACCATGCTCCACAACACCCAGAGTCTGGAACATCCGCTACTACTCTATTTCTGAAGGTGCTAGATTACCACAGCCTTTATCTTGTCAAGACCCCAAAATGGTGGCTTTCATCATAATCTTGCCCTTCAAACATCGTCTCTCCCCCAAAATGGCCCATTTCTCTCTCAGATGCACTTCTAGCTGATTCCCACCTCTATGCATTTACTCATTTGCCCCTTAGGCCAGTTTCTGTTTCTACATGCATCTTAAAAAATTAAAACCTCCTTCTCTTCTCCCTTTCCCTATGGATGTGGGCTACAGTAGCTTGTTCCTGTGTGCCCTTGGGCTCCTCCTGTAACTTCACGCTTTGCCTCTTTAAATAGATTGTTGGTCCCTCAGGGGATGTTTTTATGATTCATACTTAAAAACTGCTAACCACAATGTAAGAACTTCCTCATTTTTTCCCTCTTTACTGTTAATTTAAAACTTTTGTTACCATCACTTTTATTTAAAAATGAAAAATATAGAAAACAGATGACAAAAATAAAAAGAAGGAAAAAAGAACCCATAACTGAATTCAAAATTCCATAACCATCAATAGAATTTTGATAAATCTTTTTCTAGACTCTACATATACTTTTCTGTCTTTCTTTTTAAAAATTTTGTAATCATGATCTATGTACAATTTAGTACCCTATTTCTTTTGCTTGTTGTATACATATTTACATGTTGTATATTACAATGCTTTTTCTATTTTATTTCACATTCTTTTTAAATACCATGAATGAATTAGGCAAGAAGTTATTGTCAGGAGGGCATACTAAAATGTCAATGAAAGAAAGGTCAAGAATGGCCTCTGTCTTCAGGTAGCTGAAAATCTATATGCAGCATACTGGCTTTAGCACTGCTTTCAAATCTCAACTCTACCACATATAATCTGAATAACTGTGGACAAAATATTTAATTTCTCCAAGGCTTAGTTTGCCATTCACAATGGAAGGAGTATCATCCTTTGCCTCATAGTGACATAGAAGAATTAGAGGACCTGGTGCATGGGAAGTGTTGAGTCCATTGCCTGGTACATGGTGAAGACTGAAAAATGTTAGCTGCAAAAATCCTCAACAAAATACTAGCAACCCAAATCCAGTGGCACAACAAAATTTAACCTATTACAATCAAGTACACTTTATTCCTGGGAAGCAAGGTTGGTTCAACGTACACATATCAAAAACCATATGATCATCTCAATAGACGTAGAAAAAAAGGTTTTGATAAGATCCAACATCCCTTCATGATAAAAACCCTCAACAAACTAGGTAGTGAAGGAACATACGTGAAAATAATAAGAGCCATCTATGACAAACCCACAGCCAACATCATACTGAATGGGCAAAAGCTGGAAGCATTCTGCTTAAGAGCAGGAATAAGACAAGCATGTCAACTCTCACCATTCCTGTTCAATATAGTACTAAAAGTCCTCGCCAGAGCACTCAAGCAAGAGAAAGAAATAAAAGGCATCCAAATAGGAAAAGAAGTCAAATTGTCTCTCTTTGCCGTTGATATAATTCTATACCTAGAAAACCCTAAAGACTATGGTGAAAGACTCCTAGAACTGATCTTCAGCAAAGTTTCCGAATACAAAGTCAATGTGCAAAAATCAGTAGCATTTCTATACAAAGTGAGAGCTCCATCAAGAACGACCCCATTTACAACAGCTAGAAAAAATGAAATGCCTAGGAATACATCTAACCAAAGAGGTAAAAGATCTCTGCAAGGAAAACTACAAAACACTGGTGAAAGAAATCATAGATGACACAAACAAATGGAAAAGCATTCCATGCTCATGGATCGGAAGAATCAATATTGCTAAAATGGCCATACTGCCAAAAGCAATCTACAGATTCAATGCTACTTACATCAAACTATAAACATAGTTTTCACAGAATTAGAAAAAGCTATTGTAAAATTCATATGGAACAAAAAGGAGCCTGAATTGCCAAAGTAATCCTAAGCAAAAAGAACAAAGCCAGAGGCATCACATTACCCAACTTCAAACTATACTATAAGGCTACAATAACCAAAGAAGCATGGTACTGGGACAAAAACAGACACATAAGACCAATGGAACAGGATAGAGAATCCAGAAATAAAGCCACATACCTACAGCCATCTCTTCTTTGACAAAGTTGACAAAAATAAGAAATGAAGAAATGTCTCCCTATTCAATAAACAATGCTGGGATAACTGGCTAGCAATATGCAGAAGACTGAAACTTGACCCTTACATTTCACCATATACAAAAATTAATTCAAGATTGAATAAAACTTTAAATGTAAGACCTCAAATTATAGAAATCCTAGAAGAGAACATATGAAATATCATTCTGGATGTTGGCCTTGGCAAAGAATTTATGTCTAAGTCCTCAAAAGCAACAAAAACAAATTGTAACAAAGAATATTGACAAGTGGGACCTAATTAAACTAAAGAGCTTCTGCACAGTTAAAAAAAAAACTATTAACAGACTAAACAAGTGGCTGATAGAGTGGGAGAAAATATTATCAAACTATTTGTCTGGCAAAGATCTAATATTCAGAATTTATAAGGAACTTAAACAATTCAATAAGCAAAAATGAATAAATAAACCCGTTAAAAATTGGGCAAAGGACATGAGCAGACACTTCTCAAAAGACGACCCGCGAGTGGTCAACGTACATATGAAAAAATGCCCAATGTCACTGATTGTGAGAGAAATGCAAATCAAAACCACAGTGAGATACCATCTCACGCCAGTCAGAATGCCTATTACTAAAACGTCAAAAAATAACAGATGTTGGTGAGGCTGTGGGGAAAAGGAAACACTTATATACTGTTTGTGGGAATGTAAATTAGTTCAGCCACTGTGGAAAGCAGTTTGGAGATTTCTTAAAGAGCTTAAAACAGAACTACCGTTCAACCCAGCCATCCTATTACTGGTATATACCCAAAGGAAAATAAATCATTTTGCCAAAAAGACACATGCACTTGTATGTTCATCAAAGCAGTATTCACAATAGCAAGGGCATATAATCAGTCTAGGTGCCAATCAACATTGAATAGGATAAAGAAAATTTGGCACTTATATACCATAGAATACTACACAGCCATAAAAAAATAATGTTTTCTGTAACACCCTGGTTGCAGCTGAAGGCCATGATCCTAAGGGACTTAGCACGGCAATGGAAAATCAAATACCACATGTTCTCACTTCTGAGAGCTAAACATTGGGTACACATGGACATAAAGATGGGAACAGTGGACGATGGTGACTACCAGAGCAGTGAGAGAGGGAGGGGAGCAAGGGCTGAAAAACTACCTATTGGGTCCTATGCTTACTACATGGGTAATGAGATCAATTGTACTCCAAACCTCAGTGTCATGCAATATACTCATGTAACAAACCTGCACATGTAATCCCTGAATCTAAAATAAAAGTTGAAATATTTAAAAAAAGTTGGCTACTATGATGATTATCAATAGAAGAAAAAATTCATGAAGGCATTTTGTAAAAAACTATACAAATATCAGGGGTGATTAGTATTAAGAAGGCATCTGATTCATGGAAATGAAATAATTCATAAGCACCTCAAAATCTCAAGTGTACGCTCAGAAATTCATACCTTCAAAACAACAACTCTGGGTCTAATTGTGTGGTCACTTTAATTTGGAATTTTCAGCTTTTTAAAACTTGATTATTAGCACTAAGATGGCCATTGGGACAGTTCAGTTCAAAAAAGATGAATGAATAGGGCATTTTACTGAAGTGTTGCTGTGGTAAAATTCTTTAATAACACAGAGACCATATTATTCTGCTTTTTTAGTTCAATATAAAAGAAATTTAGCTAAGTAAGAGGGTGATAAGCAATTAGGAAGCAGTTCATACCCATGACGGTGATCTTGAAAATGGAATATTGGACCTAGAAGAAATTATCTGAAAGATGCAGGCATATCCAGTCTGTATAGCTTATTAATTTTGTGACTCTGGGAAATGTCTGATCTGAGTATGCTTTATCTGTAAAATGGAAATAAAGATACTAACTTCTGGGAATATGCTTATGAGTTTTGGGGATAATGTAGGTTAGACACCTGATACTTGGCACACAATAGATGCTCAATAATTATAATTTTCTATCATTAATGCAGACCAGATTACAGTTTCAAGCAGGCATACTTAAACACAGTAAAATCACATCACAGCAGGTAGAGATTTTACATTGTTTTAGAGTAGGGGTCAGCAAACTATGGCACATGAGCCAAATCTGGCTCACTGTTTGTTTTTGTGAATAAAGTTTTATTGGAACACTGCCACACTCATTCATTTTTGTATTGTCTATGGCTGTTTTCATGCTTCAAAGGCAGAGCTGAGCAGTGGGGACAGAGATCAGGTGTCCTGCAAAACCTAAAATATTTATCAACTAGCCCTTTTTTAAAAAGTTTGCCAACCTCTACTTTAGAGACAGATTTGTTTACTTATATTGCACCCCATCAAACTAGCATCATGGGAACACTGAAAATGCAGTCTATAATGATTACTATTACATATGTGGAGACCACCAGTGTCGGAATTAGTTCCAATGCACCAATATGAATACTTTCTCAAGAATGGGAAAAGAAAGAATCCTTTGTCAGCTTGAATGTTCCAAAGTGATTATTACATTTCTGTCTCTACTTACTTGTTAGATTAATTGCCGACTAGTTGCTAATGTAACAAATGTGCTTTACAAGTTAGAAAGTCCCTTTCTCTACTAAGTGAATTGCATTAACATTAGATAAATAAGTTATTTATCACAAACCTAAGCTATTTTATGTACTCACTCTCATTGAAGAGTGGGGAGATGATTGCTAGTCTGTTGAAAGACAAGTTAAAAATGACTGTTTCTGTCAAAAAGAATGGTGCATTTCTCTGTCACTGTGGTTTGCAAAAGTACTTAGTGCTTTCCCATATACCCTATAACAGGGGTTCTCAAACTTTTGGTCTTAAGACCCCTTTACATTCTTAAAAGTTATTGGGGATCCCAAAGAGCTTTTGTTTTGTTGTATGTATTAATATTTACCATATTATAAAACTGTTAAATTGTTAAAATATTGGTTACATTGTTTAAAAATAATAAAATAAACCTACTACATCATAACAAAAATAGTATTTTAATGGAAAAATTATTATAATTATATTTTCCAAACTTAAAAAATGGTGAGAAGAATGGTATTAGTTTACATTTTTGCAAACCAATTTAATGATTAGCTTAATAGAATGCAGCAGAATCCTTATATTTGTGCTGTATTCCATCTGTTGTGATATTAGGCATCATGCAGCCTCTGGAAAACTCCACTTTACATGTGTGAGAGAATGAGAGTGAATAAAGAAAATTATGTCTTGGCACTATTATGAAAATAGTATTGACTTCATGGGTTCCCCTGCAAAGGTATTGGGACCATGCATCACACTTGGAGGACTGCTGCCTGACCTCCCCTCTTACCTCCCCTCTTCCTGGCTTCCTACTTCCCTGAAATACATGAAAACATTTCCAAGTCTTCCATATTCTGAGACCAAACCACCTTCTATTCATTAACTCTCTGCTCCAAAAGACTTAGATTTTGTCAGGCAATCTGTTTGAGTCCCTCTCTTGCACTGATTTTTTTGTGAGTGTGTGCCTGTGTGGCTTTCAGTAAGTCATGCCACATCTCTGAACTTTAAAATTTTCATCTATAAAATAAGGCAGTTGGATTAGACAGTGGCTTTCTACCTAAAGTATGTAGATTCCTGGGGGCTACCAGAGTTACTGCCAAGGGACTGGAGATCCAGGCATCCTACAACCACCGTCTGAATTGGATATAGCATATTTTTCCCTACATATTCATACTTCAATTTTTAAATGTATGTAGAAACTAGTGACTTTCATGATATTCATTAACATAATAAAAAATTAGGAGCATTGTTTATTTTATAGTGACTTTTAGTCATACAATAACTAGATACAGTAAGTTTTAACTGCTAACATGTAGATAGTTATAAAATTGTTTAATGCTAAAAGCTAGAAAAGGGTCCTCCTTGAGAGCATCTGGGAACTATTTTTCCAGCTGTGACATGAAATAATTATATTATTTTATTCTATTTCTATCACAAAAATATTGTGGCAGTTTGCATTTTGTAAACATGACCACCGCCAGTTCATAGTCCACATGCTTTTTCTCCAATATGATTTTGCCACTGCCCTAACACGATGTGGAGTCCTAGAATCTGGGCTGGCCTTATGACTTACTTGCAACTAAAAGAATGCAGCAGCAGTGATGATGCATGACTTCCAAGGCCAGGAAGGGGTGAGAAAAGGCCACCGAGCATCTCCCTTGTTCTCTTGAAATGCTTTCTCTGGGAGAAGCCAGATACTCTAAAGGAAGTGTGACTACCCCAGGACCACCAGGTAGGCACTCTGGTAGACTGTTCCAGCTAAGCCCAGCCATTCAGCCATCTCATGTGCCAGGCATGTGCGTAGAGCTAGTGTAGAACCTCCAGACAAGCTCATCCACAAGCTGAGTACCACTGAGTGACTTGCATCAACATCATAGACAGCAGAACTGCCCAACTGAACCCTGATTGAATTTCTGACCCTCACAATCATTAGCTATAACGGAATAGTTCTTCATTTAGGTTGCTAGATTTGATGGTTTACCACACAGAATAGATGGTTTACCATGCAGCAATAGAAAACCAGAGCAGTAGTGTTGTGTCTTTGGGTAAATCATCATACCTTGCTGAGCCCTCATTTCCTGAAGAGGTTGTGTGAAATGATCTTTATGTTATCATTTTACTCCTCCATTCTACAACTTTGCCCTCTTTCCATCTGAGACCATTTACCTTCCAGTCCAAACTGGAGCAAAGGCCTCTGATTTGTTCTCTGAATTACTAAGGATCTGGACAAGACACAGTCACATTATGAAGGAACTGGGGTCTCCAGCACTGGGGCATTCAGGCTCAGCAATGGCCAGGGTCCTGGACAATCAGTACAGCCAATGGTGGGAATAGCCATTTAGAACCATTGTAAGTGCTGCAGGGGGCTCTTTCAATTCTATGAGCAAGTGTTCATTTGACTAAAGGGAAACTGCTCAAACACTTCAAAGCCAACTGGTCCAACAAACCTCCAAGCCCCCTTTTACTATAACATAAATCAGATGACAAACTAGAGGTACTTAAGAGCCTACTAAGTGTAGAGAAACCATTATAAGCCATTAAGCAAGTAGCTTAAAACTGCTATACACTGACCCTGTGGCTTATAATAGCACCAGGGAAGATACTATAAAGAAGTTTTGTGAGTTTTTCTGAAATTTGGGGAGATGATGAAGGAGAAGGAGCATAACAGTTGTGAAAAGGTGAAGTTAAAACCTTGCTCCCAACTGACATCTATGCACACTGCAGTTCCCAGCACCTAGTTCATGCTCATGTTAAGAATGGAGCAGTCTGTGATGGTTTCATATAATCTATTCGAGACACTTTTAAAATCCAAATATAATTAGTTTATAAGGATAAAGTATTTCCTGATGTCCCCAGGTAGAATAAGTTGGCCTTACCAGGACACACTATTATATATCACTTATCACATTCTATTGTGGATATATTATTACTATATCATTTGTTTTTTAGATGTATGTTTTACTTCAATGATGAATTCCAGGTTGCAGATGTGAGAGTGGAATGTCCATTTTTGATATGCCTTTTTTCCAGCACCTCATGCATAACAAGCACCCAACAAAGGTTTGGAAAATGAATGATGAATGAATGAACAAATTAACAAATAAAAGAGTGAACCAGTGAATGCATAAATGGGCTGACTATTAATACGCGATAAATAGGAGTTGTACAAATGAATAAATGTGATACCACATAAAAAGCTCTTAAACCTGTACTTGGCAAACATAGGTGCTCAACAAATGTCATTTTTCTTCCCTTTCACATCTTCTCCTCTCCCTTAGAATGTCCCTAGAAATGGGGTTAAATCATATTTACCTGTGCACATCTCACCGGTGGCATTTGGAAACAGTCTTGGTGTCATAGAATTGTCCTGTTTTAATTACAGTCCCTTCCCTTTCTCATTAATTGCTCCTTAATGTGGGGGAAACTTTACTTTGTAGACCTCTCTGAATTTTTGGATCTGTTTGATAATGTGGGTGGAAAGGGAAAAATAGTTGCAGGGGGAAATCTGATTAAACTGTGTGCTAGCTTTGTTACTTCCTTCAATAAGGTTAATGCCAAACACTTTACCTTGTCATCCAATTTCCGTGCATTGAATGCAAGCTCAACATAGTCGTCATTGCCAGATAATTCTTCAGCAATCACCTAAAGGAAAAAGCACACATCAGCTGCAATAGAGGGTGAACTCCTTAGCTCCAGAACCCATGAGCAAATTTAGTTCCTGTTTGGTTCAAAACTCAACAAAGACAAATGTTGGGCAAAGAGTTTTTCCACAACCCTAGTGACTACAGCACAGCAATTCTAGGTATTCAAGGGAACTCCCTGGAATAGACAATGGTAAATAACTAGACACCATTTATACTGAGCATGAGAACATAAGAGATGGGACCCAAGCTGAAGGAAGAAATAGAAGAGCAGTTTGGAAGAGCTTCTTTCTTTAAAGGTCACATGGCATTGGATAGTATTTCTATAATTAACTACAATGTCTCCCTTTGGTAAATTACAGAGAAGGAAAAACAGCAATATTTCTTTTTGAGTGAGACCAACAAGAAATGTTGGAATAAACTAGTTTTTATGTCAAATTTTTCTAATTCCTATTTTTCAAAAGACTGTCCCTGGGTTTTCTGAGATGAAGATATGGGTATACGTAAGGATTTAAGCCCTAACACCCAAGTACAGACCATTCCTGACAAAGATTTTGGTATAAGTGAAGAAATTACTGTCTAAAAGACTTTCTCATAATAGGTCATTTTCCAATACTTAATAGTTAGTGACTCTCAACAAAGCCTTGGAGCAGAAATTGGTGGAGAAAGTCAGGAGAAAAATAATGACAACAAAAGCAACAAAAATCTAGAAGCCAGTCAAGTTGCAGATAAGTTAAAACCTTTATAAATAATGTTAGGATTTACCATGTATTCTGTGGCCACAGCACATGGATACGCTTATCAAATTGCTTATATCAAGATACTAATAATTCAGTTTTACCTCTTTTCTATCTGAGCTCAACAATTCCATTATGAGTTGGGTCCATATACTTTCAATAGTCACTGGTAATATTCCAAATATTTTGGAAAATTTAAATTATTTACACTTAATCTTAAAGCTAAGATGGCTACCTTAAGACAGATAGACCCAAAAATGTGTGAACAACTGAGAGTAGAGATTGTGAGTCCAGGTATATAGGAAAAACTCTAGAACTGGTTGATAACCCAAGAACTATCATATTTGTATTTTTCATTTGGTCCTCTTTTGTCCCTTACCACCTTAATGCCTCTTATACTTCATTTGATTACTGACCCTTAAGTATTTTGTGGTCACAGACACCTTTGGAAAACTGATGAAAGTTATGATTTTCACCATCTGCAGAGACCTAGAAAATTTCATGCACCTTTTCAAGTGTTTTCTAGAAGCTATTAAAGCCAATGTTTTGATCTAAAGACTCAAAGTTGAGGAGCATTTAAATACTTAAAATTAAATGGGGCCAGGGGCAGTGGCTCACGCCTGTAATCCCAGCACTTTGGGAGGCGAGGTGGGCGGATCACGAGGTCAGGAGATCGAGACCATCCTGGCTAACATGGCGAAACCCCATCTGTACTAAAAAAATACAAAAAAATTAGCCAGGTGTGGTGGTGGGCGCCTGTAGTCCCAGCTACTCGGGAGGCTGAGGCAGGAGAATGGCGTAAACCTGGGAGGCGGAACTTGCAGTGAGATGAGATTGTGCCACTGCGCTCCAGCCTGGGAGACTGGGCAAGGCTCCGTCTCAAAAAAAAAAAAAAAAAAAAAAAAAAAGAAAAGAAAAATATCAAACTTTTCTTGGATATGTGGAGAAAGAAAATCTCAGGATATCTCAGAGAAAATATGGCAAGATGAGATTTTGTTCTTTTGAGAAAGAACCATAGCAAATTCATACCTGGATCTACTGGTTTTGTGGGCTTTGGGAGTGAACCCGTGGGTCCATAGCTTTTCAGAGCACCATCAGTGTCTTCAAAGAACACTTTGATTCATGACTGAAGATGGCAGTCAAGAAAAAGCTTTAACATGACAGTGTCATTTGATATATTCAAGCCACAAACTCAGGTAAGTTCTTGTGAGAATGGCCACAACTTTCACTGACAGCTCTTTTGAATTTTTTCCTGTGCTTAAAAAAAAAAAAAAAAAATCAGGGCCGGGTGCAGTGGCTCACACCTGTAATCCCAGCACTTTGGGAAGCCGAGGGGGGCGGATCACAAGGTAAGGAGTTGGAGACCAGCCTGGCCAACATAGTGAAACTCCATCTCTACTAAAAATACAAAAATTAGCTGGGTGTGGTGGTGGGCACCTGTAATCCCAGCTACTTGGGAGGCTGAGGCAGGAGAATCATTTGAACCCGGGAGGCGGAGGTTGTAGTGTGCCGATATCATGCCATTGCACTCCAGTCTGGGTGACAGGCTGAGACACTGTCTCAAAAAAAAAAAAAAAAAAAAAAAAAAAAAAAAAAAAATTGGTTTCTCTCTAGTTAAAAAGGAATGTTCAAAATAACTCAAGAAGTTCGCTTTCTGGCAATTTGCCTCTCTAGCAATTCAGAATTTCCTTGTAGTTTTTTCTACCTTGTTTCTTTTGCTTGTCTTTTTGTTTGTTTGTTTTTTCACTCCATACATCCAAATGGTTGGACAACATCCTTTACCTTTTTCAATGTCTCTAATAGAAGATGTTGAACTTTCAAATACCAGGCATTCCATTCAAAAATGTAAGCTCTTATTTAGAAATACTTCTAGCATTACCCAATAGAACATTCTGCAATTATAGAAATGTTTTATAATCTACACTGTCCCATATGGTAGCTGCTAACCACTTGTAACTATTGAGCACTGGATATGTGGCCAGTGTGATTAAGGAACTGAATATTTACTTTAATTTTAAATAGTTTTATTAAAATTTAAATAATCACATGTGGCTAGTGGCTACTGAATCACACAGTAAACCTCCAAACTATTATATCAAAGAGGAGTGTTAAATGCTGAGCTCTTTGTTTGTCAGGCAACAAACCAAACCTTGAAGTAAATGCTATCAAAGCAAAATTTTAATTCTCAAAATAAATGAGAGACAAGGACAGGTAGCTTTGAAGCTTTGATTGTGTGAAAATGCTAGACAATTCCGTAATCTCACTGTGCTCAACAACTACATCTTTCTCCTCCACTAAAATCTATCTTGCAATTGCAGAAGTGCTTACTAGAATTAAATAACCTTACTTTCAAATGCTTTTCCTTTTTTATTTTTCCTAGAGTTAGAAGGATCAAAATTGTATTGTCAGAAAAGAGAAAGAAAGAAAAATAAGGGAGTGATTTCAATAGTTCAGTAGTTGTGGCACCAACTCCCAATATCAGAAAGTCTGCTTCCCAAGTGTCCGGTTTGGGCTGGCCAGTCCGCCCAGGCTCTCCACTCAGGCAGACAGCTGCTTAGGGAGTGCTTGCTTACCGTGATGGAAGATTTCCCTGCTGTGTTCCCATGCTTCAGCAAGGATTTGGACAGCTTTCTCTGGGAAACAATCTGCAAAAAAGGAAACAAAAGGTAACAAAAGGTAGAGATACTAGTCATTTAACTGCAGATCTATCTTTAAAACCTTTTTTTTCAAAACTGCATTCACATTTGTGTCAATTTATATTTCAGGGTTTGTCAATGAGCCTCTCCTAATATAGGTTATTCCCTTTTCTCTTTCTTCTTATGGTGTGTGATATGAGACAGTTAGTGAGTGAAGAATTACAGATAATGCAGTCAATTGGGAGGTGGCTTAATTGTTGATGAAGGATGTATATTAAAATTAGACAGACAACTTTAAACATGTATGTTAAGACAAAGTAGATAAAGTTTCAAAATGATCTCAAATATATCATTAAGCCTCCAGGCAAAGTGGGGGATGGGGTGCAGGGAGGGAAAGGAACTAAAGGGCTAAATATAACTTCTAGAGTTCTATTTTTAATATATTCATTAGGAAGTCATAAAGTAAGTCATCAGAAAATTGATGCTCAGACAAGTCAATAGAAGTAATTGGGGTTCTCTTCATGATTCAATGCCAATGCACCTGTGCAATGACAACTAAAATCATCATCATATTGAAAGCTATTCCTAGCAGAACTTGCCCCATTCTCTTTTTCCTCTTTCTTCCTTTTTTGAAAGAGAAGTTTGACAAGGCATTGAAGCCATGGTTGGTTGGCAACCCATGATTCTCAAAGGAGAAAAGAGCTAAAAGATCTAGAACTAGAAATCCCATTTGACCCAGCCATCCCATTACTGGGTACATACCCAAAGGATTATAAATCATGCTGCTCTAAAGACACATGCACATGTATGTTTATTGTGGCACTATTCACAATAGCAAAGACTTGGAACCAACCCAAATGTCCATCAATGATAGACTGGATTAAGAAAATGTGGCACATATACACCATGGAATACTATGCAGCCATAAAAAAGGAGGAGTTCATGTCCTTTGTAGGGACATGGATGAAGCTGGAAACCATGATTCTCAGCAAACTATCGCAAGGACAAAAAACCAAACACTGCATGTTCTCGCTCATAGGTGGGAATTAAACAATGAGAACACTTGGACACAGGAAGGGGAACATCACACACCGGGGCCTGTTGTGGGGTGGGGGGAGGGAGGAGGGATAGCATTAGGAGATACACCTAATGTAAATGATGAGTTAATGGGTGCAGCACATCAACATGGCACATGTATACATATGTAACCAACCTGCATGTTGTGCACATGTACCATAGAACTTAAAGTACAATTAAAAAAAAAAAAAAGAACCAAGTTGAAGCTATACTCATGCTTAGAGGGAACAACATCATCCATTGTGGCTGGAAGCTTCTATTTAACATGGTCCACAATGATCCTATCTTCATAATATTCATGCTATTGTGTAATATTCTCCCCTCAAGTGTGGGATGGACCCAGCGACTTGCTTCTAAAAAATAGAATAATACAAAAGTGATGGGATATCACTTCTGAGAATAGGTTACAAAATGACTGTGACTTATCTCTTATCACTATCTTATATCTTATATCTTACCACTATCTCTCATTCTTTCTCTCTCTCAGAGCCTTTGCTCTGGAGGAAGCTAGCTGACAGATTGTGAGTAGTCCTATAGACAGACCATGTGGCAAGAAACTGAAGTCTCTGGCTAACAGCCAGGAGCATAAGCCTGGAAGAAGATTCTCCTCTAAGTTGAGCCTTGAGATAACTGCACCTTGATTGCAGCTTTATGAGAGACCCTTGCATCTGGCACTAGTAGAGACTTGGTGTTTTCATTGCAGTAACACAGAGACAAAAACATATGAAGAGGACTCAGAAAAGCCGTACCCTGATTCCTGACATACAGCAACTGAGATAACAAATGTTTGGTTTTTTAAGCTTTTGAAGTAATTTTTTTAAGTTTTGAAGTAATTTTTTATTAGCAGAGAGCAATGATACCATACACATATTATTCACAGAAAGACAGGAAAGGAGATCACCATGAAAGGCCAGGAGGTAAACTCATTCTTTGAAATTTTCATTTATTTTTGTCTCTGTGTTACAGCAATGAAAATACCAAGTCTCTACTAGTGCCAAATGCAAGAAGTCCAGAGAACTTCCCTCGGACAAGCAGATTTAAAGATCTTGATGTTCAGTCTGCCATAATCTGAAAATATTTCTGTAAAAAAATCACCTGGTAATGATGACGATGATCATGATCATGATTGTGATGATGATGACAACAATGATAGCAATGTAGCAATGGAAACTCTCACTTAAGGAGTACATATTATGTTACAGATGCTTTATTCATTCTACAAATATTTATTTGGCCCCCACTGTATGCTAGACTTGGTGGTAGGCACTAAGAATAGAGTGGTAAGTAAAATCTGATGCAATGTCTAACCTCATGGAGCTTACAGTTTCTCTGCAGGTTTTTTCCAGCAAGGGAAGTGGGGAAGACGCATGAGTAAATGACAAAACAAGGGTCATCTGTAAGCAGTAGCCATGTCAACATCTGACTAAAGAAAGGCAACGTATCCCATTTCCCAAACAAATCTGGTCTCAGAAATACTAATGTCCATTGTCATTGTGTTTCATCCACATTGGTCACCTACTCCTCTGATGTCAGGAGACCCCAACAACCCTCTCGGCCCTATAATAGCCCACTCATTGCATTAGCAGGTGTGGGTAGACCATTTTTTACAGACAGTGTCTTACAAGATTCACATTATCTTTATTCAAGGAAGAGTAAAGGAGACTAATCCCAGGAGAACCTGGATGGCCATAGTTCTCTCTCCTCATTCTTAACTTATCTAGAAATACCAATGTTCCATTTGCAGGGAATGAAGAAAATGCTACTACATGCCAGCTTTTGCCTTTTGCAAATGCTAGGAAGATAAGCAATTTCCCAGGAAATATCCCTTCTTAGGAAATGGGCATTTGGGTATACAAATGGTGTTTTACAGCCTCGAGGTTTCCATCTCAGCTCCAAGGAATGAGTAATAATCAGGTTTTCGAATTTTTCATTGTAATAATGATGGACAAGAAATGAGTTGCCATTGATGTTGCTATTCTCAGGACAGCTGGGCAAAAATAGCAAAGAAGCCCAATTGGAGCAGTGATCTGTAGAGAAAAGCCTATTTGTTGCAAATCCCAGTTATCATGTATACTTTGTTGCAGCTGTAGCAACTGCACCCAGCTCAAAAATGCTTTAGGTCTTGACAGAAGATGAGAAAGTCAGAGTCACAAGGACTCTCACCCTGGCTTCAGCTGACATTTGAGGCCAACAAATAGCAAATTGTGCCTGACATCAAGGTTAAAAGGGATGCATTTATCAGAAGTTCCTTAATTTGATTCTTTATACCCTATGATGGGGTTACAGCTGCAAACCTTAGTATTCAACAAAAGGGTGAAGTGTAGAGGGAGGAAATAGAAGTTGAAATACTCTTTTTAGCAAGGTTGGACCACAGAGGCCTTAGTACCATTAGCCCTCTTATCTGCATCCACCCACGGATCTGGGGAGAAGTGGTTCTTCTCTAGTAAAGTGGACAATGGCTTCTAACAGCATGGGTCTTCAATTTTAGAAAAATGCACTGTTTCATTAAGTGGGAACAAAGCAAGGAGAATAAACTGCTCAGTATTTCAACAAGTTTATATTCAGCTGAACTTTATTCCGAAGTCTTTCAAAACAGTCATTTTGGGAACTAGAGAGTCATTTTTCATGAGGCTGTTTTTATTGAAAATATTTTCAGAAATATTTTTTGATATTCTTTAAAACAGTTACAATAACAAATATTTATTGAATACTTTCTAGGTACCAGTTACTGTTCATAGGCTACAATGGTGAGTAGAAACAGATTAAAAACATCTTACAATGTAGTGAAATCTCTGCTAGCTTTAATTTGATGGCCCCAAAACATGCATTATAGAACTTTTATTCCTTAAAAGGTAAATACATATTATTTGAAAAAGTGTTTGTGTAAATAAGTTTGGAATTTATAGGATTATACAGTTTAACATTTCAACTACAGGACTTCAACAGAGCTTTAGTTGTGAATCCCATGAAACAAGCATTCCTTACACTTGTTTGGCCCTAGAATTCTTTGGTACAGGGGTCTCTCTAGTGTTTTGGAAACTCCTAGTACAATTACTAGGACCAACCACTACAGAGAACTAAGGTTTCCTGGTCTCTCACTGTAGCAGGCAAGGAAAACCTGCCCAGAACTTCCCAGGCCTCCCGCTTGCAGAGCTGGTAGGGCTTCCAACAGCCAATTCAGGCATCTCTTTGCCTGAAAGTTTCCTCTGGTATCCATGGCTACCATCCACAAGCACAGCAAGATGGAAGTGGGGAGGTAGGCATCCCTTGGAAGCAGATCTCAACCAGTGACTGATGGTCTTTGGTACATAAATATCTTGGCTCTTTTGACTCAGTAGTGAGGGCTGACACTGGGTGTTTGTTCAATATGGGTGCCTGACTTGTCCCAGTGAAATGAAGCTCCAGTTTCTCTTGGTGGTGATTTGTTAACTAATGCACCCTTCATTTTATTGGCTGTTTTCTCTTTGCTATCTCACTTCTCTTTTTTCTCTCCTGCTGTTTCCTTCACCTCACAAATAATCTACTTACCCTCTAATGCTTGACTGTGTGTGGAGGAACACAACCAAGACACTTATTCTGTGACAGATGATATGGGGAACACTTAATGCTAATTAGATGAATCATTTCTTGTCATTTAATGATAATTTATGAAACTTCATTTAATGATCATTTCTTGTCATTTAATGATTTAACTCTTTCTTGTCTCCAAGCAATTGGGATGAAGGAATCAAGTCTTAGAAAAATTAAGGAGTTCATCTAAGGTCACTTAGTGTTATGGATTAAATTGTGTATCCCATATTGAAGCTGTAACCCCCAGAGTCACTGTATTTGGAGATAAAACCTTTAAGGAGATAATTAAGGTCAAATGAGGTCATAAGGGTAGGGCCCCAATCTGATCGGACTGGTGTCCTTATAAGAAGAGACACCTGATCACGCACATACACGAACTCACACACATTCTCTCTCTCCCTCCCTCCTTCTCTCCCTCCCTTCCTACCTTCCCACCCACTTTTCCCTTCTTCCTCCACTCTTCCTCCTCACTTTCTCTTCTCTCCCTTCAATCGAAAATTTTTATTCATTTTTCAAGCTCTACATGAGAAGTTTGGAATCATTGCTGTGGAGGAAAGTGAAGTCACTTGTGGGACCAAGGACTTTATCCTTGCTACTCACATTGTGTACCACTCCCCCATCCAACAGCAGCAGCAAGTCTGGGGAGCTTGTTAGAAATGCAGAATCTCAGCCCCACCCCAGACCCACTGAATCCAAATCTGCATTTGAAGGAGACCCTCAGGTGCTCTACAGGCACATTGATGTTGAGAAGCACTGAGCTAGAAAGGGAGAATTGCATGTAAAAAAACAGTTTAAATATAAAATGCTCAGATTTTTAAAAATTATCTTTGGAAGGGCTTTTAAATTAATCTGTTCTGCTGATTTGGTCTTTCATTAATAGGTAAAAGTTGTAGAAACTGAGGAAGGCACAATGCTGACACTTTCTTGGCCACTCTGGGGAAGGAAAGGGTGATGTGCATGTGTGTCTACATTTTATGCAAATTCAGTACAGTCTTCAGCTCCCCAGTGGAGACCTACAAAAGCACCATCCTAGGAAGGATGAGTCAGAATAACAAGAGCAATAGGTATTCCATTAGTTTGGGCTTCCTGTCTTAAGCTTTCCATTTCACAGCGTTCTAATTACTTCAAGTGTAATTACAGGCTTTTACCCTGTCTCTGACTTCATTAGCAAGGGAAGGAATGGAAGGAGGGTTTCAGAGAGAGTTTTAAGGACTGCTTGTGTATTAATTATACACCTTTGCCTCATCTCTTGGGTAATGCCTTGTCATCATTACAAATGACCCAGCTCAGTTATTAGTCAGAGGCCATCTGCCCCACACTTCACCCCCACCTCCACTTCTCATCTCCCTCCCCCAGCCACACCAGGTGGCAGCCAGGAGAAAGAGAAAAGGACCCACATCCCCTAGCACCTAATGTCCTGGCCAGAGCATTTTGTCGGGTCAAGGGCACGTGGTATCTTTTCAATCACTGCCTTTTGTGGGTTGTGAGTTGTCTTCAGTGAGGCTTGACACCTGAATGTTAGCAGTTCATAGGACAGAAGATGCTTGAAGGAATTCTTTGACCGTTTTTAAGTGAAAGAGGCAAACTCCCACTTTGAGATACTATAGTTAGGCTAAGTATTTTTGTTATTACTTTTTCAAGGGAAAAAGACCACAGGCTCAAAAATAACTATTAAAGGGTCATAATAAACACTACTTTGAAATCACCGATTATGTGACAGCTACCGCTGTAAAGTGCCTTATGTATATTGATTCACTTAATTCTCATGACAGCTCTGCAAGGTAAGTATTATAAGCTTACGTATGAATGAGAAAATTGAGGTATACAGAATTGTAAACCGAAATTAAAATTCTAAGCCCCCTGACCATCTGAATGGATTCCTCCTCTTGGCCAAGGGCATTCCAAAGTTAACCTAAGAAAACTAGTTTAGGCTATGATAGGAAGGGGGAGTCAGACATGCCTCATTATACCCTCCTCCCTTTTGGGATTCAGGCCCAGCTGACCAGCATTAACATCAACATAGACTTTAAGACTCTTCAAGTCTGATAAGAAACATTTGCCATCTTTTCTTTGATGCCTGCTGCCTGGATGCTTCATCTGCATGATAAAATCTTGGTTTCACCAACCCCGTATCTTAATCCAGGCATTCTTTTCTATTGATTCCAAGTCTTTAGACAATAACTTAACTGTTTCAACCTATTGCCAACCAGAAAATTTTTGAATCTATCTATGATCCAGAGATGCCCCCCACCCCACTTCTAGTTGTCTCGCCTTTCCAGACTGAACCGATGTATATCTTACATGTATTGATTAATGTCTTATCTCTCCCTAAAATGTTGTAGCCTGACCACCTTGGGCTCACGTTCTCAGGTTTTCCTGAAGGATGTATGGTGGGCCATTGGTCACTCATATTTGGCTCAGAATAAATCCCTTCAAATATTTTACATAGTTTGACTCTTTTCATTGACCAAATATATTCACTTGCTAGGGCCTCCATAACAAATGACCATAAACTCTGTGGTTTAAAACAACAGAAATGTGCTCACGGCTCTGGAGGGAAAAAGTTTGAAATCAAGGTATTGGCAGAGCCACACTCTCTCCAGAGGCTTTAGGGGAGATTCTGCTTCTTGTCTCTTCTAGCATCTTGTGGCTGTTGCAGCTCCTCAGCTTGTGGCTGCCTCACTCTACCTCCTTCTTCACGTGGTCCTTTTCTCTTCTGTCTCTCCTCTGTGTCGCTAGAATTGGGGCCCACCTGGTTAATCCAGGATGACCGTCTCGTCTTGAGATCGTTTACTTAATTAGATCTGCAAAGGCTCTTTCAAATAAATTCATATTCACAGGATTTAGGACTCAGGGTATGGACATATATTTTTGGGGCCACTGTTTAGCCCACTACAGAGAGCTGAGTAACTTGCTCAAGGTTCCATAGCCAGTAATTAGCAGAGCTGGGGTTTGAATCCAGACAGTCCAGTTCCAGAGTTCATTCCCTTAACTGCTAAACTCTCCTGTCACTGATAAATGACAGAGGCAGGACTTGATCAGGCCCTGAGCTAAACCTTACGAGATACACAAAGAAATTCACACTCACTCTTTATCCTCAATGAACTTACCATTGAGGAGAGTTCCCTCTTACTCAAACCACTACAAGGGCCACTGAACCAGCCCCCTAGCTTCACTCTTGCTATAGAATGGTAGAGCAAGCATCACACATAAGGCTCCAAATCGTCTCCCTGGTATGGAACCCTGGGCAGATTAACCTCTCTGAGCCTCAGTTTCCTCATCTGTGAAATGGTACTATTTTCTACTCCATGGGTTTATTGTATATCTAATGAGCATTAACAAGATCCCAGCATCAGGCATATACAAATGTTTGGGAAATGCTATTTTCCTCTTCTTTTCTCTCCCATTCAATAAATCCCCCCGTAGAGATAATTATAGTCACCTATTGGCTTAGACTGGGGTCCTGGCTGTGGAAGGGGTGAAAAGTGGTGGATAGTAGAGATATTTGAGACACTGAATTGATGGGCCTTCATGACTGATTGACGGGCTGTGGGATAGAGAGTGAATGAGAGCCATGAGGAAAAGCTCCTAGGGTCTGGACCTCTGGCTCCTGGGAAGAAGAAGGAGCTACTGAGTGAGTAGGACACATTAGAGGAAGGGGAAGATGGCAAGGGGTGTGGAGAGGGCAAGAGGAGATGAAGAGCTTGGTTTTGGGCTGCTGAGTTTGAGATGTCTGTGAGTCATACAAGTGGAATTAATATCTAGAGAATGCTGAATACATGAGTCTGGGCTCAAAGAAGAGTCCTGAGCTAAGAGTCTCCAAGTATAGATGATAAATGGAAGGGCAGGAGCTGATGGAGGAATATATAAAGAAAGAAAAGGGTGTGAGAGTGAGGCAGTCTTCCAAGCTGAGAACCACAGTGATGTCTCCTGTCTTCACTGTACCCTCAGCCTCTGAATAAACCCTCTGATGGGACCAGTCCCCAAGGCCAAGGGGGAGCTGAGGGATGACACACTCTCCTCTGTGTCTTCTCTGCTCAGGCTGGGGATGGTGAAGGCTCTGTGGGGGGACATTCAACTAGGACAGAGGCTGTATCCTTGTTTTTGTGGTGATAGAAGCTTCAAAAGAAAGTAAGTGAAAAGTTGGAGGTGTTACTGAGGATGCAGGAAAAAAGGCACCTTTGTGCACTGAAAGGGGCAGTGTAAGTTGCTACAGTTTTTCTTTGGGGATATTTGGCAGTTTATAGCAAGGACCTTAAAATGAATGCTCAAATAATACACTGTTACTAATTCATTCTAAAAAAAATCAGTGTCTGAGGGCATAAAGATATATATATATATATATATATATATATATATACACACACACATATAACATAATACTCATAAAAATGTTGTAATTCTAAAAAACTGGAAACAGCCTTAATGTCCACGGTAAGTGGAAACATTACATGAATTCTGATATCAGGATGTTTAGTAGTTATCTCTTAATGGTAGGCTTTTTATTAGTTATCTCTCAATGGTGGTGATTTTATTTTTTCTATTTCTAAATAGTTTTTGCAATGAGCCTATATTATCTTTGCATACAGAAAAACAATAAAGCCATTTCCTACAAATAATGCAATGGAGGGATGGAAAATTCTTGCTTGGCTTAAACTGACGTCATGTGGGAGAATTTCTTGGGTGTCCGGAGGAAGAGCCTGGGATGCTGGTCCCACAGCCTCTAACAGAGCTGAAGGAGAGTCATAGCAGCAAGAGATCCCAGCAGTTGTTAGAGTGCCGTATCTGGTGAACCTGGGGACCCAATCATTTAAATATCCTATCCCTGTGGATCCATTGGTGATGCAGGCTTTGCAGATGTTGTTTCTCAGCAATCAGCCATTCTCTAAATCTTGTGTTAAAAGTGCTGGCAAAGAGGTTGTTGCAGACTGACCAAGGCATGGAACTGTTTAGTAGTTGAGGTGGGGATGTTATCTCAGAGCCAGAAGGCTGAGTTTAACTCATGCCTCCCTCATTAGAAAATCGTGTGCTCCTAAGCAAGTTACTTCAAGGTTCAAATGCTTAGCAGCAAAATGAAGAAATAATGACACTTACCCTCAGGGGGTTTGTGAGGATTAAATGAGATAATTGGTACGAAGCTTTCAGCATAGGGTCTGGCAGAATATAAGAACTCTTGCTCTTCCCTCTGCCTGGAACACTTTTCTGGATGTCTTTACATGGCTCATGCCCACACTTTTACATTTTCTTCTGACTTCCTGACATTCCTACCTAATTAGCACCCACTCCCTTCCCGCCACCCTCTATTTCTTATCCCATGTGTGCTTTCTTTCATGAGATCATTATTATCTGTTATTGTATCATGTAGGAATAGGTAAGCTCCATGAGGCAGGGCTTTGCCTCCTTTGTTCACAACTGAATCTTCAGTGCCTACAAGAGTGTCTGGCACATAGTAAGTTCCAATAAGTGGATAAAGAATCCGTATATATTTGTTTGAATAAGTGAGTACATGTATATTAGCTTTTGATTATTATTGAGAGCATTAGATAGATGCATTATTCATTGAATACATATCAGTTATTTTCAGATTATTGTTACCCTTAACTGCCATATAAACAATAGATCCATGTCAAGGGAAAGATGGGGTCTAACTGCTATACATTTCTTAGAACTTTTGGTCCAAGAGTATTTTGGTGGAGTGTCCATTTGCAGATAGATGTTACAGGTCTGCCTGAGCTGGGGAAAAGACACTTTTTAGATATAGGAGTCAATTTCTCAACTTGTGAGGAAGGACACTTTTATCCTCACTCTGTGGGCAGTTTTACAGCGACAGCGTTTGGGAAGAATTGCTACTCTACCTTTTCAAATTTACACAGGCTTGTAGAAATTGAAAGCGGCTTAGTAGGCAAGGTAGTATAATGAGAAGGCAGGTATCGAAATCAGAACAACTTAGGTTTGAAATTTCGCTCTGCAACTTACTGTCAGTGTACTCTTTGGTGAATTAGTTGAGCTCCCAGAGCCTAATTCATAATTTATCAAGCGGGGCTTCACATAACATAATATCTGAGATATAACAAGACCCCCTGAAAATCAGTTTCTTCCCTTCGATTGACAACCAAGGAGGAAGTCAGTGGGAAGACCTGGGGCATTCATAAAGGGACAAGAATCTTTTTCTCATTAAGTTTATAAAACAAAAGCTCAGAGGTAATGTAGCTTAAAGGTAAGGGGAAAGTAGTTTAGCACTCTGACTGAATCCAAATGTTAGGTATTAAGCCCTTCCTTTGCCACTTCAGGAGGCATGTCATCTTGGCCTAGTGATGATAGTAATGATGATGATAGCGTTGATAGCACCAAGCTCATGATTGCCTGGCATGTGATCAGCTCTTACTAAATACTAGCTATGAAAATGATTTATTATCATCAAGTGGTCGTAAAATATATTGTCCAAATTGGGACACTTTTGAAAGTGAGAGGGGACAGTGTTAATAATTAAGCCATGATAGTAAGTGTAAACCGGAGAGGCAGGGGCAAACTGAGTCATAGGTTACCCTATCATTCTCACAATACCTGATATGTAAAAGTGAATTCCCCCTTAAAGAGTATTTAAGCATTGTCCAGGAGCACCAGAGAGCAGCACAGAGATGCCTGCTCTGGTTGGCTAAACTCAGCACTGCTTTTGTCTTCTCAATTTTAAGCTTTTCTGATTCGGTCTTACTGACTGGTGCCCTGTCAGCACATTTACTGTAATACCAGTTTTACTGGTTTGAATCTCAGTGGGGAGAGAGAAGTTTGGGGGATATGTTTTCCTTTGTTTCTGATAACTGGCTTGAAAACGTGTGCTGGCCTGAACATCCTGATGAGCAGATGCTGAAGAAGAGTGAGGGAAGCACGAGTAATCAGCCCACCCCGGGCTTACCTGGAGATTAGGCCCAAGAGCATGCACATGGGAAGGGCCCTTGACGGCTCATGTTCCATGCAAAACAAAGCGAATTAATTCATACCCGGCCTCATTTTGTCTGTGAATCTGAAACCAAGACTCGTGTGAATGCTTTTGTAAACCAAGCAGTTATTGTTTTCCTCCCACTCAACTTTATTAGGTTAATTTAAAGTAAAACTATTCTCTTTCCCAAATAAAGCTTGAAATGAGGAGTCTAGACTTTAGAGGAATCTCAGAACCTCATTTTCAGTTCCAGAGATGTTCCTTAACTTATTTGTTGTTCGTGGCCCCAAGCCCTCCTGGGTCTCTTCTGTAATCAAAAATAATATTTCAAAAGATCAGAATCAAATTAGCCCAGCCAACTCTCCTCCCTGTGGACAAAGGGGTGGGGACTAACATCTGCAAAGTGATCTCTCAAAAACCTCACAGAAAGCACAGCTTCAGCAAATACCTCCCCCAAAAGGATTTCCTGTAAATTTCCCAAATTAGAATTCTTTACAAGTTTTAAAGTTCTTCCACATTTGTTTAAAAATCTACACAATGTTTACGTGTCTTACTCCTCCACTTGAGTGTGAGTTCTTTGAAGTCAGCATGTGGGTCTTATTATGATGTTTTGCCTAACATTTATTGTAATATTTTTCTGATCATAGATGTGATATAGTTTCCTTTTAGAAATACAAAAGCACAGATGTAATTTCCTACATCATCTATAATCCCACAACCTAGATGTCATCACTGTTAACATTTAAAAATATATCCTCCCAGTCTCTTGGCCTGTAAAGAAATGGGTACTTTAATAGTTAGCACCATATTTTTAATCCCCTGTTGGGACAGGTTAGCTTTTTAATGGCTACATTTGATATTCAGAAACATTCATGATAACCAATAACTAAATTTTATAAGCAGTCTAAACCAACAAATATTCCAGAAATCTTCACAACTTCTAAAATAATTGTAGTAAACTTTATAAATAGTTCAAGACATCTAGTTTTTAGTAAATAAAAGTAATTGGAAGAGAGTTGGTTTGGGGGTTAATATATTATTTCGTGAATTGGATTTTTGGTTATTAGACTTCAACAAACTGGCCATTTGTCATACTATGAATTCAGTTTATGGTGTTGGAGTGTTTCATGCTTTAGGGCTAGGACAAGGACATGCATTTTTATTTAAAGCAACCAGGATGCTGATAATCGAGAAGGTGCAGCATGGCAGCATTTGTAGGGGAAACACAAGGGCTGAATGATGGGAAGAGTACGTGTAAATGCCATGAAGATAGCGATCTAAATTAGATTTACAGCCAGTACTTCTGAGCTGGTGGAAATGGGATTGGAATGAAAGCTGGTTGGAAACAACAAAAGTGGGAGCTGTGGGAGAGGTCCTGAGAAACTGCCTTATGCCACCTGCGAACCCAGGTGGCATAAGTGGCTCCCTGGATGAGTACGTAGGCCCAGGGCACACCGATAGGGTGGTCTGGGGGCTGGATGCCCTGCACCAGCCTGGCTTAAAGGATTAGGATCAGGACAAGCACCTGTAGCTGTTTTTTTAGCATTGATACACTAGTCCTTGCAAATTGTCATCCAGCTCCAAAGCTCTTGCCCTCCTTCTCTGCACCAATATTGAGCTTGTAGAAGTATCATACTAATGAATGTGAGTGTATATGGAAAAGGGCCTGTGTTAATTGTCACTAAATACATCTTTTTAAAACTATCTTTGAAACTAAATAGAGTTGTTTTCCTGGGGGCTACCAGGTAGGTAGAATGATACCATCTATGACTGAATGACATCTATGACTTTGCATGAGATAAATACTTCATGCTGAGATGAGATGAGATGAGATGAGAAAGGGTAGTGGAAGGGGGAGAGAGTGTCTTGAAAAGAAATGAGAATGTGGGGAGAGATGCTGAATTTCAAAAACAAGAAAAGGAAAGAGATGAATGAGAATCATTGACTATTAGAACTGGAAGGAACTTAGAGATGAATCAATGCAAAACCTTTGTTCTATAGATGAAGTCACCATATCACAGAGAGGTTAAGCAAACTGCCCAAGGCCATACAGAGAGTTGATGGCAGATCAAGACATAGGACTCATGACTCCAATCCAGGACACTAAAGGAGATTTCAAAGTATAAAAGGAGGACTCCAGAGAAAGCAGAGGGATGTTTCTAGGATCCAAAGTTATGATTCCTTGCCTGTTTAGAAGTTAGAAAAAAAGAGCAAGAATTAATTATATTCTCCCTGTAGAGATGGGGCCTTCTCACCCACAACCACCCTACTTAAATCCCAGCTGCCTATGAGCAGAACAGACAGCAGTAAAAAAAAAAATGGCACTACTTCCCAGGATTTCTTAGCTAGTCCAGGGGAGCTGAGATGATGTCATTACTTATGACATCATTCATCACTCACGTAGCTTCTGCTTGCAGTAATTCTGCAAAGTAAGGGCAAGCTTTGCATGTGAGAAGCAGAAGGAGAATGACTTCCCTGCTGTAATGCGTAAATTTGACTTCCCTGGGTCATCAATTTTATACCATGAGGATATTAGATAGTATGCAACAAAATGCTAACCTGTGGAATCTTGCTGTGGGCCTTACATTGAGTTTGGGTAGCACCCTCAGCATCATCATAACACCCAGTGTTCAGCAACCTGGCTCATCCCGACACTAAACCTAATACCCATTGATCAATAGCTTGTGGTCTGCCCACTCTTTCAGGGACCACTGTGGCTGACATAATCCTAACATTCACTTATGTCAGGAAGGAAACCAATGGATAATAAGTCCATTTAACTGCATTTAATGAATGGGAGAAAAAACTTTGGCACTCAAAATCTTTACCAAGAGCATAAACTGAAAGCTGTGTACATTGGCCTTTTTGTAGCGTAAACTTTATAAAGCAACTTTTTTCTGTTCACCAGATGTTTTCTATGTCCTCTTCAATTTCTCCAGATAATTACCCAAAACACTGGTTCCTTTCTTGATTGAAACTAGTAATACAGTGTCCAAGACTCATTAGCATCCTCTTACATGAGGCATTGGGGCAGGGCTTCTCAAAGTGTGATGTCTGGACCTGCAGAATAAGCATCACCTGGGAACTTAGAAAATGCAGATTATTGAATCTCTCCCCAGATCTTTTGAATCGTAACTCTGGGGGTGAGGCCTAGCAATTTGTATTTTAATATGCCTCCAGGTGATTCTGCCACATGCTCAAGTTTGAGAACCACTGCCCTGAGGGAAGATGGTATATAATCTCTCCCTCATGAATAAGGGTCAGAGGACTCCTGACAGCCCACGACTTCTTCAAGGTGTCACGAATTTCCCAGCCCCACTTATGATGACAGGAAGCAGGAAGTTCTTGACTTTGACAGGTGTCCTCTGAACTTCTGGAGGAGACATACACTGAAGAACAGCCACACAACAATGAAGAGAAGATGACTTCACACAGTCATAACTGTCTTCCAAACCATTGAGAAGAGAAAATGCCTACAAGAAAAGCAATGATGAAACCCAGGTGCAACCACTGAATTTTGATAAGGGATTTTTCATCATGGTTGAAGGTGAAAGGAAGGCCAGAGCAATGCACCTTCTGGGTGATGAGTTTGTAAGATTCTGGTTTTCAGAGGTTGACACATTGCCATTTTTTAAGAAGCCATATTATATTTAAAGTAAATTCAGTAGAGAAGCCCAGAGGGAAGATGATCAAGCCCATTTATCTGCAAAAGGATTCCTAGTCTGTCTGTATCAGCTCTGTGTAAGACAAATAAACTTAAGAAGAAACAAGACACCAAAAACTAGCCAGGTCAACTCCAATTTGACTTTGCATTCATAGATGCTACTTGATCATTTATACTAGTTAGTGACAAGCTATTAGAATAGATGGAAAAGATCATACAGGGCTTTGGAGCTAAAGAGATCGACAACTTGCTGGGTGACCTTGGATAACTTACTGAGCTTTACTCAGTCTCGGTTTCCTCAGCTGTAAAATGGTAATAATGGTAGTGCCTACCTCTCAGGGATGTTGTGCTGATTAAATGAAGTGCAGTATAGCAACAGCTTCACTCAGTGCCTACTAAATAAAAGTGCCTGGAGTTTAAAAATTTCTTTAATTATTTTTCTTATTTATGACTCAGTTCCACTGTCTTTGGTGGATGAAGTGGGAAAATATGAGGATGAATGAATGAGTTAATAAGCAGTGAAAGAGAAAATAAATGCATCACATTAAAGAAGGTCAGCTTGCTGTTCTAGGCAGTGAAGGATCACATCTCTCTTTGGCGTACCCACTATTGGATGTAGCAGAAGAGGGGCTTAGCTCCTTGATTTCTTTTGGGCAACAGAAATCTAAGGAAGGTCTCAAAACTTACCCAGAAAGAGGCAGCTTCTGAGTACCCTATGTCCTCGTGATGCATCCCCCTCATCCATCTGTCAAGAATGGTCAATTCTGCCTTGAGTTTCCCTGAGGACCTCAGCCTTCTTTGCTTTATTTGGCATTTTTGCTCAGTGTGAAGTCACTTGCTGTGCTTATACTCAGCTTTATGACAAACGCCAGTTTCTAGCATGCTTAAGGCTTCTATTTTCCTTTCCTAAAGGCCAGGAGTTCTGCTGTTTCACAAGGCTGAGTGAGAATGTGGCAAACTCAGCCAGACAGAGCGAGTACTACAGCAGCCTTCAGGAGGCAGACTCTGAATGTGTGAGTTCCTGTGTGGCTTTGGGGAAGTCACTTTATCTTTCCTTTAGGGCCTTAACTGTGGCAATCCCTGTCTTGCCACAGTTAAGGCCCAAATTAAAATAATTGCCCCAAATTATATTTCAGAGACCTGATTTAAAACAATTTTTACTTAAAAATAGTATCAGAAGAATAAATACACGTGTACGTGTGTGTACACACACAATATTTAAAATCCAACTAAGTAAAATACTTGACAAACCTGAGCAATGTAAGTTCAGTTTTACTATTATACTTGCCCAGGACGTAGGTGCTCTCTCACAATGTTTTCACCCTTTATGTTTCCCCCTTTGTTCTGAAAACATGTTGGTCTCTACAAGCATTGCCTCTTCCCATCATTTCCTAGATTCTTGCCACAGTAATAACAGCTTCCCCATCCCGAGTGCTCCCTCCATGCCGGGGACTCTGTTAAGCATTTTATGTGCATTATTCTACTTGATCCTTGCAATATTTCTTGAAGTCAGCACTATTATTATTTCCATTTTTCAAATGAAGAAACTGAGGCTTAAGTGGCTGCAAGAATTTGCCTCTGGACAAACAAGTTGAGAGCAGCTGAGCTGGGATTTGACCCCAGACCATCAGGCCCCACACCATGTACACGTGAGCACTAGGAAACAGGGCCTCAGACTCTGACCCTGCCCTGCCCGGGGGTGCCCAACATCTGCATCTAGCCATTCCTTGCCTATCTAGGCAGAACACAGGAAAAAGGACCTTCTTTTTACTCTGGAGTTTTAAAGAAGGAAAATGTTGATGTTTTTTCTTTTTGCTTGATCATACTGGAGAAGAGCAATTTAGTGAAAAGAGCAAAACCCCCATTCACGCCAAAGTGTCAAAACCTGTGAAACCACAAAGGGTAAAAAGTTCTGCCTGTCCTTCACAAAGCTTTTAGTACAAATGCATTTGTCTGGCATATTACTCCATGTAAAAAACACTCAGCAAAGGTTTTTTTTTTTTTTTCCCTTAAAGACAACATCGAGTTCACACTTTTATCTGAAAGATAGTGGAAAGAGATGTCCTTACATATGCCTTGATTTTTTAATTCTTTATTATTTGTTTATATATGGCATGTTCAAAAAATTTCCTTTCAAAAGTAAAGATAAAACAGCCTCCTCGAAGAATCTCATCCACTCTAATATTAGCAGCTATCACCTATAGGGATTAAGCTCCCACATCTATATTGTCTATTCTATATTCATGTCAGCTGCCGATTGTCACCCTCCTCTGAATTCTCCACAGACATCTGCATTTAATAGGCCAGCATCATGTTATATTCCTCACCCCCATCCTGGGCAAGATTGATTTCCCCTTAAAGACAGCCAAATCACTCCCCCAGTTAGCTAAGCCAGACACCTGCAAACTCCGCCTCCCTCACCTCATCTCCAAGGCTTGTTGATTCTGCTCTTGGACAGGCTCTTTTCTGGCCCCCTCTTTTCAGTTTACATAACTACTGCCGCCCGCATTTCCTTCCTGTTATTGCACTAGTATCCTAATTGGTTTCCCTGCCATCCACCGTTTATAGGGAATGCCAAAGTGATCTTCCTTCCTTCCTTCCTTCCTTCCTCGCTCCCTTTCTTTCCTCCCTCCCTCCTTTCTTTTTCTTTCTTTCTTTCTTTCTTTCTTTCTTTCTTTCTTTCTTTCTTTCTTTCTTTCTTTCTTTTTCTTTCTTTCTTTCTTTCTTTCTCTCTTTCTTTCTTTCTCTCTCTCTGTCTCTCTCTCTCTCTCTGTCTCTCTCTCTTTCTTTCTTTCTTTTGAGACAGAGTATTGCACTGTTGCCTGGGCTGGGCATGATCTCGGCTAACTGCAACCTCTGCCTCCCGGGTTCAAGCAATTCTCCTGCCTCAGCCTTTCAAGTAGCTGGAATTACAGGCGCCTGCCACCATGCCTGGCTAATATTTTGTATTTTTAGTAGAGATGGGTTTCACTATGTTGTCCAGGCTGGTCTCAAACTCCTGACCTCATGATCCGCCAGCCTCAGCGTCCCAAAGTGCTTGGATTACAGGCATGAGCCACTGCGCCCGGCCAAAGTGATCTTTCTAATATACACATCCAATCTTGTCCTTTCCCCAATTAGGACCTCAGTGCATCAAGTCCAGGCTCTCCAAAGTTTAGAGAAAAACACTTAAAAGCATCAGGACCAGGCTTTTTCTTTTCTGTCTGGCATCCTCTATCCTTTTCACATCCTCACTTGACCGCTCACCCACGCTAAGTCACTTAAGAGTTCTCTGTCATTCCCTTCATGCTGCTGTGTCTTTGCGTGTACCAGTCATTTTGTCCCAAGAGTCCTTATTTCTTTTCTCTGTTGGTGAATTCCTACTTATCCTTAGGGATTCAGGTCCAGAGACACCTTTCTTGTAAGACTCCCTTGCTTCACTTTAGGTAGAGGTCTTTCCCCTCCAGCCCTTGGATTCACATTTCTATTGTAGTGCTTAGTAATATGCATTTTGAGTATTTATTTACCAGTCTGTGTTTCTCGGATAATTATAAGCTTTTCTGAGGCAGGGCCTCTGTCTTCCTTTTTCATCTTTGTGTCTCCAGCACCTAGCCAGGTATACTTGGCATATCCAGGGTACTTGCTAAATGTTTGTTATGAAAGCTTGGCATGCAATTGCTATGTCATTAAAAGAAGAAATAAATGAATGAATGAAATTTATAGTGTTAAAAGAGTCATCATGTCTTTCCTTGAGCCAGTCACTGTGGCCACGCAAATGTAATATTCTGATTCATTTAAGCCAATTAGTGCCTACCCAAAAGTGTGGGAAAGGCCAACCCCACCAATCACCTGGCTGACAATATGAGAGGGTGGTTGCCAAAGAACATGCAAGATATCCAGAGAGGCCAGCATGTCACCTCAAAGTGGATCAGTACAGTTTGGGAAACATGGTTTAGAGATACACTGAACAAGTCACTTGCTGCTCATTTGCTTCATCTAGGCCGTGATCTTGAAGGAGTTCTCAGAACAGGTGACCTCCTCTCATCATTCCCTAGGTCATGACAGAAGCAAGCTCTGGATTAAGAATCAAAAGCTCCTAACTTCCAGTTTAGGCCCTGTCAAGACATTAAATCTTTCTGATCTTCAGTTTCCTCAGTTATAAAATGTAGATAATGATTCCTGTCCTTCCCACGCTGTCAAGAGGGTCAAATGAAATGATCAGTATGTAAGTTCTTTCAAAAGTACCAAAAACGTATCTTGAAAGGACTATTTGTAATCTCATTCTCAGTGCTCACTTCCACACATTCCTTCTTTTGAGAGATTAAGAAAATTAATCCAACACAACCCCCTAGTTTCCCTTTGTTCACCCCACTCCAGCCAGCCTGGCCTTCTTTTTAGTTCCTCATATGTGCTATCTCCATCATGATATTTTCAGTTCAAGGAATAAAAATTCCCATCTCAAACAGCTTCAATGACAGGACATTTTATTTTCCCATAATAAGGCATCCATAGATAGAGTGGGTCCCAGGTAAAGAATGTCAGGCCCATCCCTCCACATCTTTTGGGTCTGACCTCCCCTAAGGGTCACTCTCATCCTCAGCCTTACTGCAAGATGGCTGTAGTGGTTCCAGGAATCACAGGCAAAGAATAACTGTTTCTTCATGTGTGTCTCTTGTTTTAGGCTAGGAAACCTTTCCAAGAAAAATCCACATGTCTTACTGGACACACGCCTACCTCTAAACCAAACTCTTGCAAGTGGGTGATGAGATTCATGTGATTAGCTGAGATCACTCAGGATTCACTCTTGAGCTAGGGATAGGGCTCTTTTCTACATAGACACATGGTATAAAATGATCAGAAAGTGATCAGAGTCAACAGCTACAAGATTGGGTGACTGGGTATTAAATAGGCAATCCACAGATGCTGTCAGCTCCCCACTCATATTCCCAGGCCCTATGACTTGAGTGCCCATCACTGACTTTGACCACCGGCATATGTATTTCTTTGCTTGCAAGCTCTTTGTGATATTTGGAGTTTGCTACCTGCACAGTAGGCCAGAAATGTTGGAGGACTGGAGGATTAATGTTCCCACCTTAGGAACAGGAATGGTTTTGTTTTTTTTTTTGAGACGGAGTCTCACTGTCACCCAGGCTGGAGTGCAGTGGCATGATCTCGGCTCAATGCAACCTCTGCCTCCTGGGTTCAAGTGTTTCTCCTGCCTCAGCCTCCCGAGTAGCTGGGACTACAGCATGCGCCACCACGCCCAGCTAATTTTTTGCATTTTTAGTAGAGATGGGGTTTCACTGTGTTAGCCAGGATGGTCTCGATCTCCTGACCTTGTGATCCGCCCGCCTCGGCTTCCCAAAGTGCTGGGATTACATGCGTGAGCCACCGCGCCCGGCTAGGAATGGTTCTTCATGGCTGATGTGAGTATATATACACAAAGTGTATAAATGTCCCAGTTCCCTCATCCCCAGGATGAAATATCTGTAATGTTTGCGTTACACTGCTCTCAGAATTTCCCCAGCAGAATTAAGCTCCAGTTACGTACAGTGGTATCTACTTGACCACTTTCCCTTGTAGGCTGCTTATCCTGTCTCACTTTTCCTCTCCACTGTAGCGTTTCCTTCACCTCCTTTGACTTCCTACCTCAGATTTGGCTTCTTGGAAAAACCAAATGAAGATGCTCTGCACCATATGCCAAACTCCTTCCTGAATACAGAGGCTTTGTGTATAATGTTCCCATCTGCTTAGAATGTGTTTCCTCTTTCTTCTCACCTGATGCACTCTCACTCTCCCTTCAAGTCAGTGTAAATGTCACTTCTCTTAGAAAGCCTTATTTGATCCCTCTCTGCCTGATGCCAGTCTCCCAATGCTTGCTCTCTTATTCTGTACTTCTCTGTAACAAAGCTTATGATGATTGCCATTTAATTAATTGTTGTGTAATTATTTTCATTCCATCTTTATCCCCAACTAAACTGCTGCTTGAAGGCAAGGATTGTTTTTGGCTCACCACAGTGTCACTGGCACCTAGCATAATGCCCGTCTTACTTGCAAGGTTAAGGACTTACTGGCTTTTGGAAAGATGAGCCTTGTGAGGGACTAAAGATTTGAGTTTGAGGGTCATTCAAACAGACAAAATTATCAAAGCTTTGGACCAAAAAAAAAAAAGATCTTTAGTCCACATGATTCCCACACGGATCTACCTTTTTTTTTTTGTTTGAGACGGAGTCTTACTCTGTCACCCAGGCTGGAGTGCACTGGCACGATCTCGGCTCACTGCAAGCTCCGCCTTCGGGTTCACGCCATCCTCCTGCCTCAGCCTCACGAGTAGCTGGGACTATAGGCGCCTGCCACCACGCCCGGCTATTTTTTTGTATTTTTAGTAGAGACGGGGTTTCACCGTGTTATCCAGGATGGTCTCGATCTCCTGGCCTCGTGATCTGCCCTCCTTGGCTTCCCAAAGTGCTGGGATTACAGGCGTGAGCCACCGCGCCCGGCCGGATCTACCTTTATTTCTTGCGACAAAATATAAAATTTATGCATAGGAGGGATGCCCATTGTTTAAGGGAGAATCTTGGCATGGCTTACATATCTATAAAAGATGCAATTTTAATCATTTTAAAATAGAAACAGGATTTCATCTCAAATCCACAATGCATTTATTCATTTAATACCTACTTAGTGGACATTGTACCTGGCAAGATTCTTTGAACTATCTGCCATCAACTCTTCAAAAGTCATTAGAGAACATATGTTAATGGAGAATATTTCAGATTCTCTTTCTGTCTCCCCTCAACTCTATTTCAGTATTGGCCTTTTGACTTTCATTAAAGGAATAAGAAAATTAATCACTATATTTTCTGGAAAAGGGGAACTGAGGAAGCTGTCTATTTTGTCTCTTAGTGCTCACTGGGAGAAATTTCTTTTAGTGATTAGTGGCATGAAGCAAGGTAAGCACAAATGAACAAGCAAATATATATGCTTTCCATCTCTTTGTCAGGTAGACTCTTCCTGACAAACCCTTAAACCTGACCCTTACCTTGACAGGAGGTGAACCCAGATTTTGTGGGTCTTAAGACATATAATTTGGAATCTCTCTTTGAGAAAAAAAGTACAAAATAAAAATGTGACACAGAGCCATGGAAGGGGCCCACATGAGAGAGGGGATCTGATGTTAAAGCTTCATCAATTTCACAGTAAATCAGCATCTTGATTCAGTCAGGGAAAGTGGTCTCTTCCCACCCCATACTCCTCCACGTTTGTTGTGACCCCTATGAGTTGCTTATATTGCTTTCTTACTTGGAAGTCTCCCCTACTCTTTCTTCTGCAATCCCTAGATAACGTTTTTTTCAGATTTTGGTCCCACAATGCCTTCTTTGACTCTACCCAGTAGAAAAAGCTCTCTCTTCCTTTAAGGTCTACGACCTTGTATAGAGAGCCCAGGGTATTTTGTAATGAACTGCTCTATTTGAAGTGCATATTACTATGCCTTCTCCAGTAAGATTATCCACTATCTGGGCACAGGGACTGTTTTTACTTTTTGACTCACTTACTGCATTTCTGGGTACAACAGAAAGGAAAGGAAAAAAGGAAAAGTATTACAGAAGCAAAATGATGAAGTTTAGAGTCAGGAAGACCTAGTAGATTCCTAACACTGCTACTTATTAGGTAGAGCCTTCATCAAATCACTTAACCTCTCTAAGTCTCAGGTTTCTCACTGATAAAATGGATATAATACTGATATTTATTTCATATTGTTGGGAAAATTAAGAGCTTTTATTCATTCACTGGGTATCCATTTAGCCTCTGCCTTGGGCTATTTTTGGTACCAGAGATGTCGACTAAATGTGAATGAGAAATACTTGCTGCATGGGGGTTCTCACAGCTGAGTTGGAGATGGAAATTTATAGTGAAACAGGATAAGGCTATAACAGACATGTGAACAGAGCATAGAGCCAGACACATAAGTGCTCAATAATAGTTGTTGAATAAATGAGTGACACAGTGGGGGAATTCAGAAGAGAAAGTTCTGAATTTTTCAAAATAAGAAATCGTACAGACTTGCAGAATCATCTTTACATAAACATAATGGATATGACACCACCTGGGAAGTTGTAAAATGCTACATGTTAAAGAACATACAATCAATAGGAAAAAGCAAGGATTAGATGAGGGAAGAGAGGGAAAGGGGGCAGGAAGAAAGGCCCTAGGATGGCAAGGAGGAGGAAGGGATGTCTGTTGACCCACCTGGCCAAGTGTGCACTCCATGCCACCAAGGAAGTCGGCCTCCTTCAGCCCATTATGGTTGCTGCTGATGTCATGGACTTCAAACCGCAGGCGCTGAACCTCCTCAAAGTAAAAGTCCACAGTAAACAGTTTTGAGTACACTGGGTTTATGCAGGTGCGAATCACCTCAGTCCTGTCAACCTGCAAGGAGAAAGAGAAAACCTATCAGAGATAAGGATTATTTTTATTATTACCATTCAAGAAAATTCATCTCAGAGCACTTCCCTTCTTCCCAACCATAAATGCTCCCCAGCAAGTCATTGGGTGGGCAGTCCAAAAGTACAAAATACAGGCAATACCTTCAGAGAATGAGACGAGTTTTAGGGAAGAAAATAATGTTAGACATGTAAATAACTTGAAGATTTAGAGCTCATTGTATGAGTTTGCATTATACAAAATTGTATCATTATATCATTATGTCATTTTGTTGATGGGAAAACTGAGGTCCAGGGAATTGAAATGAGTGGGTGAACATTATGAACAGTAAAAATTTTTGAGTACACTGGGTTTATGCAGGTGCATAAATGATTGATTGATGCATTTCATGATTGATTCAACCTTGTCCTGCCTAATGTGCCTGAGGTCACATCTAGGCTCAGGAGGAAAGAAATCTGTAATTGATTAGTGATGTCTGGTGGGCACAGTAATGGAGAAAGTGCTATGTAGGTGTCTCATTTTAGCCAACTCTACTCTAAGTTTCCTAATCCATGATTTCCAGCATAATGAAGTAGAAAAACCATGAGAATAGATAAGACAATAACTGCCTTTGGTCTCGAGTATGCCCTTTATTAAGTGTATAATGTTCACCCATTCATTTCAATTCCCTGGGCCTCAGTTTTCTCATCAACAAAATGAAAATTAGATTAGAGGTGGAAAAGTTCCTTTCTGCTCTAACATTCCATGAGCTATGATTTCCTTTGTCTTCTGTGATAATGGTTTTTCAGTTGTCCCTCTCTCTCAGATATTAATACATCTCTGCCACTTTCTGCACTATTCTGTGACATAGGAGGCTGATGTCTATGGATTGATTTTCCTGGCACCCTTGCCCTATGGGTTCTGGTTGGAGTCAGCCAAATGGAGGACTTCGCAGAAGATCAGAGAATGGGAGAACAGAGAGGTGCAGGCATGCCTCTATACACACACATTCTGCTAGCAGACTTCCTTCTGCACAGGGAGCTTTTGCTGGGATTTGGTAACATAGTGCCTCTCTCTTGTCCCTTCACATTGAAGGGTAGTAATGGCTTCCTGTTGTTGCTATCTCTGATGTCTCGGATGCCCCGCTTTCTTTCTTGGCTCTTTTAACCCTGCCCATTCCCGTGTACAGAGTTTAGTCCTTTAGGTTAAACTGTTTGGGTATGCCATCTGTTTTCTACTAGGATCCTTATCGCTAAGGCTCTTTTCCTACATACTTGTCACAAGTAAAAATATACAAAACCATTTATATTTTGGGAAGCTTTTAAAGACTAAGTTATAGATAACCCAAGATTCTATAGCATCCATGTACTAGAGATACCCATCCTTCCTATTTTACAAATCAACTGGAACCTCTATGTACTGTCAGCTTTCAAATAGAAATATGGTTTATTGGATGTTTTCTGACATTTGTTAGCACAAACTATGAAAAGCATTTATCTCACTTTCATATGAGTAAAGGAAAATAGTCTCTCAATAAAGGGAAAGCAGTTCTTAACCATATTATGCATGTCCATGTTGTCTAGCAAAGAAAATCTGATATTTGTTCTAGCCACCCCTGACATTCTTCAGTTCAGTGCTTTGTCTCCAGCCCTAGCCCTTCATATGCAGGGATGTATGTGAGAGAGAATTGTCCTTTAAGGAACACTACCTGCCATTATTGGTTGGATGGACAATCTGGGTTGCAAGGAGAAGAGTATGATTCTGATTATGTCCCCATCCAATAAATAGGCATACAGAAAACCAATCTCCAGCCCATTGCTAACTAGAATTTTACAAGTTACTGTTCTGACCAAAGGTTATCTGCCTGTTCCAGCTTCCCCAGGAAGACTCAGCTTCTATTTGAGCTAAATTTTATATTATTATATGATGTTCATTCAGAGGGTGATGGGACTGATTATGCCACTGGCCATTTGTGCAGGTACAAGAATTTACTATATCAGCATAATTTTTCTGTTGTTCAGGGATAATAGTTTTGAATAATAGAAATTAGAGATCATAAACTGGTAGTCTGCAGGCATAAGCTGACTTGAAGGTACTTTATTTGTCCTACTCAAAGTATTTTTCCCTTCATTTTCCCACTTAATAAGGTAGCTGTTTTTATTACCCTTCCTTTAGAAAAACTTGGAATATCTGGCAACCTTGGGCCACATTTCTTCATGGCAACAATTGGAGACTGTCCCATTTAGACAAAGCATTTACTCTTCACTTCTCACAGCAACTTCCAGGACTTTCTCCTTCATTTAGTGTCTCTTCCTGGCCCCTAGAGGCATTTTTGCAACATCTGGTCCAAATTCATGAAATAATGAGCCATATAAGAGATTTAATTATATTTATATTGTATCTTTTGATAGAGGATTTGGAAATAACCCCAAGAAGTATGTTGTGGGTGCATTTGACATCCTCAAGACACAGAAAGGGCACCTGCTCTCCTTGTTGTTGGAAGAGAGTGCTGAATAGGTTTAGATGATAGAAGACAGGTGATGGAAACTCTAGTCTTTGTTATTCTCTTTAACTGCCCCAAAGGGCACAAATAAGTGACGTGCACCAATTCTGGTACTTTTCTTCTAACTTCTTGATTTTCCAGTGGCATTCCCTTATAGATACAAAGTTCATGTTGGCATCAAGCCACACACCTCATACACACTATACAAGGTAAGCTGCCAGCACTGAGTGACTTGGTTTTTTGAGCAAAATGACAAGATGGAAAGACATTAAGTGATAAACATTTGCATTAGCAAGACAGACGATTTCCAAGGATAATCAGAAAGCCACTATGAATCCTGAATATAACTGCTCAGGAAAAGCAGGAAAATGACAATAAGTGAAGTGCTTGCAATAATGAATGCATATTTGAAAGATGTTTTAAAATATTCTGCATTTCCAGTTATTATGGAAGATGCATTATTTTTTTCTGGTGGCTAAATCCAGGTTTCACATGAGCAACAGGGCTTAGGATTGTTCATTTCTCATTGAGAGGCATCAGGGTCAAGGCAGTTTTTTCCAAAAGATCATTCACTTACTGGTGCTACCAGGTGCATCCTAATCAACTGGGGGGGGTGGTGGGGGGCTTTCTTTAAAACTCAGATTCCTTTTCCCTAACCCCAGGTCATTCTGATTTAGTGAGTATAGGGTAGGACCCAGAAATCTCTAAAAAAGTGTTCTAGAGAATTCTGGTGTGGGAACATCAGTCCTAGGGGAAATGAGGAGATGTAGGGTCTATCTCATGCTCTTGTGTGAGGTCAAGTTTTATTTTAATCTTGCTTACCCTCTGTTATCCAGTCTGCAAAAATGTGAATGCTTATCTTCTCTCTTCCCTAATCGTGATGACTGATAAATTCACATTGCTTTATAGTTTACAGAACATGCTCACATCCATTTTTAAAATTTGATTCTTATGGCTATCATGTGATATAGTTGTCTACTATTTTACAAATGAGAAAAGTCAAGGTTAAATATCAGCACAAGGTATTGAATGTCAGAGTGGGCACTTGAACTCATGCCTTCTGACCTCAAAGTCTGGACTACTTTCCTCAATTCATGAGCATCCTTAGAAAGGAAAAAGGCAGCTAGATTATGGTGTGATGGTGAGAGACTCAACCATTGAATATTGCTTCTCATGAGAAGCTTTTAAAAATATCTAAAACACGGCCAGGCACGGTGGCTCAAGCCTGTAATCCCAGCACTTTTGGAGGCCGAGGCGGGCGGATCACAAGGTCAGGAGATCAAGACCATCCTGGCTAACATGGTGAAACCCCGTCTCTACTAAAAATACAAAAAATTAGCCGGGGGTGGTGGCGGGCGCCTGTAGTCCCAGCTGCTGGGGAGGCTGAGGCAGGAGAATGGCGTGAACCTGGGAGGTGGAGCTTGCAGTGAGCTGAGATCGCGCCACTGCACTCTAGCCTGGGCAACAGAGCGAGACTCCATCTCAAAAAAAAGAAAAAAAATCTAAAACATTTTTCAGTCTAATAATAAAGTCAATAACAACGAACACTTTTGGAAGGCCTGCTATCATGGTGCTCATTTGAAAAAAAACAGCATTATTGAGGCATAATTTGCATATAATAAACCACATCTATTTAAAGTATATATCTATTTAAAGTATACAATTCAATATGTTTTGACACATATATACTTGTGAAAACATCACCACAATCATGAGAGTGAGCATATCCATGCACCCAAACTTTCTTCTTACCCCTACGTATCCTCATCCTCTCAACCTTCCCTCCTTCCATTCCCAAGAAACTACTGATCTGCTTTCTGAGACTATAGTCTAGTTTGTATTCTTTATAATATTATATAAATGTATATCATAATCTGTGGTCTTTTATTGTCTTTAATCTTTCACGCAATTATTTTGAGATTTATTCATGTGGTCCTATCCGTAGTTTATCCTTTTATTGCCCCCAGTCAATTACAGATGGACATTTGAATTGTTTACAGTTTTTTGCTATTACATATAAAACTGCATGATATATTCATGTACAAGCCTTTGTATGGGCATGTATTTCCTCTTCTTTTGGGTAAATATGTAGGAGTGAAAGAGATTTTTGCTTAACTTTTTAAGTTCTAGTAGGTGTGGAGTGGTCTCTCATTGTGGTTTTAATTTTCGTTTTCCTAAAACTAATGATGCTGAGGCTCTTTTCGTATGCTTACTTGCCACCTGTGTATCTTCTTTGATGAAGCAGCTTTTCAAATCTTTTGACAAGCCCTCTGTTTTCATTCTTATAACAATATGAGGTAGGTACTGTTATTATCCTCTCTTACTGGGAGATAGAGAGACCGCCATAACTTTTCTGATTTTACACAACTTGTAGGTAGCAGACGTGGGATGTGAAAGCTCCAGAACCTGTGTGTTTAACCTCTATGCTATATAGCTATGCAAATTTGAAGCAGTTTTTCATAAACACTGTTGCTCAAAGTAATGCATCAGTCAGACAACAAACATAAAATGTGGAACTGATAGGGAAAGTCAATGATTGAGGCTGCAGTTGTGTCTCTGGAGATCTGATTTATCCACTGGACATATCTGAGATACAGTGGGGGCCCTGAACACTGCCCATAGAAATTGGATTGTGTGGCCGGTCGCAGTGGCTCACGCCTATAATCCCAGCACTTTGGGAGGCCGAGGCGGGCGGATCACGAGGTCAGGAGATGGAGACCATCCTGGCTAACATGGTGAAACCCCGTCTCTACTTACCAAAAAAAAAAAAAAAAAAAAAAAAATTAGCCCGTTGTGGTGGCAGGCGCCTGTAGTCCCAGCTACTCGGGAGGCTGAGGCAGGAGAATGGCGTGAACCCGGGAGGCGGAGCTTGCAGTGAACAGAGATCAGGCCACTGCACTCCAGCCTGGGCAACAGAGCGAGACTCGTCTCAAAAAAAAAAAAAAAAAAAATTGGCTGTGTGCGGGACAATGTGTCATCAACAAACAATTCAAGACTATTTGTACAATGGCCATCTATTCTCTGGGACTTCCAAGGGCTGGAACTGCCACAGGCAAAGTTGTGGGAGAGGTGAGAGCTAAATCGCGTGATGCTATCAGTGGGGAGGAGGTGAAGGCAAAAGCCAAAATTATTGTCAGTCACTGAATGCTCTAAGGTTTCCTGGAGAAATTCAGGCCCTTATCATCCCATGGGTAATAGGTCTTGGTAAAGAATGACATCATAGGCCAGAGAGAGACAAGAGGCCCTCAGGGCAGGCTTATAATTAGGTATTCCTTCAAACTGATATTCTTTAAATATTTTGTCAATATTTATTTAGTGAGGGTAGGGAGAAACTAATTTTCTCTGAATAAAGAATGGCTTTATGTTTAAAAATAAAGGATTTATTACAGGCAATTTTTCAAACCATGTAACTTCCAAGGAGACATATTAAACCACACAAAAGTTAGATAATAAAATGAATCACCAAGCCACCAGAAATAGCATTATTCAATTTCAGGATTTCAGCTGCTTGTGACTGCTGATTTTAAGTGACTGGCCTCAGAGTTAGTGGCTTGCTCTGTAGCTGCAACAAACAAGTTGCAGATCTCAAAATCACTCAACAGAGAGAGATAGGTTGGTGCTGATGAGACATGGTTTTAATTTTCAATTTAAATGGATTTTCTACTTTGTTAGGATTAAAACTCCTTAACAGTTTGCTGGTTGTGTAAAAAGTCTCATGTGGAAACTTGAATTGATTTGTGCCATTTCTGTGTGATATGTCTACATACTGAGGTTGCATCATTTCTGGCTGTCTGGCTGATCTGCCACATGGACCAGGGGTTCTTGCTCACTATTTCCTAGGACTAAAAAAATGCCTGAGTATTTGACAGCCTTTGTTTCTCCTTAACAACTTGGGTGGAAGCTGCCTCCTGCCTAGTAAATTATTAAATTCCTTCTTGAAAGGGATGGCAAATTAGGTGTTGACTGACAGTGATGGTAACTTTTCTGCTCAGGCAGAAGGCACTTACATGTTATCTTCTTCAAGCCTTACCCTCATCAACTTTAAAACATACTTTTATTTCACAGTTTGATATATTTGAAGTTGGTATGTGTGTTTTAATTAATTATATGCCATTGTTTAATTGGAATATCTTTGAAATTGGAGTGCGTGTTATAATTAATGATATACCATTGTTTAATTGGAATATCTCTGAAATTGGGATGCATGTTGTAATTGATGATATATTGTTTAATTGGAATATCTTTGAAATTGGGATGCATATTATAATTGATATGTCATAGTATAATTGGAAACAATTTTTTTCTTTCCTAGGGAAACATAAAAATAATGATTCATTTTAACACTGATTTATAATTTTACAAATGATCCTATTAAATATATCATTCTAACTTTGCAAATGATAAAACTGTGTATCAGAAAAGTAGTGGCAAAGGTAAGACTCAAATCCAGTCTTTCTCACTCTAGAATATATGTTCTTTTTATTATACTATATCATTTGTTATAGGTTGAGTTTTATCCCTCAGAATTCATATACCAGTATCTTAGAATGTGACTTCATATGGAAATAGGATTGTGGCAGAATTAATTAACTTAGGATAAGGTCATACTGGAGTATGGTGGGTTCCTGATTTGATATGACTAATGTCCTTATAAAAATGGGAAATTTTGACACAGACATGAACACAGGGAGAATGCCATGTGAACACAAAGGAAGAGAGCAGAGTGGTGCAATCTCTTGTTCCTCAGCACAAGCCAAGAAATGCCAAAGATTTCCAGCAAAACTACCAAAAGCCAGGAGAGGGGCATTAAGCAATTTCTTCCTAGTAACCCCAGAGAGAAGCAGTTCTGCTGACATCCTGATATCTTGATCTTGGACTTCTAGCCTCCAGAACTGTGAAGGAATAAATTTCTGTTGTTTAAGCCACCCAGTTTGTGGTACTTTGCTATGGCAACCCTAGTAAACAAATACACCACTCTACTTAAGAAACATCCAGACTGGCAGCACCACTTAATGGATATATCTCCAAAAAAGCACTCTTCACCCATCAAGCAGTAAAACCTTCAAATACTCCAGATTAAACTGAACGAGTGATCCAGCATGACAAGTGTCTTTCTCCCACTTTCAATCCATTGAACCCTGCCTTCATCCTCCTGCCATGCACTTAACCTGGTTCTCAAGTAACAGGGCCTCTGGCACACTGGGTTCTGCTTATGGATCCCCTGGGATGAACATGCCGGAGAACCTAGAGCTAGACATTCGTTTCACCAGTAGACATAGCCTGGTACTTATGCTACTCAAAGCAGACAGCAGGGTTGCATCCTTGCTTAAGAATATGGCTCAGAAGTAAATGAAATGAGTATTCCCCCGTAGGCACCATCAGAGAGGTCTCAAGTGCTAATATGTTCTGGGTCTTCCCCTTCCTTCGTTGGCCTCCTCAGTACCTTCAAGCTGCTGGCTCCATCCACACAGAGCCTGAGCCAATCCTGCCTGATTTGCCACAGAAGCATAGATCTCAGCTACATCTTCCAGTGCCAAATGCCGTGTGTCCTTTATAGCTGTTCCTTTTCCCCAGTGTGAGTGTCCAGTTTGTGAGGCTGTTTTCTGATTTCTTGGTTTGTATGCCTCATTGTCTTTTGCCCTAGTCCACTCAGCTTGAGGGGCTTGTCACTGTCCTAGTGCTGTGTGATAGAAATTTCCATGATGTTCTTCATGGTCCAAACTAGCCACATGTAGGTATTCAGCACTTGAAATGTGGCTAGTGGGACTGAAGAATGGAATTTTAAATTTAAATATATTTTGTTTAAATTTAAATAGCCACATGTGGACAGTACTGCTCTAGCCTGTGCCAGCTCTATCTTGCTGTAGTTTAGTGAAATCCTGTATAATACACACACATTTAATTGGCCTGGAGATTCCCAGGTGATGTCAACATATATACTAGTAATTCTCAAACTTTTCTTGCATCGAAACCACCTGGGGATCTCCAAACCAATTAATTTGGAAACTGTGTGGGGGTGGCGGGGAACCAATGCATCAGCAATTTAAAAATCTACCCAGGTGATTCCAATGCACAGTTAAGTTGTAGAACCAATAATACTATATTCCAACTGTTATGGCTCAGCTCCAAAGTGGATGACAACCAGGAACCAGGGCTAGTGTGTGATCTACTCTGAATACCACACCCCAACCTCTGGATCAGACTTTATGTGCTAATACTTTCCTGCTTCTTTGGAAGCTGCCATTTTGACTGCTGCTTATGTCACTATAGGACATAAGGAATGAATGAAAGAAATAATCGTATTATGGGCAAAGTTGGTTTATTTGGATGTTTTATCCAATCAAGCACTCCATTAACTGGCACACTCCCTATTTGTGAAACAAGAGTTAGTGAATATGGTATCCATTCTCCTTTACATCCCCAGGTCTTTCTGCTCTGCTATGTACCAGGAGACCAGCCCACATGTGGATTGTTTCATTCAGGTTTCTTGGCCCAGCTCACCTTCTTTCAGCCAATGGGAAGCACCAGTAGGAGACTAGAAGACAGGAGGAACCCATGGTGTACCCTCTGTCTACAGGCCCTCCTAGCCGCCCTTCCTGCAAAGCTCCAGCTCTCCCTGGGTTCCAGTAACACTGCCACCGCTGCCCGCCCACCAAGTCCCTCTAATAGTAGCTTCTGACTATTGCTAGTCCCAGGGCATCTCAGAGTCTCTTGCTGGTTACTTTAACCTTGCCCACACATCTTGAAGCGGTCCCTTCATGAACATCTCTTTTTCTGCTGGAACTTTGATTGATTCCTTAATGCTCTTAAAAATGTTTCAAGATCTTACAGAACCTGGAAGAGCTTCTAAATCTCAAGGGCAGGTGAAATTGTGTCCATTCTGATGGTTCATGATTAATGAATTATGGGCTTGTAAAACTTTGAAAACTTGTAATCCATATGTGATTTTTGTGGTAACTTCCTATTAGTGACAACACCATATTTCCCAATGTTATTCAACAATGGATCATAAGGAGCATTTACTGAGCAATGGGTATGCACCAAGAATTCTTTAAACCACTTTACATACCTTATTCCACTTAATCATCCCAACAACTATATATTATGACTTACCGTTTTACACATGAGGAAACTTAGAATCAAAAAGGTTAACTTGCCTAAGGTCACCCAGCTGTCGAGTGATGGAACTACTTGAGATTTCCCTTAAAGCTGTTTCCCATGACATAGCACCTCTCTTGAAGAAGACAAATATATTCAGGTACCATCTGACCACAGCAATTTTTCAAGTGGGGCCATTCTGAATGCTCAATGCTCCAAACACCATCGTCTGGGCAACAAACCCTGAAAAGTCTCTTCAGTGTGACTGTTGAGTGTCCAGCACAGTGTTTATCAATCTTCAAACTTTCTCTTCCTCCTCTTGTTATATTTTGCTCTTTAAGTTCCTTCCACTTGGCTAAAGCCCCCCTAGAATATCTCATGAGAAATCAAAATGTTCCAGGCCAGAGGACAAGATATGATTCTATAACATAAAAGATGTTTTTCAGTCCTAAATCAACTGCCGTATACCCCCCCACTCCAGCTGTAAGCTGGCACATAAATATCAAGCAATCAGAAACTGCCTCACAAAATTCATGCCTGCCTGCTAAAAGCAGGCAGAGCCTGCCAAGATTGGGAGCAGGAAGGTGTTGGATTGCAGTCACTCGAACTTGCAGTGACTGTCAGATCCTCAGTTTATAGAAGCTTGGAGTCTAATCCCACACAAGTGTAAAGCAATTTTCACTTCACTCAGATGTTGGTTATTAACAGGATGTTCCCACCATCTCATTTCTCTGTTACAGCTGTGGAGTCCTCCAGAGAGGTCATCCGAGGATGGAGAGCCTTGGTTTTCTTATTAATTGATGTTTGAAAATAGTGAAGAGGAACTCATCTGCGGGATGCTGCATATGCACCCCAGGTCTGACATGCTCAGCAGCCAGCAGACTGGGAAGGTGGCCTTGCTGAGGCCTGCCTCAACCCTCCTCACGATAGGTGTTCCAAGGAAGGGTGAAGTGATGGGGGTTGCCCTGAAGCTTGGGATCAGCTTCCTCGGGTTCCAACTCCCTCTCCTTCACCAAGTCCTTTAGAATCATAAAGTTTTGTCCTGCTTATTAGTCAATTCCCAATTGACCAAATTGTGAATTAGTCCCCTGATCCAAGTGGACCTTCTCCAAATGCCACTGGTTAGGGAGGAGCCCTTCACCCTATGCCCACTTCTCTTTCCCATGGCACTCTGTTGTAAATCAGGAGGCAGTCACCCCTCCCTAACGCTTTGCTCTTACCATGAAAAAGGTAGGATTGTAGATGTATGTTCTTGATAGCGGTAACCTTGGATCTTAAATACTTAGAGAACATTAAGGATGGGAATGGCAGTGGGTTTCATCCTGTCTCTCAATTGAGGGATTGGTGGAAATGTGATGTTGGGAACATATCTGTAGCTGTGTCTGAATTTAGTGAGAAGAATGATCACTTAGCAATGCCCGCCTTGAATATAGGAGGAGTAGGAGTATCTCCTGTGTCACATGTATGTCATTCCTCATCTATTCGTGAGGTTTAATTTTTAGTAGAGGAATATGGAGTAGGTCCATAGATATTAAAATGACACTCTCAGGCCATGCAGTGACTCACACCTGTAATCCCAGCACTTTGGGAGGCCGAGGCAGCCAGATCCCTTGAGCCCAGGAGTTCAAGACCAGCCTGGACAAATAGCGAGACCTTGTCTCTACTAGAAACACAAGACAAAAAATTAGCCAGGCATAGTGGCACACTCTTGTAGTCCCTGCTACTCAGGAGGTTGAGGTGGGAGAATCACCTGATCCCAGGGAGTCGAGGCTGCAGTGAACCGTGAACGCATTGAGGCACTCCAGCCTGGGCAACAGGAGTGAAACCCTGTCCCTCCCCTGCCCCCCAAAAAAAGACACTCTCAAATTTCTGTAACTACTCTGGCAGTTGAGGTATGAATCCAGCTATATCACCTGATTCCTGGTGCAGTTCTCATCTCACCACACAAACTGCTTATTTCACAGCTTCCTGCACAATGTGCCTACAAGGTCTAGGGCCCAGCACTTCAGCATCAGGGTTTAAACGTAAACATACACATACACACATTCAGCCTTTCATTGTGGTTTTGTTAGTAAGGCCTTTCCCTCACAACATCTGAAACAAAATTCTAAAAAAACAGTTTCCTAAAAAAGCAACCATATGGAACTAGGCCATGCCAGGAAATGAGTTAGCCCAGGAACCCTACTGTGCAAACATCAGTCAGAGAGGACCTCACACCTCTCCAGACTGAGACGGTGGGCTCACATAGCAGAGCATTATCATCCGATGTTACTGCATGTCCTCTAAATGTGATGATTAATACTTTAAAGCAGCATTTCCTGAAGCGTGTTTCATGAACACTAGCTCTACAGGCAGCTCCAGAAAATAAACTGTTCTGCAGTCAAATAAGGTTTGAGAACCCTTCCCACTGTACCCTTCCCTTAGGAACTCATCATGCAGAACAATTTTAAAGGGTCTTAAAGAGTTCTGTAGCAAATAAATGTGTTAGGTTTTCTAATATTTTTCCAACTTGTTTAGCCCTCTCTTTCTCTGTCATGAAATACATATATTAATATCCAACCAAAGACATTTTAAGAAGTTTGCATTGAAGTGTTAAGAAAATATACATCTCTATTACATGTTTTAGAAGCATTTTCTCTGACAGCAAAGAAGTTAAAACACAAGTGGGGCAAGTTGACGTCATACTCCATGCTTGGCAAAGTGCCAACAACATACTGTTTGTTCAGTATTTTTTATTATATTAAATTAATAAACAAATGAGACACCTATGAATGCATTTGGTATTTTGCCCAATTTCCATAGACCCTGCCTCTATTTTTCCCTGATGTCTCTCTTGATCAACTTCTCTCCCCTACCTCCTCCTAAAATGTTAAGCTTCTATCTGAAGCCAAATCCAAGTTACTACAAATTCTTGTCATCATGAAACTAGCTCAGAAGTTAGAGTGGCAGAGATAGCTGGGTTTCTTCACAGCCTGGGGCAGATTTCAATATGTGCCACAGGTCCCCCTGCCTTCTCTCCACAGTTAAGTAGGGCCACACAGCTTTGTTCAGGCATGAGTCTCAGGCCCTGCCCAGTGACAAATCCAGGGTAGTGCCCATGTGGCAGTAACTAACTTAATACCTGGGCTTGTTTTCCACGGTGGCCCAATGACTGGCATCCACTCCTTCTGCCCTATTTTCATATATATCACTTTTTGTTTTACTAGTTTCTAAAAGACTTCCTCTTGAAACCAAAGAGTTTGCAACATTTTACTACAGTTAATGTAAAAGTTGAAGCTACTGTCTGGGCGTGGTGGCTCACGCCTGTAATCCCAGCACTTTGGGAGGCTGAGGTGGGCAGATCACCAGGTCAAGAGATCGAGACCATGCTGGCCAGCATGGTGAAACCTCGTCTCTACTAAAAACACAAAAATTAACTGGGCATGGTGGCGCATGCCTGTAGTCCCAGCTACTCGGGAGGCTGAGGCAGGGGAATCGCTTGAACCCGGGAGGCGGAGGTTGAGCGGAGATCACATCACTGCACTCCAGACTGGCTACAGAGCAAGACTGTCTCAAAAAAAAAAAAAAAAAAAAAAGTTGAAGATGCTTACACAAGGGTTGAGAGAAAGCATGGTGGGGTGGACACCCAGAGTTTAGGGATCACATTGTTTTACTTGAACCATGACTGTCTGGGCCTTGTCTCTACCTTGCAATAGGCTGAGTACTAGAATGTTCTAGACTATCACAGATGATATCAACTCCTTTTCTACTCTAGAAGATTCAAGCTACTCCACACACCACAAAGCTCTCCAATTGCAGACTTTTTTCTCCTATTTCTGTTCCTGATAAATAAACAGGATTGATAATCAGAAAATTAATCTCAACAGATCTTCAATTCACTACCAACCACTTGGGTTGAATGAATCATTATGGAAATTACCCTAAGACTGTCACAAGATAATTTCTTTATTAGAAGAGCTAAAAATCCTTCTCTTCCTTTTTCTCCTTTCCATTCTAAAATTTCTGCTTCCCCTGTCTTTAAGTACATTCAGTGCCTCTTTTTATGAAGTATTGTGTCTTTTTTTTTTTTTTTTTTTGAGAGGGAGTCTTGCTCTGTCACCCAGGCTGGAGTGCAGTGGCACGATCTCAGCTCACTCTAACCTCCGCCTCTCGAGTTCAAGCAATTCTCCTGCCTCAGTCTCCTGAGTAGCTGGGCCTACAGGCGCTCGCTACCACACCTGGCTAATTTTTGTATTTTTAGTGGAGATGGGGTTTCACCATGTTGGTCAGGATGGTCTCGAGTGTCGTGTCTCTTTTAGAGTCACCTCCCACTAATACTCTGGCATCACTCCTACTCACTTATCATTAATTATGTTGATACAATGAAGGGATGACATTGCTGGATCCTTCATAAGGTGAAAGAACTATTAGTGAGTGGGGACAAATCTTAAGTGGTGAAATTTCCCATCACAGTATCATCACTGTCAGCATCATTAAAATGATCAAGTGATTGATGTTTATTGCATGCCTACATTTTACAAGCACAGGGCTGGGCACTCTCAGGACCTTAAAGAAGTAGCAAGTCAACAATAGATAGAGGACTTCAAGAGTTTATCACGAGCTCTGTGCTAAGTCCCCAATGTTCATTCTCTTTTTGAAGCTACATAATAGCCCTTCTATGCTGGCCCCTTGCTCAACAGGTTAGAGGGCTCAGGAAATATAACCCAAGGTATATTGTTTTCTTGTGACAACATCAATGATTTCAGTGCCTAAACTTAGCCTCCTAGAGGACTTTAAAAAAATAGCAACCAAAACCTTCTTTTAAAATGTCTTATTTATTCATCTAAAGTAAATTCTTCCAAAATGATTCCAATTAGCAATTTTTACTGATTTCCGTGCATTTACTTATTTACTCAAGGAAGATTGAATGAGTGCATATGATTTTTTCAGCACTGGGCCCTAGGGATTCAGCATTAAGCTAGATACATCTCCATCCATCCTAATGCATAGAGTCCAGTTTATAATAGATGTGTTACTCAAGGTACCATTCATTCTGCTGAAATCCTTGAGTGCACAGGATAGATATTCTGTGTGGCAGTGTTTATTGGCCACACTCTGTGGTGCCTTGTGGTGGAGACATTCCTGCCCCAGCTCAAAGAAAGACAGAAAATAAATTATCATAAGTAGCATCTTTAGATATACAGCACATGTGACAAATACAAGTGGCTCTTCATTGTGATAGTAAAAGCAGTTCTGCAATCCCATTATACACATCTTATCTGATCTGGCAGTTGTGCTGGGAGCTGAGCTGAATGTTTTTTGTATTTGTACAGCAAGACATCAGGCTTTCAAGAATTAACCAGTGGGCGACCAAAGGAAGCAAATTTTGGCTCCATAAAGGAAGACCTTTCATATAATCAGAAATACCCAAAGACACCACTTAATGGGCATGAAGAAGAAATTTAAGCAACAGATGGGGAAGGGAGGGGGAATGAACTCATTTTTAAGGTTTCTTCCAACCCTGAAATTCTAATTCTATACCTGATTTTAAATATGGGGTTTTTGGTTTTGTGGGTTTCTTGTTTGTTCGTTTTTTTTTTTTTTTTTTTTTTCTGGCTTTGATAGCCAGAGACTGGATAGTTTTTAATTACCTAGAAGATATGTTTAGTGGTTATGGTTCATTTGCAATTCCTTGATTTTGCTTAATCAAATGTGAGGTCATTTTTCTTGATTCAATGCAAATGCACAAACACAAACAAAACATAATATGTACATATTCATCATGTATTTTTCTTTTTCTTTTTTTTTTTCTTAAGATGGAGTTTTGCTCTCGTCGCCCAGGCTAGAGTGCAGTGGTGCAATTTCAGGTCACTTCAAACTCCTTCCTGCAGGGTCAAGCGATTCTCCTGCCTCAGCCTCCCAAGAAGTTGGGATTACAGATGCCTGCCACCACACGGGGCTAATTTTTCTATTTTTAGTAGAGACAGGGTTTCACCATGTTGGCCAGGCTGCTTTTTATTTTCTATACTTTTATACTTCGAAGTCATGGAAACTTGCTGACCCTGGAGGGATCAGTCCTCTCAAGGCTAGCTAATTCCTGGAGACAGTAAAAGCTCACCTGCAGAGCCAAACAAACCAGTCCAGAGCCCCTGCCTTTAACCATCTTTTTTTATTCACTTTTTACACTCTGGGCCATTGCCCTGCCCTAATCACCAGGTACAGCTAGAGACAGTTCTTCTGCCTCAGAGGCTACTGAAGTTAAACTGTCAATCCTACACCTGCCTACCCTGCCTTGTCACTTCTTGCTCACAGAGAAAAGGCTCTTGTGTACATTTTACCCTCTGTCCTTCTGCCTCCTGACCCATGCTGCTGCTTCCCCCTGTGGCTGTGCTTCCTGTTTCTAAGGAACTGTGAGTATAAACATCTTCTTTCAGGACAGTCATTTCTGTGTCTGCATGTCTTACCATACCTGATTAAAACAAATCCTGGGTAACCTTAAAACAATGTGACTATAGGAAAGTAGACAGTTTGGTAGAGAAGAAACAACTAACATGGAAATTTAAGGATTATTTTGTGGATTTAAATGGCTTTTCCTTGGCCACCATGGCCAGTAAAGGAAAGAAGATGACATTTCTTGAACATCTACTACATGCTATTGTACTTACACGCCACAAGCATCGCAAGGTAGATACAATCAATATCTTTACTTTATAGGTGAGGAAACTGACACTTGAGGAAGTTTAGTAACTTGTCTAAGATCACACATTTTGCTCCTGGCAATGCTAAACACAAAGCCAGTTTTTCTGTTCCAGGTTTTTATTTGTTGTATTTTGTTTGCTCCCCCAACCCCATCATATCCCAGTTACCTCTCTCTGTACCATGTATGAATGTCAAAGCAACTTGCCCTAATTCTTTTTCAAGAATAGTAAGCACAGAATGGGAAGAGATACTTCTTATCTTTTACCCACAGAACCAATTGGCTTCTTGAGACAAAACATTCACTAGACGTCATGGATGAAAGAAGGAAGTTTATAAAGGTAATATGGGTATGGGATATGGGATATAAGGCAGTAAGGCTCAAACTGTCACTGTGCCTTCAGATGGAGCTGGCCTGTGACTGATACAGCTGGGTATTTCTTGGTCTTGTCTCAGGCAGGAACTCCTCATCTATGCATAAGGAAATGTCTGTGTTCAGCTGTCCATATTGGCATGATCAAAGGCTTAATTCTCTAGACTGGCTCCCTAGGTCATCTTATACACTGTCATAGTTTTAAATAAAATATATGAATGGATATCTCAGGCCCAGAGGTCTCCCCTGAACATCTTTTGAGGCAGCTCAAACTTTACATGCCTATAGTGTTCCTGATAACTACCTCCCTCCCATGCCGTTCTTCTAGATGCTCAAGCGAAAACCTTAGGGTCATACCAAATGCATCCTTTCCTCACATTTCCATATCCAACCCACCACCAAATCCTGTTGTCTTACCTTTAAAATAGATACCGGATCTCACTGCTTCTCACCTTCCCCACTGTTGCCACTTTATGCCAAGTCACTATTCTCTCTTCTCTTAGATTATTAGGATACTGTCTTAGCTAGTACCCCTTCACCTCCCCTGTCCTCTTTAAACTAGTCTCAATGCAGAAGCTCGAGTAATCGTGTTAAAACTCAAGTTAGATGATACAATTCCTCTGCTTAAAACCTTCCGTCAACTCCCCATTTCACTCAAACTTTTCATTGTAATCTTTAAAGTCTGACTCCCTGCCCACAAACACTCCTTTATTACCATTCTGATCTCATATAATACCACTCTACCCTTCACTCTGGCCTCTCTGCTGTTCCTTTGAACATCCTAGGCATACTCTTGTGTCAGGGCCTTTGCCTTTGCTGTCAACTCTGCCAGAATGCTCTTCCTCTAAATATCCACATGGCTCTTTCTCTTATTTCCTTCAGATCTGTACTTAAATGTCTTCTCATTGAAGCTTTTCCTTGCACCCTATCTGTAACATTAATATCTCCCTCTAACATTTCCTATTTCCATTTGCTGCTTTAATTTTTCTCCTTAGCACTTATTACTGTCTAACATAATGTAAATTCTACTGTATTTCTGGTTCACTGTTTATCCCAGCATAATGTAAAGTAAATGACAACAGTATTTAAAATATTAACAACTGATTCAGTAAAGGCATCACCCAAGCAGAGCAAATGCAGGGTTAGTCAGAATGGATGATTGTTGTAAACAACCAACATAGGTATACCAGTGTGAACTGACGACATATCAGGTCCACATTTATACCTAATGAGATAAAGCTAGACAGTCTGAGAATGTGCTGGGAAAGGACTCTCAAATAGAAGGGCCAATCTGTTAAGGGAATTCTCATAACAGTCTAGAATTAAAAATAATAAGCCATCTCAGAAAAACCTACTGATGGAATAGTAGGGTGGGGTGAGGGTTGGGGGCAAGGTATTTCAAAGTTCTCATATGAGGTAAAAGGCAAAAGTCAGGGAAATAAGTTTTCTGAAAAATCTTATGTTACTGAAACAGGGAACACATAAAGCACCTTGACACAGCAAAGAGTTGGTACTTTAATTATAATTATAATACTAGAGAAAGATTTGCCTGACTATGAAAGCAGGAAAGAGGTTTGGCGGGCAACTTTGCCAAAACAGTTGCGGCTCTTCTCTCATTCTTCTTACTAGTGAGCCAGCCTCCTACTGTAGAGGCTGAAAATGCCAGATGCTAACTATCTTGGCCTCCCCTGTAGCCACAGCCTGCTCATGTAACCCCATTCCCATCCTGGCCAATGGAATTGGAGAAGATAATTATTGGAGGCTTCTGGAAACATATGAGTTCTTCCCCTATAAAAAGACATGTGCAGGAATGAACATCTTTGCCCTCTATCCCTTCTTTTTCACCTTGTCTTTGTCATGTGAGGATGTGATGTTTGAAGTTGAAGCTCCCATCTTGCCACCCATCTTGCAACTGTGAGGGGTGTGATGGTTAATTTTATGTGTCAAGTTGACTGGGCTACAAAGTGCCCAGATATTTGGTTAAATATTATCCTGGATGTGTCCGTGAAGGTATTTCTGGATGAGAGTAACATTTGAATCTGTAGACTAAGTAAAGCCAATTGCCTTCTCCAATGGGGTCAGGCCTTATCCAACTCACTGAAGGCCTGAATACAACAATAAGGCTGGATAAGGGAAAATTTACTCTCTCTGCCTGTCTTCAATCTGGGACACCGGTCTTCTCCTGGCTTTGGACTAAGATTTGGACTGGAATTTATACCGTGGGCTCTCCTTTTTCTAAGGCCTTTAGACTGGGATTGGAAGTATACTATCAGCTGTCCTGGGTCTCCAACTGCCAACTGCAGATCTTAGGACTTCTCAGCTTCCATAGTTGCACGAGCCAATTCTTATAGTAAGTCTCTTTGTGCATGTGTGTGTATTCATATACATACATATATATGTATATATAATTGCATGTATACATATATGTAAACACCCTCATTGAGTGGGAGACTGCACTTTTTTCTCTTATGTATATGGAACATTTATGTAAATTGGCTTAATCATTAGTCAATAAGTGAAATCAATAAAGTTAAAACCAGACACATCCTCTGAACAAAATCCAACAAAAATAAAAATAAAGAATTAAAAAGTGACCAAAAATCCTGTTTACTTTGAAATTTAAAAACAAAATTCCTAGAGATCCTTGTATTAAAGGAAAAATAAAAATAGATATTTCAAACACCTTAGAAAGCAACTGAAAGAACACTTCCCACCAAAACCTATGGGAATGATAATTTTATTATTTGGGAAAAGTATAGCCTTAAATGCCTTTACTACTAAAGAAGGAAGACTAAAAATATAGAAACTTAATATTCATCTTAATAAACAAGAATAATAATAAATCAGAATAAACTAGAGGATGAATTAATAAAGATAAAGGTGCACATCAACAAAATCGAAGAGAAACAAAAATATTAGAAGTAATAAGTAAATTTAGGAGGTGGTTCTTTAATAAAATAAAACAGACCAACAGCTAGCAGTCTGATTATAGATAAAAGAATAATGACAGATTCAGGAAGGATTAAAATAATATCATATGTGTTTCTTTTCCAATGGGAAATAATTTTTTAGCAAAATATAAATGACTCAAAGTTATCTAACAGGCAGTGGAAAACTTCAATAGACCAACTGTAGACCAGCCTGTGAAGGTGATTAGATCTACCATTGAAAAGGGCACTAGGACCAGATGGGTTCACAGCTGAGATTTATCTAACCTTTACAAAATAGATAATTATAATGTAACTTCAGCTGCTCCAGGCCACACAGAAAGCTAGACAGCTCACCAATTAATTTCATGGTACAAGCATAAATTTAATACCAAAACCCAAAATAGTAGAAAAATAGAAAAGTACACACCAGCCTCATTTAAGAATGTAAATGTGAAAATTCTAAATAAAACATTGGCAAAAGCATCCAGTGGTGCACACAAAAATACACTATGATCAAATAGTTTATTCCAGTGATGCAAAGAGAGTTAAATATCAGGAAATTCATCAATGTAATTAATCACATCAATACATTAAAAGAGGGAAACACATGATCATATTTATGGTTGCTAAAAACAATACTGTAAAATAGGAAGGGCTGGAAACCATTTAAAGTAACTATAAGCAAATAAAATCTAAATATAATAAATAAAACAATAAAAGCATTATAATGAAAATCAGTAATTAGACAAAAATTTCCATTATTGTTATCCTTTAATATTATTTGAAAAGTTGTTTGAATGCAATATAAGAAAAATTTAAAAACTTGCAGATGTATTTTTAAAAATAGCTAAAATGGCTTTTATTTTTACTAATTATATGATTGCATATTTATAAAGAACCAAGACACTCAAATAAAGTCTATCAGTATTAATAAGAGGATTTGGTAAGATGCCTGAAAACAAAATAAAAAATATAGAAATTTATTAAAAAGTGATTGGTTTTTCTCTATTTTAATAATAAGTACTCAGAGAGGAAACTATCTACTTATAACAGTGATAAAAGACTTTTTAAAATCTTGCAACTAAACTTACTTTTTAGCGAAACTTTTTATTTTGTGTCAATTGTAGATTCACATTCAATTGTACGAAATAATACAGAGACCCCCTTGTACCCTTTATTCAGTTTCCCCTGATGGTAACATCCTGCAAAGCTATAGCATAATATCATACCAAGATAGTGACACTGATACAGAATATTTCCATCCCCACAAGGATCCCTCATGTTGCCCTTCTATAGTGACAACCACTTCTCTCTATGCCTTCACCTACTTCTAAACTGCTGGCATGCATTAATGTCTTCTCTGTTTCTATCATTTTGCCAATTCAAGAATGTTATTTAAATTGACTCATACAGTATGTAAGCTCTTCAGATTAGCTTTTATTACTCAACATAATTCTCTGAAGATTCATCCAGGTTGTTGTGTGTATTAGTAATTTGTTCCTCTTTACTGCTGAGTACAATTCCATGATATAGATGTACCACAGTTTGTTTAAACACTCACTTGTTGAAGAACGTCTGTTTCCAGTATTGGGCTACTGCAGATGGGGGTGTTATAAACATTTGTCTACAGATTTTCTTGTGATCACAAATCTTAATTTCTTTGGGATAAACGCCCAAGTGTGCAATTGCTGAGTCGTATGGTAGTTGCATGTTAATTTTTAAAGAAACTGACAAGCTGTTTTGAAGAATGGCTATACCAATTTACATTCCCATTAGCAAAGCATGAGTGATTCAGTTTCTCCAAATCTCCAACAGCATTTGCTGTATCACTATTTATTATTTCAGCCATTCTAACAGGTATGTAATAGTATCTCGTTGTTGTTTTAATTTTCATAATAGCCTAATGATGTCAAACACCTTTTCATGTACTTACTTGCTGTCTTATGTCCTCTTTGATGAAACGTCTCTTCATGTCTTTTGCACATTGGATTGCTTGTTTATTGTTGAGTTTTGAGATTTTTAAATATATTCAAGACACTAGTACTGTTAGATATGTGGTCTGTAAATATTTTCTCATAGGCTGTAGTTTGTCTTTTCCTCCTTGTAAAAGGGTCTTTTGCAGACCGAAGCTTTAAATTTTGAGAAATTTTAATTTATCAATTTTTGCCTTTGTGGATTATGCTGCACGTGTCAAGTCTAAGAACTTTTTGCCTAACCCTAAAGCCCCAAAATTTTCTCCTATTTTTTTCTGAAAGTTTTATAGTTTAATGCTTTACATTTAAGTCTGTGATTCATTTTGGGTTATTTTTCCTAATAATGTATGGGACTTAAATCAAGGTTTTTCTTTGTCTATAAATGTCCAACTGCTTCAGTACCAGTTTTGGATTGCTTTTGTACCTTTGTCAAAAATCAATTTGGTGTAATTCTGTGGGTATATTTCTGGTTTCTCTGTTGTTCTGTTACATTGGTCTATGGGTATACCCTTCTGCCAGTTCCACACAGTCTTGATTACTGTTGCTATATGGTAATTCTTGAGATAGAGCAAACTAATTCTTTCCACTTTAGTCTTCTTTTACAAAGTTGTTTTGGCTATTCTACTTCTTTTGTTATTTAGAACAACCTTGTCTATATCTAAAAAATATCTTGCTGGTATTTTTATAGAAATTATGTTAAACCTGTTTATAAATTTAGGGAGAACTGACATCTTTATTATTTTCAGTCTTTTAATCCACGAACATGGCATGTGTCTCTATTTACTTAGATCTTCCATTTCTTTCATTCACATTATGTAGTTTTCAGCTTCAAGTTCTGTACATGTTTTCTTAGATTTATGCCTAAGTGTTTCAGGTTTTAAAAAATTTATCATCAACAGATAATAATTGTACATATTTATGGGGTACAACATGATGTTTAGATTCACATATATAGTGTGATAATCAAACCATGGTAATTAGCATGTCCACCATCTTAAACATTTATCATTTCCCTGTAATTAGAACATTAAAATCTCTCTCTCTCTTAGGTATTTTGAAATATGCAATACATTGTTGTCAACTCTAGTCATTCTACCATACAATAAAACAGCAGAACTTATTTCTTCTATCTGCAACTTTGTACTTGCTGAACAATCTCTCTCCAAGGCCTTCTCTCCCCTCTTCTCCCCATCCTCTGGTAGCTACAATTCTACTCTCTACCTCCATGAGAACAACTTATTAGATTTCACATATGAGTGAGATAATGTGGTATCTGTCTTTCTGTGCCAGACTTATTTCACATAACATAGTGTCTTCCAGTTCCATCCATGTTGTCACAAATGACAGAAATTCATTCTTTTTATGGCTTAATAGTATTCCATTGTGTATATATAGCATATTTTCTTTATCCATTCATCTGTTGATGGACATTTAGGTTTATTCCATATCTTGGCTACTGTGAATAGTATGGTAATAGAGATAGGAGTGCAGATATCTCTTTGATATACTGATTTTATTCCCTTTGGTTATATGCCCAGCAATGGGGTTGTGGGATTATATTGTAGTTCTATTTTTAATTTTTAAGAAACCCCTAAACTATTTCCCATAATGGCTGTATTAACTTACATTCTCACCAGCAGTGTATAAGGGTTTCCTTTCCTCCACATCCTCACAAACACTCATTTTCTCTTGATTTTTTGGTAGTAGCCATTCTAACGGGAATAAGTAGATAACTTATTTTAGTTTTGATTTGCATTTCCCTGATGATTAGTGATGTAGAATATTTTTTCATATATCTGTTGGCCATTTGTATGTTTTCTCTTGAGAAATGTCTATTTAGGTCTTTTGCCTCTGTTTTAAAATCATGTTATTTGTTTTCCTCTTGTTGTTGAGTCGTTTGAGTTCTTTATACATTTTGGATCTAAACCCCTTATCAGATGTATAGTTTGCAACTATTTTCTCCCATTCCATGGATTGTCTCTTTGTTCTGTTGATTGATTACTTTGCTGTGCAGAAGCTTTTTAGTTTGATATAATCCATTTGTCTATCTTTGCTTTTGTTGTCTGTGCTTTTGAGGTTTTATTTGAAAATTCTTTCCTATACTGATGCAATGGAGTTTTTCCTTGATTTCCTCTAGTAGCTTTGTAGTTTCAGGTCTTACATTTAAGTCTTTAGTCCATTTTGAGATGATTTTTGTATATGATAAGAACTTTTTGTGTTTGTTTTTTGTTTTTAAGCAACTGTAAATGTTGGTTTTCACTTTAGTATTTTAAAATTTGGCTTCCACTTAAAAAAAAAATTTGAGACAGGGTCTCACTACGTTTCCCAGACTGATCTCAAACTCCTGTGCTCAAGTGATTCTCCTGCCTTAGCCTGCCAAGTAGCTGGGATTGCAGGCATGTACCACATGCCCAGCTGGTTTCTACATGTTAATCGTTGGTGTATAGAAATGCAACTGACTTTGCTGAAACTCACTCATTCTAGAATTTTTTTGGTAGATTCTTTGGAATTTTCTATATAGACATTCATTTCATATGTAAATAGGAACAGTTTTATTTCTTGCTTTCCTATTTTTATGCTTATTTTCTTTTCTTACCCTATTGTTCTGGCTAGATACTCTAGCACAATATTAAAAAAGAGTAGTGACAGCAGATACCCTGCTTTGTTGCCTATTTTGGAGGAAAGCACTCAGTTTTTTACCATTAAGTATAATATTAGTTGTAAGATTTCTGTAGATGCTCTTTATCAAGCTGAGGAAGTTCTCCTCTATCGTGATTTTTCTGGGAGTTTTTGTCATAGATGGATATTAAATTTTCTCAAATGCTTTTTTGGCATCAATATGATCATGTGATTTTCTTTTGTAGCCTGTTAATATTAATATAATATTAACAGGATTACTATATTATGGTACTATATAGATTACTACTATATATGGTACTATATGAATTACTATATTATGGCAATGTAATAGATTGATTGGTTTTCAAATTTTAAACCAATCTTTGGTTTTTAAATTTTAAACTAGTCCTATATCCCTGGAATAAACCCCACTTAGTCATAGTGTATAATTCTTTTTATATAATGCTGAATTCTATTTGCTAATGGTAAGAATTTTTGCATCTATATCGTGAGGAATACTGGTCTTTTTTTAATAATTATTTTGTCTGGTTTTGATATCAGGATTATAAAAGCTTTATAAAATAAATTTAGAAGTGTTCCTTTCTTTTATTTTCTAGAAGAGATTATGTAAATTGGGATTAATTCTTCTTGAAACATTGGGTAGAATTCTCCAGTGAAACCATCTGGGATGGGAGATCTCCTTTTAAATCACAAATTAAATTTCCTTAATTGTTATAGGACTAGTCAAATTATCTACTTCATTTTGGGTTAATTTTTGCAGTTTGTGTTTTTCATAAAGTGACATTGTCAAATGCCGAATGTCAAATTTTGATAAATCTGACATTTTGTCTAAATTGTCAAATTTGTGTGTGCAAAATTGTTTGTATTATTATCTTATTATCCTTTTGATGTCTGCAGGATGTGTGGCAATATCCTTGGTTTCATTCCTAATTTTGATAACTTGTGTCTTCTCTCTTTTTTTATTTCCCAGTTGTTACAGGATTTGCCAATTTTATTGATCTTTTCAAACAAACAATTCTTTGCCTCACTGACTTTCTGTGTTGTTTTTCTATTTTTAATTTTGTTTATTTTTGCTCTTATCTTCATTATTTCCTTCTTTCTTCTTGCTTTTGATTTACTTTGATGTTATTTTTCTAGGTTATTGATTTGAGGTTTTTCCTCTTTTCTAATATGTGCATTCATGTATTAGAAGTGCACTCAGCACTTCTTTAACTGCATGCCACAGATTTTGATGTTGTATTTTCATTTTCATTCACTTCAATGTATTTTTACATTTCCCTTGAGACTGTTTTTGGATCAGGATAATACAAGCTTCACCCATGGATTATGCAGAAGTCTGTTGTTTGTTTTTCAAGTGAAGATTTTTCCTGTTACGTTTCTGCTCTTGATTTCTAGTTCAATTCTATTATGGCTACAGAATCCATCCAATATTATTTCAATTATTTTAAATTTGTAGATGTTTGCCTTGAGGCCCAAGATATAGTCTATCTTAATATTATGTCCTGTGGGCATTTGCAAATAATGTACATGTTGCTGGTTTGGAGTGAAGTGCTCCATAACTTAATAAGATTTTGTTTCTTGATAATGTTTTTGAGTTCTATATTCTTGCTGATTTTCTGTCCAGTTGTTTTATCAATTGTTGAGAGAGGGGTGTGCTGAAGTCTCCAGTTTTGATTGTGAATTTGTGTATTCTTTCAATTCTTTCTGATTTTGTTTATTGTAATTTGAAACTGTTGTTTCATGTATACACATTTAAGATTGTTATGTCTTCTTAATGGATTCATACTTTTATTATTATATAAGATTTCTCTCTTTTTTGGCAATTTTCTTTACTCTGAAGTTTAATGTATTTGATATTAATTTAGGCACGTCTGCTTTCATTAGATTAATATTTGCATGATATATCCTTTTTCATCCTTTTACTTTTAACCTACAATCTTAATCCATTTTCTGTTGTTGTAACAGAATACCTGAGACTGGGTGATTTCTAATGAACAGAAATTTATTTAGTTCACAGTTTTGGAGGCTAAAAGTCCAACAGCATATCTCCAGCATGTGGTGAGGGCCTTCCTGCTGTGCCATGACATTGTGGGAGGCATCACATGCTGAGACAGAGCAACTATACTAGCTTAGGTCTCTCTTACTCTTCCTACAAAGCCACCAGTCTCATCATGGGGCCTCACCTGAGTGACCTTATCTAATTCTAATTCTCTCCCAAAAGTCCCATCTTCAATTAGTATATGAATTTGGAAATTAAATTTCTAACACCTGACATTTGCGGGACACATTCAAACTATAGCACCTATCTGTATTTTTATACTTGAAGTTTCTCATAGAGAGCATATAACTGGGTAGTGTTTATTAATCCAACTTCTCAATCTTTGTCTTTCAATTGGTATATTTAAGTCATTTAAATCTGTTGTAATTATCGATATGGTAGAATTTAAGGCTACCATTTTATTGTTTTTGTTTGTTTTCTGTTTTATTTTTCCTGCCATCCTATGGGTTACTTGAACATTTTTTTAAATTTCATTTCGATTTATGTAGCGTTTTTTAGTGCATCTCATTGAGTATTATTTTTAGTGGTTGCTCTAGGTATTACATTGTATATACCTAACTTATGAGTAGCATCATTTTACCAGATCAAGTGACATAATAGAAACTTTACTTTCCCCAATGTCCTTTTATTATCCCTGTTTATAATAGAATTGTCTTAAATATTTTCTCTACATAAACTTAAGAACCACATCATACAGTGTTACAATTTTTGCCTCAACTGTCAAACATAATGCAGAATTCAGGAGGAGAAAAAAATGCCTATTATTTTTCTATATTTTTGTGTACTGCCTTTCCTTCCTTTTTTGATGCTCCAATGTTCTTTTATCATTTCCTTTCTATTTAAAGAACTTTGTCTCACCATTCTTTTAGGGTAGGTTTGCTGGTGACAATTTTTTTTTAGTTTTCTCTCATTTGAGAATGTTTTGATTTCTCTTTCATCCCTGAAGGATATTTTCACTGGGTATAGGATTCTGAGTTGATAGTTCTTTTCTTTTAGAACTGGAAAAATATTATGCCCCTTCCTTCTTTCTTCTATGTCTTTTGATGAGAAATCTGCTGTCATTCAAATTGTTTTTACCCTATAGGCAAAATGTCATTTTTCTTTACCTGGTTTTAGATTTTTTTCTTTGTCCTTAGTTTTCAGAAGATTAATTATGATGTATCTTGGCGTGGATTTCCTTAGGTTTACCCTGCTTGAAGTTTCACTCATCTTGTTGAAGCTGTAGGTTTACATCTTGTCAAATTTTGTAAGTTTTCTGCCATTGTTCTTCAAGCACTTTTTTAGTTCTGCCTTATTTATCCCTTCCTTCTTGGACTATGACAACACGAATATTCCATCTTATAGTTCCACAGGTTTCTGAAGTGTTATTCATTTTTTTCAATCTATTTTTTTCTCAGTTGATCAGATTAGGTATTTCTATTGTTCTGTCTTCCAATGTACTGATTCTTTCCTCTATCTCTTCCATTCTATTGTTGAACATATCCATGAGCTTTTGAATACCAGTTGTGGTATACTTTATTTCTAAAATTTAAATTTGGTTCTTTTTTATACTTCTATTTCTTTGCTGAGGTTTTCATTTTATTTTCATTTGTTTTAAGTGTATTAGTAATTGCTCTTTGAAGCACTTTAATTATGGCTGCTTTAAAATATTTCTCAGATAATTTTAACATCTCTGTCATCTTAGTGTTGGAATACATTGTCTTTTCTCATTTGGTTTGAGATAATCCTGGCTTTTGGTATGACAAGTTAAACCTAGACATTTTTTTGTATGTATTTTGAGACTCTGGATCTTATTTAAATCTTCTGTTTAGCTGTTTTTTTTTTTTTTTTTTTTTTTTTTTTTCCGACACTGCTTTTGTAGGGAAAGCAGGGGAACTGCCTCATTACTACAGGTGAAGATAGAAGTCCAAATTCTCTACCTGGCCTCCATTGACAGCCAAAGCTTGAGGCTCCTTATTACTGCTGGGCAGGAATGGGAGTCCTATTTCCCTAGCTGGTCTCCCCTGCCACCATAGTAGGGATGGCCTCATTACTACTGGGCAATGGTTAAAGTCCTGACTCTGTACTAGGCCTCCTCTAACACCTCCCCAGTGACGTGGGGGAAGGATGCCTTTTTACTACCTGTTAGGAGTGAAAGCCCACATTTACCATGTGATCTTTAATCCCATTGCAAGTTGGAGAGCTTTTACCAGCCAGTGGGGGTGAAATCTCCAGCTCCCTACTTAGCATTTTCTGACACCATCCTGGCCAGGGTGTTAGGTCATCTTATTATAGCCTTGAGAGGGTAGAAGTCTCTCCTGCCCACCTGGTCTTTGCTGGCATGGGCAGGGGTGGAGCCACAATATGTTTCTCTGGTGTTTGGCTAGAGTAATTATTGTCTAAAACCTTTTTTGTCTAGCTTGGCTGTCCCTTTCCTGGTCCTTTGGGTAGGGAGAGTAGGCTTCTCTGCTGGGGCATTTTTGTCAGCACACTTTAATGTTTGCTGGTTGTTGGCTTCTTCAGCTCTTGGTCTGGGATATATAAGGCAGAAAAACAAACAAAAAATGAAGAGAAATCACCACTATGTCATTTTCTTTGGGTCTCAAGGTCCCTAGCCAGTCTGCATCCTTCTTTCCAACTTTTAATGTATTCTTATGTTTGTTTTACATTTAATGTTCAAGGTTTTTGCCATATTTAGTGAGATGAATGGGGAAAAGTACATGTATTCCATATTCTCAGAAATGGAAGACTACTGCTGCAATTAATTTTAACATGAAAGACACAACATTTAACTGAAGAAATTTGTATAATCAGTTGGAAGGATGAGATCTATGCAAATCATACCAAGATTTTGAATGGTAAAATTTTATGTCATGATATGACAATTTCTCCAAAACTAGTATACGAATTTAGTGCAATTGTAATAAGAATCTCAATGGGTTTTGGGGGAATTGACAAAATGATCACCAAATTTATATCAAGGAAGAAATACTTGAGTCTACCCAAGAAAAATGTGAAAAGAAAATGCCGGTGAGGAGAAATTTCTTTTTCCAGATATTAGAAAATAATAAAATATAAAATATAAATTGTATATAAAATATAAAAGCTAATGTTGCTCAAATAAATATAGGCTTGGTATAGGAATAAACAAATAGATCCATGTAACAAAATAGAGAGATCAGAAAAGGTTGCTAGTATTTAAGAGTATTTATTCATGAGAAAAGTCTATCTCAGAGGAAAGAAATAAATTATGTAATAAGTCCTCAACTGCCTAATAACCTAAGAAAAAAGTAAAATTTTGCTTCATTTTACTCCATACTGAAATTTAAAAGCATGTCTAGAGACCCTAAATTCTCAAATATAATGAAAAAGTAAAACAATAAAAAAAATTCAAGAAAATCTTTGTAACTACACATGTATATGTTAGGGAAAAAGGAGTCATTCTTAACTAAGTCTAGAAACATGGAAGTTTTAAAAAGTAAACATATTTGGCTACATAAAACAATAAAACATCTGTGTGACCAAAAATCTCATAATGAAAGTCGACAGACAAATGATACATGTAGAAGAAATTTAGGTACAAGACAATTCAAATGACAAAAAGTTAATGCCAATAATGTATAATAAAATGTTGAAAATTGTTAAGAGAAAGATGAACGATATAGCAGAAAACTGGGTAAAGAACATAAACAGATAATTCACAGAAATAAAAAATCCAAATAGCCAACATATTTCAGAATGCTCAAAGTCAGTAATGTTCAAGAAATTGCAAATTGAAATAACAATACATATAGCTTGACTTCCATCAGACTGGTTAAAATTTTTTTAAAAGATAAAATCTATTCTGCTTGAGATATAGCACCAAAGATTACTCATACATTAATGGTGGGAATGTGGATATTACAGACTTTGGGGCAAACTATTAGCAACATCTACTTTAAATTTTTTAAAAAATGTTAACTACGTCCTCCAACCCAGCAATTCTGTACTTCAGAATATACCCCTTAGAAATAAAACCACCACCATGTAAAAAATATGAAGAGATATATGAACTATACCACTGTTTTTAGTGCCAAATAAACTGGAAACATGATGAATGCCCATCAACAAGAGCATAGGCAGGAGAATAATGGGTGGTTTATTATGCCATGGGATATTATGCAGCCATTTGAAAGAGTGAATATCAGTTGACTTGCAGAGATTTTCATAAGGTATTTTTTTTATGGAAAAAAGCAAGGTATAAGAAATGATAGGCAATGTGTTTCCATCATATAAATCAATGACCAGTGTCCATATTATTTTGTGTGTCAATATCTATATAAGATTACATGGGCAAAGAGAAAAACCAAAAAGGTTATATTCCAAGTTATTTACATTTGAATAGGAATATATATTGAAAGAGAGAGAAAAAAGAGGGTGGAACCAAACAAAAAAGTATAAGAAAAAAAAGAGATTGCTCTTTTAAAAGGTGATGACAAGATCACAATTATATATTTATGTAAAATGGTGTGTGTGTGTGTGTGTGTGTGTGTGACTACCATGTATTCGAAAAACATTTAAAAGTTAAAAATATACCTTAAGTCACATACCAAATATAGATATACTATCTCTCAATAAGTCCAAAACAACTAACTTTTCCCCCTGTGTTGGAATAGGTTCTGATTCTTTGTATGTATGTGGATAAGTTGAATTAGTTGATATACATTTAGGGACCATGTTGTATTAAAAATGTGTAACACTGAACCTGAGAATAGCTTCCAACAGCAAAAGAGTATAGTTGAAATTGTATAAATCAGGTGCTCCTGTGCCATGAAGCTATGGGTCATGGCTCCAAACTGGGTAAACCAAGGCATCCCTGGGCACCACAGTGAACTCAGGGATAACACCAGATGTTTTCAAGAGAAACACAGAGGTATTTTGTATTTGATGAATACCCTGTTAAATACTATCTTTAAGTAATTTATGTTTTCAATGTTAAGTTACTCTACTATATTCTTTTCAATGTCATGATGTCTCTGTGAAACTAGAGTTTTGGCAGTTTGCTTAAATATGGAACAGGAAATGAGGGTGGTGGGGTCCGATATGATTTCAAGATATGATAAATTGTGTATGTCGAAAAGTTGAACACATTCCTATATTATACTATTATAAATACATAAATATGATTATTAAAGAGTAAAATTTAAATTATTTTTCCTTAAATTTATATGCATTACTTTTTCAAATGACTTGCTCAGTTGCTTGGACCTAACTACCTAATAAATGGAATAGGTAATTTTTTTTTTTTTTTTTTGCTAGATACATTGTGAGAAAATAACTGAGCCACTAAGGGAGCTGTGAGTACATAATCTGCTATAGAATGGTATAAACTAAGCTATTGGCTGAATAAGAAAAGGCAGCCCAAACCTCCATAGGGGAGGAGACAGTGGTTGCAACTACTATGAAAACAGCCATATGGACCTGTGACAGATGACTATTGCTGAACTACAATAAACTCCTTCCTCCTCAGATGTTAAAAAAATTAAATTTGAAAACTGCTACCACTGACTTTACTTGTATTTACACCAAGAAACTAATTGATATTCTATCCACTGCCTCTATTATAACCTGCAGGGATGAAAGAATACAAAACAATTACAAATCAATTACTGTTACACTGGGTTTTCAGAAACCATAAATCTGACAGCTGCTTTGCTGGGAGTCACAGTGAGTTTGACAGGTTTCTTAATATTCAGAAGCCAGGCATCAGATCTAGTCAGAATTCACACATTCTAATGTTGATTACTTCCTTTGTGTGTTTTGTAATGGGATTTGTTAAATACAAAGGCCACTTGTCTACATTATTATTGTAAAATAAATCATATTAGGATTCACCTATCCCATCACATTAGACATTTTTATTCTGGAAACTATCAGGGTTGCTAGTATTTTGAAGCATTTTCCAGATGCACTCTCCAACAATTTCAAACTGCAAACCTTTCCTGGCATATCCAAGAGAAATTTTTGACTGTGTTCTTCCATAAAGTTTCTATTTCCTTCTGAGAGAATGCCAATAAAATTATTTAATTTCTCCTGATCCATTTATTATCATCCACCAAGAATGTATCCAAGGGCAGTGCACATCATGCCAAGTGTTAAGCTAGGGTTTAGTCAGTGTCTATAAAGAAACAGTGAGTAAAAAATGACAAAAAGCTTTGGTGTTTAAAACACTTTTACATTTCTCTTGCCAAACTCAAGAAGTCTTAATAGTCTTGGTAATTAGGCCCCTAAATCTTGATGAGTGCTAAAGTGTTAGTGACCTCATAAAATTAACAGCTAGATACTTCACCTGTTCAGCTCCCCCTTATCAGATGCTGAGAAAAAACTAGGTCTTTCTCAAGAGAATTTGTTATTGTTAGCTCAGACTTCCAATTTTACCGTATGAATTCTAAAGTTTCAGGGTCTACTATACCCATATAGGAGTCTGCCTGGATAGATATCTCACTATCTAGAGCCTGAATCTGAAAATACCATTATAGGGCAGAGCTTCTCTTACTTTGAAACCACCCCAGTCTTTCCAAAGTGCCTTCACCTAGAAAGGTACATTGCATTATCATTCATCCATGCTCTACCTTGGGATGGGAAAAATGAATGGCAGAAGATAGATGGTCTGCCACAGTGGCCAGCTTTGGCCAGGAGATGGCAAGAGAGGACCACCCCAGTGGAGACAGCCAACACCTAAGGGGCTCCAGTTGGCACTGGGCCATTAGTGACAGTTCTCAGGAATTTAGCAATTCAAAAGCAAGGGCTTGAGTTGGAGGCCTAGGGTTGGTAGTTGAAGTATGCTGATATGCTTTGGCTGCACCTCGCCCAAATCTCAACTTGGATTGTATCTCCCAGAATTCCCATGTGTGATGGGAGGGACCCAGGGGAAGATAATTGAATCATGGGGGCTGGTATTTCCCATGCTGTTCTCGTGATAGTGAATAAGTCTCAAGAGATCTGATGGGTTTATCAGGGATTTCTGCTTTTGCTTCTTCCTCATTTTCTCTTGCCACTGCCATGTAAGAAGTGCCTTTTGCCTCCTGCCATGATCCTGAGGCCTCCCCAGCCATGTGGAACTGTAAGTCCAATTAAACCTCTTTTTCTTCCCAGTCTCAGATATATCTTTATCAGCAGCATGACAATGGACTAATACAGTAAATTGGTACCAGTAAAGTAAGGGGGTTGCTGAAAAGATACCTGAAAATGTGGAAGCAACTTTGGAACTGGGTAACAGGCAGAGACTGGAACAGTTTGAAGGGCTGAGAAGAAGACAGGAAAATGTGGGAAAGTTTGGAACTTCCTAGAGACTTGTTGAATGGCTTTGCCCAAAATGCTGATAGCGATATAGACAATAAAATCCAGGCTGAGGTGGTCTCAGATGGAGATGAGGAACTTGTTGGGAACTGGAACAAAGGTGACTTTTGTTATGTTTTAGTAAAGAGACTGGTGGCATTTTGCCCCTGCCATAGAGATTTGTGGAACTTTGAACTTGAGAGAGATGATTTAGGTATCTGTAAGAAGAAATTTCTAAGCAGCAAAGCACTCAAGATGTGACGTGGGTGCTGTTAAAGGCATTCAGTTTTATAAGGGAAGCACAGCATAAAAGTTCAGAAAATTTGCAGCTTGACAGTGCAATAGAAAAGAAAATCCCATTTTCTGAGAAGAAATTCAAGCCGGCTGCAGAAATTTGCATAAGTAGCAAGGAACCTAATGTTAATCCCCAACACCCTGGGGAAAATGTCTCCAGGCCATGTTAGAGACCCTCAGGGCAGCCCCTCCCATCTCAGGCCCAGAGGCCCAGGAGGAAAAAGTGGTTTCATGGGCTGAGCCCAGGGTCCCTGTGCTGTGTGCAGCCTAGGGAAATGGTGCCCTGTGTCCCAACCACTCTAGCCATGGCTGAAAGGGGCCAACATACAGCTTGAGCTGTGGCTTCAGAGGGTGGAAGCCCCAAGCCTTGGCAGCTTCCACGTGGTGTTGAGCCTACAGTTGCACAGAAGTCAAGAACTGAGGTTTGGGAACCTCTGCCTAGATTTCAGAAGATGTATGGAAATGCCTGGATTCCCAGGCAAAAGTTTGCTGCGGGGGCAGGGCCCTCATGGAGAACCTCTGCTAGGGCAGTATGAAAGGGAAATTTGGGGACACACGGAGTCCCTACTGGGGCACCACCTAGTGCAGCATTGAGAAGAGGACCACTGTCCTCCGGACCCCAGAATGGTAGATCTACCAACAGCTTGCACCATCTGTCTGGAAAAGCTGCAGACACTCAATGCCAGCCCATGAAAGCAGCCAGGAGGGAAGCTATACCCTGCAAAGCCACAGGGGCAGAGCTGTCCAAGACCATGGGAACCCACCTCTTGAATCAACATGACCTGGATGTGAGACCTGGAGTCAAAGGAGATCATTCTGGAGCTTTAAAAATTGACTGCCCTACTGGATTTTAGACTTGCATGGGCCCTGTAATGTCTTGTTTTGGCCAATTTCTCCCATTTGGAATGGCTGTATTTACTCAATACCTGTACCTCCATTGTATCTAGGAAGTAACTAGCTTGCTTTTGATTTTACAGGCTCATAGGCAGAAGGGACTTGCCTTGTCTCAGATGAGACTTTGGACTGTGGATTTTTGGGTTAATGCTGAAATGAGTTAAGATTTTGGGAGACTGTTGGGAAGGCATGATTAATTTTGAAAAGTGAGGACATGAGATTTGGAGGGGCCAGGGGCAGATTGATGCGGTTTGGCTATGTCCTCACCCAAATCTAAACTTGAATTGAATCTCCCAGAATTCCCACGTATTGTGGGAGGGACCCAGGGGGAGGCAATTGAATCACAGGGGCTGGTCTTTCCCATGCTATTCTCGTGATAGTGAATAAGTCTCAAGAGATCTGATTGGCTCATCTGGGGTTTCCGCTTTTGCTTATTCCTCATTTTCTCTTGCTGCTGCCATGTAAGAAGTGCCTTTTGCCTCCTGCCATGATTCTGAGGCCTCCCCAGCCATATGAAACTGTAAGTCCAATTGAACCTCTTTTTCTTCCCCGTGTCAGGTATGTATTTATCAGCAGAGTGAAAACATACTAATACGCGTGCCTAACTCAAAGAGAGAGTCAATCAGGTTAGGATACCAGTGGGAATCTTGCCCAGCCCTAGTAGGATGATGGGGATGCCAGAAAGTAGAAGAATCCAAGCAAGAAGGATGGAACAAATCAGGAGTCATGCCTTACACAGGTTATTGGGCAACAAGGAATGAACCAGATGGATGCTGAAAAGCCGCTGAGGTTGGCAGGATCTAGGGGTAACCAGTTGGTTTTGGAACTCTAGGATGAAGCCACCATTCATGTATCAGGGTAGGTTTGATATCCTACAACTCTCTGCCAGTGTGAACCCTCATCAGAATCCTCATCAGCCTACTTTAGGAAGCTTGTCACTACAAGCCAAGAAATTTGAGTTCTTGCCATCTTCTATTCTTTTATTTACTGTGACCAAGCCAAGATTAGCAAGTTCTTCTCTCTCCCCAAAGCTCAACTCTAGTTTATAAAGTGGAGTTCCTAATACTCATCTAATGGTAGCATCAACTGTCCTTCCCCTGCCACTCAAGCAAACAAATGGACATGGAGCCCTTAGGCCAAGCAAGAGAGAAGTTGGATCAGATCCCAACAAAGTCATCTTACAAGAAAAAAAAGTGCAGTGGGGGTGAAAATTATGGAACTGCAATCAAGTACTGATGTTGTACTTACCAGGCTTTGTCAACCACTTTATGATTGTTAAGATAATTAATAGAAAATTGCATAATGGCTTAAAGAAAGTTTATACGTTCTTTAAAACCTATCTGCAGGGAAGTTCTTTAAAGCAGTAATTAGCATAATGAGAAATGAGAAAATTTCAGCACTATTCCTCCCGCAAATGTGAATAAATCTATTAGGCACCTCACTAGCTATTCTAAAGACAGAACTCTAATGTACCTTAAGTGCTGTGGAGGGCAGAAGGTCATCAATATTACAAAGTTATCTGGCATCCGTTTTATAGGATCAGCTCCAGGTGGCTTTGCCACTTCTGAAATAGTACTTCCTCCACTATAAAGAAAATTCTTTGCCATTGTGACCTACTGTGATACTCACTTATGTAAAAATCTTAGTAACAACTTTGTCAGAGTACAAATAGTGTGGATTTTTTAAAAAAAGAATCAATTCTATCATTACTGGAATGCCATCATAGCTGTAATTTAAGAACAAATTTATTGAAGTGAAATGCAGTGCTGTAAGGACGGCCTAAGTTATATCTGTAGGAGTTTGTCTGAATTATGAGAGGAAAGAAGACTGGCATTTCTTGAGACTTTATATGATTATGTAACTTAATCCTCACAGCATCTCTGTGAAGTGGGCATTCTTGCTACTATTTGATAGATGAAGAAAAAGAGGCTCAGGGAGGATTTTTAACTGGCCTCAGTAGGCATAACTATTGAATTGCAGATTTGGTATTTGAATCTGACCTCTTCCTTAAAGTAATTTTTTGGAGGAAAAAAAAAAACTATTTCCAGTTTCCTGGTTACTAATCAAACTCAGGTTCCCATGTAACGTGTGTCTATGCTTTACTTTAGGAGGTCATCTCAGCTCCAAATGTAGCAGAAAGCCTAGACTTTTCCCCATTTTTTTCTCCCAAAGAGAGAGTCACCCTTATGGTACAGGGTACACACCCATTTGCATTTTCATTAGTTGAGATAAATCATTTTGCTATTGAGGATGATTTGCCCAGCAAAGCTTTGGAAGCTCTCATTTGCACTCCATGAGTAACCAGATACTTCATTCCCCAAAACACTTAAATATGTGACACTTTTTCTTTTTAAAAGGGCAATTTGGAAACAAACTAATGTCAGCCCTCCTTCACAAAATGAGATGACCAGTTCTATCCTTTCTCATATCTTGGGTGGTAATTGGGTCAAAGGGATGGCAAATGAGATGGGGGATATGAGCTCGGTCAAAGCAAGAGAAGAAGATTCAAGGAGATGATTTAATTTTCTTAGCGGCTGGATAAAGAATTCCCTGAGGGAAGAGACACACTTTCCTTGTTGAGAAGATGCCTAGATAAATTCATCTTAGAGTAGAATCTTAGCCTTCAGGGCCTGAATGAGGATAGAATTGTTTAGCTTGAGACTTGGGGTAAGATTTGCCTTTTCCTCTCAAGAGGGAGGAGACAGTAAGGCAGAGGAAGACAGTGGAAGAGGGTAAGTGATGAAATAAGAAAAGGCTTCTTCCACCTCACTTCGTACTTTTTTTTTTTTTTTTTTTTTTTTTTTAGAGAAAGGGTCTGGCTCTGTCCCCTGAGCTTGAGTATAGTGGCATAATCATAGCTCACTGTAGCCTAGAATTCCTGGGCTCAGGTCATCTTCCCACCTAAGCCTGCTTAGTAGCTGAGACTACAGCCATGAGCTATGAGCTACCATGCCTAACACTACCCTCATTCTTAATCAGATTACCAAAGTCACAAAACACTTGAGAAAAATGGAATTTTTAAAATGAAAATTTATGAAAAGGCTGGGCATGTTGTCTGGAATGACAAATGGGTAGTACGGGAAAAAAAGGAGGTTGTAGAGGTAGAAACCCACAAAAAGTATGGTTCTGGGAGCTTTTATCAATTGGCAGAGGTTGGGGATGGCTCTCGACTCCTCCAGATCATTACATGGTTTAGGTCAAGCTTAACCAGATGCCCAAGGCAGCTAACACCTGCACTTAGTAACTTTACAATTCTGTGCTATTGCTGTTTCTCAGTTCATTTGCTTCTCTTGGGACCCTAGAACTTTTACCATTCAACAGTGATGTTTTGGGTTAACTCTCAATAACAGTGTGAAGAAAAAAGAAAAAACAGATGTGGAAATAGAAGCAGGTAGGATATCAGGGCATTTCTCAAAAATCATAATTATCTGGCTGAGAAGAGATAAAACCCTGCATTAGCATTGCTTTAATGCTCAAATGAACAATCAGGAGGCCTTTTTGAGAGGAGGTAAATGGCTGTATTACTATTTATAGTCAATCAATTAGGGAGCAAATGATAACACTCAAATGAGGTTTCCCTGCTTGGGAAATATAAATAGTGACCCACCATGATGCTTATTTTATTAAGGATCTTTCTAACAACTTTGATGCTTACTTCAAAAGGAAACACATTTGTAAAATACATGACTCCGGCCCCTTCCATCAAATCCTCATTTTCTCTGTGGTTAAGTTCACTTATCCTAAGTAAGGAAGCCTTAGTTGGCTAGAAGTTGACAACTTCTCTCTCTCTGTATGTCAGAATATTAAGAGGCACCCAGGAAGACAGTGTCTAAATCTATTATATGACATTTCTGAAATCTACTTAAGATCACCTCGTGGTCACTCAAATTAATAGCTACTATTTGCCAAGTTCTATATTAAATGTTTGATATACCAGACTTCATCCAATCCTCACAAAAGCCCTAGAATGCAGGTAGTTTTCCCATTTTGTGGATGAAGAAACTGAGGGTCATAGTGATTAACTTACCAAGTGTTATTCATTTGCTTGTTCATCCATTGATTCTTTCAATATCTATTTATGGAGTGCCTACTGTATACCGCACATCATTCTCATTGCTGAAGATAGAACAGTAAATGTAAGAGAAAAAAAACGTAGATTCATGGAATTTGTATCTGACTGAGCTGAAAAAGGGTAACCAGAATAGGAGGAGCTGACATCTGAGCAATATTAAGTAAGAATTCTATAACTGCCCCTTGAAATAGAAAGGTTTGCTATGTAAAATTTCATTGCTTTCTGCAGGAAGCCTGGATAACAACATAAAAGAATATCATTACTTTTACAGATATCATTATTTTATAGATAGCATCATTCTTTTATGGATATCATGATATTTTTATGAATATCATGAGTATCAGCAAAGGTTTATTATGGTTTTTTTGCCAATATTGCAATTAAAGCTTATACATGTTGAGACAGGAAAAAAAAGCCACATACACAAAAGTAACTAGACCAACCCCACTGAGATTCCCATGGGGAAGGAGACAAGGCAGGAAAGAATACATACACCACAAAATAATTTCTTTTAGGAAAACAAAAAAACAATCTTTTCTATACAGGATATGACCATTTAGAATACCTTCCAGATATAGTAATTTATATTTCCCCCAAGAAGTTCTGAGTTGATGCAGGTGTCTTTAATTATGATAAAGCAGCAAGCATTTTATCCTCTTGCACAATGAGCTTTTCCTTTTCAAATCGGACAAGTAATAAAGTCTTATGATGAATGTGATTTAGCAACTGACTTAATAACTGAGATAACGTGAATCACAGCTGCCACATTCAAGTAGCCTTCGTTTGATGCAGCTGATCTGCAGTATACCCTTCATGAGTGTGCATTATGATAAACCTGTCTACTGCTATTGTGTACTTATAATAACTTAGGTTATTCTTCCTCCACATCTTCCATGTGTTTCTGGAGATGTCGCAGTGTAATTTAGCTCAAGTTAATGATAGTCCTCAATGCAATATTACCAGTTATCATTTTTCACTTTAAAATAGCACATAAGTGGCTAATGTTCCCTGGCATAGATGAAGTCCTAGGCTAGCTAATGAGGAGGTTATGATGGACAGAACAAAGAGGTCACAGGAAATTGTGCTTCTGGCTCTCTAATCAGATCAGGTTTACCTCCCAGATTTCACCTGTCTCAGGAAGGCAAAGGACTGAAAGGAAATTGGTTGCTAACATCAAGGAATAAATAGTATTCTCCTACACTGTGTAGGGGATATATTTTTTGGAGGAAAATTCAACAATATATAACAAAAGCCTTAACAATGTGTATGTTCTTTGATCAAGCAACTTAATACTTAGAAATTTATTTTAAGAAATGTCTAAAGCAGAATTTTCTGTAATATAAGGAAAATAAAACAGAAATATCCAATAATATGACTTTGATTAAATAATTATGGTGCATCCAATATTGTTTTTAGCAAACACTTACAGGGTGCATCCTATGTGTCAGGGTCTCTAAGCATTTAAAATATTAATTTAATCTCCATAACAACCCTATGAGGCAATACTTTTATGATTCCTATTTCACTGGTGAGTGAACTGAGCCACAAGGATTTAATAACTTGCCCAAAGTCCCATGGCTGCTAAATGTCTGACCAGGCATTTGAACCCAGCAATCGGACTCCAAACTCAGTGTTCTCAAACTCTATTTATGTTATCTCACAACAATGGAATATTTTTGTGGAAAAATGCTCAAAATATGCAGGTGGGTGAGTGAGCAAAAAAAAGCAGGTTTAAAATAGGATGAACAGTGTGACCCTGTTTTATAGAAAAAAAAAAAGAGAATATAGCCATAAAAAGAAACCTTAAAGGTCTATCAAGATATTTCAAACTAATAACAGTAGTTATTTTGGGGTGACATCTTTACCTGCTTCTGAAATTTTCTTTTTGCTTATCTCTTAGTTCTAATTATTGTTATGAAGAAATTATATTCAAATGTTAAGCCCCTTAGAAATGAAACAATTGGAAGTCTGAATATGAAAAATAATATTATAACTAAATTGTAACATATATAACATAAAATCTATTGCTAGCTATACTGCGGTGAAAATTGTACATTCCCACATTCCTGCTAGCAGTATACATTATTACACTCCTCTATAGAAAGTAATGTGGCAATGTAAATTAAGAACTATGAAAATGTTCACTTCCTGTTACCCCATGGTCCTGCTTCTGGAAATTATCCTATGATCACAACTCAAAAGAAGAAGACTGCTTTGTCCATTTAGCAAGAAATATATGACTGAAATATTTAATTTGTGTATTTACTGGTAGAACCCTAAGAGTCTGGACAGGCTACCAGGGTTTCTATTTGTACATCTTCCCAACAGGCTTATGAGGAAAAACAATGACTAGACACATTGAAGAGTTCTGAGATTGTTTAACAAAGGCCTCCTGTCAATGACCTGGGTGTCACTCCATCCAGAAAAGGCCCTCAGAAAAGTGTAGAATAGATCTAAATCCAGGATACCAGTGGATTTTAGGAGGCAGCAACTCCTAAAGGAGGAGTATGATGCCTTGTGTTGTCACTGGTATTATCTTCCCTTCAAGGAGACTTGGTTCAAGCTTCTAGCATGAGGGCCTGTGAATAGTGGAAAGAGTAAACCACATAAAAGAATCGTGACATTAGGATTATTATGAGAAGCAAAGAGATCAAGGCTTCCTTCCTGTTTGGGAACTCATAAGCATTAGTGGAAAAACTCTTCTTCCTGGGAACTGAAAATATCATGCTTCCCTCTCTGTGATAAGCAATGCTGGAACCAAGCATTTCTTTCTGTGCTAAACTTACTGGGAACAACCAGAAGTAATTTAGTTAATTAATCTAAGAAATGCTATATTTGTATTTGGAAGATGAGACCATGAGACAACCTAACAGCTTATTTATGAAGACTAATGGCTTTGCTTATCAAGAATTGCTTTAGGCCACTCACCTTACCGTGCCCACCAGTCAAAAGCTGTTACATCATAAATTCTTCCCAGTCCCAACCAGTTCTCTGTCTTGTAAAACCTGCCTTAAATTACCTAGCCCAGACCCTAAAACCCTTTAAAGATTCTCCCTTCACTTCCGCCATCTTAGACACTATGAGGACTCTGTCAAGGTCCTTTACTATAGTCTAATCATCTTTGCTTGATCAATAGGTTTTCTGGTGGTCTTTGAGAGAGGCAGCAGTTAACTTCTCTCAGATTAAGGAACAAAAAATGAATTTGAAAGACAGAAATCTATGTGTTGATGGAAGTGACATCGCTGAAGCTGAGGCAAATCTAGAACCCTGTGAAGGATTGCTACATCACCAAGAAGGCCGCAAGGAAAAACTTATGATGAAGGAGGGCTGAAGACATATGAGGAAGGGGAAGCTTCAACTTACTGACTATTGGGACCAAATGGTGCAAGAAAGACAATGGACATCCTAAGTGGATCTGGCACTAGCAGCTTTATACTGTCAAGCATCAGGGTGACCAGGCAGAATATATGAATTCTACTGGGCTATGTATGACAGGGAAGGTGGGCCTTGAAATTGATAGGTTGGGGAATCAGAAGGTCCATTTGTTGGTGCTCAGAGCTAGAGTCCTGGAAATGTTACTGACTGCACTGTGGTTCAAGGGATAACCTCTGGCACCAGATTGCCTGCATTCAGACTCTGGCCTGCCACTCATTAGCTGTGTGGCTTTGGCCAAGCTACTTGAGTTTTGTCCAATACTCTAAGCCTCAGTTTTCTCATCTGTAAAATGAAATTACAAATAATAATACCTAGTTTGTAGGGTTGTTTTGAAGATTAAGCAAAGTGTTTTACATAGTATCGGGCACATAGCAAGTACTCAAGAAGTGTTAGCTTTTGTTTATTACTTCTTTATCATTATCCCCGTGGTGGAATTCTTCCAGGTACCAGAAGGGAAAAACACTGAGAGGCTTAGTCAAAGATGTCATTATGGTATTATTTATAACAGAAATAGATAGTGTGGTGCTGGTAAGTTTGTAGCATTTGCCAATTTTCAAGGTGTAAATACCTGCATCATAGCCAATTTCTGGCTACCAATTTGAAGTCACTGAACTCAGAATAGGGAAGAGATGGGCACAATTGGCTCCCAAAAGCTGGTACCAGCCAGCTCAAGCACAGCACTAGGAAGAGGATTAAATATTTGCCAAAGTAGAATGTCCAATATGATGTCTCTTGATAACACAGTTGATGTTATAAAAATTAGAATTCTAAAAACTGGATACAGCCGTACAAAATGCTCGTTATATTAGAAAAAAAACAGATAAAAATCATATATGTAATGAAATCGCAAGTCACATGCTCCCTCAGTTCTAAGATGCACAGTTTTCACAGTTTTGTTCATTTTATCTGTTCATAATACATTTTACAATCATATTTAATGTTTCATTTTTTCATCCTGAACATCTGCTAATAAATCACTGATGCTCATCACAAGCAATGCTGCTGCAAACTCAAAGATAAATGGCAAATAACATGTTGCTAACATTGGGATGGAGACAGGAAAGGAATAGAAAAAACGAAAACAGATTTGTTGTTGAAGCAGGGTTTTAAGTAATTTTTTTCTCCTTATGTGGATGCCTGTTAATGTTGTATCCACAATAAATCATAACAGAAACGTTGAAATCTAAACGTAGGCATTAATATATGTGTGCAAGGAAGGGAAAAAGTCTCTTTCTCTCTCTTCGACTTTGATTTTTTTGCCTGTAACTTACCTATGACACTCTAATTAAGGGATAGTAAAGGCACACAGTGTGGAAGGTGCTAAGTGTGAGCGTGTGTGTGTGTGTGTGTGTACTGTATTTAGATATTTAGGAAAAGATCTTTCATCACTTGGTTTGCCCTCTATCTAGGAGGGACAAACCATATTGAGACATCTATTTAGAGGTGGCCCTTTACAGAAAACTGAAGAAAACCAGTTCAGATTGATTACAAAACATGCAGGACTCAATAAAGAAGGGCAGGACCTGCCTGAACCCTGTGAGTGGCATCTTTTCATATTAATAGCCCAGTTGGCTCCCTTCGGCCTGACTAGGGCACAGTTGAGAGGCTGGGGAAATAATGACCCCTTTTCCCTTTGGGCAAGGAGAGGACACTGTTCATGCTTCATCATACTTGAAAGGAAAAAAAGCCCCAGCCACAATTTTTTCCTCTGCTGCTTCAGTGAATATTTCTTCAAAACAATAGCTTCAGACCCAATCTGCTTACCATAAGGATAACTTTGAGCCAGAAAGATTTCTTTTCAGTTCCCCAAATCCCTGCTACCCCAAACATTCACACTCAGATTATATGTTTATTTATTTATTTTTTTTAGGAAAAACACATTTTGAGTGTTTGCATCCATAAAGCCAAGTACCCTTACCACGCAGAGCCTACACCCTGGTATTCTATTTGGAAACCAAGTATCCAATTTCTGGACTATCTGGGTCTTAGGCTTTTCTGATGTTTTGCCACTTCATTTTTCCACTCAAGTCTAGTTAAGAGTAACATAGAGATTATAAAAAGTAGCTCAATGCAGCCATTGACTAGTATATCTGGAATCCAAATACCTAGTGGAAGAGGAGGCTGAGATTTAGGATTGTAATCAGGCTTAGGCAGTTTTTCACATATCAGAAGTGTCAATGCTCTCTTGTTCCCACCATTTCTGCAGAAAACCAAGAGCTGGTTTTCGGGAACATTTGCACCCACTCATTCTAGAGCTGGTCGTGACTTCTGACGGCTTGTATAGGTCACTAAGGCAGCCCAGAAAGCTGTCAGAGCCCAGGAATTTCAATTTCTTTTGTTGCATGGAGAAGTGGAAATGAAAACAGACCACTCGACAAGCTAAACTGCATACAGCAGAGACTTGAAAAAAAATTCTATCGGCAATGTAATATCCTGAGCCCAGAATGAATCTATCCATTGGGACAGAAATTGAATCAGAATCCTCCTTTGTGTAAATGCCCTTCATGTTGATCTTTTCTTTCCATCCAGTGCTGTTTTGGTATCAAATAGAATCTTTCAATTTTAAGAAAGTGTAGTACTTAAAGGACCTTGAACTGGCTGAGATTTTGGCTAACACTATGCAAAAACTGCTTTAATCAGAAGAGTCCTGGGGGATGTCTGCTGAACAGCTTCAGCTCAAGCAGGATGGGAATGGCTCCCTCTGATCAGCTGTTGAAAGATTTTGAAAAAATTGAATTTATTTCCTTCTGCTGTCATGGATGATTTTGCCTTGTTTTTTTATCCTCTGCACCACAAACTCAATGCCACACTTCCCTGCCGTGCAACCAGATTGGACATGAATACTGAATGAGTCCCCTGGAAAGAAACTCAAGCCCCAAACTAGGCCATGATTCAAGAGAAAGGCTACCTCCAACTCTCTTAAAGTGATTTGCTTACTGAAGGAAAATTCTAAGTTCTTTGCATCTTATATATGCTAGAAAAAGATGTTTTAAATATTTAATAGGCCTGAGAACTAGGCAGAGCCAATTGTAATTATATTATAATCCACATCTGGCATGAGGATGTGAAGTTACAACAAATGTCTGCAAGCCTTGACCTCATTCCAGCTTGGGTTCATCCATTCGTGCTGTCAGAAAAACCTATATTTTATTGCCCATGCAGTTTTCCCTTGCTTATGGATTCCCTAGTGTTAGGTGAGATAACTTATTTATTTCACTGTTCCTCTCCTTGAATACACTTCATTCATCAGAGGGCAAGCTCAGGGATGGGGTTGGGAAGCTCTAAAATCAATTTGCTATACAAGTGAAATTAAGAAATACTACTGGTGGTTGTTTCTCTCAAGGTTCTGGGAAGATGTGAAGAAAACTCAAGTGCCCGGTTCCGTTCCTCTGAAAAACTATGAGACATGGCCATCTGTAAATGAAGGTGTATGTTTGAGTGAAGATTTAACTGTATTAAACCTAACAGCTACTTTTGCAGACAAGATGGCTACCAGCTGATTGGTCTGTGCTGAAAAGGAAAGATTCAAGCATTTTCTTATAAGTTAGTAAGGAGCTTAGATGTGAGTTATGTCCAGAAAAAAATGATTACCTGACACTTCAAGCCGCAGTGATGATAACCCGTATAGGAGGCGAGGATAAAATGCTGCCTTCAACAAGTGGTGATGAAACAACTAAAAGGACAAGCAATACTGTGTGTATGTTCAGAAAACCTCTTTCTTCATTCCTATTTGCTTACTTTCTCCTGCCTATCCTTCCTGGAAGAACAGTTTTGCTGGTCTTAAAATTTACATTGCAACTGTTAATGGAGGGAAAGAGCTTCTTTCCTCCTTTATTTTGGGTTGAACTATGAGTGATTTTTTGTCTATCCCACCTTTGAAATAGCCCGCTATAAGTCAAATAATAGGAGCTGTATTATGAGAAGAACATAACTTATTTTCTCTTATCTACATTTTTTTTGGCTAATGGGACAAAATTAAAGGTTCAATTTATTCTCAGAATTAAACTACTCTTGTTCTGGGCCCCAAAACACTCAAGATGAGTTTGCACAGTTCTTGATGCATTCACTTCAGTAAAAAAGCAAGAACCTCAACCTTGAAATGACCTCAAGTTCTGTCATTTCCATATATAGGAGTTTTTGTGTGTCTGTGTGTCTTTTGTTTGTTTTCGCAGCACAAAATGTATTCTGCACACTCACTCACCCAACATGTCTTCACAAGCAATTGTTGACTTTCTATTTTTGTGTTAGTGTATTGCAAATGTGAAAGGATTTTGAACGGAGCTTTTCCTGTTGTCCTGGAATTTACTCCACATTTTAAAGAAAAGAATAAATCAGGAGACAGACACCCCTTCTCAGAAGACAACCAACAATAACCATCACTGCCTTCAATAAAAGCTTAAGGTTAGAGAGGAGGGAAGGAAGGCCAAGAAATACTGAAGTTGTACTTCCTGTCTAATTGCGGATATAGTGACTTCCCTTTCTCCCCCCAAAGCGGGGTAGAACTTCATCACTCCACAAATTCAGTGAGGCAGACGAGCTGCAGGGGAGCTCTCATCAGAGATAGGTGGAGCTAGCAACCAGGGGAGACAAGGTGGAGCCAGCAACAAGAGGGCCAACACCTAGAGGAAGCTCCGGGAGGCCAGGGTGTTATGGGGGCACTCTTCTAGAGGCCAGAGTGAAGGTCTGGGATAGCTTAAGGAGGGCTGGGATCCTTTACTCAGTGCTTATAACCACCTGCTTGTCTGTAAGCCCGCAAAGGCAATTTCTAAAGTTGATATTCTGAGATTTCTGCCACCTAAGGTCCAGTTTATACTGTGGTTTTGCCACCGAAAATTCTCATCTTTGGAAACCCCCCCCGACTTACCTATCTCACTGGGTTAAATGTCATGACTTGGATCCCTGAATCTAAACTTCTAAAGACTTCACATCACTCAAAAGTTATGTGCTAGAGTTGTGTGCCTGAAAAATATGGAGACATTACATATCTTTTCAAAAGTTGGATATTTCATTTTATTGATCAAGCCAGAAGACATGAAAATTTGTTTATAAAAGTCATGGCTAAAAGCAGTGTCTGATGACCATGATAGTCCTTATCTTGATTATAGTTTCATATTTATATATGCCTATTTGTTAAAGTTTCTCTCTCACCAAGTTTAAGCTCCATGAAAGTAAGAAGCACGTCTGACTTCTTTAATGCTATATCCTCAGTATCTGGTGAAGAGACTGAAACATAATAGATGCTCGATCAATAGATGTTGAAGAAACAATAAAAAATCTTTAAAATTTTATTTTGTTTCTATTTGTTTTAGATGGAGTCTCGCTTTGTCACCCATACAGCATTTTGTTTTGTTTTGTTTTGTCACTGTTACAGTTGGTATGTTTGACCCTCCAAACCTCATGTTGAAACTCGATCCGAATGTTGAGGGTGGGACCTAATGTGAGGTGTTTTGGTCATGGGGTCAGATCCCTCATGGATAGATTAATGCCCATTTTGGGTGAAGGGTGAGGGGTGAGTAATAGAGTTGCTACTCTGTAACTTCCCATAAGAGCTGATTGTTAAAAGGTCTGGCACCTCCCCTCTCCCCTCCTGCTTCTTCTCTCGCCATATGATTTGCACACACCCAGTCCCCTTTGTCTTCCACCATAAATGGAAGCAGCCTGAGCCCTCACCAGAAGCAGATACTGGTGCCATTCTTCTTGTGCAACCTGTAGAACCATGAACCAAATAAACCTGTTTTCTTTGTAAGTTACCCAGCCTCAGGTATTCCTTTATAGCAACACACAAACAGATTAAGACAGCAAGTGACAAGGAAATTTGGATGCAGAATCCACATTGATTTTTCAAAATCCCCATTCTGATTAGGTTGATACTATCTGAAAATGGCTTCATGTGCTCCTGGTTCCATGTCAGACTCCTGCTACACAGTTAGAGGTTGGAGCTGGGTTTTTAATTTTTTTTGTTTGTTTGAGCACACACACATTTCCAGATACAGTCATTTTTGCCCATACATTTACACTGAGTTCAATTAATTTTAAGAGAGTTATGGCTCTTTTCTGAGCCATCACAGCACTCAGTATCCATTCGCAAATGAACAGGCAATGAACGGAGTGAGGCTACAGTGAAGTTCGTGGAGGGAGATGTCCCAGGAGGTTTAACAGTTTTATCATTCCTCAAAGCAGGAGTTGGGCTGTTATAGGTGGCAGCATCACAAGGCTTGGCTGCACCATCTTCAGTGCCACTGAGAGGAAGGAATGACAAAGAAGAGAAGGCTACTTAGCCCATACCTACACCATGCCAATAAAGTGCTTAGCATGTAGCAGATGCTGAAAAAATTCCATGTTAAATGAATAAACAGATTCAATACATTTTATTATAACCAATAATTGGTATTAGTAAGGAACTATAGAGTGAGATCTCAAGAGTGTTGCCACAGTAAATGTGATGATAGAACCTTTGTCAGACAGTGTGTACAGAGTGTGTGAGGTATGAGGCAGCATCTCCACATTAGTCACATGCAAGGGAGTTTCACTTAGGGATTCTTGACAGTATCAGAATCCCTATATGCATCTCCTCGAGCTGACTCATCAGAGAGCCCCAAGTGTAAGAAGCCATAATTTCCCCTGAAGCATAAATTACTGATGTGAAGTCACCTGTGTTTCTACTCAGATTTGTGAAACACAGATGGCCTGGTAACGCTCCATCAATTGGAAGAAATGAGTGCAGTGGGGTGAGATGTTTATCTACCCCAGATCTCACAGCATGTCATTTAATATTAGCACATTTCTTCCATTTGTGTTTCTGTTGGTGTTTTGCTCCTTCTGAGAGCTTATGATTTATAGACTACATCATGAATGTGCATAGGGAAAGCCTGGACATAGAGCTGCCCAGTGAGCATTGTTTACTGAAGTGCCCCTGGGCTGATGTGCTTGCTGCCTGTATACAGCATTAACAGACACACCATGGGAGACAGTGTTTCCTTAAGAACTAGGAAGTGATCACGAATCCAAAAATCTATTTAAACCTTTTTAGAATGTATTGACTCTTTTGGACTGAACTAACACTTGGGTAGATGACAAAGGGATAGAATTAGTTAAGCACTTTACTGGGTATCTAGTACATATTAGGCAGTACAGAATGTTGTAAAATCCAGCATAGGTAAAACACCGTTCACTCTCAATTTGGAATCTGATAGCCTGCCAAATGAGGTAGTATAATAAAGAAAAACTAGCCATGGTTTGTTAGGCCAGCATTTTCATATTTGTAGAGAGGAATATAAGGGATTTAAGGAAAGATTTAGCTGCCATCAGCAAGGACATACCTGTTTTATTTTAATAAATGTACAAATTAATGTTTGTTTTTAAAATGATAAAACAATACATGATTATTAATGAAGTTTTACTTATTTATTTATTTATTTGAGAAGGAGTTTTGCTCTGTCACCCAGGCTGGAATGCAGTGGTGTGATCTCAGCTCACTTCACACTCTGCCTCCTGGGTTCAAGCGATTCTCCTGCCTCAGCCTCCCAAGTAGTTGGGACCACAGGTGTGTGCCACCATGCCCGGCTAATTTTTGTATTTTTAGTACAGACAGGCTTTTGCCATGTTGGTCAGGCTGGTCTCGAACTCCTGATCTCAAGAGATCCACCTGCCTTGGTCTCCCAGAGTGCTGGGATTACAAGCATGAGCCACTGCTCCTGGCCAAGGAAGATTTAAATAAGACTTAAATGAAAAAAAAATCATCTGTGATCTAATTATGCACATATAGCCACTATAGAATTTTGATATCTTTTGTATCATTTATTTTTTAAAAATCCCCTATCCAAAGCATCTTGTTTGGGTCTTGATTTTTAATAACTGTGAAATCTCGCATCCTGTTTTTCTACATCATGTGCTACTGTAAACATTTTAACCTGTTAAGAAAACTCTTTACAAATATTTTAAATGGTTACTTAATACTATATTAAGTTTCTTAACCCAACTTACTTAACCATTTCCTATTGCTGGACATTTTCAGTGCTATCCAAATGTCTGCTCTTTTAAGATAGCAGGGTGATACATACCTTTGTGCCTAATGTTTTAAAACATATATTTTGAGACTATTTCATTAAGGAAACTGAGGCTTAGGATTATTAGACACTTGATGGCCTGTTCAATAGTCATTACTCCCTTCTTCCTTGCTAGCAGAACTCCAGCTTCTTCCAGCAGGCAGGGTCCTCATAGAAGCTGGGGACCTACCCAGAGATGAACCATGATTAGTTAAAACCCCAAATGGCCTTTTGTCAGTGACTGATTTAGAGATGAGGCTCTATCTAGTTCCAGCCAAAAATACAGCAGGGGAAGCCTGCTGAGGGAATTCTGCAATATATTTTCTACGCTGAAAAAAAAGGTAAGAAAAAAAAAAAGGACCTCTTTCTTGTAGACACAGGAGACATACATCTTGAATTGTAGCTCCCACAATTCCCAATTTCCATGTGTTATGGGAGGGACACAGTGGGAGGTAATCGAATCATGGGGGCTGGTCTTTCCCATGCTTTTCTTGTGATAGTGAGTAAGTCTCATGAGATCTGATGGTTTTATAAAGGGGAGTTTCCCCGCACAAGTTCTCTTCTCTTGTCTGCCACCATGTGAAATGTGCCTTTCACCTTCTGCCATGATTGTGAGGCCTTGCTAGCCACATAGAACTGTGAGTGCATTAAACCTGTTTCTTTTGTAGATTGCCCAGTCTTGGGTATGTCTTTATCAGCAGCATGAAAACAGACTAATATACCAGGCTTCAAAACTCAAAGACAAAGGAAACAGTGCAAATGTCATGGTTTCTCTGCATTTGACAGAAAACCACAATGTGCTGATAAGAGAAGACTTAGAGGGCAAAGCACATCATGAAGATAAAGGCACAAGAAATGCACCAGTTTAAAGAGGCCCCTGGCTTCCTAAGCCCTCATGCACAAATGTGATCCAGAGGTGGATAATTGTGAAGCAGCAGACAAACAGTTACTCTCACATTCAGGCTCTGGGCCCAGGTGTCCTCTTTCAGGCTTGAATATCCTTTTTCACATTTACCTCTTCTCTCCTTCCTGGCTTACCCTGCAGTATCTTCTGACCTGGTCACTGTCTCACTCCCATCCCAACTTCTCAATAGTTTTCCAGTAAGCCTCTCAAACCAATGAAGCATCTTACTCAGTTGGTGATGGTATATCACCTATCAATATATTTGTTATGGACCTGATGTCAATACCTCCTTCAGTAAGATTGTGTCCCTTCTCATAGGTCAGGAAGCCAAGGCTCAAGGATTTCCAGAAACAGAGTTTCACTGATAGCAAATGGTAGAACAGGATTCCAATTTGAGTCCAGGACCTATATTCCTTTCACTGTCTGAGGAACTTCCAACACCCTGATGGGAGGCTTTGAGAAATCAGAGCATTCAGAGAGAGGATGCTGATGGCATCTTTGTTGAACATTCACCTTGGCCTCCTGTCACCACCCACAAGGGATAAGAAGAGAGTGTGATTGTGGGAACTTTATTTCAGACAAAACTGTTCCAGTCAGCTTCAAACTGATGTACTGAGGCCAAGTGAGAATAATACCCCTAGCGATAAAGCAGATGACAATTTGGGGAAAACACTGAACAAAACTGCTTAGATTGGAAACAATCAGCATCCCCAAAACCAGTATTTTCCCCCAAACCATCAAAAATGGGGCTGCCTCGCCTAATACAAAACATTTATTGCATCTTGTTGGACAATGCCTTTCGTTCATCAAGAGCTGATAGTTGATTAAGGACCTCTCTTTAGGGAGAAAATAACTCCCTTCCTCATCCTCCCTCTGCCACATGGATATTTAGGGAGACCTGGCAAACATTAAGAAGCGCATTGAAGCAAGTATATATAGATTGAATTAAGGTATGACAGGGCAATTCATTACGTTATATATCAGTTACTGCTACTCCTGTGCCCTAGTAGCTCAGGGAAGTTGGCTAGTGGCTGCTGTATTTTCACATTTTCTAGCTGGAGATGCATGGTCCTCTTGCCCTCAAAGGTACAGCCATTGGACTATAACCCACACACAGATTTCGCGTCATTCAAGATGCAATCTAAACAGCACACATTAATCTTCCTGAAAGGGACGTTATCTTATGGTTAAAGTGGAGGTGATATTATAGTAACTCACGTATCTTTCCCTTGTATTGATTTGAACCTAACCTCTCCTGAGTACTCATAAACCAGGAAAAGCTTTCAATGCACTCTGCCCTAAAGCAGGGCTATAACTGTATAAATGCAGACAGAAAGGGATGTGAGATATGTTCAGCTTTGAATTTTTAAGGTGATTTTGAATCACAGAAAATAGCGTTTCAAGTTTGTTTGTTTTTTTTTCTTAGTTTCAAGAATTCAGGAATTTCAAATAACAAAAACAAAGCGTATTATAAGTAGATGTGGGGAGGAATGGCTAAAGAATAAGAATACCTACCCAAAGGGTAGATGAGGTTGTCCTGCTGGAGGATGATCACATTGGAGAAAGAAGCTCGGAGGATCCCAGGAGAAGACTAAGTGCCTTTCTAGGGAGCCCTGTTCATCAGGATGTATGGTGACTGCCTTCCTTGGGGGGTTGTCTCATCAATAGCAGCCATAGAGACTCAATATATATCCCAAGACTTTTATAATCCCATTGGTATTACACTTTATTGGCACTACACTTTGAATATTTCAGAAGAATCTTAAGCTCCCCATGACCAAGAGTGGGCCTTATGAATGTAGGAGTGGTAAGGATGTACAATGGAAAGCAGCCAGCACCTATTCTTGGATGTGGCTGAAAGGAACCACATGGAGATCTCCTCTTGAGCAGGCCTGGAGGTGAAATACTCCCCTTTATTGCAGCTGTTGGTTAATGATGATATGTTGAGGGAATTTCACAGCTCTGGCATCAGGTAGGAGACTCACACTGATTCTGTATGATTCTGACCCAGTTGTCAAAACATAGTCTCCCAGCAGGACTGTGCTTTGCTCCCTGGTGACTGTATTCTCCATTTTTACAAACTGCTGTTTGCACAGGAAGCCTGCCTTGGTCTTGCCCTTGTCCTCCAAGATTAGCATTCGACTCTGAACTCCAACATCAAGCCTGTTCCCTGGAAATCAATGACAGGTTTATTTTTGTCCATTGGAACTCCTTGCATTACCAGATTTCTATTCTTCTGCCCTTAGAACACTGCACTGACTCATACTGCATGCACATTCCCAAGGCCAGCTCCTTGCCTGACCCACTCCATGGGTACCACTGCCCCTCCTCCTATTGTGTACCCTTCCCAGGAGTGTATGTCTAGCTTGAGCCTTGGAGAAGCAGCCTGTCCTGGAGAGAGTATAGATTTGGAGTAAGGTTCAAATTCTGGTCTGGCACTTACAAGTGATATGACATTGGGCAAGTCATAAATCCTCCTTTAACCTCAGCTTCCTCATCTGTAGAGTGGGAATTATCATCATTACCACCACAGGAAACACATGTAAAATACAGCTTCTGGCATAAAGTAGAGGGTATAAATGGTAGACTTTACCTACTCCCTCCATAGTCTGTGTTTTTGTTTCAACTCTACTATGTGACAGATCAGAAACTTTGTTTCTTTTGGAGAGCGTGCCAAAGAGCAAGCTGGGAAAATTCCAAGGGTAGCCCAGACACTGTGAACAGGGTAGAAACTCTTTCTTTCCTTCCTGTCTTACCTTTTCTCTCAGGAATGAGAATACAGCCCAGGGGGATAGGCTCGCAGATTATAGAACTGTAGGGTAATACAAAACCGGTGCTGCCACTCCTATTCAACATAATACTGGAAGTCCTAGACAGAGTAATCAGGCAAGAGAAAGAAAAGGCATCCAAATTGGAAGAGAGGAAGTCAAACTATCTCTCTTCCCATACTATATGACACTATACCTAGAAAAACCTCATAGTCTCTGCTGAAAGGTTTCTAGATCTAATAAACAACTTCGACAAAGTTTTATGATACAGAATCAATGTAAACAAATCAGTAGCATTTCTGTACACCAATAACATCAAAGCTGAGAGCCAAAACAAGAATGCAATCCCATTCACAATAGCCACAAAAAGAATAAAATACCTAGGAATACAGCTAACGAGGGAGGTAAAAATCTCTACACTGAGAATTATAAAACACTGCTGAAAGAAATCAGAGACTACACAAACAAATGGAAAAATATTCCACATTCATGGATAGGAAGAATTAATATTGTTAAAATGACCAAACTGCCTGAAACAATTTACAGATTCAATGCTATTCCTATCAAACTACCAACATTTTTCACAGAATTAGATTTAAAAAAATCTAAAATTCATTTGGAACCAAAAAGAACCTGAATAGCCAAATCAATCCTAAGCAAAAAGAACAAAACTGGAGGCATCACCCTACCCAACTTCAAACAATACTACAAAGCTACAGTAACTAAAATGGCATGGTACTCGTAGAAAAAAAAGACACATAGACCAATAGAACAGGTTAGAGAACTCAGAAATAAAGCCATACACCTACAACCATGTCATTGTCAACAAAGCCAACAATAGCAAGCAATGGGGAAAGAACTTCCTATTCAATAAATGGTTGTGGAATAACTGGCTACCCATATGCAGAAGATTGAAACTGGACCCTTACCTGTCACCATATATAAAAATCAACTCAAGATGGATCAAAGACTTAAATGTAAAAATCTAAAACCATAAAAGCCCTAGAAGAAAACCTAGGAAATCCATTCTGGACATTGACTTGGACAAAGACTTCATGATAAAAACTCCAAAAGCAATCACAAAAAAACCCACAACAATTGATAAGTGGGACATAATTAAACTAAAGAACTTCTGTACAACAAAGAAACTATCGATAGCATAAACAGATAACCTATAAAATGGGAGAAAATATTTGCAAACTATGTATCTGACAAAGGTCTAATATCCAGAATCTATAAGAAACTTAAGTCAACAAGAAAAAACAACCTGCATTAAAAAATGGGCAAAGGACATGAACAAACACTTCTCAAAATAAAACATACATGCAGCTAACAGGCATATAAAAATGCTCAATATCACTAATATTAGGGGACTGCAAATCAAAAACACAATGAGATATCTCACATCAGTCAGAATAGCTATTATTAAAAAGTCAAAAAAGAACAGATGCTGGCAAGGTTGTAGAATAAAGGAACACTTATACACTGCTGGCAAGAATGTAAATTAGTTCAGTCACTGTTGAAAGCAGTCTGGATATTTCTCAAAGAACTTAAAATAGAATGACCTTTCAACCTAGCAATCCTATTACTGGGTATATACTCAAAGTAATATAAATTGTTCTATCATAAAGACACATGCATGCATGTTCATTGTGGCACTATTCACAATAGCAAAGACATGGAATCAATCTATATGCCCATCAGTGGTGGACTGGGTAAAGAAAATATGGGACATACACACCATGGAATACTACACAGCCATAAAAATAAAAAGATCATGGCCTTTGCAGTAACATGGATGGAGCTGGAGGCCGTTATCCAAAGCAAATTAATGCAGGAACAGAAAACCAAATACTTCACTTATAAGTAGGAGCTAAACACTGAGAACACACAGATGCAAAGAGAGGAAAAATAGACACTGGGGCTCATTTGAGAGTGGAGGGTGGCAGGAAGATAAGGATTGAAAACTACCTATTGGGTGTTATGTTGATTGCCTGAGTGACAAAATTACCTGTATATTTTGTCAAATGTCCAAACCCCCATGACATGTGATTTACCCATGTAACAAACCTGCACACGTACCTCTTGAACCTAAAATAGAAGTTGGAAAGAAAAAAAAAGATAGCACCAAAGGGCAAACTGGAAAAGCTAAACCTGTCAGCAGATCCATAGGGGGAGATATGGAAACAGCACCTAGAGCACAGCTTGAGGTCTGTGTGGCTGGACAGGAGGACAGTGAAGGTCTGGAAGTAGAGGTGGTCATGAACCTTGGCCATGGTGAAAACCAGTTTGCTCAGGCATCTCCTCAAAGTTCCATGAATGAACCTGGCTAAATGTTTTAATGAGGTGGGTGTGACAAAAAAAAATTCCCCCAAATCAATTCATTTCTGCCTGTCAGTAAACCCAGGTATGGATAAAATAAAATTGGGTCTAACTTTGGTCCCACTCTACCAAGAACTCAAAGTTTCTGAGTGAGCAGCGAAGACATTTCCCCTGGTATTTTACACTAACGGTCTAGCTATGGCTGGAACCAGGCAGTTTTCAGGAATAAATATACTAAAAGAGCAGAAAACCTGTGGCAAGACACATTACTGTCCTGCCTTTCATAAAGATGATGATGGCATAAATCGCCCCCATCTTGTGTTTATCAGAATTAATGCTGCAAATTTTATTCCAGTCATTTGAATATTTAAAATGAAGAAACCAGGAATGAACAAATAACAAATGAACAATAAATATGTGAAGGCCATTCAGAATCTCAGTAGCAGAGTGATGTATAGTCTCCTTCTAAATAAAAGATTGAAATATGACTGAAATTTAGTGTTTGCAGCTAAGATATGTAGACGAGTTCAAACTCAAGTTGGATGAAGTCAAAGAAAAACACCCATTGGGTGAGGCCACAAAAGTGTAAACTCATTGGCTCAAAAATCAGTATTTTGGGTTTATATGCCAGTGAGACCTGTATTAAATACACTATCTTACAAACTTTGGGGTTTCTAATTTAAGCCAGAAAGCTTAGTTAATGTTTCAGCCCTGTCAGATACTAATGACTTGTTTCCTTGAGTAAGTGGCTTCACATTTTTTGTCTTATTTTCCTTGTTATTTGGAGCACACACAAAAACCTCACCACCCAGGCCCTACTGTGACAATTTCTTGAAACAGTGATGGGCTTTTCTGATTGCCACCTCTAAGTGTCTACTGCTGATTTTGGCACAGAGAGGGTGCTCAAGAGTTGTCTGTTAAATGCTTGAGTGAGTGAATGAATGAATGAGAACATGAGAATATGAGATAATTAATAAGAAAGTGCTTTGGAATGGTTACATGTATTTAAAAAATACCACTACTTTTATATTTCTGCCTTTCTTTGTTTCTTCCATTCAATATGCTCTTAAGTATCTTCAAAACTCTAAGGACTTCCAACCAAGGAGGTCAAGCTTTGTAGCATGTAAAGAGAATAATCAATTTGGCCAATTCTGAAGATGACAGTTTCTAAAATTCAAAATAAAAATATAATATCTTAGTGAAAGGAAACAGCCAATGCAAAAGATTTTTCATTTACTATTACTGTCTCACCTCTATTCAAACATTTAATGTTCACTAGCAGGCCGTATGTTATGAACACTTTAGAATTTTATTGAAGAATTTAATAATTTAATTCTTACCTTTGCACATGTGATGCACTTTAGACATATATAAATTCAGTTCCGTTTATTTCATCGATTTAAAGCAATACACACACACACATGCACACACATGCATACACACACACATACACAGTAAAGTACATTGCTCCTAGTTATTTTGAGAAGATTAATCTTATTTCAAAGAGGCTCTACATGATTTCTGGAATTAGGCACTAGATTTAAAATGTTCTACTAGGTAATATAATATATGGTGAAAAAATGGCAACAGAAGGGCAGAGATTCTAGGTTTCCTTCGTAGGGAATGATGATGAATAGAAATGTAGATCTATCATTTTCTGCAGATGTAGAAAATTGTATTTTCTGCTCTTGTGATTTTATGCAATGCTAAACTTTTCCATAAAAGAAAATGATAAAATCCATCTCTTCTCAGTGAAGTGAGCCCTCATAGATTTTATGAGACATATGCACCTCCTGGCTTGGAGGCTGCCAGGTGTTTGGCCCCATGCTGCTGACCTTAGATAAGTAGGCAGTAATAAGCAAGAACCTTGTGGCCAACTCTTGAGAGGGGCTCCATTATAGTTGTCGAGGAGACAATCTGCTTATCATGGTCTAAGAATCCTGGCTGGGAGAGAAAACCACAATGATTTTGTGTACAGCTTAGCTCCAGCCATCTTCAATGATGGCAATGTCATCAGTGTGAGTACCCATAAAAAGAAGAAAGAAACCATTTCACTAATGCTGATAAAAATTAAAACAACAAATGCAACCCTTGGAATAAGCATTTTGGCTTTTCCTCTAATCCCTATGTCCTCTTAAGATAAAGCCTGGAACCTCCACTATAATAAGCAAGTACTAATTTTTAGTGCTTACAATATCATATCTGATCTTCTCAACCACCCTATGAGATAGGCCTAGTAGTGAATAATGGGCATCAGTTTTGGCCATCCATGTCTGAGCTCCCCTTCTGTGTTAGTTACCTATAAATCTTGATGGGGGATTTTCCAGCTTCTATTGAAGGTTAAAGCAGTTATAACACTTGGGTTCTGCCATCAGATGACCTGGGCTGGATTTTGACTTAGGTTAAAGTAGAGCTTTTTCTCTGGAGGTGGTGGCAGTAGTAATTGTCACAAAATGAAATTCCCAGCACAGAACTGGCAATGATGGAAGCCTTAGTGTCTAATGCTTAGTGACTTTGATTTTTTTTATGATACCATTTTTGCAGCCTGGTTGTATGGTTCAAGCCTGATTCTCCAGTTCTCCTAAGTTTACTGGGGTATATTGATATCCTCTTATTAAGTTCATTTTCTGCTTCAGTCAAAGCCAGCACCATCTGACTTCAAAAACTGTGCTCTTAAACCTATTGCGTGGGGACAGGAAAGAGGGGCAAAGCTGTGATGGAAAGCAAGCTAATGTAATTCAGCAAGGTCATCTCCTGTTGTTTATCCATACTGACCAGACATTCTGGTCAAAGGACAAGAGAGCTGAGTCCAGTGATCTACACCACAGACTGCCCAGGGAACAACAGAAGTCAGATTCTATTTCAGGTTTTCCAGGATGATTTATTTAGCTGAAGTACGGTGAGAAGTCCTAAAGTTCTGACACCATAGGAAAGTAATCTGAACTTCTCAGAGAAATTTTGCTCAGCAAATATACAATATAGTTTTAAGGTTTTTAACTCTCACTTGTGCTGACATTTTATGACAAATAGTGTATATTTAATAAACAATGTCATAGACTCTCAGGGTTGGAATGTTCCTAAAAGCTAACTGGTCCACCTGTCTGACCAATGATTGAGTTCCTGACCAGTGAGCCTCCCTGCTGGGCACTTTCTATGCAGGGCAATATTACTTCCTAGCCCTTTGTTCTATCTTTGAGTATTTCTGATTATCATAAAATTTTCCTCTTAGTAAATCAGTATAGGTCTGTAGGTGATTCCTTCTCTTTGGTTCCTGCACTGGTACCTAATATAAAATAGAATAATTTATAGCACCCTCACTTCTGCCCCAACCCACCTCTGATTTCTGCCGCAGCTGTGGCAGACAACCATAAGCCTTTGCATCTCTTTGCTTCTCAGCCTCTGAATTTTCTCTGACACTATGGGAATTCATGTAGGAGGCAGCCTGCAAGTGTGGGTGAATTATCACACTGAGGGGTAACCCTGAACCCATGAGATTCAGAAATTGAAGGGTTAACGTCTGAGCATCTCTGCCTTGGGAGGGAAAATTCTGAGGTGCATTCTACATAGCTCCTCAAAAAGTCTCCAGCGGGATTGGGCCTCAGTTGCCCATAGTAGTAACAGTCTTCCACAATCTTTTTTATTTTCTTCCCTGTCTCACTTTCCCCATTTCTTAATTCTTGCTTTCTGACATCACCTCTCAAATAACATACCTATATTCTAATATTTGCCTTAGGCTCTACTTTGAGGGGCACCAAAACTAAGACAGAATCTATTACTGAGATATCTGGTTCAAGTTAATTAAAAAATGGAATTATTGCAACCAATCTCCTACTATATACCCATCACTGCATTTGGCTATTTCACATGAAGACTGTAGAAAGAACTTGGGATTTAGAGACAAATGGGCTTGTGTCTAAATCCCAGTTGCACCTCTCACTATTTTTGTGGTCAATATCTTTAACTTCTTGAAGCCTCAGTGTCTTTATGTGTAAAATGGAGATATTAAGACCTAACTCAGAGGCTTGGTGTGAGGACATAGCAGACATAAAGGATCCAGACCAGTACTGTCCCATAGACATGGCCCCTTTGCTTAAATTATTTAATCCTTGCAATTCTGAGAAGTACATATTCCCCACTTTATAGCTGAGTAAACTGAGGCTTAGGGAGATTAAGTAATTTAACTCTTCTCCTTGGTCACACTCTTCAGCTATCCTGCCCTCTTTGCTATCCTCAAACATACAAGCTATAGTCCTGCCTTGAAGGCTTCCTTTGTTTCCAACACCTGCAACTCTCTTCTTCCAGATACCTGCTTCATTACCTCCCTCACCTCCTTCATGTTTCTGCTTATTTTTCACCTTCCCCATGAGGCCTACTGTGACCCCATGACCACTTGGTTTCTCCCAATCCTTTACTCCATGGCTCCCCCAATCTCCAGAGCTGCTATTTCCATTCTTTCTTATTTTTTTCTTACTGTTTCTCTCCTCTTGACTTAGTGTATGTTCTGAAAATACTTCCTTTAATTTCAGATTGTCTTATTACTTCTTGTTCTTCGGGTAAAAATGTGACAGTTTGTTACATCTGCCAGCACTCTCTCTCTCTCTCTCTCTCTCTCTCTCATGGTGGCTTATTCCCTGGTCTTTTGTCATTTTGTCTGCGAGATTATCTTCAGCAGGAATTGTATTTCTTGTGAGTCTGGGTGCTCAGGGTTTGGAGTTGTCCCTAATGCATGGGTTTTATGTTTGCTTCTGCCAAGACCTTAAGGAAGCCATAAGTTCTAGGATACATGTTTTATATATTGTTATCTTGATTTGGGCCTTTACGTATTCAGATAGTATAAATCAGAACTGTGTTAAGTACTCCCATATATGACCAGCTTTCATGATGCTTTCTTTGCCAGGTTCCTTTCTTCATTCTCTAATCAGGGTAACTTCCATATCTATGGAGGGGCTTAACCGCAAGGCCCAAAGCCTCTTCTCTTGTTTTACATGAAGGTAGGCATTGGTTAAAGCACCAGCTCTCCAGGTCTGAGGGCTAATAATTAGATCTTATAGCTTTATGATCTGGTCATCAATAGCTTCTGCCCAGAAATCTGGCTTTGTTCCTCTTCTTCATTTCTGGCACCGAGAATTGCCTTGCCTTACTTTCAAACTCAGCTTTGTGTTTACTTTATACATTTATGTTGTCTAGTATTTCTTTGTGTTTGGAAGACAGAGTTCTTTATATGTCAGATGAGTTTGCCAGAGTGACTGGAAGTTTCTGAGTACTTTTCATGTGTGATCCCTTATTAGAAGTGAAACATACTTCAGACAATATGGAAATTCACGTAGGACATCTAAAAATAACACTGATATTGACAACTGACGTTTGTGGAGAATTTACTTTGTGACAGATAAAATTTTAGGGGCTTTACATTACCTTTTCTAATGTAATCATCCAAATAACTCCATGAGATAAACACTTATATGTCTATTTCTGAGAAGCAGAAGTGAGAGTAACTTTTGAAGGTCACACAGTTGATTAGTGGCCAAGGCACCTAGGGTAAAGCAGTATTTAGGCTGATGAGGTACATACATATTCTTGCCTCACCACTTCCAGTGTTTATGACATTGAGAAAGATAATTAAACTTTCTAAGAAAATAGGAATGGTACAAATAATGCACAATATGAAGATTAAGTGAGAATATCCTTAAAAAGTACATGGCGCAGTGCTTGGCCCATAGTGTGCTCTGTAAATATTAGGTGTTATTACACAGCAACCATTTAGAAATCATATTTGTATTGTCTGGGGAAAATAAAAAGTCTTCTCTTTGGATATGAAGGAATGATGCTATCCTTCTACAATCACATTCTGAGAAGTTAGCACCAGCACATGCTCTCTCTGACTGCCAGACGGTTTCCTGCACACCTTCTGTGAGCACATCAGTTATTATCGACTTGAACTTCTGCCTCTCTATTTGTATCTTCACACATTTTAAATTCAAATTACTTGCTAATTGATGCACCCATCATGCTTCAGTTCATTTCCTGGTACACCAAAGTCATTTGTAAGATTTCTCCTGGGTCTCCAGAATTAAGTTTTTATAGACACCTTGGAAGGGCTGATTTGCCAACTTGGTCTAGAGCAATACATGGGGAGGGAGATGCTGGATGTCACAGATTGTCTTCTGCAGAAGCAGATGTTGAAGTAGATTTAGGGGGTTAGATATTTATTAGGGATTAGCATCTATGGAAGAAACAGAAATAACAGGATTCAGCAGAGGGAGAAGATGAACTGCAATGCGGGGTTGATGAAGTCTTGGCCAACCTGGTGGGGAGCTCTGGAGCAAATATGATCTGTCAGAATTGCTCTGTGTTAGCCCACATGACAAGGCTTTTTATATCCCAGCCCCACTAATTTACTGACTGGATGCCCCACAAAGGGCAGAGCTTGTGTGAGGTGTTCTGCAACCAAGGCAGACCCTGATGGATCTGGCAGCTGAAGGCTCTCTGATGATCACCCTTCCTAAAGCTGGGCATCAACTTTTCTTGAAGGAGGATCTGGGTGGTGCATCTCTGAGTAACACATGAGAGTAACTAGCCATGCAATTTCATCACTCTTCTGATAGAAACTTTAGGCAATTACCAAGATGTCTGCCTTCTCTCTTACTTCCATCTTGTGTAAGAGTTAATTTGGTAGCTTGACTTTCCCCTACTTGGTGATAAGTTCCTGGAAGGCAGAATCTGGAAACTATGAATCTGAAGACCGTACAGGACATATCACAGTGCCCTTTATCTTATAAAGGTGGTGCAGATGTTTGTTCAATAAAACACTAGGAGAGAATTGTCTAAGAACCACAGGAAAAAGGACTGTCCAATATATCATTTTTGAATAATTATTGAGAGAAAAAGATTAATTAGCACTTGTATCATACATGCATCAAAATGAATGGCAAATGTACCAAATTTTTAAATATAAAAATTAAAACCTTAAGTCTAAGAAAACATAGGTAAATATGATTCTGATTTTGAGGTATTCAAATTTTAGAAGCAAATGAGGAGCCTACAAAAGAAATTCATAGTTTTCAGACATAATTTTTAAACCTCCATATACAAGAAAAATATGCTCAAATTTAAAGACAAATGAGCAATTGGAATTTAAAAAAACAAAAGACAAATAAACAATTGAAAAAATATTTTTACCAGATCAAGTCATATTCTTAATAAATAAAGAAGTTATGCATGCTGATTAATTAATAAAAATACCCGAATGGAAAAAAATGGCAAATGATATTGAATGTACAATTTCAAAAAGAAAAAATACAAATGATGAAGAGCATAACAGAAAAAGTTTAGCCTCTTCAATAATCAATGAGTTACAATTTTAAAACTGAGGGGAAAGTTTTTTAGGTACCTAAGTGATAGATTTTAAAAAGGTAATACTCAATGTTGACAAAGGTTGGGGAGATGGAATTTACTTATAGATTTGGTGGCAGAGTAAATTTATACAACTTTTCTTGAGGACACTTTGTCTATATGCATAAAGTCTTTCATCCAACCAGTCTACTTTTAAATGTTTTCCCTAAAGAAATTATCTAAGATATAAACAGTGATAAATATCCAATAATAAGGGAATTAGGATTAAATAATGATTTATCCAATTACTGTGCAGTGATTAAAAATCACACAGTTGAAGGATTTTTAATGAAATTAGAAAATTCTGAGGCTATAATGTTAAGTGGAAAAAAATCAAATATAAACTGTGAATTTAAATTTACTAATATTTATACATACACACACATATATATAATACTAACAGAAATTATTAGCAATGATTATGTCGGGATGGTAGAATGATGACAATTATGGTTTTTCCACATTCTTTTCTTTATTCTTAAAATTTTCACACTGTGCACATATTAATGATATTCAGAGAACTCAACCAGACACACACACACACACACACACACACACACACACACACACAGAGAGAGAGAGAGAGAGAGAGAGAGAGAGAGAGAGAGAGAGAGAAAGGCTTTTACATAAGAGGCTAATAATAAAGGAAACTTCCACCTGGTCCTGGGTGTTTACCAGCCACCCATCTTAGGCTACTCATCCTACATCCTTTCACTTTCCTCAGTCAAAATACTTAAGATAATGGTTCCTGTTCTGGAGACGTACACATTGCTCTAGAGTATAGTAAATATGGAACTGCACATGTCTGAATCTAAATCCCAGACCTGTCAATTACTAGCTGTGTGTCTTGGGTGACTGACGCCCTTGTACTCTCAGAGACTCACATTCTTCTTTTACAAAATGAGGTTATAAATATCCACCTAATAGTAGTGTGGCAGGAACAATGTGATATAGCAACAATTCAAAGCACAGACTTGGGAGCTAGACTGCCTTGGTTCAAATTTTAGCTCTGCTCCACTAGTTGTGAAACCATGGCCAAGTTATTTAACCTTTGTGTCACTTGATGTCCCTCTATTTAATGGGAGATCATAATAGTTGCCACTTTACAGGGTTTTAGGAGGATTATGCAGGTTAGTGAGCATGTAAAGCAATACCAGTACATGCTGCATACTATGTCACTGTTTGCTATGATTATTCAATGAGGCATTTAATGTAAAACACCACTGAAGAAATAAAATTCAGTTAATTAAGCATTTGAGTGCCTACTAGGCTAAGTCCTGTGTTAGGGGTCCAGAATGTTAGAATATATAACCTGTTTTTAAGAAAGTCTTGATTTTGAGGGGGCATATACACAAGGAAAAAAAATCCCTGCAGAATAGAGAAAATCAAGTTAGAATTCTGCACAAGCAACCTTAGAAGCACAAAGAAGGAGCCCTACATCTAGCCCAGGAGTTCAAGGATTATATGGTGCTGAAGTTTAAAGCATGTAAGTAGGCACTCAATCTATGTCTGTTTTCTTCCTCTAATTCCATTCTCCTTCTAACCACCTCCCCTTGTCAGATCATTTAGTGGACATTGGGTGACAAGAAATAGGAGAGGAAATGAAGGAGAATTGTGTTTCTTCTCCCTAATACCACCTACCCATTCTACCTATCCATTTCAGGCAGCCTGGCAGTATAATACCAACTTGGATTCATATATGCACACTTTCGAAAATTCAAGGTCCTGTCTCCTATTCCTGCCAGCCAGATATGGGACTTATATACTTCTCCCTGGGTTGGTTTGACCTTTAATGAAAGACTATGCTAACTCCTGTGCTCACAAAGCAGTAAATACCCAAGTCTTGCTGTCACAGAGTTTTAGGAACACAGGGACATCTAAAAATTAACTAAGCTGCTTAGCCAAAGCTCACCTTCCCCAGGGGTGCTTCTTTGTTCTGCAGGCCAATTGGGACCTGTCTGGATACCCCCTACCCCAAAATTGCTCATTTTGTTTGCCAGTCACTCCTTGCCTGGCTCTAACAGGCACCTTTCTTAGGAGTCTAACTGAGAAATTTAAATTTCTCTATACAGGCCAAGCCTCATGAGGGCTATTTGGGAAAGCCAGATGCCCCCTCAGTCTAGAAATCCTGCCCTTCTTTTCTTCACCCTGTGAATTCCTGCTTGTCTTCTGAGACTCAGCTGTGGCATCACCTCATCTGAAACTCTTTCTTGACTTCTCTTGCCAGCTCAGTTAGGTGCTCCTCAGCTATCATTTGAAGAGTGATAATTTGATGCCATAGTGATTAAATCCTATCATTTATTTGAGAAAAAAAAACCCCACTGATTTGTATACACAAATACAAAAACATACAAATTTGCCTTCTTTAACAAATTTTGTAACCTTCCTTTTCCCCCTTCAAACAGTATTTCCATTTTATTTTCCTCATAGAATTTTAGCCTAATACAATACAATTTTATGCTTTAACATGTTTTATTGTGCAGTCTTTAGTAATCTTTACCAAAAAAAATTTCCATAACTCAAAATGTTGAAGATTTTTGTTTGGATTGAGTTTTCATTACAATTTTAAGTACAACATTGATCAAAACAATAAATTATAGTCTACATTTTGATGATTACTGGATTTAAAATTATAATTCAGCATGCGGCTTTAATGAGATGAATGGCTACTCCTCCCGCAATTACTTAATGTATCCATGAATAAATATGACCAACCACTAGGATAAATGAGATTCAGCCTCAAGTACATTCCTATTTTTCATTTTAATAAATGCTTACAACTGAGAAATTTTTTCTTATAAATAAATTGACATGAATGGAAGTTTTGTAATAGCCTTGTCACTCTTTTTTTTTGCACTTTTTCCAAGTTGTATATCAAAACCACAGTGATTTATCAGCAAAAATTATTTTTAGTCATCCAACAACTGACAAGTCAATGAGGTCTACCTTCAATTTTGTGGAAAGAAAAGAACTGGAAAACCTGACTTTCAGAAAGATTTGATTACTGAATCAGGATAGTTATCCATTTTCTCAACACCTAAACTAATATTTCAAATGGCCCCTTGTTTAGCACTTGGAAGGTTTCAGTAAACCACAGGGTTTACTGTCATTATAGATAGTGTCCCAGTGCTGACAAGCTTACTTTATTTGAAAAAGCGTAAGAAGTATGAGTTCTTAGGCAGTTCAATTTTAGGAAACAGTACAGATGGAACTGGAAGATCTGCAAATTAAGCCCTGACTGCATACTCTTCAGAAAATCATCACTTTGCCCCAGGGGTGGTGTTTCCCGATTTGAAGTCTGTTACTTAGGTGAATCAATTAACAGATCATATAAGATTGGGAAGGCAGGTAAATTATTGATACACTTGCAGGATGGAGAAATTTCTCATGATTCTCTGGGAAGCCCCAACCCCACGGCCACTTGGTGCCTTGGGGCCATGTTGGTGGAGGACTCATTTCATTATTAAGTCTGGCATTAAGGCTGCTAGAAGACCTCATTAAGTTATTTCAGATATAGGGCTATAATTACTCAGTAACAGAACTGGCAATTTTCTGCTTGCATCAGAATTTAAGGAAACTAGGACCAGAAAATGCCTATGTATTTCCTGGCAGAGAGGACCAGCCTGGGAAGAGACATGAGGCAGGAATGGTTGCAATGATTCTCTTTGGTAGATTTGGCTACTATAACATGAAATGATATAGGGGTGTTGCCATTGAAAAGTTTATTCTTGCCCCCCTCTCATATATGTTTCCATCCAATTTCTTTTATAAGAGAAAAATCAATCAGCAAAATTATATATAATAAATTCTTTAGTTCCATTTTCTTCCACTTCAGATTCCTTTTCATTTTCAGGAAAGATATTTTAATACCAGTGTAAGAGTGTTCTGCACAGAGTATTTATACTCAATTTTAATTCACCCAAAAAATGCTTACTTGCCTTGGATGCCCTAAACATTACCATACCTGAAAACTATGTCCACATTCGCTCTTGAAGAAATCTCAACCTATGGCATGAAATACCATCTATATACCATATAAACTCAAATGTTTATACATATACCTGATCTCTCTCCTAAGTTCCCAATGTGAATATCCCAATGTGTACCTGCCGACCAGATACCTACACTGGAAATCTCATACATATATATATGTATATGTGTGTGTGTATATATATACATGTGTGTATATATATACACGTGTATATATGTGTATATATATACACGTGTATATATATGTATATATGTGTATATATATATGTGGGGTGTGTGTGTGTATAATGTGTGCGTGTGTGTATATACATACATACATACACACACACATATATATTTACAGTGTAGGTATTTCCAGTGTGTGTGTATGTGTGTGTATGTGTGTGTGTGTGTATATATATATATATATATCTCTCCAACAAAACATGCCAAAACCAGAATTGTTTTTTCCACTCCCTTCTCCCATGTGCACCCATGTGACACCACAGTGTCTTTTGTTTCTATAAGTGGCCCCACAATGCACTGAGTTGCTTAAATCAAAATTCTGTTGGTCATTCGTCTTTTCCCATACCCCAAAATCTAATCCAATCCATCAGCAAATAAACATTTTAGGTAAAGCTGTGAAGGACAACACCTTAATAACATTTCTCATAGCCGTCCATTTTTTTCTCCACTAGACCAAGAGTGACTTCATGGATATTTGCCACTGCCTACTCACAGTTTTCCTCATTCTTGCCACCCTTTCCTCTTTCAGTCCATCTTCTACACAGGATCAAGAGGGAAATTTTAATCATGGATTATATCACATCACTCCCCTGCTTAAAATTCTTTGTGGTTTTCTATAGTTCTTAGAAGCCAAACTTTTTCCCATACCCTATAAAGCTCTATATCAGTTATCTTTAGTCTGTGATTAGAATTACTGGGAGAACCTAAAATAACAACAAGATCAACAGCAGCAGCAGCAGCAACAACAACCAAAAATCCCAAACACCAATGCCTGGGCACCACCCTAGACTAGTTGTGGAATTTCTGTAGGTGGAGCATCTGCATTTCTGATACATAGTCACTATCTCTCTCACTCACTAAGATCCAAATATACAAATCTATTTCTTTTTTAAAACACACAGAATTTGTACCTGCCTATGGACTTTTGCACTGGCTATTTCCTCTTTCTGGAATACTTAATACTCAGATTGGCACACTGGCTGGCTCCTTCTCATCACCCAGGTCTCCGCTCAAATATCACCTCTTTAAAGAGAAGAGAGTCAGAGAAGAGGGCAACAGACTTGTAAACCTTCATGTCTGTATACATGAGATTAGAGTCCTCATGTCAGGAGTTACTCCTTCCATTCTCCAGTCACTCACATATCACATGCCCTGTTTCTATGAGCTTGTCAGTGGTTGCTCTCCCATTTTCTTGCCTATGGTATGTAGCCATCCTAAGAAGCAACAGAATTATCAAGTTAGTTTTTTAACTCATGTTTACATGCATATTTATTCAAATAATTACAACTCACTGGGACAGTGACTGTAAGAATGTATGCATATGTATGCAGGATTATCAAGGTCTTAACATGCCATGCAAACAGGAGTCATCTCTGACTGCCTCTGAGGAATGACACTTCTCCTTGGGATGTATCCTGACATACAGACCTTTATGATCATCCTTCAGGGAACTTTCTCAAGAAAATACTCATTGAAAATCCAGTTCAATTTTGGAAACAACTTTTTTTTTTTTTTTTTTAGATGGAGTCTTGCTCTGTTGCCAGGCTGGAGTGCAGTGGCATGATCTCAGCTCACTGCAACCTGCAACCTCCTCCTCCTGGCTTCAAGCGATTCTCCTGCCTCAGCCTCCTGAGTAGTTGGCACTACAGGTGCGCATCACCATGCCCAGCTAATTTTTGTATTGTTAGTAGAGATGGGGTTTCACCATGTTGGCCAGGATGGTGTCATTCTCTTGACCTTGTGATCCACCCACCTCGGCCTCCCAAAGTGCTGGGATTACTGGCGTGAGCCACCACACCCAGCTGGACACTGCATTTCTAGGGATGTGGTTGACTTTGGTATAAAGCCCTTAGTGGTAGAATGAATTTCAACTTAGATATCCAAGCCCAATTTTGCTATAAAGGATCTTCCTGTATTCCTCCACTTTCAATATCTTAATAGGACTTGCATTGATAAGGAGTGCTAAAACTTACAACCTACTTTTACAGGTAGATGTTCTTCCTTATGTTCTCCCTTCACTCCCTGGGTAGTTGAGGCTTGAGTTGAGTACTAGGTAGTTGAGTACCAGAGTTCCCACATATGAGTGTGTAGCTTGTGTGCTATAAAAGCGTGCCTGGATGAAAGCTTGGGGAATGAAACTCAGTCCCTCACCAAGGCAGTCGCCTCCCTTAGGGGAAAGTCAGCCCAGAGGAAAGGGTGTGTTTCCCATCTTCAACCACCAGAGGGAACATTTTTCTTATTTCTGCAACACTGCCATCTGTCGTGGCTTAGCCATGGCAGTACTACTATTTTGGTTAGTTGTTTATTGCTTTATTTTGCAGATGAAAACTCTGCTATTGAGAGAGGTGAAATATTCTATCCCAGCAGAAAATCTTCCAGTGAGTCGAATATCTACTAGTGAGTTGACAAAAAAAATCTAGAGCTCTTTCCGTCAGCACTTGGAAATATTCTTATTGTTACTGTTGGATGACCCCTGGTTTGTAGACACCGCCTATAGGGCAATGGTTGGGTTCAGAATTACAGAGTGAGAGGCATAAGCATCAAAGCACAGAGAAACATATTAATAAAAGTCTCTGAGAAATAAAAATGAGATCCCAAATCCGCCAACTGACTGAACAGAACCCCTCTTGGCCAAGGGGACCTCAGAGTAATCTTGAAAACTGAGTTCTCAGTCATGACAGTATGTGAGGTCAGACATTCCTTGTAATATCCCCACCCTTGATAATCACCATTAAGCTTTCTTTCCTAAGGACCAAACAGAAACCAGCCCTTTACAGAGACTCTACCACTGATATCAACTAACCAGTAATGACTGCCCCTCCCTTTTGTGGTTTTAACAAAACAACTGACCAGCATTTCTTCCTGATAAGAGACCACTGACTATGAAGTGGTTCTGGCCAGTCTATGGAGGGTGTACCTTAGGGGCTTTTGTGTCCTGTGCTTCACATTTGTCATCAGAGGGCTGAAAACACCACCCTCGGGTCACGCTAACGAGGCTGTATTTTGAACATGGGTCCCCTGGAGAATCATGAAGCTCAATTGTGAATGTGTGTGTTTCTCCTTTTAAAAATATTTATGACTCCTCTTATAGCTTACTAAATATGTAAATGTGGCCACCTCAGCACACATTCCTGTTCCCTTTTCTCCTCCCTTGAAGAGTCTGTTTTTGGCTCCTGGCCAGAGGCTATGCTTCCCAGTCTGTCAGAATGGCCACCATGCAGGTTGCAACGCTTTATGAGAAATAAAGCTCTCGTTTCCACATTTATGAACCTCATGATTCTTCAGTTGACATCTCCAATTCCATGGGAGTCATTTAACTTATCAGAGTTCTTTTCTCTTTTTGGAAATTGAAAGGGTGGACTCAGCACCAAATAAGGTTCCTCTGGGCTCTAATATCTTTGGCTAGAGGAGATGACAAGAGTTTTTTTTTGTAAAAGGAGCTATTTATTTGCTCTTCCATCACAGCTGTCCAAGGTTATTTGAATCATAGCCATCTTGTGAGAAGACTTCTGCCACATTAAGCCATTTTGGAATCATCTTCAGCCTCGTTAACGACGTAGCAGGGTTAGTTTGGTCACTACCGACCTCCCTTTTTATCAAACTTGCTGTTGAATTGAATCTCTAATTGGGATGAAGTCGGGTGTCTCATCCCCCGGAGTTTAATTACACACACATTCATTGATTCTGGGCCTGCTCGCTCAGGTCAAGAGCACACAACCACCTCACAGCTTTCTGCAAAGAGGACATATTGTATAAGTCTATGCTTGCAGTCTTTGGAGGAAATGATGAAGGTTGGAGAAAGGAAGCAAATAAATACATTTTTTCTAAGTCAATTCAAACTAGAATAAGTCACTGCCACACACCATCTGCCCCCTCCTCCCCAGGGTCCCCCTTCCCCTGGACCCTCCATCAGTAAATGAATTTAACCTAATTTGCTGCTCTCTAGGGAGAATGCATTCAACCACAAGCTTCCCAAGGTGCTTCTGTTCCTGGTACAAAAAGCTGAAAATGTCATCGCATTTGCAAATGAACAGAAACCTCCCACTCAAAGAGCATCAGTGCCACTGTGGCTCACTCAAGCAGCTGCAGGAGCCTTCCTCTCACTGCCATTGCTTTGTGGTTAGAATAATACGCACATAGTCTTTTCATCTAATGACGTTGGCAAGTTTAACTTTCTTTGCAAAAGTAACAACGCTTTGCCTTCAACCAGCAGACTGTTCTCTCTTTCTCTGGAAAGGGCAGAATGGTTTCTATTTACTCCTGATAGGGCCAGTCACCTGCAACCTCTAGACATGTCTTCACTTCAGCTTTACCCCATGCTGTATAAACTCCATAGGTCACAGTGGCTTTGATATTCTTCAGCTATGAAAGTCTGAATTCTAGATTGAGATGCTGGCCCCATCAAGCACATCTTTCTTGGCGTTTTTTATTTGTCAAGGAGGGATGGGCTCAAAGCAGAATACTTCACACCCCTCATGATTTGCAATGACCTACCTTCAATCTTTTCTCAGATTTAATATTTTCTGAGTAAGGGGCCCTGAACTCTGGCAGGAGGTGGCTTCTGGGTAAAGGCAGTACAGGAAATCTCCAATTTACTGCTCTTTCCATGAATTTTGAAGCATGAAGGGACCATCGTGGTGACTGGTTTACAGCACTGACTAATCCAGACTAACCAGTTCATTTTGTCACAGAGAACTCCCAGAGTGTGGCCAAAAGGGTTCGCTAGAGACTCTACCAGAAACTGCATTTACATTGTATTGCAAGCTTGCCAAATGTACATCCCAGAAGAGGCTAACACTCAGGACAGCTCATTACATGTTTTCATCTATTCTGCAGGAACTAGGACCACGGAAATGAGAAACTCTAGTTATAAACTTTACTGACACTTTAAATACAATAGATACACAAGGCTGGGTTAAGTATTATCCTCCATCTAGCAATGGCAATCTGGTTGGTAATCGTGCACTAACACTAAGGTAGATGTTCTGAGATATATAAGCTATCCTGCTCAGATATAACACATCGATGCCTTTTACATCAAAACTCACTGAATGAGCTGTGTAGAGGCCTGTCTACCAGTGCGCTCAGTGAATAAAATTACCCCATGCATTACTCAGCTCAAATTGCCATAATAAAATACCACAGACTGGGTGGTTTAAATTTACCCATACTCTGGAGGCTGGCAAGTACAAGATATAGGTACCCACCAATTTGGTTCCCAGTGAGGGTTCTCTTCCTGGTTTGCAGACAACTGCTCTCTTGCTATGTCCTCAAATGACTGAGAAAGAGACCTCTGGTGGCTCTTTCTTTCTTACAAGGGCACCAGCCCTATCAGATTAGGGTCCCACCCTTATGACCTCCTTTAACATTTATAACCTCCTCAGAGGCCTTATCTTCAAATACCATCACTTTGGGGGTTAGGACTTCAACATATGTATTTGGGAGGGGGAACACATTCAGTCTATAACACCCGCAAATAGCCAATTATGGGACATAGGACCTCAGGTGCTCTATCATTGAACCTGTGCCGTAATTATGAAATGAACACTCTTCAAAGGCCTCACTCACAAGTATCTGCCAATTAAGATGTATGTGTGGAGATGCAGGCAATGCTCATTCAGTCACCACCAGGGGCCTACTCTGTTTCATGACCTGTACAAGACAATGGGAAGATAAATAGGATATTGTTTCTACCCTTAAGTATATCACACCATAACAGAGTTAGGGGACATATAAAATCAGATCATTACAAACACAAAAAATGGTCTAAGTCTGATGTTAAATGTATACCTACAGTGTTATGAAAATTAACACCTAGGAACATCATCCAGCCTAGTTTATGAGGTGGTGATGAGAAAAAAAGCTTCCTGGAAGAAGTGATCTTTGAGTCTGATATGATAGTTTTTTGTGATACTTGAGAGTCCAGAAAGGAAGTGTTTCAACCTTCCAACTTTTTCTCAACTAGGCAAGTGTTTAGAAGCAAGCAAGGAGTGACTTCTTCTTCTCTTCTCAGCCTGATCAAATAATCAGCTGAATTAGGACACCTCAATGTATATCAGGTGGTATATCATATTCTGTTAATGTGGTATTACTGCAAATGCCATCCATAAGTCAAATTTCACCAAGAAAAGTGATTACTTGGAAGCTTTTATTTTTCCATCTTCACTTTTTAAAAAAAACCACAAACCCAAAAGAAATTAATAAGATAAAATCATGCAAAGCTTAACTTCATTACACTCTGAAATTAAATTGAACTTGCATGTCCCATAGTCAATTAAAGACACTTTTTTTTCAAACTCTCCTGACAAGGAATTTCCAAAGAGCTTAAGTTGTATTTATTCACTTTGTGGAGTTTTGAAAACTGGCTCCGAAAGAAAAAAAATATGAACAATACCACGGATATGTTTTTAACTTTTTAAGTTATCCCATGAGAGACCAGATATAATCGAGTTAGGAAAGACACAATTAGCTGGGCAAGGACATTTTCCTGAAGTAAAAATAAACTCATTAAAGGTTAAGCCCTGGGCAGCATCATTAAGACCAAGGCAAGGAGCAGAGCTGTGATACTAAATATTACCACTATTATAATCTCATTTAAGACATGGCACCCAAGGAATTGGGTTAGGCTCAGAATCCTCCTTCACGGGCCTGCAAGAGTGTATTTCATTTCATCTCACTGAGCCTACCCTATGGGCAAGAGTGGTTCACAGAATTAGGACTATGCTGGAAAAGATAATTATTTTCTACCTACTCTGGTGTTGTGTTTTGTCTTTAATTTTGTTTTTTAAAATTTTGTTGTTACCCCCAGTCTCTGAATTTAACTATTAAATAAACTGAAGTAATATTCTTTCACGACCTCCTCCCTTTCCTACATTCCTCAGCAACCCTGAATGAGGCTCTATCACTAAATTTGGGGCCACATACAATCACTGTTTTAAATAGAAGCCTGGATCCCCTTCAGCCACTGCAATCACTCACTGGTAAAACATACCCAGCATGACAATTCAGTGGCCTCCATGTGCAGATTATCCTAGGGTTAGTAACGAAGTGGCCAATGCCAGCAGTTAGAGTTATTGCTGTCTCTATCATCAAAGAACAAGTGTAATAGAGCAGTCTTTAGTTTCCGAGATCCTTAAACATCAGGTCTGTCTTCATGTGGATTGTTTTTTGTTGGTGCGTGTGTGTGTGTTGTGTGGGTGTATTTCATACATCTCTTTCTCCCACAAACCTTTTCTTTTTCTTTTTAATTTTAGATTCAGAGGGTACATATGCAGGTTTGTTGCATGGGTATATTGTGTGATGCTGAGGTTTGGGCTTCTAATGATCCTGTCACCCAAGTAGTGAACATAATACCAGATAGGTAGTTTTTAAACACTTGTCCCCCTCCTCTGTTTTGTAATTCTCAGTGTTTATTGTTGCCATCTTTGTGTCTGTACCTATCCAATGTGTACCTCCCACTTATAAGTGAGAATATGTGATGCCTGAAAACCTTTCCTAACCATGCCAAGAGAGTTTGTGCCACTATTTAACTATTGAGATTGTATTGCAGTTCTCCTAACTCCTAATAATACAGACCTGTTTGCAGGGCTTCTACCATTATCACATGACAAGCTTCTTGAAGACAGCTTAGAAACCTATGTATTCTTAGCTCCTTGCAAGTGCATAACACTAGAGTAACTGCTCACCAAATATTTACTGATGACTAGATGGACGGATAAATGGCCATCTGAGCCATTGGATCTGAGCTATTACTTGCCAAAATATTTAACGGCTGAGAAAAGTAGGGACTCTCTCAATTCTGTTTAGTGCAGTAACTTTTGTGGGAATAATAGCCCTACATGAGGCCCTCCTACTGCTCCTGATGTTGTCCATGTGCAGGCTGGGGAAGCTAGGTTGGAGATCATTCAAAAAAAGGAATATTGGGGTTATAATTGTGGAGGCTTTGAATGTCATCCTAAGGGTGTGGCCTTAATTCCATGGTGAAGGTTTGGAATAAGCAAGTGACACGATTAGATATATACTCCTGGGGTCCTACTTTGGTAGCAATTGAAGAAGGCCAGGCCAAAAGCAGACATGCCTAACAGGCAACTTCTTAATTTTCTAAGAGAAACACTAAGAAGGCTTCAGTGTGGGTGAAAAGAAGGGCATGGGATTGGGAACTATTTTAGAGGTAAATGCATCAGATCATCATAGCAAAAATTCATCTAGAAAAATTTTCAAATGTCTCCCATGTGGGTTGTAAAGAAAAAGGTAGAGATGAGAAAAAGGACAGAGCTTAAAATACAAGTAGAGACTTACGTCTAGTACAGTAAGTATCCAGAACCCTGGATTGTGGTACATAAATATATATTTTCTCAGATGATACTCATGGGTAGCCTCCATCATTTTTTCAAAGGGCCTTGGAGAAATAAACTGCTTCTATTAGTAATGCCCACAGCAGGCCAATCAATCAGTACTCAGACAGTACCTGGAATTTTCTAAAAAGCTTATGCTGCTTTCCAGATTGAAATAGGCTCAGCTTTGTTTTTGCACTTTATTGCATTTCCCAATAAATTTCTGTCTAGTCACTGGAAACCATACATATATATATATGTACCATATATATATAGTTACCATATATATATATGTTACATATATATATGGTACATATATATATGGTACATATATACGTGTGTGTGTGTGTGTGTGTGTATATATATATATATATATATATATATATAAAATATCACTGCTGAAGAGTTGAATCTGTAAGATTAGGGTAAAAAAAAAGTTGCCTTGTGACCTTAAATAGAAACAATAGTAGAATCAAAATCAGGTGTCCTAAAGGTCTCTGCCAAAGTAATATGTCAGTCAATAAAAGAGAAATCGGGCAGGTTGGAGAGCTATGGGTCGTTACTTATTATCAAAGACATGACTCAACTGTGGGTTAGTGCTTTCCAAAACTGGGCATTATAGTGCAAAATATTCCAGAGTATAAACTGTAGTGTACTCAAGTAGTATTTTCTCAGGCTTCTGAGTGCTGATAAGTATTCAGTAAATGTTCAACTTCAGGACTCAGTCCAGGTACATTGCCTAGTGGCAATGACTCCAAGCCATGCTAGGATTTGAAAAGAACTAAGCCAAATGCCAAAAAAAAAAAAAAAGAATGTAGACAGGGACACTGCTAGGGTAATAGTAGTAATAATAAAATGGTTTTAATCAGATGGACTGATCTTTCAGGTCTAGGAAATAGGGTGGGGGAAGTTCAGGGAAAAGATAAATTCAGGGTCGGTTTCATAAATCAGGCTATGCATCTAAAGTAAGAGAGAAAGGTTAATGCAGAACATGACCAGAAGGACTTTGGTGAGAATCAGGTTCTGGTCACCTGATCAAAGTAGAGTGCAAGACTTCCTTTCCAACGGGCACCAGAGATTTGAGGCCATAGAAATATGGGAGAGAACAGGCAATGGACTAAGTGAGTAAGTCAACCACATCTACTCCTTGTCCAGTCTCTTATGTCACTGTTCTGTGGTTATACTAGTAGAGCATTTCCTCATCTGGGAAGTCTGCAACTTAAAGTCTGTGGGAAATTTTCAGTTTGTTCTAACAAGGTAATTCATACAGAAAATGGTCAAGAAAACTAGGAACTACCATTCAAAAGCCTCAGACCTCTGCTCTGGGTATAGAACAGTAGACTATTACAAACTCTTCTGGTTTGCACAGAAGAAAAATGTTGACAAATTGCCCAGCTGCACTTTCTGTTTACAAAATTGAAGTAGGGGGAGGCAGTCAGCAGATGCTGGCTATACATTGCACTTAGCCTGGGATGGGGTCAGGACAGCACTGACGGACACTGTTTAATGGAAAGACCTATGTCACAATGCACTGAATTTCTCACAGCAAGGCTGTAAATGACATCAAAATACAGACATCTAAGCTGAGACCCTTAGCATCATCCTCAAAGCACAAAATGTTCACGGAGGGAAACCCTGGAATCTCCCCTGAAAACCTGTTAATGTGGCTGAGAGCTCAAAACTGAATCAATGAAAACAGTATATTTTATGGACATAGAGAAAGATGCTGCTTTTCTCCTGACAATCTTCAAAGAGGGACCAGGTCACGATAAAGCAAAGCTGAAAGTCACTGCAGAGCAGGTCAGCAACCCACAGAGACAATCTTCCCTAAATTGGCACTTTAATGCCTTGGGTTTTAGCATTCTGGCCTCAGAAGGAAAACCTGTATGGACTCAGGACTGGAATCAGAAAATTTTAAGGTTAGTTTGTTGGAGGATTTTCTAAGTTATCTATCCAATTCAGTTTCCAGGGAGGTAGTGAAAGGTTACAAAAATAAATAAAAAGATGAAGAAGAAATGCTTTGAAACCAGAAATGTTTGAATTCAAATCCTGGCTCTACCATTAGCCAGGTGGATAACCTTGGAATTCGACGAATTACATAATGTCCTAGAGGGATGAATTTTCATTTGAGTATGGTTATGATTGCACCCACTTCTGTGAGGATGACATGAGATGTTGCCAGTATCATATTTAGCACAGTGCCTGGCATATAGCAGAAAACAGGAAATGCTAACTCTCTTCCCTTTCTCTGTCCAGCTTTCTAATACAGTCAGTCCTACTCATTTAGTTTGTTATCTCTTTCTAGAGAACAAAAGCAAAAGGAAGTTTTGCTGGTAACTGTCTCTATCAAGTTTTTCTACATTGAAGACAAACTGTGTATGTGATTTGTTCTCCTCAAATGAGATATTTAGGTAAGAATACTCTGAAGGCATAGACATCTGGGAATCTCTCCTGAGTAAAGAATTTAAAATATGAGGACAACTCTATCTGTTCAAAAGATATTTTAAAATGTTGTTAGGCACCTACTTTGTGCCAGGCACTGTTCCAGCCACTGAAAACCCATACTTTAGACAACTCTCTGCCCTTGTGAAGCTCATACCCAAGCTGAGGACAACATGCTGTGCTCAGAAATGTTTATTGCAGCACTATTTGTAAACATAAGGAACTAGTGACAATATTAGTATTTAACAACGGGGAAATGGTTAAGTAAATTACGTACTTCTAATTGCTGGAACATTAAGCAGTGATCAAAATGGTGGTTAGGAAGAGTGGAAAACCGTAAAGACTAATCTCTTACTAAATGAGAAATTAAAGTTCTTATTAAGGTTTGACTCCATCTCTGAGCATCTGAGTTTATAAAATCTAGTTACAAGCACAATAAATCAATAAATCTTAATTATTTTTCTCACCTTATCTCTTGTGTGCCTATAAATATCTAGGGTCAATTAGTCTCTCTCTCTCCCTCTCTAATACACACAAATCATTATTGATTAATCCATCCCATCAGAGTTAAAGGGGTTAGTTGAAATTCTCTTTTACCACTGAACATTTGTGATTCTCTGATTCAACTATCAGGTAGAAGTTCTGAAACTTTTCTCCTCCCTATTCATTCACACTGGTTTAATCATTACCAACCTGTATATCTCAGTGGAACTCAGTTTGTCTGCCATAAGCAGAACCCATATGATTTCAGACACAAGAAATTGGGACACTACAGGGAAAATGTTAATGTCAAGCAGCTGGCAAGTATTAAAAAATACAAATTATAAATATCTATAGAATATGTGAACTACTGACAAACCTAGTTATATCTTCCCGAGATATGACTCGAGCCTTGTGAATAAATGCCTAGCATCCAGCTGTTTTTACTTCATATCAGACTGCTTTATATAACCTGATCTGTAGGACTAGCACAATAATAAACCAAAACAAGGGCTAAATGATCACAAAAATGGTTTTCTTTTACCTTTTCCTGTGTTCTACATCCTTTACAATGTGACTTTCAATTCATCTGCTGAAAAGGTATCGTGTATTTCCCTATCCCTTGTATTGGGCTGGCCTTGTAACTTGCTTCAGCCAATGGGATGTGGTAGAAGTGGCAGTGTGCCTGTTCTAAACCAAAGCCAGAAGAGGCTTAAATGCTTCTGCTCTTTCTCTTGGAACTATTCCACTGCCATGTGACTAAGCTCAGGCTAACCTGATAGAAAACAAGTGACATGTGGCCCAGTCTTCCCATTTGCCCTTGTCATCAGCCAGGCCTTATCTGCAGTTGGGCACAGACACATGAGAAAGTCCATCTGAGACCAGAATAACTGCCCAACTAACCACAGCATAAATTGCTGACTCACATAATAGTGAGTTAAAGAAATGGTGTTTTTAAGCCACTAGGTTTTGAATGGTTTATTATTTAAGGGAAATATTCACAAGCAGACTAAATTCCAAAATGAGCAGTATCCTGAGTACTCCCACATTCATTTGCCTTGAGTCAAACCAACAGAATTCTTATTGCCCATTCTGTGATTTTTCTCTCCTCATTCCCATCCAATCAGCCCATGTATGAATCATACACTACCTGCTGCAAAACTGAAAGATGTGTTTTTCCCTGGGAAGGCCATCGCTTGCTCTCCTTGGTGCCCTGGAAAGATACATTATTTTGGATAGCTAGTGTAAAGTACAATTTTGCAGATGTATGAGATAGGGAGCTCTCGTGCTTCCCATGTTTGTGGCAAGATAAAGAGATGGATGGAAAAATTTAGTATCAGTGAAACCACAAGCCAGTGATTTCAACAATTTTGACACTTCGAATTCAGGGTTGTTTTTGGTCCAAAGTGCTGTTCTAGTTATATCTGTCTACAAAACAACAAATTTAAAGGTATTAAACAAATTCGATCCTCATTTATTATCTTATACAGTCTGGGTATTGGGTAGGCTCAGCTAAATGATTCTCACTCAGAGTCTCTCATGAAGTTGCAACTAGACATTAACAGGGACTGGAGTCATCTTGAAGACTGCCTCCCTCACATGTCTGCTGGGTGATGCCAGCTGTCAGCCAGAACACCTATAAAAATGGTTTCTTCATGTAACCTGGGATTCCTCACAGCTGGGTGTGAGATGGTAGTGACTGGGTACCAAAAGCAAGTGTTCTAAGACAGATCTAGGGAGAAGGTGCAGCTCTTTCATTGCCTCAGGAGTTATATAGTGACACTTCCACTGTGCCCTACTGGTTGAGGCAGTCACAAAGGTAGCCCAAGTCCAAGAAAAAGAGAAATAGACTCTGCCTGTCATATCTATGAATGTGGAAAGGTCACATTTTAAGAGGAGCATGTGGAATAAAATGTATTATTGCAGCCTTCTTTGGGAAATAAAATCTTCCAGATGTACATATAAATAATGGGAAATCATGAAATTCCAGTTATTTTACTTTTATTAACATGCAGCTAGAACCATGCTAGTGAATAACTTAGATATTAGATACTGTGCAGCCATATTCAGGCAGGTCTTAAATATAACTGGATGCTTGAAACTTTATCTGAGTCTTCCTAAAAGTATCTGGGAAGTTAATGAGAACGTTTTTGTTGGCTGGAAGCCATCCTTCCTCATACAACTAAATGATATTTAATTTAAAATATGAACTTTGCCTTAAATATTAATTAGAACATAACATTAAAATATTGGCCAGGCGCGGTGGCTCATGCCTGTAATCCCAGCACTTTGGGAGCCCGAGGCGGGTAGATCATGAGGTCAGGAGATCGAGACCATCCTGGCTAACATGGTGAAACCCTGTCTCTACTAAAAATACAAAAAATTAGCCGGGCATAGTGGCGGGTGCCTGTAATCCCAGCTACTCTGGAGGCTGAGGCAGGAGAATGGCATGAACCCGGGAGGCGGTGCTTGCAGTGAGCCGAGATTGTGCCACTGCACTCCAGCCTGGGTGACAGAGCGAGACTCCGTCTCAAAAAAAAAAAAAAAAAAAAAGGAACAATTTTTATAGTTGTCAGCCTGGAGCAAGAAAACACAATAAACTTGGTCAGCAGATGTTAAGACAGAAGTGTAGGGAAAAAGTGAAAATTTTATTTAAAAATATCTCTTAGGCACTTTTCGAAGCCACAAACTACAACAAAGCTATTCCCTCATTTTCTTGCTCTGGTTTCTAACATGTGGTCACTCCATGTCCCTTGCCTCTGGAGAACGAGGTGGTAGCATGAAAGGAAGAATGAATGTCACAAAAGTCTTCCTGGATTTGTTTCTAAAAACCTAACATCCATTCTGAGAGACGGTTAAGAAGGGAGGAAGTTTGTAGTTTTCACAGTTCTCCAAATTGCTTAAACAGAAACAGGAGGTAAAGTGAAGCTTCTCTTATTCACACTAGAGGTTTACCAGGATTAGGAGAAAGAGATAAGAGAAAGAGAAAGGTATGCGTAACACCAGGGCAAGGGACCTGCATTTGTGGTAAGGCCATAAATTATTAGGAAATTCAGAGTTTAGAGATCAGGAACCAGTATTCTATGCTGCCAGTGCCTGGCGGGGGTGGTGATGAAGGGAAGGGGACACAGTGACCCTCTAGAGGGAAAAGAGTATGATGGGTGTCAGTGTAGGTATCAGGGAAAGGGACACTTGAACAAAAGTTTCCTTGCCCCAAGCCAGACACTGAAGCACCATAAAGTCACACGTGCCTTTGTTCAGGGCAAAGGGCATCTCACAGGCAAATTTATAGTTTTGGGCTTTAAAAATTGTTTCTAAAAAGGTATCATATTGCATATATAATTTTATACCTTTTAAAAAACATTTTGCTTTGGAGATACTTAGGTCATTATATACAGATCTACTCTATTATACCTGTTGCATGTTATTTCACAGTGTATGCATGAACTACGGTCTATTCTCTTATTAATGGACATCTATTTTTTCCTCAATTTTTCTCTAAAACAATGTAGTAGTGAATGTCCTAGTGTTAACCTCCATGTAAACATGTACATTTATTTCTCTAGGTTAAAAAAAGAGAAGTGAAATCCCTGGGTCATAGGGGAATACACTTTTAAAATATACAATTCAGTTAGGCCTAATTATCCTCCGAAATGAGCATGGCCATTAATACCTTAATCTGAAAAATATGAGGTAAATTATTTCCCCACATTCTCACCTGTATATTTATTATTTTAAAATATATTTTTTAAAATGAACATGTATTTTAAAAGCAAAAGAAATAGTAGAAAATGTTCAAATATATTCTCCATGATAGCAAGAACATTGCCCGTCTTATTTTTATATAATTAGAACAGTGCCTGGTACATAATAGAAGATATTTAATCGTTATTAGTTGAATGAATGAATGAATGACAAAGGCAAATGGAAGGCGGCATTGAGAGAAACTCTCTGGCATGAAGCATAAGGTAATGCTAGAGGACTTTGAAGCCAGTGTTGAACTGAAAGTAACCATAGCAGCAACACTGAAACTCAGCTCAGCTCCTGGCTAGTTTGACTCAAGTCCCCACACTAACAGCAGAGCAATTTAAGAGGCATGTCTACTTTCAGTTATAAGGACTCTACCCCAGAGTCTACTGTCCTAAACGGAATGTCCATCTTTCAATCAGAAATTACAAAACACACAAAAATGCAAGAAAAAATCCCACTCACTGTTAAGAGACAAATTAATTAACAGAACTAGACTGAAAAATGGCTCAATGTTAGAACTCTCAGACAGAGGATTTAAAATAACAATTGACTGATATTTTAAGGCTCTAGTGGAAAAAGTGGGCAACATGCATAAAAGAAGAATTTATAGGAACTATAAGAAAAAGTCAAATGGAAATCTTATAAATAAAAACCACAGTCACTATAATGAGGAAATACTTTGATAAGGTGTCAGTGAACTCAAAAATCAATCAATAGAAACTACTCAAACTAAAACTCAAAGAGAAAAAAAAAAGATGGGAGACAATTATTTTTTAAGAATTGGTCATCAAAATGTAGCAACAAGTTTGCCTTACCCTATATCATTTGAATTTTCAAAAAATAAGCTCATTATACAATCTTTAAAATATTTTGAATAGAACTGTTTCATGTGTTATTTGTGAAAATTAGGGAAAAAGCAGTAAAGAAACATTCTGTGAGAAAACCTATCTAATAAACTCAGTATTGAGGTTCTTAGAATATAGAAAAAGAAATGTGGCAATTTGCCAGTTTTCATTATAAAATGGAAAAGAATAAAATTATTCTTTGCCCATTTACAGAAGAATTTATTGTATTGAAAGGGATTTTTGTAAACGGTGAACTAAGCACTGTAATATAAGCTAGTAATTTTCCAGAAGATACTTCACCCAAAAGCATCAGAATGGACAGAACATGTATCTTTGGTAAAAGTAGCCTGTGGTTTTTCTAATGATACAGAACATCTCTTTGGAGAGTGTAGACATATATGCTTGTGTAAGTGCGTGCATGTGTGGGGGTACACCTGTGAATATGTTAGTTACATAGCAAAGGGGAACTAAAGTTGCAGATGGAAATTAGGCTGCTAATCAGCTGAACTTAATATAGGGAGATTATCTTAAATTATCCTGGTGGGTCCAATGTAATCACTAGTTCTAAAAAGTAGAAGAGAGAAGCTGAAGAGTAGGTCAGAGTGATGTGACATGAGAACAACCCAACCCATCATTACTGGTTTAAGGATGAGGCAATAGAGTTATAAACCAAGACATGAAGGTGACCTCTAGGAAACGGAAAAGATGAGAAGATGAATTCTCCCTTAGATCCTCCAGAGGGAACACAGCTCTGTTAACACCTTGATTTTAGCCAGTGAGATCTGTCAGACTTAAAACACACAGAATGTAAGATAATAAATTTGTGTTGCTTCAAGCCACTGAATTTGCAGTAATTTGTTATAACAAGCAAGAGAAAGTGAATACCCCTTTCCCCTTTATACACAAAGCTTTAATAAATACCTAGAAAAAAGTGAGGTCAAAATATGAAGGCTCAAACACAACTGTGTGGTAATAAATATTAGATAAGATTGACAATTGAAATACACCTGGGTTAATGAAGAACCAGTGGAATATATGCTAATAGGAAATCAAATGTGGACAAACAAATCATAAGCTTCAATGTTTATTTAATATGAATGAGAAAAGGTAATATCACCTGATAGGTTATTGTGGAGATTTGCAAATGTAACACAAAAAGGTAATAAATATTTCCAAGGGGACCAGGCTAAAAAAGCTGACAGTATTTCTTAAGGGTCATCAATTATCTGAAGTAGGTTTAAGTAATCAGGATATTAGACTTTATCCTTGCAATAGACAAAAATCTTCTTTTGCAATACACAAGAAAAAGAATTGAAAAGGAGTCATGGAAAGGAAGAAAAGAGTGGAAGGAAGAGAATAAGGAGGTAGAAAAGGAAGAGAAGAATCAAGAAGAGGAGGATGAGGAGGAGGAGAAAGAAGTAGAGAACTCATAAACATGTAATGATATTAATGCTTTAAATGTGAAACCTGGAACCATAAAGCTTCCAAAAGAAAATGTAGGGGAAAGGCTTCTTGACATTGGTCTTGGCAATAATGTTTTAGATATGACACTAAAAGCACAGGCAATAAAAGTAAGAATAAACAAGTTTATGCCAAAATGAAAAGCTTCTGCACAGCATAGGAAACAATCAGCAAAATGAAGAGGTAGCCTCTGAAATGGGAGAATATTTTTGTCTGTCATATATCTGATAAATGGTTAATATAAAAAATATACGAGGAACTGCTACAACTCAATAGCATACACACAAATAGAAAACAAAATTCCCAAATAACCTGATTGTAAAATGGCAAAGGATCCGAATAGACATTTCGCCCAAGAAAATATAAACATGAGGGAAACGCAAATCAAAACCACAAAGAGATACCACCTCACACCTGTTAGGAAGGCAATCATAGATTAAAAAAAGGTAAGTGTTAGTTAAGTGTTAGTGAGGATTTGGCGGAAAGGGAACCCTTGTACACTGTTGGTGGGAGTATAAATTGATACAACCATTATGGAAAACAGCATGGAGAGTTGTAACAAATTAAAAATAGATTTACCACCTGATCCAGCAAACGCACTTCTGGGTATACATCCAAAAGAATTGAAATTCGGATCTGGAAGAAATATCTGCACTGCCTTGTTCATTGCAGCATTGTTCACGTAGCCAAGATATGTAAACAACCTAAACATTCGTTGATAGATGAGTGGATAAAGAAAATGTGGTGTATACATACAATAGAATATTATTCAGCCTTAAAAAAGACGGAAATCATGCGATTTGTGACAACCTTGATAGACCCGAATAGCATTATGCTGGGTGAAATAAGCCAGAAATAGAAAGATACTGTATGATCTCACTTATATATGGAACCTAAAATAGTCAAACTCATAGAGCAGAGAGTAGAATGGTGGTTACCAGGAAAGGAGAAAATGGAAAAGTGATGATTAGAGGGTACAAAGTTTTAGTTACACAAGATAAATAAGCTCTGAAGATCTATTACACAGTATAATGCTTATAGCTAACAATACTGTATTATATACTTGAAGTGTGTACAATAAGAGGGTAGATCTTATGTTGAGTGTTCTTACCACACACATACACATATTAATAATTTTAATAATAAAGGAGGTGGGAGAAAACTTTAGGAGATGATGCATATATTTATGGTCTTGATGATAGTGATGGTTCTATGGGTATATACTTCTCAAACTCATGGAATTGTATACTTTAAATATGTGCAGCTTTTTATATGTAAATTGTATCTCAGTAGAGTGGTTTAAAAATATATATATAAAGATGTTTTCCTATCTGGAAATAATGTAAATATGTTGAGTTGGGACATTAGAGCATGGTAAGAGAAATGAAAGAAGGACAACTCAGTGAATGGCTTTGCATCCAGCAGAAAAGTCACCGAGTACGAACTGAAGCCTCTACTATGTATTCAAAGTACCTTCCATGGGAGTTCACCCTTCCACATTTTCCTTCTGTCCCAACCCTGCCTCTAAGTCTCTCTCTGAGAATATTATTCAAATTAGCCCTTATATAAAAGTTCTTAGTCCTCTGAGTGTCCCAGCAGGAGGGCATTATATAGATTTTCTCAAGTTAACAAATAGTATAGTTAATCAGGATGAAACATTTCAAAATAAAGAGTACATCAATACTTAGGAAGCATGGATATTGTGTCAGGCACTGTGTTAAGGAGTTGAAATATTAAGTGCATCATCTCACTTAACCTCTTCATCTTCATGTGATAGCTATAAATATCCTGGTTAGGAAACAGTCTCAAAGAGTTAAGCATCTTGCTCAAGGTCACACAGCTAACAACTGGCAAAAGAAAGAACACTACTTTTCAGAGAAGCACTATTGCAGGGTGTTGCTTGATATTTAAGTACAGGAGAGTGTGCCGTCCATGAAGGAGGGCTTGGAAATCAATAGTCCTCACTAGAAATTTTAGTGTGCTGCCTGCCTGTCTTCAGGTCCATAAAGAACAAATTAGAGAATTTTACCCTATACCCTAACTTTTAGTCAAAATCATCCAGGATTGCAATTAGGATGCAGTCTTTATGGCTCCCCAAGAAGGAATAAAGAAGGTGGAAATAAGTTGGTAAAATTGGAAGAAAAAAAAAAACAGGAAGCATTTACATAAAAACAACTCTTTTAAAGAATCAATAAAGTTACAGACATTAAGGTGAAAGCAAACCAAAGAGATTGAACTTGGAGAGTGGAGGGCAGGTACAAAATGAATGCTCAGGAAGAGGAAAAAGTCAAAGACAAATATTTAGCACAGTATGATGGCAAGAAAGGTGAATATCCAGTTAAGGTAGGAACCAGGGCTGAGGGACAAAAACAAAGATATTGGAGCCTACTGGTTGTCAATTAGCTCGAAGCACACTTCCCACCTCTTCAAATAAAAACAAAAGAATCTGAGCTTTTCAGAGCTCTGCCTTGAGACCAACAGCCCTAGGGCTAAATATCAAATATCACATGCAAATGTTGTGTGCCTGAGAGTATGCACAACCATTTACTCATTCCATTTCATAACACATATTGAGCATTTACCGTGTTCCAAGCACTGTTAGCAACACAGATGACTTACAAGAGAGTAAGTTACAGCTGAGAGGCCAGTGAAGGTAGACTTGTAGACTGAAACTTTCAGGAGCCATGGAAGAGTTAGTGCTGCAAAATATGTACAGTGTTGTGGGGAGCAGAGAGAATATTTAATGTCTTCACAAAAAGGGAAATATTTGAGTTGGATCTCAAAGGATACATGGAAGTTCACCAGAAAGGAATAAAGGAAAGAATAAGATTTTAGGTAGTAATCCTGTATCTGGGCATATATACTAAAAAAGTAGTTTTTAAATCAATGAATAAGGATACTTAAAGAAGACTTATTCTGAGGTTAAAATCTGAAAACAATCAGCATGTTCAACCACTAAAGAGTAGTTAAGAAAATTGTATTATATTGACTTAATTGTCTTTTCAACTATGTTTGACCTATAAATGGCAATTTCACATCATTTAATAGAATTTCAGTCTAATGAAACTTATTCTGATAAAAATGGGAGAAAATCTGTGAAGACTATGTTGAAATTAAAGAATCCATAAAATAATGGCAGATAAAATACAAAGAACAAAATTTCTATGTGTAATATAAATTGAAGTTTGTAAAATATGTTTCCATAGTGATAAAGATTGAAAAGAAAAGAGGGAAATGAGAGTAGTTGTAATAGAATAGAAGGAGTTAAAATATCAAAAATCCATTCATGTTTTTAAAATATATATATAGTATGTATACACAAACATGTATATATGTATGTGTGTATACATACAATATAGAAAAATACATATTTTAAAAATATATTTTATTTATATGTATTTATTTAAAATATATATTTAAAATATATTTTTTCTATATTGTATGTATGTATACACACATATGCATACATACACACATTTAAAATATGAACCAAGATGATATTAAGTTACATTCAAAATCTTTTAAAAGTAGCTTATCTAAAACATTCCATTTTATCTAAGTCTGAGAGAAACAGGTTAACCATTTTTTCAGTGGAAAAATAAGTTCATTGATTTCATTTCTAAATAGAAATATCAAATGGCAGCCAGCTGAAGGAGTAATTTGTGTGCTATGAAGCATTGGGTTCTGGGAAGGAGAAGTCCCAGAACACTTATTTATTCCTGTTGCTGTCACAGTATTTGAGTCCAAGATCCGATATGCTTAATTATACCAGACATGATTTTGAAATTCTTGTGTTGAAGATTTGGGGGATATCTAGCTTTTCTGTATCTTGGGTCTCTGTGTCTTTGACAAGAGGTTCAAAATGTGTTACCTCTTCTGGACTGATTTCTATCTGACTGACACATGGCAAGGGTCTAGGTAAAGGCATCAATTTTATATGGTATAGGATCCAGTAGAGATTTGCCATGTTCACATATTCAAAACTATATTATAACAGACTGCTGAGTGTAACATAGGCACCTATATACATGGGGGCATCTAAGGGTATCTGCTAGAGTTGTATCAGTTAGGACAACTTAGGTAGTTCTCCAATAACAAACAGCTCCCCAGTCTCAGAGGCTTAAAATGACAAGAGTATACTCCTTGTTCTTGTTACATGGACTGTAGAGCTTGGCGTAAGAGTTTCTCTTCATTGTAGCAACTCAAGAAATAAGGCTAACAGAGCAGCCACTATCTCGAACATTGGCAGTCACCATTCTAGAGAGAAAACAGCACTCTAGAGGGTCTTTCATGGTCTGGAAGTGATTCATTACTCATAACTCACTTGCCAGTCACAAGCCCCTGCCAATCATAAGGGCCCAGGAAATGCGTTCCTACTGTGTGTACAGAAGGGAGAAAACTAGGAATACTTGACAAACATCATTAATCACTACCACAAGACTCTTTCTGTATTGCTTATTTTTAATGGAAGCATAAAATATTGAAATGCAATTTTAAGAGTGCCTTCAAATGCCATCTCAGAGAGATGATCTGCAGGGTCACAGGGCATCAACAATCAAGAAGAGTTCTAAAGGAGGCCAACACCATTTTAAGAGACTGGTTGGTCTGGTGGATAAAGGAAGACAGGAAGAGTTAAATACATATAGTTTAGCTGGGCAGACCCAGTAGGGAGCAATAGAAGGTGGTAAATGTGGATGTGGTAGCAATCTAAAAATATCCATAATATGTAAAGGATTAGAAGGAAGTATTATTTAGCATGCAAATCAGAAAGAATCACTAGATATTTTAAAGAATGATATGAGGAGTTAGGTTCTGAGATCAAAAAATTGGAAAACTGATATTATAAACAAAGTGAAAAAGTAAGCAGCATTCTCAAATACTTTTTACTTGAGAAGACAGGAAAAAAATTCTTCGGATAAGAATTGAAAATGGGGTTAACTTTAGGGAGACATCTAAGAGCACCTGAAATAAATCTGACCTCTCGCATTCACACACAAGATTTATATTTGCTAGCTAAATTCTAGCTTGAGGGAGCAGGATACAGGCAGATACATCCTCTTGATAACATTTAGAGCAATGGAAGTTTTAGTATGTCATGGAGTACTTTACAAGGAGCCTGCCATTTATTCCAGTATGGGAAGATTCCAGAACCTGCCTACATACATATGTAAGTAAGTCCAAGCTTGTGTCACTTGCCACCTGGCAGCCAGTAAGTCGAGAGACAAGGTGTTGGAACAAAGAAGGTGACTTCATTCCAGACAGCCAGCAAACCAAGAGGATGGTGGACTTATATCCTAAAGAACTACCTGAAAAGACATGACTCTCAAGCTTCTTTTTATACTGGGGAAAGGGGAACAAACAAGGGGTTGCGATCAGGAGGCAACCAGTGACCACAGACATCTGGGTATCAGCAGAGGTCCAGAGATTTTGCAGAACTTCTTTGTCTTTGGTTAGTTCACAGTGTTCCTATAAATCTTTAGCATAACATTGCTAGTTGTGTGTACACCCTCCTTATATACTCAGGAGTTGGTTTTGGGAAGGGACTATTATCCTTGCTTTAAAGTTGAATTATAAACTAAGTTCTTCCCATAGTTAGCTTGGCCTATGTGCAGGGGTGAGCAAAGGCAGTTAGCTCGTGAGGTTAGAGGCAAGATGGAGTCAGCTGTGTTAGATTTCTCTCACTGTTACATATAGAATACTTGGAGTATGGAAAAATATCCTAAAACCCACTGTAATTATAGCTACTTAATTATATGTGCTTCTATGAGCATTTTAAAGACTTTTCCAAGTTTAGGACAATAGGTTTTAATATGTCCAGGGCTAACACTGATACTCAGATACTGATGAGTTTTTCTCAAACCTTCCATGCTATCATGGGGAATGTTTCATAGGCAATGGAATTTAGTTTTATATCTTCTTTTTATTGTTGTTACTTTCCTTGACTGTGTTTTCTCCCATCAGAGACTTGCCTGACTCATTTTGAAGAGTTTAAAATGGAAATTTTTGGAGAGATTTAACATGAGAAGAGATCAATCATTTACTTTTCCTAGCTTGTTTTTCAAACAGGAAATACGAGCAGTTTTCTTCTCAGATGAAAACTGCAGTTTTCTGAGTTAGATTCTAATCCCCACCCCTTTTAGGATTGAAACGGAATCAACTCACTTTAGAACAAGATACAACTAAACTGACCTGCGATCTTCTCATTTCTAACAGTAACTACAAGTAAGAGAAGAGCCAACAAGGACAAAGCAAATGAGCTTAACACCCAGGGATTTTCTCCAGTCACTCAAAGCCAGAGGGAGTGATTTGCATTGTGTAATTTTTTACTGACCTCTTTGTCCACACTATTTCCCAGGAAGAAATATACCTTCCTAAATGCCAACTTCTACTCCTACCCTATAATATCAGCCTACCCCATACCTACACCATGACCCAAGGTCTATGATTATACCGTCTTTTTAAAAATCAACTTTATTGGGGTATATTTTACATACAGTAAACTGCACCCACTTAAAGTGTATATTTTGATGAGTTTTGACAAACGTGTATACTTGTATAGCTACCATCAAAATTAAGACATAGAACAGCTTTAACTTTTCTTTAGGAAGAAGTATTTCTGCTGTTTCTGAAGACTTACATTTGCCTAATGTGGGCGTAAAGGGCATTTTCAGCACAAATCAGCAATGTTGGGAAAGGATGAGGAGGTGCAAATACTTTAGTTCACTACATGTGGAAAGGTCACAAGCACTGTGGAAAAAAGAGAAAGCAAAGCAGGGTTGGGGGAATTTGGAGTGTGGGAGTGGGAGTGTAGCTGTGATGTGCAGTTTGCAATATTAAATGAATAGTCAGGGAAGGCTTTATTGCGAAGGTAAGGCTTAAAGGAGAGGAGGGAGTTACCAAGGCTGCTATGAAGGGGTTGGGAGCAGGGAGAATTCTAGGCAAAGGAAACAACCGAAGGCCCTAAAGCGGAATCTATCTGTTATATTCAAGAAACAGCAAGGAAGTCTATGTGGCTCAAATGCAGTAAATGAGGGGTGAATAGTAGGACAGGAGGTCAGAGAAGTTAGCAAGGAGTCAAAACATGTTGGGCCAAGACAGCCATTGGAGGGCTTTGGTGTTCATTGTTTTTCCACCCTGTCCTATGGACATGTGGATGAAGGAAAGCCTGAGGGAAAAAGAAGAGTGGTAGGTACGTATTAGCCTTGGTCCAAGATGCAAAAAGATAGAGTGGCAAAGGCCAGCAAGGGAAAAATGATTAAAAAGTGCAGGCCAGAACAACACAGAAATTCCTGGAAAGAAGCCAGGGGGCCCATGAAACATAAAATTATGTTACTGATGTTCATGGCAGAAGTTACAGAGAGACGTATTCTCTTGAATGACTGAAAAGGGATACAGAAAAGTCTTGTCCTAACCTTCTTGAATAAGCAACATTTTACCACCTCTCCTAAATGAAGAGAGTATAAATAAAAGAAACACCACCTACTCACATCTGAAAGGTTGCCAACTCTTGTTTTGTAAGAATCTCAGGATCTCTTAAGCAAGGGGCTGCATTTCAGTATTTAAAAAGTGCACCTTGTGGCTTTGTGCAATTTCAACCACTTAGGTCTCATAAGCTTTTGAGCCACAGCTCAATTTTCAAAGGAACACCCTAAATCCAATTTTTTAAAAGGTCATCTGATGAGTCAATCAACAGGTGTAAATTTTTCAATGCCTTACTGTCAGTGTCAAGAAATTGGTTTTTTTTGGTAAAACACAAAACTGCTTTATTAGTTGAGTATATAAAAACACCACAGGATTTATGTTCTTCCCTCAATACACGCTTGGGTAACTCCCATTAGGAGCAGCAGGAGTTGCAACAGCCCATACAGGGAAAAATAGAAGCTTCACAGCGTAAGGCTACAAAACGCAGCAGAGACATCCAGTGGAGTCATCTTAACATTATAGGATCTGTTTGTCCATGCCTTAGTTTCTCCATGTCACTAATGGGTGTGAATTTTTGTGCTCTTCTGTTCAAAAGGTATAGGATAAAGACTAATTAAGGGCCAATACTCATAGCTGCAAATGCATTGACCTTGTGTATGTGCCCAGCATTATTTAAATTCTCACTACTCAAAGTGTGGTCCATGGAACAGCAGCATCAACATCAACTGGGAGGCTGTCAAAAATGAAAAACCTTAGACTCTATGCCTAACCTGTTGAATCAGAATCTATATTTTAGCAAGATCTCTGTCTTGCATATTAAAGTTTGAGAAACAAGCACAATGTTTTTGTTTAAAACCTGATTGAATCTTTGTGACAACTCCATGTAGTAGATAATAACATCCCCATTTTATGAAGTTGTTGAGATTGAATCCTGACATGACCTGCCATAAATTAAGTAAGTGGTAATACCAGGATTCAGGCTGGGTGTGGTGGCTCATGCCTGTAATCCCGGCACTTTGGGAGGCTGAGGCAGGCAGATCACGAGGTCAAGGGTTTGAGACCAGCCTGGCCGACATGGTGAAACCCCATCTCTACTAAAAATACAAAAATTAGCCAGGTGTAGTGGTGGGCACCTGTAAACTCAGCTACTTGGGAGGCTGAGGCAGAAGAATCACTTGAACCCAGGAGATGGAGGTTGCAGTGAGCAAAGATTGTGCCACTGCACTTCAGCCTGGGTGACAGAGCAAGACTCCATCTCAAAACAAAAAAACACAAACAAACCAGGCTTCAGACTCAGGAGGGTATGTGATTCCAAAAGATATACGATTCCAAAAGTATACATCCAGTAATACTTCACTACTCATGATACATGTGATCAAGAGAACAAAACTGAGGGAAGAAATAGAGGAAATCACTCTGCTTTATCTCAACATAATGTTCAAAATAAAAGAAAAGAGGCCACCATTAGCATGTAAAAGGAAAAGCCATTTGGATGAATAAGAGAACAATTTGATCTCAATATAGGCTAGACTTAGTAGGAGAAAATGTAATTAAGGAGGACAAATAAGTCTTACAGAAGATCACAAACCAAGACCCTTCCCCAGTATGCCTTTTACAGTAAAGGGACACCCACATTCACACAGACACAGACACACACACACACACACACACACACACACGCACAGTTTCCTTAAAACCAAATCCTGCTTGGCATGAATATGTATAATTAGATGTTCCCTAGGAGTGAGAAGTAGTAATTAATTCAGTGTTAAACATCACAATCTATTACTTGAACTCCATAGCAACCACGGTTGCCAACAGAGAGAAAACAAAATTTCGGAGCCTATTTTTAAATAATTACATTGAAATTTTTGAAAATGTGTAAAAGCTGACACTTGCTATTTTCAGGCTAAAACAATAGGCATTAACACAGGAAGTAGAGAAGAATGCCAAGGAATAAAGGCAAAAGGAAATCTCATCTGAACCAACCTAAACAATGATGTGGAAAGTATGACTTTGACCCTGCCCAAAGCGCAGGGCCCAGCTGCTCCCTCTGGGGGAGAAAGTTGTTCTTTTAGACTAAGAAGAGATATATTAATAATTTCTGGAAAGAATTGGCTTTTGAAATCAAACCAAACTACATTTGAGTCCCAGTGTTGTCACTTCATGTGTTTCCTTAGACAAGTTGCTTACGTCCCTGAATCTCCATTCCCTCATTTGTTACAATGGGAAAAATATTAGATCTATCTCAGAATTTTCCTAAAACAATCCAATATAAAATGCCCAATACAAGGTGTTATAGATTGGGTTCCCCTGAAAGCAGATTCTGAGTTTAGCATTCAGGATATTTATTGAGGAATGCCCTTCGGACTAACATTTGTGGGAGGAAAGGGAAACAAGCAAGGTTGGGCAGTAGGAGAAGTTGTGCTGTGATGACGGCCCAGTGACAGCCTTGCCTAATCTCTTGGGAAGTTCTGGAGCTATCATGGCCTGACAGAGCTGTCTGACAGTGGGCTGAAATGGCCAGGACATTTATCACACCTTGATCCAACAGCCAATAAATGTGGCTGCTCACAGAAGGACATGATCGTTGGTGAGGGGGCTCTCTGCAGCTGAGGCAGTCCTTGCAGGGGCTGCCAGTTAACAGCATTCTCAGCAGCTGGGCAACAAGTCCTTTGCAGGGGGACCTGAGCACTGCATTTCTATATGCAACACATACTATGCAAATAATGTTTGCTTTACTTATTTTGCATTTGTAATTATTACAAACATCTCTTTCTAATAGAAGTTCTGGTATCCAGAAAAATCCCATTGTAATGCATATCATAACAATTTCTGTTCTTAAAAGTAACTTCCAGTATTTTGTTAGGTTCTGATCCCAGAAACACACACTCATCTCTTTTAAATTTCTCAGTACTTCTATGAGGTAGTGAGTATTCATCTCCACTGTACAGTTGAAGAAACAAGTGCAGAGAGTAACTAGAAATAACCAGTTCTGGTGAGCAGTTGAGGGTGAAGAATGCTATATTGGACAGGTTTTAAATGATACTTCTTGCCACACCATTCCTATGCCTGTCCAACATCAACTCAATCCATCAACAAGTAAACAACAGAGGTCTCAAGGGAACTGTGTTCCCTTTCTTTCCATTTTTTGGAAAGACATATCTTGCCAACTCACTTAACCTTTATGCCAAAATCTTCCCACATTTTACAGGGTAATCAACACATGTCTCATATTTGCCCCAGAAAACTGAAGAAGGAGGAGGAGGTTGGCTTACAGGATCTCCAGAGCCCTTTTCATTTTAAGAATTCTCCACTGATAATCCAACGTTTTCATTGATAAAGTGTAATGTATTTTGAGGCAAGCTTAAAATGAAGGCCTAGATAAGTTAGAATTTCTTGGTTGCAAGCAATAGAAACTAGCTTTGGCTAACTTACAGAAAAGGACATTTGTTAGAGAATACTGGGAATTTAGAGAGAATCCACAGAAGGCTGGGGAAATGAGTTTGGCAACTGGACGGACCCCTGAAAGGCTAAGAAACAGGAAGCCAGCAATCTCCCTATTGTGAGAAGTCTGGACAGATGCTGTCCATTCTGCTGATGTAGCTGCTGCGATGTGTGACTTCCAAATATTCCTTCCAGCCTTCATTATTCATTCAAGATGAAAGGCCTGGAGAAAATATTTTTTCAGACTGTTTGGCTGCCACAGCTATATCAGGAACAGGACAGAAAGGGTGTGGTGTGTTGGTTTCCACTGTAGATGAGAGCACATGGAATTTTTCTCCCACCAAGACTACACAAACTGGGGAGTAATTCATTTCACAAAAGGAAATGAGGGTGTATTAGAAAGGAGGAACATAGCTGTGCACGACAATGTAAATTTCCACACATATAACTGCAGTTTACTCATTTATTCTTATGCCCACAAATCAAATCATCTTACTTTTCATATTCTTATGCTGTCCAAATCCCTTCCTGTTTCCCAGACCTCTGAGTCTCCTCAGGGGTCCTTATGCCTCCCATTTATATTTGATAAACTCCTTTGAACAATAGGAAAACTTGACAAAATCCACCCCGAATAATTCTTCAAGGGACTGTCTATTCCTAATTACCAGTAGCAGTGTAATGTTAAATACCACTTCCAGGAAGTAAGAAGGAATTGGTAAACACTTCAGTAATCTTGGGAGATTGCTTACATATACTCCTAATAACCAAGGTAGAGAAAAAAATTAATTCTTATATTTGGTAAATTCAGTGCAACTGGATTTACAAAACAGAGTAAAAGGCAATAAAGCTAACGCAAGGGCCAACTGTGTACAATAAAATTTTTTTTCAAGTTTGAAAATAAATTATATAGATTTTTAAATCTTCAGCCTACAACAAAAGCTGTTTGGTCATTTTGAGACCAGACTGCTTTTATAGGATTTGAAATTTGGTTCTTTGTCAAAAAAATCCCAAAGAGAAATTTGTATGTGTTCCCTAAGTCAGTTTCCCTTATTCTCAGATTAGCATAGACTGACTAACCCTAGCCTTCACTCAAATGAACCACTTTCCAAAGTAATGAATGAACAAGGTTTAGAAAATAACCATTTTCTCTTTTTTCTCCTTTCACATTCACCACAATTTCATATCCATATATAATTCAGATTTCATTAATTTAACAAGGAGAAGATAATCTGATCATAAGTTTGCTATTTTGCTCTCAAAGTTGATGCTCTTGTCTGCTTTGGAAAATTCACTAGCTTTTGTACCTGTACAAGGAACCAAATGCCCAGACACAATTTTACAGAGTCAGCAGGTACTTAGCGTGCATAAAAGTATATATATCCAGTTCACTGTCTCACTCTTGCAGCCACAGAATAATCCATATACCTAAGAGACCATTTGGGAAGTATTCCTGTTTCATATATTTAAACTTGTTTGTTTTTTTAGTACTTTCCTTATTTCTCAGCAAGGAGGCAGAAATAAGTGGCAATGTACACTTCTTTCCTTTTTATTTATTTATTTTTTAGATGGAATCTTGCTCTGTCACCCAGGCTGGAGTGCAGTGGTGCGATCTCGGCTCACCTGCAACCTCTGTCTCCTGGGTTCAAGCGATTCTCTTGCTTCAGCCTCCCAAGTAGCTGGGACTACAGGCATGTGCCACCACACCCAGCTAATTTTTTGTATTTTTTAATAGAGACAGAGTTTCACCGTGTTAGCCAGGCTGGTCTCAATCTCCTGACCTCGTGATCTGCCTGCCTCAGCCTCCCAAAGTGCTGGGATTACAGGCATGAGCCACTGTGCCCAGTCTGTACGCTTAACTTCTTATCACAAGTTTTTTTATGCAGGAAAAAGAGGAAGGAAAGTAATATTTATTGAAAGTATACTATGTGCCATGCATTGTGCTAGATGCTTCACATACTATTCAGTCCTCATTGCAAGCTTGCAGGTTGTAGTGTTACAGATTGCTGGGCAATTTTCACCGAATGAATGTGTGGAAAGGTTAGCAAATTGCCCAAGGTCCCCTGTATTTGACACTGACTGCAACGCTCTTGAGCCTTCCATGATAGAAATGCCAGCAAGGCACAAGCTTGGCAATGTCACAGTTCAGAAATCAGCCTCTTGGAGATTGTCACATCCCATCACCACGAGTTGATGGGATTGAAATGTGCCATATGTTCTGAATATAGACAGGGTCAGAACTTTCATTTTCACTGAGTGTGTGGTAATTAAAAACCTTACTGAAAGCAAATGATGGAGGATGAGCTTTAGAGCATCTCTGAAGCAACTTCTAATGAATGCAAAAATAACTGGAGTTGCAAAGTCACACTGCAACCACCCTCTCCTTAAAGGTTAGGTATGAAGGCCAAGTTGCTTTCATCAGCCACATTGCAAAATATTTAAAGATAAGCATATGCTACAGAGTTTAAATGACCATACATCAAAACAATATTGTTTTCAGTCTAATATTAAGTGTAGCAAGCCAGATGTCTCTTATTTAAATGAAAAAAATGGAGCTACTAGTGTGCACATTAAAACTTGTAACCAGATTGTAAGATTTGGGTACAACCAATATTTCATAATTCTTTGCAGCTCCTTTAACACCTAGCAAGAGATTACAATGAATTTTTGTTAAATGAATGAATGAATGAGGGCTTGTTTCTTGATTCAGAGGGCAGAATACAGAATCTAACAAAGAATCTTTAACATACTAAACACTCAGGAAATAAAAACACTGATCTAGAAGACAGAAAATCTAAAAGCTAATGAGTTGAACAAGTCTTTTAAACTTTCTGGTCTGTAGTACTTTATTTATCAAACGAAAGGTGTGAGAAGCCCCATCTAACACTGTGATTCCATGATTCTATGAAATCATAACCCAGTTATCCAGAGGAAACTTGATCTCTGATATCTTTCTTGTTATCTGATTACACAGGAATTGGGCAAAAATGTGGCTTAAAAAGAAATACAGAACTCAAAGATTAAAAAAGAACTATCCATATCTAACTGTCCATCCCCAGCTTACCAGGGGACTCTTGAGTATATAATCAAGACGGAATTTTTTATGGTACATGAGCAACCTTTGAAAATACAACATGATGAAAATACAGCATGACCTGGTGCCTAGCCTTATCCTTTTATTGAATATGGAGGGAAAGAGGGTGGGACTGCAGAGGTTAAGGCCAGTCGGCGGTCTATCGGTATTTTAATGTTTCTGGGTCTCAGTTTTATACATATTTAAGCAAGTAAGCCTGTGTAGACTTCTCTCAGAGGAAAATCAGCAAGTTTTATAAGTGAAAGCAGATTAAGCATATGAATCCTTTCAGGAGAAAAGTTAGTTGGGGTGTCTGTTGTTTTGTGTGAATCTGAACTAGGAAAGTCAGACAAACTAGAGAAGGATAAAAAGTGTCCTTCTGCTTGCTGCTGGAGTACCTTGGATCAGGGGAGTATCTTTGGATGGAGGCTTGGAGTGGACAGCAAATTGGGGAGCAGGAAGCAAAATGGGCTTGATATTCCTGAACATTCCTCATAGCAGCATGGAATCTTGAAGTCTTAGAGGAACTACTCAAGTGGGACCTCTAGTCCTGTTCTCATAAAAGGTGATACTTGAACTTCCACCATCAATGGAGTAGAAATGAGTTGATTGATTTTGCAAAAGCAGGACCCTTTGGAGGACCTAAGAGCTTCAGAGCCCCACAAGGGATCTATTGGGAGATTCCTTAGCAGCTTTTGCTGTCATAGTAATAAATTTTCCAAATGAAAGTAATAGTGAGAAATGGGGTCCATATGAGCAGTTTTTGCAGAAAATCCTTAAAGTGAGCCTCAGAGCAGCAAATAAAAAAGTGGTAATTTCTGGCCGGGCGCAGTAGCTCAGGCCTGTAATCCCAGCACTTTGTGGGGCTGAGGTGGGTGGATCATGAGGTCAGGAGTTCAAGACCAGCCTGACCAACATGGTAAAACCCCGTCTCTATTAAAAATACAAAAATTAGCTGGGTGTGGTGTTGCGCCTGTAATTCCAGTTACTCAAGAGGCTGAGGCAGGGGAATCGCTTGAACCTGGGAGGCAGAGGTTGCAGTGAGCTGATATCATGCCACTGCACACTCCAGCCTGGGAAAGAGAGCGAGACTCCGTCAAAAAAAAAAAAAAATTGGTAACTTCTGTCAGTAACCATCTTTTGATGAAGAGCAACACAAATGATTAAAGATACAAACTATTCCACATGAAGACAGTTGGGTAAATTGAAAAAGAGAAGGGTCGAGGATCATTTCAAACTGAAAAAGATTTGAGCCAGAGTTAAAGAAAGTTAGAATGGGCTGAAAGGAAATTCATAAAAGCCTTATTTTTTTCTGTACAGATAAGGGCCAGGAGACAAGATCAGGTCTTCTAACTCTGTTCAGTGATTTCTGAACATTCTAAGTTGCCTCCCCACCTCAGAGCTTTAATAAGGCTTCTTTTCTTCCATTCTCTCATACCACACAGGTTAGAATAAAAGGAAAACAGCAAGATAGAGTTGGAAGTAATTTTCCACATTCTTAGAAAAATTTCCAAGCAGCGTTTATATTCTATACGCCCTTGGGTCTTTATAGGCCCCCTTTTGGATGAGCTTCCTTATACCAGGTCACTCAGAATTTAGAGAGGTTAAGTAAATGAAGAAATTTATGTCACTTGCTCTTTAAGCTAACATTCTTTCCTAAACCTCATCATAAACATTGTCTTCCTTCAATAGGACCATTTGTTGAGCTCTTAAGAGCACCCCTCACCCTGTAAATGTAGACACATAGATGTACTGTATATTCTAAAACATCAGGACTTCTGGATGTCTTTTTCTTTTTTCTTTCTTTGTTTTTTGAAACAGAGTCTCACTGTGTCACCCAGGCTGGAGTGCAGTAGTGCAGTTCGGCTCACTGCATCCCCTCCACCCACCAGACTCAAGCAATCCACCTCAGCCTCCTCAGTAGCTGGGACCACAGGTGCTTGCCACCATGCCTGGTTAATTAAAAAAAAATTTTTCTTTGTAAAGATGGGGTCTCACTATATTGCCCAGGCTGCTCTCAAACTCCTAGGCTCAAGCAATCCTCCTGCCTCAGCCTGTCAAAATGTTGAGAGTACAGGCATGAGCCCCTGGGCCTGAGCAGGATGTCTTTCTTAGTCATCAGAATCCAATGAGCTCTGTGTCTTCACAGACAGCCCAAGTTGTTTTTTGTTTGTTGGTTTGTTTGTTTGCTTTTTCTCGCTGTTAATTCCCTATCTTCCCTATTCTTTGGAGATTGCTCTATTTTGAAGTTCTTATGTGTATTATAGCTCTTCTTCAAAGGAACAAATTTGAATTACCCTCAGAAATCCTCTTATGGGATTCAGAAAAGATGCATTTAAAACTTCAGTCTCAGGTCAGGCACAGTGGCTTATGTCTGTAATACCAACATTTTGGTAGGCTGAGGTGACAGGATCACTTGAAGCCAAGAGTTTGAGACTAACCTGGGCAATATAGCAAGACCCCATTTCTACTAAAAATAATTTTTTAAAATTAGCCAGGTGTGGTGGTGGACACCTGTACTGCTAGCCACTTGGGAGCCTGAGGTGAGAGGATCACTTGAGCCCAGGAATTTGAGGTTGCAGTGAGCTTCTGTGATTGCATCACTGCACTCCATCCTGCGTGACAGTAAGACCTGACTCTAAAAACAAAACAAAACAAAACAAAACAACTTCAGTCTCAGAGACAGGTACTATTTGAGAGAAGAATAATGTCTCAGAGGATTATCACTTTAAATAAAACACCATTAAGCCCTTTCAGCCCAGTTCTCAATTGCTTTTATGCCCAACCAAAGACACCAAATAATCTAAAATGTGTTCCGGTATGAAATCAGACTTTGCATTGTAAAAATGAGCCATTTATTCCAAAGTTTCTTTAGCCTTGCCAGTAATGAAAAGCTGCCTCACTGCACACATGACTTTAATGTACATCTATTCAGGAGTGAAGCAAGACTGTGGTAAACCAGGTAGACACAGTAATTCATGGCTACTCATGGGCAGCCAGTCTCATGGACTCACCTGCAGTGGTAGCCTCTTGCCTTATTTCACTTGTATTTGTTGAAGAAAAGCAGCAACGGACAAATAAGATATAGCTGCTAGCACAACAAGATGTGAAACATTTTATGACCTAAACACAATAACCCATAATGCAAAAAACCTGCAAAATAGAGCAGAGTGAATCAAATTCACCAGAGAATTCCTTTATTTTTACCACAATGGCTGCTATGCTTTAGAATACTTACTTCCAATCTTGGCCCTTAATTATATCATAAGAAAAGGTCAACACCTTTGGGTGTTGGGATGGAAATGTAGGAAAGTATGCTTTTAAAGTTGAATTTGTAATAGAAACAAATGAAAAACTAATAAGAAAAACATGAGAGAATTAAACATGGAGCAGATCCAGATGGAGCAAGACATAAATATAGAGCAGTTTCAAAGCAAACCTTGCAAGATACCAGTCTGGTACCTTGTATGATTTTCCTAGGCTGAGGACCTGACAGATTCTTAAAAAATACCTTGTGACATGCATTATGCTCTTCACAAAGAGCATATCTGAGCTCTTCATGAAGCTCCTTCCTGCAAAGAGCTCATATTTCAATGAGAGAGAAAGAAACACAAGAAACAATTTAAAATACCCTAATATGATAAGTCATATATATGGCAGTAGCATCCCTATTGTCTAGAAAAAGCCACTATAACATTGTATTGCTTAGAGTCTAAATTTATTTAATGTAATTTTCTGATTGCTCAATCCTTAAATTTTATTCCCCTCACTGCTCTTTTTTTATTGAGAGTCTAATTTACCTATAATAAAAGGCACAGATTTTAAGAGCACAGTTCAATGAGTTTTGGCAAATGTATATACTCATCTAATCAATACTATAATCAAGATATAGAATATTTTCATCAACCAAGAAAGTGTCTCCCTAATTTATAACACCTTAGCTTAGTTTTGGTTATTTTTGGTTCATGTAAATAGAATCATACAGTATGTACCTTTTAATATTTGACTCCCATCAGTCAAAAAATTGTCTACAAAATTTATCCATGCTATTATAAGCATTGGATTTTTTCTTTTTATTGCTGAGTGTTGCCCCGTTGTATGAATATACCACCATTTGTCCATCCATTCTCAAGTGGAATGCAATTTAAATTATTTCTGGTTTGAGCTGCTGCAAAGAAAGTTGCCCTGAACAATGTTGTGTAAGTCATTGTGTGGTTATATTTCTTTCTCTTGGATGAATATTTAGAAGGGGAACTGTTGAGTTCACACATTGTATTCCTGAACTCTTATTTTGACTTATTTCTTGATGATCATAGCCACTTGGGAGCCTGAGGTGAGAGGATCACTTGAGCCCAGGAATTTGAGGCTGCAGTGAGCTTCTGTGATTGCATCACTGCACTCCATCCTGGGTGACAGTAAGACCTGACTCTAAAAACAAACCAAAACAAAAAAACAAAACAACTTCAGTCTCAGAGACAGGTACTATTTGAGAGAAGAATCTTTGAACACTATATTAGTCTGTTTTCATACTGCTGATAAAGACATACCTGAGACTGGGCAATTAACAAAAGAAAGAGGTTTATTGGACTTAAGGTTCCACATGGCAGGGGAGGCCGCACAATCGTGATGGAAGGTGAGGAGGAGCAAGTCACGTCTTATATGGATGGCAGCAGGCAAAGAGAGAGCTTGTGCAGGGAAACTCCCGTTTTTAAAACCATCAGATCTTGTGAGACTCATTCACTATCACGAGAATGGAAAGGCCTGCCCCCATAACTCAATCACCTCCCATCGAGTTCCTCCCATGACATGTGGGAATACTGGGAGATACAATTCAAGATGACATTTGGGTGGGGACACAGCAAACCACATCAAATACTTTTGCTGAAGTTTGGTTAATGGTATGTTTCTTGAGAAATGGTGTATTTTTTGAGAACTTATATAGAATATCTTTGTTTTCTATGTACACAAATAATATACATTTGAAACCCATCTCATTCTTCCTCATTCACTAGTAATGTCACAGCTCTAGAACATACCTTATCATCATTCACCTTAAGGCAGGGACAGTATCTTTATACCATTATGATCCCAGTGCCTGTCACATGGCCGAAGGTTAGTAAATACTTGTCAAATAAAATGTGTGCCTCTGCTGAATCACCCAAACTGATATTTCACTGGTGCAATTTAGTTACTATCTTTTATCTGCAACCCAATCTCATCAGCATATGATTACTTAAAAAAACAACAAATCAAGGAGCAAAGTCCCCAGTGGGACACTGCTTAACAAATGTTGATGATACTAAGCTAGAATAAATCAGAAGTGACAACTCTTCACAAGAGGATGGGGAAACATTGGTTGGATTAAGCATCATTTGTTTTCGAGATACCTTCATGCACATCACTGTTCATACATACTTCATACACATCAGGACTGTTTACTAGCAGAACACCGAGTTGCATTTCAATTAAGTCATTAGTGATGGGTTTTAGAGATGAAAATTAACAAGATCCTGTGTTTATACAAATACACACATACACAAACACCTTCAAAAGTCAACACTATGGAAGATTCTAGCAAGAAGTGGTGGTCATAATTCGGATCTACCTGGTCATAGAGGCAAGGCCCACACACTTTACGTATTTTTCCTCTTATCTTAACCTTTTTGAGCTGAGAAGATTCCATTAAAATCTGGCTGCCCAACAGCCAAAAACCTAGTGTGAATTTATCCCTGTGCTACAGTGACAGTGATTCACCCTCCAATGGTCCATCCTGCACTGTCCTCTTGTTCTCACACACTCCATATCCAATTCATCCAGAAATTGTTTATCTATAAAATATAACCAGAATATGACCACTTTTCTCCACCTCCACCTTGGTCCAAGTTACTCTCATCTCTTGCTTGTATTATTATAATGTCCTTCTATCTTGTCCCCCAGCTTTCATTCTTATTTCTCTTCTGGCAACCAGCTGACAGGGTGAATCTTTTAAAAGATAAGATAGATCACTGTTATTCTATCTCCTTTCTGACACTTCACCTCCCACCATTCCACTCCTTTACACCCTACACTACAACTACTCAGGTCTCCTTGATATTTTTTGAACTTCTCCCTTGGGACTGTGCTTGTACTTTCCTCTACCTACTCTTACTGGCGAGAGACTCTTCAAGTCTTTGTTTTAATGTCACCTTCAATGAAGCCTGCTCAGACAACCCTAATCACAACCCTAATCTCAACACCCTCCTGCCTTCCAATCTTTCTTATTTCAAAGCAGCTATTACATTCTTTTTACTACTTATTATTATATATTATTTATTGTTTCTCTTTTCCAATTAGTTCTACAAAGGCAAGCTTCATAAAATCATGTCTATTTTGTTCACTGATACATCCCAGGTGTCCAATGCTTAGCATATAGTAGGTACTGAATAAATATTTATTGAAGAAGTCAATAAATTTGCATTAGATGCTTTTGGTACAAGGTACCAGATAAAAGGTAAAAAGGTACAAGGTACAAAGATGCAAGGAAAGTCTTCCTTGAGGTTAACTTCAGTATGGAAACTTTAGAAAATATATTTAAATATACTGTTAGAATAATTGTTCTAGGTCAATTTTTGAATTTTACCTGTAGGACTACAGGTAAAAGTTATTTTACCTAGGAGTGGAGGACTGTTTTTAAACTAGAATTTTTCTAGGTAGTTCATCTAGTATATAACATTGCTAAAAATCCTTCAAAATGGAAACAATAAGCTTTTCTTTATGGTGCAAGAAAAACATTGTCATGTTCTGGGATCAATATTTTAAAAATTCAGTTGTCTATGGCACAGAATGAATATTGAGAAATTTTAGAGGAAATTACACATCATATTATTCAAGCACTGACATTATTTTAAGAATTTCTAGCATCACATCTAAAACAAAATATGTGCTTCCCACACATCAATCTTTCAAATGTCACCATTACTTATATTTAGATGTTGTTTTTTCTTTAAATTGACACATTAAAATTAAATATATCTAAACACTGGAGCTTTGTATTACTACTACTGATGGAAAATCAGTATCACTTAGCACAAATAGATGAGAAAAATCAAAATACAAATTATGAAAACTAAAAAATTTATTAAATTCTAGCAAGGTACTATTGCTGGCCTAATGTTCTGAGTCTGAAGTCTTTCTCTTCTACGTTGAAAATGAAGAACACAAAAATGTTAAAAGATAAAGAAACATATGCTGTAATATAAAACTAAAATTTTCTTTTATACATTATCAGGATAAAAAAATTTTAAGGGATAACTGTCTCATTTTGAGTTTCAATATATCCAGATTTCATGTTTAACATAATCTCTTGTGTCACTAGTGTCCGAGGGTGGTTAGTGGGGACTTTGTCATTCAATATTTGGATTTCAATGCTGACCTCATCACTTACTGACTCTGCAGCCTTGAGCTAGAGAAATAATCTCTCTAAGTTGTATTTTCTTTCATCCATAAAATAGAGCAAATAGTGCTGATTTTGCTGATATGAGATATGACAGTTAAATAATATAATGTACAAAGGCACAAACCAGGTGTTTTAAATGTTAATTCCCTTCTTGGTCAAAAAGATTCTTAGCTTTTAGTTTTAATGACCAAAATACTCTGTTCATTCAGGTCAACATGAGTTCTCATTGTCAGGGGTTCAAAGTTCTATCTAATGGGCTTATAGCTTATACTTTGTAATTGACATTAATATTAAAATGTCATTACAGCTTTAGAGGAGTTTGTTATAGAAGTCTTATATAGCAAGTATTATAGATTGATTGTAAACTCCCAAAACTCATATGTTGAAATCCTAATCCTTAATTTGATGGAGATGGGAAGGAATGAGGAAAACTTGTCAGATTTATTGCCTTTCACAGGAGAACCATAGAATTAGTGCTCTATTCTTCAAGATAATAGAAGAGTGAACACAAAGGAGAGTCAGAGATCATCTACCTCATGGTTTCAAAAGTGGGGGACCATTGCCTTTCTTTCAAGGACTAGACAGTCTCTGCCAGAACCTTGCAGGTGGGACTGCCAGGCAGTCTCCTGGTGACGCACTCAGTGGGCCTGAAGGTCAAGACATCAAGCCAGAGAGGGTTACTCTTGAGCCTTAAAATCTCATGGATTTTAACTTGCAGTACGGACTTACTTGGGATCCATTATTCTTTTCTTCTTTCTTCTTTCTTCCTTTTGGAATGGAAATGTCTATCCTACATCTGTCCCACTATTGTATTTTGGAAGCACATACCTTGTTGGATTTCACAGATTCACAGATGGAGAGCAATTTGCCTCAGGATAAACTGTACCTTCAGTCTCACCCATATATGATTTAGATGACATTTAAATGAGATTTTAGATTTTAGACTTTAGAGTTGATGCTGGAAAGAGTTGAGACTTTTGTGGCTGTTAGGATGTAATGAATGTATTTTGCATGAGAAGTACACAAATTTTGGAGGACCAGGGGCAGAATGCTATAGACTGACTGCTATAGACTGTTACGCTCAGTCAAAATTTGTATATTGAAATCCTAATCCTCAATGTGATGGTATTAGGAAGTTAGGCCATTGGTAGGTGATTTATGAGAGCAGAGCCCTCATGAGTAGGATCAGTGCCTATAAAAGAGACCACAGAGCCTTGTATCTATAGCCACGTGAGGACATAGCAAGAAAGTGCTGTCTATGAATCAGGAAGTGCACCATCACTAGACACCAAATCTGCTGACAACTTGACCTTAGATTTTCCAGTCCCTAGAACTGTGAGAAATAAGTTTATGTTGTTTATTAGCCACCCAGTTTATAATATTTTGTTATAGCAGCCCAAATAGATTAAGACAGCAAGCCCAGCCAGTTTTGAATGGAGAATAACTGGAAATGATAGGGATAAGTGAGAGTTCTTTGGAAACAGGATAATCTCTCAATATCTACAGCTAAGCATTCCATTTATATCAGAAGAGGGCTGGCCCAAAGTATCATGCTATAAAATCTGCTTGGGGCTGGGAGGAGTGATCCATGCCTGTAATCCCAGAACTTTGGGAAGCCCAGGCAGGCGGATCACTTGAGCCCAGGAGTTTGAGACCAGCCTTGGCAGCATAGTGAAACTCCACCTCTACTAAAAAATACAAAAATTAGCTTGGGTGTGGTGGCATGTGCCTGTAGTTCCAGCTACTGGTCAGGGGGCTGAGGCAGGAGAATCACCTGAGCCCAGGAGGTCAAGGCTACAGTGAGCCATGACTGTGCCACTGCACTCAACTCTGGGTGATGGAGCGAAACCTTGTCTCAAAATAATAAAATAAAATCTGCTTGGACTGACTTGCTCAAGGACAATTCCTCAAAACTGGAGAAATTTGCAAAGGTCACCACCAACTCATCAAGAACATCTCACATTTTCAGTTATCTTGTGTATCCCACATTTCATGGTGCTTCCGTCTTCCACTGTGAGAGCCACATATAGTGCTGCAAGAGGAAATTGACATTTGGGGCATATTTCCCCCTTCTGTACAAAAGCCAGAGTAATTGAGGGTGAAGATATGTCTTTATATTTATATAGCTATTAAAGTGGTTAGTTAAAATTATTTGAATAATTCAAAAAATTAAGCAGGAAAGCATGAAATATCTGCAAACTGAGAAAGATACAATCACTTATTTATGGAACACCAATTTTAATTTTATATTTTGAAAAGATGGCAATAAATATTTATATGTTTCTCATTTTTTAAACACAAAAGCCAGGGAGGAAAATGCAGACTACAGTGAAAGCTTGTGGTTTAAATTCCCTTTTTAGATTTTATAATAACCTTTATCTTCCTGAATTTTCTTCCTTTATTAGTATTATGGAACAGCCAGACTTAATTATCTCCTTTTAATTTGTGTTTCTTATTTCTTTTGTTTGGCTCATGCACTTGTTTATTCCTTTAGATGTGGATTGGTGAGGGAGGGGTAGAAGAGTGAACACAAGGAGATTCTATGTCACCTTTTATAAGAGAAGTTAGACTTTATTTTCTTATTTAAATTTCAAGAGATGATTTGTTAGGCTTAAAGCTGTGGGTGGTGAAGAAATTCTTCTTTGAAGAAAAAGCGTATTCATTCAGTAATTATATGTGTTAGTAAAGAATCACTAAGTAAACAAGAGTTCCAGGACAATCAATAACTATTTGGAGAGAAAAAAAAATCAAGTTACCACAACTTTTCACAAAAAAATAAAAATCAATTCAAGACAGATTATGATTTAAAGGTAAAACAAATACATAAAACTAAAGTCTTAACTGATTGCTTATCTGATCTTAGGAGGTAAAAAGAAGAAATCACAGTAGAAAAAAACTATAGATTTATGCAAAATACTGAAAACAAAAAGAAAACCTGGAGAAATTACTTGACAGAAAATACAGTCACTGTAAACAGGTAGTGTATAAAGTAAATATATAAAGTTTTGGTATTAAATAATAAGAACAACATCTAGGTCTCATTTGAAATTGGCCAAAGGACATGAGTAAGTAATTAAAACAGGAAATAAAAATTAATAACAAACATAGAAAACAAATGCTATCTCACTAGTAATAAAAACAGAATGATAGCTTCAAGTTCCAGTCAGGATGGAATAAGCATATTCCACCCTACTTCTGCTAATTTCAACAAACACCCTGGATACACTTAAAGCACTTATCCAGAAGATTTTGAAAGATGGATTCAAAAAGATGGTTGGGCTAGTGATGAAGGAAGCCTTGACTGTGAGTTCCCTATATATTTTTGTCTCATCTATATCTTGGTTTGTGTGCTAGAGAAGCCAGCAACTCAGACCACAAAAGGGTACAGAATAAAAAGGCCCAGGGGCCAGGCGCGGAGGCTCACGCCTGTAATCCCAGCACTTTGGAAGGCCAAGGTGGGCAGATCAGCTGAGGTCAGGAGTTTGAGACCATTCTGGCCAACGTGGTGAAATACCGTCTCTACTAAAAATACAAAAATTAGCTGGGCGTGGTGGGGCATGCCTGTATTCTCAGCTACTCTGGAGGCTGAGGCCGGAAAATCGCTTGAACCCAGGAAGTGGAGATTGCAGTGAGCCGAGTTCGCGCCACCGCACTCCAGCCTGGGCAACAGAGAAAGACTCCATCTCAAAAAAAAAAAAAAAAAAAAAAAGTCCCAGGAAAAGCCTGTTTCCTCCATTCAGAGGACTGAGCAGAAGGAGGCTTTGTAAGACAGAAGCCTTTTACCCTACCTGCCCTAATAATACCACCAAGGACGCAGTTCCCTTCTCACTTCCCACCAGCCTAGCTGTGACATATAGGTAGGGATGCCCCTTTTTTGCCTCTCCCCAATAAGTGTACTTTCCAAAGGGTCTGTGCAATGGAGCCCTATTAACCTACCCCTTCCTGAGGTGGGCACATGTCAATGAAGAGGTGGTGACTCTCCTCCTCCCCAAGCATGGCTGCTGCAGATAGAGTAGAGTGGAGCTCTGTAGAACTACCCCAGTCCCTCACTAAGCAAAGGTAAGCAGAGGCAGCATCCCTCTACCTTCCCCCATTCCCACAGTTGGAGAAGATTACTAAGAAGAGAGAGGTAGGAAAGGAATCTTTTCAATCTGTGTATGAAGTCCTAGGCTTACCCTGAAGTGACCTATGCAGGAAACTGACCACAATCAACACATCAAAAACTTTGAGAACTGAATGAATTATGGCATGAAATATCACATTGGTTTCAGGTTGGCCTTTGGGTAGCAGTGCACAAGTGGCGCAGATCAGAATAGCATTTTTAAAGGCTTTAAAAAATGAAATTGAGAGTTGAACCATGCCCTTATGATCATAGATCCAAAAATTCTCAAGAAAATGTAAATACATAAAAGGGATAAGACACCTATACCCTGACCAAGTGGGGTTCATTCTAGGATGCAAAGTTGGTTCAATACTCAAAAATTAGTTAATGCAATCTCCCATATTTACAGTCTAAAAGAAAAAAAGTGTATGATTATATTAATTAAAGCAGAAAAGCCTTTGATAAAATTTAACACCCATTTGTGCTAAAAACTCTCAGCAAAGTAGAAACAGAAGGGAACTTCCTCAGCATGATAAAGAGAATCTACAAAATAACCTACAGCTAACATTATATTTAATGGTGTCAGACTGAATTCTTTCTCCCAAAGATCAGGAACAAGGCAAGCATGTCTACTCTCACCACTTCTTTTCAAGATAGCACAGTGCAACCAGGCAAGCAAAAGAAATATAGTTTGAAAAGGAAGAATTAATATCTGTCTCTGCATGACAAAGGATTAGGCAAAGAGTTCTTAGACATGAAATCAAAAGCATGATCCATAACAGAAAGTTGGTAAATTAGAGTTTATCAAAATGAAAAATTTGTGTTTTGCTAAAGGCACTGTTATGAGAATGAAAACTCAAGCTACAGATTGGGAAAAAATATTTGCAAGTCATATGTCCAACAAAAGACTTGTATAACCAGAATATATAAAGAATTCTCTAAACTCAACAGTAAGAAAACAAGCCATCCAATTTAAAAATGGGTAAAATACTTAAAAATACACTTCACCAAAGATACACAGATGGCAAATAGGCATATGAAAAGATGTTCAATATCACTAGATATTAGGAATATGCAAATTAAAGCCACAATGAGATACTACTACACATCTATTAGCATTGCTAAAATAATGGCAATATTGGCAATACCTACTGCTGATGAGATAGCAGATCAACTGGATCTCTCATGTATTGTTCATGGGAATGTAAAATGGTACCACCAGTTTGGGAAGCAGTGTGATAGTTTCTTATAAACTGACAAATATGACTGAGCAACCCCATTCCTGAGTGTTTACACTAGAAAAATGAAAATGTATATTTACATAAAAACCTGTACATAAATGTTCATCACCTCAAACTGGAAACAGTACAAATGTCCTGTACCAGTTGAATAAATTGTTGGATGTCCATATCATGAGATATTACACAGCAATAAAAAGGGACAAATTATTGATACCCAAAAAGGATGGCTCTCAAGACATTATTCTGAGGTGAAAAAGCCAATGCCAAATAGTTACACAGTGTGTGATTTCACTTTATATAAGATTCTCAAATGACAAAATTACAGTGATGGAGAACGGATTAGTGATGCCAAAGTTGTGGATGGGGAAATAAGTGACTATAAAGGGATAACACAGGGAGATGTTTTTTGGGGGGGAGTGATAGAATAGATCTATATCCTGATAGTGGTGATGGTTGTACAAATCTACACATGTAATACATGTAATAAAATTGATAGAACTGTATACTACCCTCCACCAAAAGCAAAAAGAAGATGAAGAGAGAAAGTACATGGAAAAACTGGTGAAATCCAAATAATATCTGTCATTTAGGTAATACTATTGTACCAAATTCAAATTCAGTCTTGATAATTGTACTAAGGTTATTTATATATGATGTTCTCTTGGGGGAAACAGGATAAAGGGTACAGGGGAACTTTCTGTAATATATATATATATATATATATATATATATATATATATATATATTTTTTTTTTTTTTTTTTTTTTTTTTTTTTGAGATGGAGTCTCGCTCTGTCGCCCAGGCTGGAGTGCAGTGGCGCGATCTCGGCTCACTGCAAGCTCCGCCTCCTGGGTTCACGCCATTCTCCTGCCTCAGCCTCCCGAGTAGCTGGGACTACAGGCGCCCGCTACCACGCCCGGCTAATTTTTTGTATTTTTAGTAGAGACGGGGTTTCACCGTGTTAGCTAGGATGGTCTCGATCTCCTGACCTCGTGATCCGCCCGCCTCGGCCTCCCAAAGTGCTGGGTCTGTAATATATTTTTAAGAGCACTATTGAAGTATCATATACATAATATTAAATTCACTCATTTCAAGTGTATAATTGAACAGTTTTTAGTAAGTTTACAGAGTTGCAAAACCATTACCACCATTTTTAGAGTATTTTCATCACCCTCAAAAGAAACCTTAGAATCATTTGCAGTCGCCTTTGTTCCCATCCTCAGCTTTAGGCAACTTTCTGTCTCAATAGATGTGCTTTTCCTAGTCTCTGTACAATTTTTGCAGCTTCTATGTTAAGTCTAAAATTATTTCAAAATAAAAATGTCAAAAAATAATTTTGAAAACTTATGACCTTAAAATTTGTTTTACTAATACATTTGACAAAATTATAAGACATTCATGTTGACTCTTTCTATGCAAATGGATATTTTAAAGGTTTCATATTCAATATATATTAGAAAAACTACAAAGAACAAGATTATGATATAGTTCTGTTAGTCAGTGCTTAGAAGCACTAGTCTTATTAGAGCACCCAAGATAATGCAACAGAGAACAGAGAAAATTCAGCTATGATTGCTGACAAATTTACCCCACAGAGACCAGTAAGAAATACACAGGTATGCAAAGCACTTAACTAGTTTATTTCCGTGGGTGATACAATATATTTAAAAATAAACCCTACAAATTCTGAAAATCAATAGTAAAGGAAATAACATTAAAATTTCAGATTAAAATAATAATAATGTTGATGAACATTAAAGTATTCCTTAAAGGCTTTTACCAAAAGAAAATTCTGACAGAGAGAAAAACCTATATAAGAATCTCATAGAACTTTAATACAGAAGGTATTAAAGTACTTTTATACTATAAAAGTACTTGTTTTTATTTTTAAAACAATAAGCTCAGGTGATAGGACATCATTTTAAAAGTACTTCAATACCTTCAGTAAATTCTAGTTACTATATGTATATTCGTATACATGAATATGTGTGTATATATATATATGCACATATGTGAATGTATTTAGTAAATATATGTGATTTACAATGACTTAAAATATAAAATTTCTGAGTTATAAGTTTTCTCAGACCAAATAAAATATATTCTTAGTTTTCAGCTAATAAAAAAAGCCTTTTAAAATAAAGCAATTTTGATATAACACCTTATTCAAAAGAGTCAGATAATAATGGAGTACAGATTGGTGTAAGCTTTTTAGAAAACAATCTTTTAATATGTATCAAAAGCCTTAAATAGTTCATTATCTGGTTTTAGAAATCACCTTTGTAAAAAAAAATCTGAGGTGAGGACAAGAATTGTGTGCAATGCTGCCCTCCATATCTTTGCATTTTAATGATGAAAGATTTTTTGAAAGAAAATACTTGCATTAAAAAGGTGAACATTTTGAATAATTAAAAAACCTACATTATAGAGAATAAGTCAAAAAAATCGTGTTATGTCCACACAATGGACTTTTCAAGGTAATCTATAAAGATAATATTGATGGAGACAATATAACACCATGGGAAAATGCTTATAATATAATGTAAAATTAATTTTTAAATCAAGGTACAAAATATATATCATACATTATATTAAAATATATTTATATTTACTTAATTTATGCTGATTTATATATTTAGTTAATAGTGTTGATAAACATTTATATTTATTAACATAGTGAGATTACATATTGGCATGTACATTTTAATTTTATATATCAATATATTAACCTGTTTATTTTATGCACATATATTCATTTATACATATATAGTACAATATTGATAGTGATTATTCTGAGTGGTGGGTTTATAGTATACATTTATTTTGTACTTTATATTTTTGTCACACATGGGTTTGTCACAGCATATGTATGTGTAACATGTGAGCATGTAATAATGTTATAAAAAGAAAAAAGACTATTGGCTTGAAAGTGAAGAGAACTGGCACCTAGTTATTGTGTTGCCACTACCAGGTAACCCCAGGCAGATTGTTAAAATATTCTAGTTCTCAATTCTATCACCTGTTAAAGGACGGGTTACGTTATGCCATTGCAAAGTTTCATTATAGCTCTATTCTTTTGCAGTTCAATTATCTAGCATGTATGAGGCCCTATACGAGGCAATGTCAGATGGATGAAGCGCACTTAACTTCATGGACTTTAATGTCCAATCAGGAGGAAACAATCATGAATATACATACATACATTCATGTAGCATGAGGGAGAACTTGGTGAGTGCCATGAGGGGTTAGGTTAGTAAAGGGAAAAGCCACATCTGGCAGGGTGAGTAGAAACATTTTAATGAAGGAGTTAGCATAGTCAGCCTTATATCTTCTACTCCAAGTTCAGCTGATTTTCTCCTCTATAATTTTCTCAATTAGTTTCCAATTTTATTCCATTAGTCATTTGGATCATTATTAGTTTTTATTTGAATTTCCTCTGCAGTGAGCCCTGTCAGCAGCCAAAGAGTGACACAGAACTAGTGAATTGGAATCCAAAAGAACAAATCGCAGCTCAGTTAACAAATATGTTGGCTAAATGCCAGCCTCAGTAGGAAACAGTCAGCCAAAATATTTATCAACAGGATTTTAATTCTACAGTTTGATTTAAATTTCTGCTCAGCTGAGTGTGTGGTATATCTAGCTAGTTAACTCTAGAATTCTAATCAAAGGACTGTCAAAGCAGCAAGACAAATATTTGTGTTAGTGCTGCAGTTGCTAACTTCAGATGAGATGATGTGGCTCTTGAACACATTCAGACACCACCCTGAGTTCTTGGCAGCCCTTTGAGGAGTCCTTTATGGTGCTTATTAACTAGCTTTTTGTGCCATGCCAGTTGTATGTCCCCACATCCCCATATAGGCTTCTAGAATACGAATTCTGGCTTGTTAATGACCCAATCTTGGTAGAAAATGCACTTGGAGTGGTTTTCTGGTAGTAGTTATATAAACAGGCATTCACACCAACTCAGGGGAGTCTCAGGTGTGACCATTTATCTTGATGTGGAGCCACCTGCTGTGTCATCTTCTTGAGGAAACTTCTCAAGGAGTGGTGTGACTTCCTTTTAACCTTTCCTTCTCTTTCTGCTCTCTCCCTCCTGCCTGCACCCACACATTTCTCTGTGGGAAGAGAACAGAACTCTGTTCTTCCCCCATTCATCACCACTTCTTAAGGGAGAGAAATGTTGTTTTTGTTCTTCAAATAAGTGTAGCCTATCACCATACTAAGCTCAAATGGTTAGACAGAACCATCAAGCCACTTCAGGAAGAGAGGAGTTACATAGGAAGTATCAGGTCTTCATGTTTCAACCTCTTGTTGGCAGAAAAAAGGATAGGGAATCAATGTTTGGTTTAAAGTCCCATAAGGAAGTGGTTATTCCCTTCCAAAGAAGTATAAACTGCCTCCCCTTTCACTGTCATGAGGCGAATAGATTTCTAAATAGGATAAGAGCATAGAGAATTTAGATGTGAACACAGGGTATTTAGAAAAGCAAAATTACATCACTAAGCATGCATAGAAATCATCATGGTCCCCAACCCCTGGACCATGGACCAGTACCAGTCTGTGGCCTGTTAGGAACCAGGCTGCAGAGCAGGAGGTGAGCAGAGGGCAAGTAAGCATTTAGCTCTGCCTCCTGTCAAATCAGTGGCGGCATTAGATTCTCATAGGAGCATTAACTGTGAACTGCACATGTGAGGGATCTAGGTTACGTGGTCCTTATGAAAATCTAACGCCTGATGATCTGAGTCTGAAGTGGAACAGTTTCATCCCAAAATCATCTCCTTCCTTCCCCACCCCACGTCCATGGAAAAATTGTCTTCCACAAAACTAGTCCCTGATGCCAAAAAGGTTGGAGACAGCTGACCTATCACTGTAATGATCATGGAGATGGACCACCCATATCTTCCTTCATGCCTGTTGCAGCTGGGAGTGCAGTTAGCAATTAGTCCTCATCTATCAGCCTCTTTGGAGATCACCTCAGTTGCAAAGTTAACTATAAACAATAAAGAAGGAAATATCCTGATATGAAATTGAAGGTGGTTTCTGCCATATTGGGAGGAAATAAAAGTTCTGCCTGAGTTAGAGATGCCTGGAGAGAGGGTGTGTGTGTGTGTGTAAAACAGCAGTGCTGAAACACAAGTTGAGACCTGCCCTCTGCCTCCTTCTTTAGGAATAGATGGAATAGAAACTGTAAATGGACTTAGGCTTGGAGTGCCTGGGCCAACCTGGGCCAGCCTGGGCCTTAGAGTGCCTGGGCCAACCTGTCTACCACAAAACAGAAATGGTAGAATGGCATCGTGAAGGAGAGGAGAGAGATGAGAAAGCATATTTCGGTTTTCCAGTGGCTGAATGTGGTCTGCAGAAGTTTCTACAAAGAATGGGAATGGGCCAAAGGGCCAATAAGCTGAAAGAAACCTTCACTTTGAATGAGGAGGGCATAGAGAGGAAGTTGGCAGGGACCATGAACCATCAGCAGGTTCTAGAGCTCCGCTAATGACCAACTGGATCCATTTCCAAGAGCACTTAACACAGTGGATACAGACATCTACTTCAGAGGTGGCCAGCAGGGATCCAGATGACTGCATGAGAACTGGACTCTCTTCCTCTGTGTTGTGTAGTTATACAAGTACCCACTCTGAACCCAGATAACATACTGGAAAGAGGACAGGAAGGGGAAATTCCTTGAGAGGGGAGAATCACTTAGATAAGAAGTTTGCATTTTGAATTGACTATTTAAATCCTCAGTTGACTATTTACACCAACATGATTGTGTTAACCTGGACAAGACTGCAGTGAATTGGAAGTGACAGTTACCTCCAACAGGCAAGCTAAGGTTTCCATCACCACCAACCAGAAATGAGGGCTCAGAAGCAAGTTACATTCTGTTGTAAAAAAAAAAAAAAAAAAAAAAAAAAAGCCATATCTCTTCACATCTGAATTGCTGAATTGTAAATAAAAAAAATTAAGCCACCTATGTACATTTACAAGTAACATGAAACACTTGATGCCACCAGACATATAACTGAAAAGTGTTCCACGATAGGAAAAATCAAAACGATACACAGCATTTACCCATAAGACAAATACGGCATATAAGAACAAGCCACAAATCCGTGTCCTGAGTCCGGCACCGGTGCTCTAAAGGCTTCCTCCTAATCTCACCCCTTCCGCTATTATGCAAGGGTACCTTGGGTTGGGGCTGCCTTTATGATTAAAGGCATCTCAATTTGCCCATAGTAAAAATAAGTAAAACCCAACGATATTCATCACAAAACACTGAGCAAATGTTAAATGACAATAATTAAAATTCAGAAAAAACAAGTCTTATCCCTGTTACTCCTATCTCTATACACCATGCCGGATATGATTCTGAGAGACTTCTGGAAGGCAGTGGGGAGGGGAAGAGGAGGCAGTTGCTGGCAGAAAATCAGAGAATCTGCAAGTTATTTATGCATAAACTGAGTGGGACAGGGCTTGCTATTTGAATTATGCATGCTTCTGTTTTATCGAACCCATTCCTCACCCACACATATTATAGGAGCTGTCATCTCTTATTTACACACTACAGGGTACGTTGCTCAAATAAAGAGGGCAAAGCGATATGGAGCACATAGAAAAGAAGAGCGTTTACATTGAAAGTGTGAGTATTTATTAAGCAATTCAACACATTTTAGATACATTTTTAAAAGATGAAGTAACGTGTGTTGACAGTGTCCACGGTGAAAAGGAGTTATTTTCTCCCCAAATATTCAGCAGGCTGTTTGAACAGGTAGTACCTTATTTCTAGATTGTTGTTTGAAATTGTCCTAGTTCCAGCTTTTTAAAAATCTCCCTGAGCATCAGTTTTCTTTTGTGCTAAGTGGGAGCAAGGAGATCTCCCTTGCAGGGTTCCTGTGAGGATGAAATGATACTCCATCTATCAAGCACTGGAAGTGTGAGTCTGGCACACTCTAGGGGCCTTGTCCCCTTTATCGGTGGGTCAAAATGTGCCCCTCTGTTCTGGTTTCCTTAGCCTCATATTGAGGGAGGAGATTGAGGGGATGTATTGCATGAAACCTTTACAAAGAGCATGGATTATTTCTCCCTGACTTGGTCTGAATATGGCCTTAACACACACAACCAAATGTCCCTTGGATAGAGCTGCTAGAAGATGTGGGAAGCATGGGGAAGGTGAGCAGCAAAAACCAACAGAAAGATGGAGAGGGAAAATTAGAAAGACGTTTGTCCCTCCATTTCCTTATCTCTGGTTACTACTCTGCACACACCTCATCCTCGTCCCCTCTTTAGCCCCTGTCTGTGTTGCAGTTACAGCATACACAAATGTCTGCTCACTCTCTAAGGTCATTATGACATTTTGCTTAGTTCCTCAGACAGGTAAAAGCACTCTTTATGAATTAGCCCAAGAATCTCTGTATGTTCTTTTTTTTTTTCTTTTTTTTTTTTTTTTCCGAGATGGAGTCTCGCTCCATCACCCAGGCTGGAGCTGGAGTGCAGTGGCACAATCTCAGCTCACTGCAACCTCTGCCTCCCAAGTTCAAGCAATTCTCCTGCCTCAGCCTCCTGAGTAGCTGGGACTACAGGCGCCTGCCACCACACCTGGCTAATGTTTGTATTTTTCAGTAGAGACGAGGTTTCACCATGTTGGACAGGCTGGCCTCGAACTCCTGACCTCAGATGATCTGCCTGCCTCGGCCTCCCAAAATGCTCAGTCACCACGCCCAGCCCATCTCTGTATGTTCTTATATGCGATGTTTTCCTCACTTCTTTCAAGTCCAGTGTGTTCACCAGACTGTGAGCTCCTTGAAGCTAAATTGTTATTGTAATAATTATTAACATATTACGAGTTACTCTATGCCAAATAGTTTTAAAAGATATTAGCTCATAAAATAGTCACAACAGCCATCAGTTAAGGTGTTATTATCATTTTCTCTCCCATTCCATTTTTAATTTTTAAATTGTAGAACCTATATACATAGCCACATTGCATCTTCCTTAGCCTCAACCTTCTTTCTCTTTTGAAGTTCTTCAAAACTTCATGGCTCCTACATGACACGTAAGCATATTTTGTACACTACACAAGATAATACTCTTCAAAAAGTGCAATTACTGTGAGCTATGAGCTTTATCTCATCTGCTACTTCCAGTTTATACCTTTGTTATTTAATAACCATTGCTTCCCTCACTAGTTACTTCAAACTATATTTCAAAATCAGGGGAGAGAAAACGATGACTTGTGAAATCACCTAACAAAGTGAAAAATAGACTCAATGTTTTGATTCCATTTATGTGTATTCACTGGATTTAAGACCTGCTTAAAAGCCTTAGAAAAATGATTTAAAATACTGACCTCTGACTATATGTGGCTGTTGCATCATCATAACCACCCACCATCATCAACTTATATTGAATAGTAATTCTATGCCAGCTATCATACTCTACCATTCAAATATATTATCTCACTTAATCTTCACAACAACACTATTTACAACCTTCTTCACAACAGGAAATCAGTGCTTAAAAAAGACAAATGTTTTACCTGAGGTTACATCCAAATAGCAAACCGAGGACTCAAACCCAGTTGTCTCTGATACCAGAGTTTTTATTCTTTACTATGCAGTTCTGCCTTCCAGAATTTATACTGCTCACCCATTTAATCATAGTCAAATCTTCTGAAGGCTAAAAGTTAACTGTAACAGAAATCCCTTAATCTACTTAAGTTCATTATGAGAAACATGCCATACCTTTGAGAACCCACGACAGTCAAGAGATAGAATGTGGCCCATGGCAGTTCAAATATGTCTAAGTGTATTTTTCAGCTACTTCCACTCATTGTCTTTAACACAATAAACACTTAATAAACATGTTGATTGATTGATTGAATAAATCAATAAAAAATCAATAAAAGCAACTCGATGAGGGCATAAAATTATTGGTACCTAATCTTTCTGGCCTAAAGTTTATGTAGAGGTTGTTCCGCTATCCTCTAGTATTTAATGTGGCAGAGATTGGACACTAGAGGAAAAAAATTCTGGATATTTACATGCTTTGTATTGTGACAGAAAACTAATCACGGTGAATTGAGGATTGAGTTTCCATTTCTTACTGAAATGGGGTAAACATTGCCAGTTTGCATCCTTGCTTTTATTCTCAATTCTGCAAAGTTAACTATAATTAAATTAAGCATTTAAAGCCTGATAGCATAGAGGTCAATAGCACAAGGTGTGAAGCCAGACTGCCTAAATTCAAATTTTTACAAGCTGAGCAATTTTGGGCAAGGCACTTAACATTTCTGTGCCTATCTCCTATATGTAAAATTTCCTATATGTAAAAATATAGTAGTTAGCTCATGGAGTTATTGTAATGAGTTAATACATGTAAATCACTTAGAAGTTCTTGGCACTTAGTAAGTACATATTCATCAAGAACATCTAGTACGATTTCCAGGATCCAAGAGGTGTTCGTTTAGTACAGATCCTCTGGAATCGCTGGTATCTTCTTCTCTCCTTACTGCATATATTTCCAACACTCTTGAGGGAATGAATTAACAGAAATTCCCTGCATGTCCAGCTACCTGGATTCTTTCCCCCTCACTCACTGTGCTTTATTGTCAGAACTTTACCTGTAAAAACCCATTACATCATTCCAGTTTCCCCAGCACAGCCAGCTTCCCTTTATCCCCATTCTTTGGCCGTTGATAGGGAAAAACTGTCTCAAAATAGATGTAGTAAGAGTGGTGCTAAGGGTTTGGACTTGTTCAGGAAGTGGATAAAGGTAATGAATCAGACAGAATTTATTAGAAATATTTACAGAAAACATGGCAAAAATAGAATAAACTGGCTGCTTTGTGAACTCCTACCCACACAGTAAGGAGATGACTGTTCAGTTTTCTGGTTCAGACCTGAGTAGAGAAACAAGAAAGTATTTCCCTACGTCTTTTACACTGGTAAACTGTTTCAGATGGCAGGCTGAGCATCGAGATTTTACATTCAGTTCCATAAGCTGAACCTACATGTGGCTGCTAGGGCTTCCTTGCAGCATGACAGCTGCTAATTCCAAAGGTGGACACTCCCGGAAAATTAAGCAGAAGCTCTATTTCCTTCCATGATCTTTGCTTCAGAAGTCACATAGTATCACAAGCCCACCTACAGCCCACAGCTTGAAGGGAGGGAAGTCAAAGTCATATCGTAGGAAGAGCATGAAGGATGATGATTATAGCATCTGCCCCATCTCCCCTCAGACTCTGACTAACTTGGCCTAATGGTCTCTCTCAAGTGTAATGTCATCTCATTGCTGGCTCCTCACAGGTGTGTGTTCCTGCCATTCCTCTCGCAGATTCTGGTCTCCTAAGGCTTCTGTCTCATCTCCCTCCATGGCTAGGCCTGGGTCCACTTGCTCATATGTGCTTGGCTTTGCTCATCACCACTATGCCCACTAAGTATCAGCTTTGTCTGACATGTTTTATACATATGCCCTTTACCTCTCTGTCTCTCCTCCAGTAAAGGGAATTCCCTTTATTTTAATATCTTTAGTCTTAGCTAGTGTAACTAGTTCTGGAAACTAATGTTCTGAATAATTTATCTTCCTGCTATCCTGGGCATATATGATTAAGCATAAATGAATGTATTATTGGCCCTGTCTGCTCAGAGAGTAAATCTGATCATTTTCCAACTTGAGGCAGAACTGGAAAGAGAATGGGGGTCGATAGGTAGTGGAATTCAGGGTTGCTGCTAATTAGGGAGGTGGAGGTTGCAGTGAGCCGAGATCAGGCCACTACACTCTAGCCTGGGCGAAAGAGCGAGACCCTGTCTCAAAAAAAAAAATAATCAGTTACAAATGAGCAAATCCTTATTAAGTGGCTTATAAATCTATGACTTTCTATATTCTAAAAGTTGCATCATTATAGACTAGTCAGAATGATTTGGGGTGCTGCATTTGAAGCATGGTCTGATAATGTGTTAAATTATAATCCTCAGAGACGGAAATGGTACATGTGGCAAAAAAAAAAAAAAAAAAAAAAAAAAAAATCTGTTTCCCAACAAATTCCCCACCCCCAATTTCAACTGCCCAAAGTTGCAACAGGCAAAAGTAGACAGAGAGAAGAGAGTGAAATCTGTGGCAGATGGAATCAATGTAATGAAACTATATATGCTGTGGAAAGATTTGTGTCCATAATTTAAAAACCGCCATTATGTATATTCAAGCCATTGGGTGCTAATGTATCTTTAAAATCCAATATGTGAGAGGCAAGAGAACAGAATATTTAACAAAATTATTCTTTGCTTTTCTTATTTGTTTCACCTATATTTTCATGTTTTCCTAAGGTCTGGACAATTCACCAGTCAGGAAAATAAAGGGAATATGTCTAAAAAAAAAAAAAATGCCAAAATATAGATCCATTCAAATCCTACAGGGGATATACCAATAAAACGTAACACTCTTTGCATTAAAATATGCTTTCTAGTTCTTTACACTCCTTTAGGTTAGTGCTCTGTCAACTCAAGCATCAAATTCCTTGTCAAGGCTGTTTCTCTTTTTTCTTAAGGGGTCTCCCCACCCCTCCCACTTTTCTATGGTCATGTCTGGGAGGATGAGGAAGCTTGAATGCTCCTAGAAGCAGTGGAGGGCTGCCTGGTCCTGTGTTGTTCCTCTTTGTAGTCCCTTCTGAACTCGAGGGTGAAAGTAGTTCACTTCACCCAGGATTTAGGTAGTAGGTCTCTGACCTCAGTGCAACTGTGGCTCTGCACAGCTGGGGTCCCCTGTGGCACCACAGACTTATCTCCTAAACACTCTCCTTCTTCATTCTGCAGAAGACTTGTATGTCCACTTTTTGTCAGATAGTACCTCTCTTGTGCTCATAGTCTGGGCCTTCTCTATACCAGAGTTTAGAATAAAATTATATGATTATTGCCAGATAAGGTTGAGTCTTACGTAAGGGGAGCTTCTGCAATTCAGGAAATCCTTTTAGTCTTCAAGACAATCAAAAGCTACACATTCACTTTCTGCTATGGCTTTATGGCTTCCTTCCTGGAGGCAAAGCCTTCCTCTAGTTGAATGTGGAAGTCACAAGCAAATAAAAAAGGGAAAAACGTATTAATACATTCTAAAACATCCTCTTTGTTTCAATGTCTCTTGGCTGTCTCTAATCCCATTCATTCCCCACTCTTCTTTTCTCCCTACTTTATCTCATCACACTAGTCCCCACACCAGAATTAAAATTTTCCTTTAAAGAGCATTCTTTTGAAGCTGACTTCCTTCAAGCCTGCAACATGTGAGCAAAAATGACAAAACAAAGAGGGGAGGACTACTTGTTGTTAAATATAAGAAAGGAAAGGAGGAAAAGTACCAAGCCAATGAGTTGGAGTTTGCCAGGGAGGCTTCTAAATTTATTCTGCTGTGAATTCTAAGTGGGGCATTGGAAACTTCATATCCTGGACATTTTCTTAGGTGATTAGTAATTAAATGTGCATCCAAAAAAAAAAAAAAACCCTGCAGATTTGCGCTCAACCCCAATTTGGTTCATCTGAACACAGGAGCACTTGAGAAATGCAAAATTCTTTAATCACTCCAAATTGCCCAAGCACAAACCAGGCCAAGAGCGTCAATTGCTTCTAAAATAAGATGCAGGTGTTCTGAAAAATCTACAAGCAGTCTGCTCATTTTAAATTACTCTTCACTCCATGTGCCCATAGGGAAGGGAGGATTGAAGAAGGCGTTTTTTTTTCATCACAGCCTCACTGGTGGAATGACAGTAGTGATTACAAAAAAAAAAAAAAAAAAACACAGAGATATCATCCACCTCCTCTTTCTGTTTTACCTGCCCAACCAAAGTTGGTACAGAAAATACATTTCCTCAGGGAACCCTTTGATTACAATCCTAATGGTCGATTTCATCATTGGTTTTAGTTTTTCACCCTTTCTGAATTATACCCTTTTCCTCAGGGAACCCTTTGATTACAATCCTAATGGTCGATTTCATCATTGGTTTTAGTTTTTCACCCTTTCTGAATTATACCCTTTGCTAAGTGATCCTGAAGATCCTCTCAGTACAAGTACAGAGCATATTTCCCCACATCTTGACTTTGGCCTTGTCCATGTCACTTTCTTTGTCCATAGAATATAGCAGAAGGGATTGTGTATTAGTCCTTTCTTGCACTGCTATAAAGAAATACCTGAAACTGGGTAATTTATAAATAAAAGAGATTTAATTGGCTCACAGTTCTTCAGGCTTTACAGTAAGCATGGCTGGAGAGGCCTCAGGAAACGTTCAATCGTGATGGAAGGGGAGGGAAACAGGAATGTTTTACATGGCCAGACGGGAAGAATAGAGAGAAGGGGGTGATGCTACATACTTTTGAACAAGCAGATCTAATGGGAACTCACTCTATATTACAAGACCAGCAAGGGGAAAATCCACACCCATGATCCAATTACCTCCCACCAAGCACCTCTTCTAGCATTGGGTATTACAACTGGACATGAGATTTGGGCGGGGACACAAATCCAAACGATATCAGAAGGTATGTCAATTCTGAGCCCAAGCCTTAAGAGTCCTTGTTTGATTATTCTTGCTCTCCGGGACTTTTGCCATTACCATGAGTAGAATATAGCCTGGCTAGCCCTTTGGTCTCAAGAAGAAAATGAAAAATTCATGGAACAGAGCTGCCCCCAACCAAACAGAATGTGAAGGAGCCCAGCCTAAATCACCTGGCTGTCAGCCAACCACAGATGTCTGAGCTAAATAAAGTCCTATTCCTGTGCCACAGAGTTTCTGTGGTTCTTTGTTCCACAACATCATTGTAGCAATGGCAAACTGACACAGTACTAAACCCAGGCATAAAAAGCTAGGAGTATCGCATTCTTGGTCTGTGCTGTAACTCTATTCTTCATTGTGAGTATAGATGCTATATTCTATTGTGTATAAAATTTGCAGTATTCATGACTGTTATCCCCTTAATACTGGAGTATTACTTTGGCTGCAACAATTGACACAATCCATCATTTCCATTTCTCTGAATTTTAAAACATTTTTAAATTTTTTTTGCTAAGATCCAGAATTTTTCTCAACTTAATGTTAACTAGATTTTTAAAATAGCGTCTTCTCTTTCTAAAAAATGCTCTCTAAGGGTTTTTGACGTAGGGTTATGACATCTCCAGAAAAAGTACCTTCTCCTAGGGGGATGATGTCTATAGGAAATGAAGGCATTCTGCTGTCTGTCCTCGGAGTGTATAAGAAAGCAGACAACACTGAGTTTGAATTCAAATTTACTAGCTGTGTGGCCTCGGACAAGTTACTTAACTTCTCTGAGACCCAATTATTTGATCATAGGGCAGTTAAATTAAGTAGGGAATGTAGAACAGCCAGCATGGTGCCTGATGTATGCCAGGAGAAGATCTCAATAAATGCTTCTTTTCAAGCGTGACTCCACTTCTCATCTTATGCAAGGAGCTATTACAGCTATGTGGAAGAATAGCCATTTAGGTATGTAACTAAGATTGTTCAATAAGAATTTACTGACATCCTATTATGTGCCAAGTACAGCACTTTATTAGGGACACAACATCTGTAAGGCATGGTGCTTGGCTTCAGTGAACTGATAGTGGAGGATACGCTGGGTAGTATTTTCAGTGTTTTGCACATATCATTTCATTTAACCCCCATAACAATCCTACGAGATTTTATCCCCATTTTGTAGAGCGGTTAACCAGATCCAAATCATACATCTAGTAAGTAACAGAGCGGGAATTCAAACCTGGGTAATATGATTTCAGAGCTATGCTCTTAACCATTTTGCTGGGATAATACCCATTAAAATTAAATATGTACATGCTCCATGATGCAGCAATTCTACCTCCTCCCACTTCTCCCGCACTTGTGTACAAGACAACATAAGAACCTTCACTGCAGAACCATCTATTATATTGATGAACTAAAACAACACAATGAGGGAATGTACTGAAAAAATGTGCATTGCATCATAGCATTTATATGATATTTTAGATTCCATTAGGTACATGTATGTATGTAAATACATAAGAAAATTCACCAAATGGATAACCTCTTGGGAGCTGACTGGGAAAGAAAGTGAGTGATTTATAAGGACCTAGACATTATCTATAATGTTTGAAGGTTTAAAAATGAGACTATATTTGGATATTACTCATTCAATTAAAAATTAATATTTTTAATCTCTCCTTAACAAAACTCAGTGAGAAAATCCAAAGGCTGATTTGAAGAATATTCTATGAGCTTAGCACCAGCTGTGTAACAGCTGGGCACAGGAAATATAACAAGCTGAAAAAAATCAGGATTAGACAATTATAAAACATAGATAGGACCATTACCCTCCAAATGAATCATACACACAGAAAGGTTCTAAGGGGAGATTAACATGTCAGTAAAGAAGGGTTTGACTTCCATGCTCACATTTATACAGACCGGTGTAACAAATTTTATAGAGTCACTTCAAAGAAGTTGGTGATGATAGCGATGGAGAACAGGTTTTCCTTGTGCTGAACAATTTTAATAAGCCTCCAAATAACCAGCATTAAACAGTCAGTATTAGAAAGAGGAAGGCAGAGCAATCCAATGGAGGAAATAGCTATCTTGGCTTGAAGAGACCTGGTTTCTATTCCTGGCTTTCCCTCAATTCAGTTACCACCTGCAGATATATAGAATTTTATACATAAAAGGGGTCTTTTAGAACATATAGCCTTGTTACTTTATAGATGAAGAAACAGAGACATGGGCAGAAGTGGATTTCCTGGCAGCAAAAGATCCTAAACTAGGATTCCAGCCCTTTCCTGATAACCGCACAGTCTTATGAATGACCCCTCCATTCATGGGTAAAAATGGAGCCACATTGACACCAGTCCACACCATGGGAAGCTGTAGGCACTCTGACTTATGCAAGGTCAAGCCTGAACTTTTTATTAAGCAAAACCTACTTTTGAAAGAGACATGGGAGAACAAATGCATATACATTAATTTGTTCACTCATACGTTTTATTCTTAAAATATTTTCTATGTACTTACAGAGTATTAAGGGTATGATATATTAATAGGCCCTTTTAGAGATCAGAAATAGATTTCCCACCAGGAAATAAATCTAGTAGAAAAATATGATGGTTGTGTGTCACTGCAATATTAGCACATGTAAGCAATGTAAAAAAACCCATCAATATACAAGAAGGATAATACATTATAACTAAGTGGGTTTCATCTCAGAAACACAGAGTTGGTTTAATATTTGAAAATGAATCAATAGAATTCATCACACTAAAGAATAAGGGAGAAAAGCATACTGTCACCACAAGAGTTGCAGAAAAGTTATTTGATAACATTTTAAAACCTAATCATGTTAAAACCTCTCAGAATATTGGAAAATAAAGCTTCCTGAGTGTCATAAAGCACATCTATGACAAACCTGGAGCTGACACCATATTTTATGGTGAAACAATAAACATCTGTTCTGAAGATCAGAAACAAGGTAAAGATTTCTACTATCACTCCATCTTTTCAATAGTGTACTGCATGTTTCAGCCAGTGCAACAGACAAAAAAAAATTAGATCAGGAGTGATGTGTCATTACTTACATGCAATATTATTTTGTACTCAGAAAGTCCCATAGAATCTAAAACAAATAAAACTAATAAATAAATTAGCAAAGTCAAAGGATACCATTTCAATATACAAAAATCAATTGTATTTTTGTTTTTAATAATAATACAAAAATATAATAATTTAAAATAAAAATAAATAAAATACCTAGGGATAATCTTAGCAAAGCATGTACAAACTATATGGTGAAAACTATAAGTAACTGTTAAGAGAAATTTTTTAAATATTTTAAATAAAAATGTAACATGTTAAGATGTCAATTTTCCCCACATTGATAGATTCAGAGCAATCCCAATTAAAATACCAGCAGAATTTTCTGAAGAATTGACCAGTTTATCCTAACATTTCTATAAAAAGTCATGTGATCTGTAAGAGCCATAGCAATTTGAAAAATAAGAATATTGGAGAGCTCAGATTATGTGAATTCATAAATTATAAAAATATAGTAATCAAAAAAGTGTGATACTGATATAAGGATAGACAAATAGATAAATGGAAAAGGATGGAGTTTAGAAATGAATCTATACAAACACTGTACATTGACTATTTTTCAACAAAGGCACTAAAGCAATTCAATATGGAAAAAAGCGTAAAAATATTTTAACAAGTGGCACTGAAACAACTCGATACTTGTGTGTGTGTGTATACTCTCAAATCTTATCCTATAAACAAAATTAATTTGAGATGGATTATAGGCTGAAAGAAAAGCTAGAACTATAAAATGTCAAGGAGAAAACACAAGAGAATATTTCTGTGGCTTTGGGAAAGACAATTATTTCTTGGGTAAGATACAATATGCAATAAACATAAAAGAAAAAAATAATATATTGGATTAATCAAAGTTTAACAAAACTTTTTTTCTCTTAAAGGCACTATTAGAAAATGAAAAGGCAGGCCATTGAAACAATATTTGCAAAACAAATATTCATAGCATAGGAAGAACTACAAATCAATAAAAATACAAACAACCCAATTTTTAAACTTATGGTTGAAGATGTGAACAGATGCTTCATAAAAGAAGATGTATAGTAACTGATAAGTACGTAAAAAGATACCCAACATTATTTAGTCATCAAGGAATATGATTTAAACCACAGTAATGTTTCATGCCCACTAAAATGGCTAAAATGAAAAAGACTGACAATATTAAATGTTAGCATGCATGTAGAGCAACTGGAAATCTCATTCACTTTTGCAGGGAGTGTCAAATAGTATAACCACTTTAAAAGACTGGAGTTTCTTATAAAGTTAAATATGCATTTACTATATGACCTAGCAATTTCATTTTTATGTATTTTCCCAAAAGAAACAAAAATATTTGCTCATTTAAAAACCTGTATAAGAATCTTCATCGCAGCCTTATTCACAATAGCTAAAAACCGGTAATAGTACAAATGTCCATAAAGGGAGAATGAATAAAAATATTTTAGTATATCCAAATAATAGAATACTACTTGGGCCACACTATGGATATTTAAAACAACACAGATGAATCTCTAAAACATAATGTTGAGAGAGAGAGTGGCCAGACAAAAAAGAGTACATTTACATGAACTTCAAGAACATGCAAAACTAATCTATGGGGATGGAAATCTGAGTAGTGGTCATCTTCTTGAGGAAGAAGAGCTTGTAAGGGGAAAAGGGCATGAAAAGATTTACTTGGGTGATGAAACTATTCTATATATTGTTTTGGGTGATTTTTACCTAAGTGTATATACATGTCAAATGACTATGCATTGAACATCAAACTGAATCAGTTTGTGCTCCTGGACAAAATTTTTATATGCATATTTACTTCAATTTTTAAAAAAATTGGTTAAAAATGGTTCCCAAAATCCCAAAGAGGAAAAATTCTATTTCAGGATAAACAACCAACATTTTCACTGTCATCCATGTAAAGCATCTACATTATCCATTCTATTACCAAAATAAAAAATTATTCAACATCTTTAGGCAGAGAGTGTGTGTCTGTGATTCTTTTATTTTCTCTCCCTCCATCTTTATTCTTTTCCTCCGTTCTTCCTTTATTCCCTCTCCTCTTTCATTACTCCCCACCCTCCTCCTCCTCCTCCTTCTCTCCCTCCTTTCATTTCCACTTCCTTTCCTTCTTTTTCTTTTGAGGGTCCCTAGAAAATTGGAGAAGATTATTTGAAGAGTACCATTGCACATAATCCAATTATTTAAATTATATGCATCTATAGCATAATAAACAAATGTTTGCCTATCAAACCTTTCTCCATGGGCCTGCACAAGCCTACAACCAAGATACGGTATTTCTGTAACTTCTTTTAACAAGAATCCAGTGAAAAGCCAGATTCAAGAGAAAGTATAATAGCTTTTGTTTTAGGTCAGTGTATTTCACATAAGCCTCTTTCTGGGTCTGAGTTCTCAATGTTCAAGAAAATATGATGGGTGCCTGATATCAACTGATTCATTTTCACTTGTTAGGTCTCTCTCCTTTGGGCCCCATGGTACTCATTGCTCTGTGATTGGACAAAGTCTTAGATCTCCCACTTGGGCATTGGTTAGCATATGTTAAGGCATTGAAACTTGGTTCTGGCACTAATCTCTTATCACTGCAGTAGCAATGGAATTGTACCCACTAAGGTTGGATTCAATGAGTTGACAGAGAGGGAACAAAAGCTTAAGGGTGCCCATCTACAGCTTCTACACACAAGCAGATATTTTCAGCTCTTGACTTGCCAATAATTGCTCCATCTTTCACAGCACTCTAATTGTAAAGTAGTATAAAGTAGTCTCTATGTTTCATGAAGGTGGCTTCAGATTTTGCTTAAAAGAATCTTTTTCTTCTGGCAGCTCTACCTTCTTGAATTGTCTGTCTCACACTCATTCCTTGCACAGTTAGGTAAAGCCTGGGCTCTGGAGTTTCTGTTTTGATCGAAGTAGTTATTTGTTCTCCTAACTGTGCCTTGTGAGGGTGTGTGTGTATGTGTGTGTGTGATGAAAATGCAGTCATTTAATTTTGAAGAATTTGTTTGGGTCTCTGCTTATAAAGACCTCTTCCAGACATTGCTCAGCTAAATCTGTCATCATATATCTGGCTATATTTATCATCATTATCTCTGCAGCCAAGCCTGATTCTTTCTAATAAACAGATATTGAGTTAATATAAAATAAAATTTATTGTAAGTTTATTTCTGCACTTGATCTCATATGCCTGCCTTTCTGAGTTCTCCTCTGATTGAATAACCACTGAAATCAGAAATATATTTGAGATTTAAGCCAACAGGTATTTTGCTCAGACTGGTTATCCTATTTGCCAAGATTCTCAGTATTTTCTAAATATCTGGCCTCAAAACACAGGCCAGGAACTTTTGATAATACAATCTGATACAAATAAAAGGAAAATCACCAATATCAAACTTCTATCTATTAAGTCTATTCAAGTTACCAAACATCTTTGGTGCACCCAATATGTGTAGAACCTAGAAAAACATAAATGTGTTTTATGTTTATGGTTTATGTTTATAAAAACATAAACCATGTCTTACATGGTTTCTACATAGTCATCTCTTGAACTCCTGGCCTCAGGCATTCCTCCTGCCTCAGCCTCCCAAAGTGCTAGGATTACATGTATGAGTCATCATACCTGTAATCTGGCTAGTCATCTCTTTCATAGGGATCACATACTCACTCCGTCAAAGTTCAGATGTTTTTAAAAAAAGGCGTCACTGTGAATGAGCCAGGATATCAAATATATCATACATTCTAACACTCTGTAGTTGTACAGAATATAATGAATATTTGCTGTTGTCTAGAAGATGGGATGTTCACATCCAGTTTCTGCGCTAAGGTCCTGGAAGAGAATAGAACACACATGTGGATGGGAAACATGGTAAATAGGTAAAACCTACTGAGAAATGATGGAACCTTAGAAACATTGTCCACAAAAGGACTTTCCAAGCATGATCCTTCCTGGCTAACAATAAAAATTATTAATATTTATTGAATGCTTACACTACATAGCAGGCACTATTCTAAAGCTTTATGCCTTAAAGCATTTGATCCTCCCATGAGGTAATTGCTGTTGTCCCTATTATACAGATGAACAAAATTAAGCACAGAAAACTTACCCAATGTCACAGAGCTAATAAATAGCAAAGCTGGGATTTGACAACCATCAGGTTGTTGAGCTTGTGCTCTTCCCCATGATGATATATGATTTCATTCATTCAATGGAATAAGAGGATATATTTTTATTAATTATTTCTGTTTATAAGACATAATGCTTCAAGTATATACATTAGCATCCCTGACTTACATCATATATACATACCACCTTGGAGCATGTGTCAAATCTTTGCTTCAAGGATTGTGCAATGAGAGAAAGATTAGAAATCATGTTCTTCTATCCTTCTCATTCTTTAAACAACACCTTATTGAAAGATACTCTGTGCTAATACTAGTGCAAGATTCTAGTGTTTTAAAAGTGTATTCAAGGAAATTACCCTTTAGGCCAATGGGTATCCTATATTTTTAGCATCAAAACTGATTGTGGGTGCTTTCTTCACTCTGAAAATCTTAAATAGAACCCTGCAATATAAATTAGGTAAACGTGAAGAGTGGGTTCCTGCAGCAGTTTCATCATTCACTGTTTGGCAGGAAATGCTTCCTTATTTTTAAAGTTCCCAGAACAAGTCAGTGGAGCCCTAGGGTTGGTAAATGTTTGGCTAAACAGTAGGATGCAGTAAAGTGAGCAATGAACTGGGAACTACTAAGATTGATTAGCTTGACTTTGGGGGGATATTTCTCAGTCTCCCTGAGCCTTATTTTCATTTTAGAGAAAAGATCTGGGTTCTGGAAATTCTCTAAGGCCTCAGATATGACATTCTACAGTTATAGATAATTGGTGCTGGTTGGCTCCAGGATGGGATGTTCTTTCTAGTGCCCACTTTCTAAGAAAGGGTCAATGAAAGAAATACTCTGTGGAACAGCAGAGGGAAACCCTGTTACGGCCCTTCATGCCTCTCTACCTCCCATCCTTTCTGCTGCTCAACCAGGTACACTCCTAGACTAATTACGTTGTAGAATCCACTGAAAAATCCAATACAACCCTCATTTCTCCTGACAACATAGCAATTTCCAGCAGGTGTTAGGTGCTTAAAAAAATTAAAGAAAGAGTAAAAACTTCACACCAGATGTAGCCCATATAAATATTACCACACAGGTGTTGGGAAGAGAATAAGTTCTCTAAATTATGCAAATAAGTCTTCTTGACAATTCAATTTTTTAGAATAACTATATATATATATTTCTTTAGAGATTTTTTATTAATTTAAAAATATCAATGATCCATGTTTGCAAGTTAATTTACACAATTATATCTTCAAACTTCTCTCAAAGTCTTAAAGCCAAGAGAATTAAAGCTTTGACAATGATTTGTCCTCTGAGAACATAAGGGGTGAAAAAAGGTTGAATCCATTGCATTGAACAGGTAATGCAAAAGCATCATTTCAATTCCAGCTTCATACTTTCCTGCCATTCAACCCTATCAACAGATCCATTAATGAAAATAGTTGAGTTGGTTTTCTCCTTTTGTATTTTGTTCTCTATTCTAATGAACTATAATTTAACTACTACTCAAAAGACAAGCAGCCCCAGATAAAAGATAAGAAAACAGAGAAGCACAGATCATCTACATAGAAACTTGGATAAGAAAAGTTGGTTATATTCACAACGAGACAGTGTTTGATATTTACTGTAAACACAAGGAGACATGCTTTTATTTTACTTATCATCCATAGTGGCCCTTTTAGAAATTGGCATGAAAGATATCTTAGGTATCATGACATTCTAAAACTTTTATAAAAACTTTTAGACATTTTTCTCTCTTGAATGTCATCACAGCAGTGAAACATTTGGAAATGATCACTCTCAAATTCTTCCCAAGGTTATGGCAACTTAAATACTATGAGTGCCTAAACCATTACATAGTGGCTACATAATCTTAACAGCAAATGGAGCAAAACACACCTAGGAGTTGTGGCTATAAGGCAATAACGTTCATTATACAAATCACCAAAATCAATCTTTACAAAATTGCAAGTTGACATCAGGCAACTCTCCACAAAGGGATGCAAACACTTTGAGCTTGAACAACTCCTTCCCTCTTAAGCAGTGCTTTTAGGAAGCTTTAAAAGAGAAAGAGTAATGTCTGGACTCTGCTCACCAAAATCTGAATCTCTTGGGAATGAGGACCAGCTATTTGTATTAAAGTTGAGAATCACTGTCTAAAGAAGCTAGTGGAGCTGTGGGAATGATATTATTAGAGTTCAAAAACATTTATTATATTTTTCTTAACTTATAAAGGACATGTTTACACAAGCCAAATGATGTAAGTGTCAGAAGTCATAAATGAGACCCATGCTAAGAAAGTCCATGCACTGCAGTCTGTCCAAAAGAATCCTGGTGTATACCTGTTGGTTCAGTGTAATTATAAACAGCACTCCATTTTATTTCTAAAATATGAGAATTTATATGGTAACCTCATCCATGAAGCTCCCCAAGATAGCCAGCCACAAATCCTGGCTGGGCTCCTTATCTTGTTCTTATGTGATGGCAACTCGCTGTTCCTCAAGATGCTCTTCTCTATTCAATACTCATCATTGTAAACCACCTACAGTTGACTTCCTTTTGGCTACTTTTGCAACCCGATCTAGTCTTTTTCCTTTGCCCCTGTTTCAATTACTTTCCCTCAAATTTAGCATCTATCTCAGCTACACATTAGAAACTTCTTGAGAGTGGGTGGTGAGTCAGAGAGGGCTAAATATTCCAACACCCAGGCCACACTCCAGGCCAATAAAAGTAGAATCTCTGGGGGTGGAACTTATGCATCAGCAATTTTTAAAGGTCCATAAATAATTTGCATTATAGTCAAGATTGAGCACCAATGGTGCCCACAAGATTCCAATAAACAGCTCATGTTGCCAACCATTGAATTACATCCACTGCAGATGACAAGTGTCCCTGGATTCAGTCTATAATTCTGCTGATACCCAAACGTCTTTAGTTTCTCAAGAACTTTATGCTAGAAAGAATCTCATATGTCAGATTCTGTAGGGAAAACATGCAAAGAGAGGCATTCACCTTACTTAAATAAATTGTACTAATACTAACCCAATAGATCATAGGCCAGAAACTAATTAAAATAGAAAATATCAGTGCAAATCCATCCGCAGAATGACTCCATCATTCCACACTATTTAAAGTCAGCAATAATCTCTCCCATTCCTTTTTTCTTATCCTCAACAAATCACCTTGTCCTAGGTTTTATCTTATACATACATATGACAACCCCAAAGTCATTATTTAGACAAACGAAGGCACTTTGGTCTTTAACTGTCATCAGTCAGTCCTTCTGTGTCTGTAAAGTTATGTTGGTGCATCACACAACAAAGCATGAAAACAAAAGTCTCCATAAGATATGTTTGGGAGATAATGATGGTCACAGTAAAAAGCTAATCCGCCAGAGTTAGTAGTTTAGTTATTGTTACTAAGTGGCAAGGATAACATTTTAGAAACGGTACATATATTAATTGAGGGTTATTGATTATGTAGAACCCAAGTGGAGGAAAGGGACATGAAAAATCCAAAAACTAATTGAGCTCATTTTAATTATAGCTATAAAACACAACAAAGAAATGGCAGGATCTGGAATGGGAAATAGTTGAGACAATGTCTAGATATTCTTCAGATTTTCTTGCCCCAACTCAGAGAATTAAGACATCTGGAAACTGTATTTACTTCCCCTCATTGAAGCTCTCCACACATTTTAATAAGGCATTTAATGGAAACAGTGTGAACAAGTTGGAGAGCATACATGACCTTAGGTCAGATAGACTTTATTTTGAGTCTAGGTTTGGATTACATGATTAAATTAATCAAACTCAAAGAGTCTTGGTTTCTTCATCTGGAAATAGGGGTTATATTGCTTATGTCACGGAAGATGCTAGAAGAATAAAGTAACTACCTATCATCTGTGTGCCAATCAATGCAAACAAACAACAATGACACAAGTAAACCACAGTGTTAGTACACAGAAGATACTCACAACTGACAGTTGAGTTTGGCTTTGCATAAATACCTGATTTGTGAGTTTGTCTTTAATCTCTGAGAAAAAAGTGCTCTGTCCGATTTCTGGACATCAGTGCAAATGCTACTTTCCTAAGCGATATCCCATGTCTAGTATGTCTTGCTTCTTCTGTCATCACTGACTTTCTGTCCACTTCATATAAAAGTGAGTTTGAGTTTTATTCTTAAGTACAATCACACATATATTAATATTTCCATTTTAGACTGTCTGAAACATACATATATAACCAAACTTTATAGAAAACCACATATTTGGAGTCAGTAGTGATTGTCAAACATTCCTTATTGAAGACATTTTTATAGGCTTGGTTCAGTTCCATTTGATTCAGCTCAACATAAGGTTATTGTTTACTGCTCACCAAAAAGTTGTGCTTTCAAAAAGTTTATAGAATAAGTGCTCAGGACTGAGTCTGATTCTGCTGCAGAAAACTCTCCTGATTCAAGGATTAAGGATTTGAACTTGCAAAATTCCTCTTGCTTTTTGTACAAGTAGTCATCTTATGACTCTGAGTTTAGAATATCTCATCTTTGTGTGTGTGTGTGTGTGTGTGTGTGTGACGGAATTTTGCTGTTGTTGCCCAGGCTGGAGTGCAATGGCACGATCTCAGCTCATGGTAACCACCCCCTCCTGGGTTCAAGCGGTTCTCCTGCCTCAGCCTCCCGAGTAGTTGGGATTACAGCGCCTGCCACCATGCTCGGCTAATTTTTTTGTATTTTTAGTAGAGATGGGGGTTTCACTATGTTGGCCAGGCTGGTCTCCAACTCCTGACCTCAGGCGATCCACCGGCCTCGGCCTCACAAAGTGCTGGGATTACAGACATGAGCCACCAAGCCCGGCCTAGGATATCTCATCTTTTTAAAGGAGAAGTAAGAATATATTGGAAGTTGTTAGACTTGAGAACACTAATGGGACATTTCCTTTAATATAATAACAAGGGAATTCAGGAGCATAAAAATGGGCAAGCTTTGGCAAGAAAATGCACAAAAGATAAATAAAGCCATAAAGCTAGTCTACAGTTTCCTAGAATAGTAAAAGAGGGAGTTACACTCTGCATACTAACGAAGAGAAGTGAGGACACCAATATTTAGACATCAACTCCCTACTCAGGATTAAGCAGTATTTATTCAAGTCCCAGTAGACACAGATGTTACCCAGGGGCTCTTTTCTTTGCAATTTTTTTTTATTCTATATCCTTTCTTTGAACAACATCAAAGAGATGTAGAGCTTCAAGTAAAACAAACACTTTGGTATATTATAAACCTATATTTGCAGTCTAGAGACATTTCTGTGTTTTAGGAATCTAGTTCAAGTTGTCTTCTTGGTCTTTGATATCTCAAATCTCTCATGATTCCTATCCTGACTCTTGAGAGTACCAGGACAATATTTCCTGGTACAAAATTCTCAGTCATCTTGACTCCACCTTCTTCCTCACCATGCATATAAGGGAGACTCCTAGATTTGATAATTCTCCCATAAAATTTCCTAAATCTGTCACATCCTCATTGTACCCCCAGTTCCTGCTCTAGCTCAATACCTCATCTTCTATTGCCAAAATATCCTACCAGGTTCTTCAGTGGTTTCCTTACCTCTGGTTTCTCTCCCAGCTAATCTACCTCTTACATGGCCACTAATTGATCTTTCAAAAATCCTAAAATTCTTATATGACATTCATTTTGATCCAAACAAATATAAATGGTTTCCTGAAGGCTTATGTAATGCCATGTAGTATCTGGCCTCAATTCACCTATCTAGGCCTCATCTCCCGTCCTACCAGAAAATCATGTGTATTTCAGTCATGGCATTTTCTTTTAAGTTCTTATATATATATTTTTTTATTATACTTGAAGTTTTAAGGTACATGTGCACAACGTGCAGGTTTGTTACATATGTATACATGTGCCATGTTGGTATGCTGCACCCATTAACTCGTCATTTGACATTAGGTATATCTCCTAATGCTATCCCTCCCCCCTCCCCCCACCCCACAACAGGCCCCGGTGTGTGATGTTCCCCTTCCTGTGTCCATGTGTTCTCATTGTTCAATTCCCACCTATGAGTGAGAACATGCAGTGTTTGGTTTTTTGTCCTTGCGATAGTTTGCTGAGAATGATGGTTTCCAGCTTCATCCATGTCCCTACAAAGGACATGAATTCATCATTTTTTATGGCTGCATAGTATTCCATGGTGTATATATGCCACATTTTCTTAATCCAGTCTATCATTGTTGGACATTTGGGTTGGTTCCAAGTCTTTGATATTGTGAATAGTGCCACAATAAATATATGTGTGCATGTGTCTTTATAGCAGCATGTTTTATAATCCTTTGGGTACATACCCAGTAATGGGATGGCTGGGTCAAATGGTATTTCTAGTACTAGATCCCTGAGGAATCGCCACACTGACTTCCACAATGGTCGAACTAGTTTACAGTCCCACCAACAGTGTAAAACTGTTCCTGTTTCTCCACATCCTCTCCAGCACCTGTTGTTTCCTGACTTTTTAATGATCGCCATTCTCACTGGTATGAGATGGTATCTCACTGTGGTTTTGATTTGCATTTCTCTGATGGCCAGTGATGATGAGCATTTTTTCATGTGTCTTTTGGCTGCATAAATGTCTTCTTTTGAGGAGTGTCTGTTCATATCCTTTGCCCACTTTTTGATGGGATTGTTTTTTTCTTGTAAATTTGTCTGAGTTCATTGTAGATTCTGGATATTAGCCCTTTGTCAGATGGGTAGATTGCAAAAATTTTCTCCCATGTTGTAGGTTGCCTGTTCACTCTGATGGTAGTTTCTTTTGCTGTGCAGAAGCTCTTTAGTTTAATGAGATCCCATTTGTCAATTTTGGCTTTTGTTGACATTGCTTTTGGTGTTTTAGACATGAAGTCCTTGCCCATGCCTATGTCCTGAATGGTATTGCCTAAGTTTTCTTCTAGGGTTTTTATGGTTTTAGGTCTGACATTTAAGTCTTTAATCCATCTTGAATTAATTTTTGTATAAGGTGTAAGGAAGGGATCTAGTTTCACCTTTCTACATATGGCTAGCCAGTTTTCCCAGCACCATTTATTAAATAGGGAATCCTTTCCTCATTTCTTGTTTTTGTCAGGTTTGTCAAAGATTAGATAGTTGTAGATATGCGGCATTATTTCTGAGGGCTCTGTTCTGTTCCATTGGTCTATATCTCTGTTTTGGTACCAGTACCATGCTGTTTTGGTTACTGTAGCCTTGTAGTATAGTTTGAAATCAGGTAGCGTGATGCCTCCAGCTTTGTTCTTTTGGCTTAGGATTGACTTGGCAATGTGGGCTCTTTTTTGGTTCCATATGAACTTTAAAGTAGTTTTTTCCAATTCTGTGAAGAAAGTCATTGGTAGCTTGATGGGGATGGCATTGAATCTATAAATTACCTTGGGCAGTATGGCCATTTTCACGATATTGATTCTTCCTACCCATGAGCATGGAATATTCTTCCATTTCTTTGTATCCTCTTTTATTTCATTGAGCAGTGGTTTGTAGTTCTCCTTGAAGAGGTCCTTCATGTCCCTTGTAAGTTGGATTCCTAGGTATTTTTTTTTCTTTGAAGCAATTGTGAATGGGAGTTCACTCATGATGTGGCTCTCTGTTTGTCTGTTATTGGTGTATAAGAATGCTTGTGATTTTTGCACATTGATTTTGTATCCTGAGACTTTACTGAAGTTGCCTATCAGCTTAAGGAGATTTTGGGCTGAGATGATGGGGTTTTCTAGATATACAATCATGTCATGTGCAAACAGAGACAATTTGACTTCCTCTTTTCCTAATTGAATACCCTTTATTTCCATCTCCTGCTTGATTTTCCTGGCCAGAACTTGCAATACTATGTTGAATAGGAGTGGTGAGAGAGGGCATCCCTGTCTTGTGCCAGTTTTCAAAGGGAATGCTTCCAGTTTTTGCCCATTCAGTATGATATTGGCTGTGGGTTTGTCATAAATAGCTCTTATTATTTTGAGATACGTCCGATCAATACCTAATTTATCGAGAGTTTTTAGCATGAAGGGTTGTTGAATTTTGTCAAAGGCCTTTTCTGCATCTATTGAGATAATCATGTGGTTTTCGTCGTTGGTTCCGTTTATATGCTGGATTACGTTTATTGATTTGTGTATGTTGAACCAGCCTTGCATCCCAGGGATGAAGCCCACTTGATCATGGTGAATAAGCTTTTCGATGTCCTGCTGGATTCGGTTTGCCAGTATTTTATTGAGGATTTTTGCATCAATGTTCATCAGTGATACTGGTCTAAAATTGTCTTTTTTTGTTGTGTCTCTGCCAGGCTTTGGTATCAGGATAATGCTGGCCTCATAAAACGAGTTAGGGAGGATTCCCTCTTTTTCTATTGATTGGAATAGTTTCAGAAGGAATGGTACCAGCTCCTCCTTGTACCTCTGGTAGAATTCGGCTGTGAATCCATCTGGTCCTAGAACTTTTTTGGTTGGTAATAAGCTCTTATATTTTTTAATGCATATTAGTCCTTTTAAAAATGCCCTTCACCTCCTACTTTTTGTGGTAAACACCATCATATTCTTAAAGACCCCTCCCAAATCTCGCATTCTTTATGAGGCCTTCTCTGTGAGTCGCAGGTGGTTTTTCAACCTGTCCCATAGATTCCCATATAATCACCCCTATAAGGGAGCCATCACCCTACAAGATAATTATTTGTTTATGTGCCTGGCTCCTCCACTAAAGCTACTTCTGAATATGGGCTGCATCTTATCCATCTTTGTGCTTCTGACCTCCACCACCAACAAACAAGGCATAGCAGACAGCCTGGTATTGAGTAGCATGCCATACACATCTGTAGACTGAAAAGCAATTTAGCACGTGTACAAGTTGGGCTCTCCAATAAGCAGACCTGGAGACAGATCCTAGTGCACAGGTATTTATTAAGGTATGCCTTTGAGACCAGTACCTGTGGATGGGAAGAATAGAAATCAGGAGTGGGCAGAGGGAAAAGTTAAGCTGTGATATAGGCCCAGTGACAAGCCACTGACACTTCTATGGGGAGTTGTAAATAGACCTTTGGCATTGTCCCAAGTTGGGCCAATATGGCCAGGCCTTTACAGGCTCACACATCATTTATTGCTTGTGGGCCACTCCAGGAAGGTGCATGACTTTGGGTAAGGAGGCTGTCTGGAGCTGAGGTAATCCCTGAAAGGACTAACAGCTGAAGATTGTCTGCTGAGAATACTGCCGAAGACTAAGGCAACAAATTCTTCCACATACAGGATCTGAATGGCACATCACAGTGCCCAAAACAAAGGCTGAACTTAGTTATAATCTGATCAGTTAGGAATTGCAATCAGCTGGGAGTGAGAGCGTCTCCCACAACAGTGATGCAAACTCATCAGAGGCTTTTTCTTTTAACAGGAATTCTGGAGCAAGGAAGTTATTGGCATTCGTTTAGTGTACCACAATGCTAGGGCTGAGGTCTCCGGGATCCTCTGGGCCTTTTTCATGGTTGAAAAATGACAGTGGCAGCTTCATTCCTTGTGCCCAGTTCCAGGGAGGAGGAATGAGAAAGGAGCAAGAAGAAAAGGCTGACATCTATGGGAAGCCAAACTTTTTCAGGAATCCCCTGCTCAGGTTTGCTCAGGCTTCTGTTTGACATCTTACTGGTAAGAGCACCATTGCATGGCCAGCCCTAGATTCAAGGGAGGCTGAAAACTGTAATTTTACAGCTGAATACAACTGCCTCTCTCTCATATGCCCTCAATGCAGAATTCTTTCAGTGAAAAAATAAACAATGGAATCGGGTAGGCACTAGAAATTTCTGCTATATAAACTCAGGCTGAAGAATCCAGGTTCAAAAGAAAAATAAGTGACATGTAAAAAGATCAGATAACATGGAAACAGGGAAGATTCATAAGGTAATTGCTGTTGTGTAAAGTGACTATTTCTCACTTAGCACAGCAAAATTACGCGAATTAATAAAGTCTGCCAGAGGAGATTAAGGAAAGACAAAGGCATACAACCTGACACAACAGAGAACACGTTGCTGGGACAAAGAATCAAAGTCATCTTAAATTAAAGAGGGCACAGAAGAGAATAACAGAGAAAAGGCCAAAACAGGAATAAGACACCACCTGGCATTAAAACAAAACACCAAGCATAAAACACAAAGACTGCAACTACTAGTGAGCAGCACTCCTTAGAAATTCAGGTGAGAAGTCAAAAAGGCAGCTGGTGGGGCTGCAAGTGTGTTAAAAGTTTGTTGCCAGTGTTCGTAAAAGAAGTTAAAGGTTACATTTTGAAGATAGAAATAGGTTTCCCTAATGTGGGGAAAGAGGTGTAAAGAGGGCTGTGACACACAGGAGGAACTGCCTTCCCTCACCCGCTCTTTGGGGCACAGCTGTTCGGAGCAGGTCAGAAAAGCTAAGATGACAAAAAACATCAGGAGGTGATAAAGTGAGAACCCTGGATCCAGAATGCAGCAAACAAAGAATGAACAAAAAGTTAAACAGATTTTAAGAATTAGATAAGAATTAAATCAAGGTATAGCCAAAGAGTGGCCAATATTAATTCTATGATTAAGAAGGAAAGGACACAGAGGCAATGTTGAATGAGCCACTGTGAATTTTAACTCCAGTCCTGAAGGAAGGCATGCAGGTGGGGGTCTCCTTGAGAGGTCAATTCGTCCAGCCCTCCATGCAAATGCCAGTCCCTTGTGTTCTCAGAAAATGCTAGTAACTTTTCTACCACAACTGCCTTTGATAGTTTAATTATCCCTCATACTATAATTTTTATTTGAGGGAGGTAGGGCACATGCAATGGACAGGATATTGAATATTCTGCCAAGGATGCTGAGTTTTAATTCTGGTTCTGCCACTAAACAATTTTACAGCCTTGGAAAAATAACATCCTCTCTTTTGACCGCATTTCCTCATCTGTAAAATGAAAGAGATGAACCATCTCTCTCTTGGTCCTCTTCATCCTCTACGTTGATGGATAATGAATGATGTGTTTTCCTCACAATAATCCTTCATAAGACAGATCTCAACAATAACTCACCAGAATGACACTTTACCTAATAATTGCTGTTTGAGAAATGGACAACCCTAGTTCCTTTAGTCTTTAATTTTTCTGCATTTCTACCCATAAAAAGTAGTAGTAATGATATTCTAATAATGAAAACTGCCAACTTGTAAAGTTTATTTGTATACATCTTCTCACTTAATAGTCACAATATTCAGATGATGGAGGTAGCAAAGATTTGTTAATTGTCCCCTGATGTCATTTCTTTTGTCTTAAATAGGTCCCTCATTTTTTATCTTGACCCATGGCCACCTGAAGTAAAGCCTATCTTTCCCAGCCCCCTACCACAGTTAGGCATGACACCTCTCTACATTCTGGCAGAAGCACTGTTACAATTTTCAGAAAGGCCCTCAAAGAGAGGCAAGCATGCACATCTTTCCTCCTTCCTTTTTCTTTCTGGCTGAAATGCAGACTGACACGTGGAGCTCATGTAGATCTTGAACCACAGGGTAGAACTGCACGTGGAGAATGGCAAAGCAACAGGATAAAGAACCTTGATTCCTAGTGACTCCATGCATCTGCTTTAGCAGGCTCTGGAATTCTTTAATATGTGAAAAAGATAAATTTATGTTTGGTTTCAATAACTAATGCTTTTATTTACTTCACTTGCAGCCCAAATAAATTCTAACTGACACAATTATAGAAATTATTACTTTTATTTTACAGATTTGATAATTTGCTGAAAACTTCAATGGGGCTAAAATTTGAACACAGGGCACTTCTGACACCTAAGCCCAACACACTTCCTACTTCTCTCTAAATATATAATAGTAACCACTGCCAGGTGTAAGCTGAAAGACAAACCCTAATGGAACATCCATCCGTGATTAGAACATCGCAGGAGTAGCTCATGTTGTCCTTCACATAGAAAAACATTCCTAGGACAAATTAAAGTGAACGACCATCTCTTTAGAATTGAGTAGGAGATATTGGACGCCACCTCTGTAAAGGACTCATATTCTCCCCAAAGTATCTAAGTAAGAACTAGGAGGAAATCAGAATGCACTATCAGAAATGTTAGGCAAATGATCAAAAAGTACCACGTTACCAAGGTTGCTGTGAGGTGCATTTCAAAGCCTTTAAGAAATAAGCCAAGATTTCAAGAGGAATTTTTTTGGAAATAGAAAAAGAAGTCCTTATTTCTCCTTCCACACCCCATTCTCTCAACCCCTCCATATCAGCTCTAGTTCTTTTGGTTTTTGTTTGTTTTCATTTTTTTTAAACACCTGGACAAGTCTTATTACTTCCAGAAAATGAAGGGGTGGGGAACTCAACCTTACTTCTCACTGTGCTGAGTGAGCCCCCAGACTCCACATTGTTGGCTTAGCTTGTAGTGTTGTGCTCTGACAGCCCTTAGCAGCTGAAGCATAAAGAATAGAAATAATATTTCAGGATTTTATTAGGACTATTAATTTTTTTCTTTTGTAGATAAAACTCTTCAATATTTGTAACAGTAATACTATTCTCTTAGTATATGAATGGCACCTATGATGCTCAAAACAGCTGTGATAGCCCATTCACTATGAACAGCAGAGATGGCTGAAGCCCATTAGTTAGCTCAGCTTTTCATAACTTAAGAAAAACCTGCCAGCCATGTATCCCTCACTTCTACATATTTTATAATAATGGAACATTTTTAGATAAAATCATAAATAAAAGATGCTGCTGAGTTTTTGAACAATGCATTATATGTTTTGTATTTTATTGTGACTTTATTTTTTCACAGCACAATCATAACTACATAGATGAATACAGTTGTATGTTGGGAGAAAAAGAGGAGAGAGAAGACTAAGACTCATAGGAAAGAATCCTGCTTTTATTAATCATTCATACATATTTTCATTTATGTTTTGAAAGTCAACAACATACCAGGCTGTCTGTTTGGCACTGTAAGTACCACAAAAGCATAATACAATAGGCCTTTCTCTCATGGGGCCTGTAGCTTGAAGGTGAATACAGATAATTAATAATTAAAGAGTAAAATATGCCATTGTCTACAACATGAGACATACAAGGGAACATATTTAGGGTTCCTTAATTTTGTTAAGAAGGAAGGAAGAGCAACATTTGGTTGTGGGTAGATAGGGAAGGTTCCTCAAGGAAATGACAGCTAAGCTATGACCTGGGGATGATAAAAAGAGGGTCCTCAGAAGAACACACAGCATGGGCAACTTTCCAGGAGCCTCTTAGTGGAATCACAACAGGATACAATCCTAGGGCCCACATGGCTGCCTTACCCAAAACAGGCAAAACACTTCCACTTATTAATAATTTGTTTATCCACTCAGTTATGAAATATTCACTCAGCATCTAATTTTTGCCACACACTGTGCTAAAATTTTAGAGTTAAAAGGATGATTAAGATATGGTTCCTACCCTCAAGGAGCAACCGGTCTTGTCGACAGAAGCCATACTTACACAGATTTACGATATGAGGGCTTTAGCTGCTAATAATCAGGCACAAAGAGGGCACAATGTGGTAATTAAAAGACAAGTGGTTACAATTTTGAGGTGAGAGGACAGGAAGTTAGT